>NC_142201.1:532500-1132500 GCF_049639895.1 Pseudopodoces humilis
GAGGGCTGGGACCTCTCCTGCCCGGAGCAGCGCGTCCCAAAGAGCCGAGAGACACCGGACAGGGAAGGGGGAGAGCTGCAGGGGGAATGGGGGGATGGGGGGACAGGGGGGGTAAAGGGGACAGGGGGACAGGGGGAATGGGGGGAATAGAGGGGACAGGGGGACAGGGGGGACAGGAGGGACAGGGGGGATAAAGGGGGGACAGGGGGGACGCGCCTCTTCCGGCCCGGCCGGGGCAGCTCTGCCAAAAAGCAGCAGGAGGAGGAGGAGGAGAAGGAGGAAGAGGAGGAGGAGGAGGAGGAGGAGGAGAAGGAGGATGAGGAAGAGAAGGAAGAGGAGGAGGAGAAGGAGGAGAAGGAGGAGGAGGAAGAGGAGGAGGAGGAGGAAGAGGAGGAAGAGGAGGAAGAGAAAGAGGAGGAGGAAGAGGAGGAAGAGGAGGAAGAGGAGGAAGAGGAGGAGGGGGAGGAGGAAGAGGGGGAAGAGGAAGAGGAGGAGGAAGAGGAGGAAGAGAAGGAAGAGGAGAAAGAGGAGGAGGAGGAGGAGGAAGAGGAGGAAGAGGAGGAGGAGAAGGAGGAGGAGGAAGAGGAGGAAGAGGAGGAGGAGAAGGAGGAGAAGGAGGAGGAGGAAGAGGAGGTGGACGAGGAGGAGGAGAAGGAGGAGGAGGAAGAGGAGGAAGAGGAGGAGGAGAAGGAGGAGAAGGAGGAGGAGGAAGAGGAGGAAGAGGAGGAGGAGAAGCGGATCTGGCCGCGGAGGAGTCCGGG
Source organism: Pseudopodoces humilis (assembly GCF_049639895.1). Classification (NCBI taxonomy): domain Eukaryota; kingdom Metazoa; phylum Chordata; class Aves; order Passeriformes; family Paridae; genus Pseudopodoces; species Pseudopodoces humilis. The sequence goes on from NC_142201.1 coordinate 533,262, forward strand.
TTTTCCCGGAGCTCCTTTGTGCGTGCTGGGATTTCTCCAGCAGGTGGAGATCTCAAAGCAGGGTTGTGCGCCCGAGGAAACGCTTCCCAAAACAAAGCCCAAACGGCCAAATCCTGGCCATAAGAAGTTTAAAGAAAGTGGCTGGGAGGAAAACTCCCGGGGAAGGGGTCGCTTTTCCAGCTGCTGCCGGAGCTTCCCTTCCCGGCGAGCGATCCATACCTTTGCTGGAGCAGGGATACATCGTGTGCAGGAATTAATCTTCATTTTCCCGGTTTTTTCCCCTCCTTCCATAGGGTGTAGTGGGCTAATGGAAGCGTATAATTACCGTGTTAGTATTAGGGAGCAATATAGGCGCAATAAATGAAGGCTGCTTTGCAATTAGAACGATGAACACAGCTGTGGAGACAAATGGCATATGTGCTAATTAAATAATTTGTCACTTGACTGTTTAAGCAAACAATACCGGCTCTTTCCATCCCCGGCCCCGTCCCCGGCTGCGGGATGGGCCAATAACGGCCCCGGGGGGAACAGATTGCGCTGCCTGCCCGAAACCTCGGGAATGATCCCGGCTTTTCCTCCTGGAGAGAGCAGAGAGAGCCCCTCGATGGGCACAGCCGGGGCTGGGAGGGACCGGGGGGGTCACCCAGGCCAGGCCAGGCAGGGTCACCTGGAGCAGGGACACTGGAACGTGCCCAGGGGGGTTTGGGGTGGTTCCAGAGAGGGAGACTCCAGCCCCTCCCCGGGCAGCTGTTCCAGGGCTCTGCCCCTCCATGGAAGGAAGCTCTTCCTCAGGCTGGGCTGGAATTGTTGTGTTTTAGCTCCTGCCACTGCTCCTCGTCCTGCCACTGCCACCACTGAGCAGAGTCTGGCACCATCCTCTGATGGCCCTTGGAGAGATGAGCATGGATCAAGGGGATAGGGATCCATGGGATACCTGTGTGGATCCATGGGATACCTGTATGGATCCATGGGATATCCATAGGGATCCATGGGATATCCATAGGGATCCATGGGATACCTGTGTGGATCCATGGGATACCTGTATGGATCCATGGGATATCCATAGGGATCCATGGGATATCCATAGGGATCCATGGGATACCTGTATGGATCCATGGGATATCCATAGGGATCCATGGGATACCTGTGTGGATCCATGGGATACCTGTATGGATCCATGGGATATCCATAGGGATCCATGGGATATCCATAGGGATCCATGGGATACCTGTATGGATCCATGGGATATCCATAGGGATCCATGGGATACCTGTATGGATCCATGGGATATCCATAGGGATCCATGGGATACCTGTGTGGATCCATGGCATATCCATAGGGATCCATGGGATATCCATAGGGGTCCATGGCACACCTGTGTGGATCCATGGGATATCCATAGGGATCCATGGGATATCCATAGGGATCCATGGGATACCTGTATGGATCCATGGGATATCCATAGGGATCCATGGGATATCCATAGGGATCCATGGCATATCCATAGGGATCCATGGGATACCTGTATGGATCCATGGGATATCCATAGGGATCCATGGGATATCCATAGGGATCCATGGGATATCCATAGGGGTCCATGGCACACCTGTACGGATCCCAGGGATTCCCGCACGGATCCAGGGGATTCCCCATGGATTGATGGATCCCCTCTCAGCCTTCCCTTCTCCAGACTGGCCAGGCCCAGCTCTCAGTCCCTCCTCACCAGAGGTGCTCCAGACCCCAAATCATCCCTGTGGCCTTCCCTGGACCCTCTCCAGTAGCTCCTGGTGTTCCTTGAACTGTGGAGCCCAGAACTGAACAGGACACTCTGAATGAGCCTCCCTGGAGCTGAGCAGAGGGGCAGGATCCCCTCCCCTCCCTGCTGGGAATGCCCTTCCCAATGCTCCCCCGGATCCCAGGGGCTCTCCTGGCCCCAGGACACTCTCCTGCTCCGTGCTCAGTTAATCCAGCAGGAATCCCAGGTCCTGGAAATAATCCTGTTCATTCACACCTGTGGGACACAACAATGTAACAAATAATTTAAATATTGACATTAAAATAGGATTTTTTAAAAAAATGAATCAATAAATACTTGGTGACCAAAGGTGACAAAAAAGCCCCGACCCAAAAGGCCCCGGGAGTTCAGTGTCAGCACTTTCCTCCTTCCAAGCAGGAATTCTCCTGCTCTGCAGATTCAGAGCTCTGCAATTTGCTCTTGGTTTAACGATTTGCTGTGAAAGCACCAGGCTGGGTCCAGGTCCATTGGGAAAAGAGACCCAAAAACAAGACTGAGGGAAAAAACGAGGAGGACACCAAGGAACTGGGAGAGCCAAATACAGAAAAGCAGAAAAGCAGAAAAATGAAATATTTAAAGACTTTTACAGGAGAAAAATTATATTATTAGAGAATTCCAATAATTACCCAGAGAAATGTTCCACAATAAACCTTTGGCACTGGAAAGGATTTTGAGCTGGGTGAGCCCTTGGGATGCCTTTGAAATATTATTATTGTTATTGTTATTGTTATTGTTATTGTTATTATTAAATTTCATAATAAATAATTATAATAATTAATTATGTTAATGTAATTTATATTTATAGAACTATATAACATAAAGTTATATGTATATCAATTTATATAAATATAAGTTTTAATAACCAGTATTATACTATATTATATAGTGGTATTATAATATTATTATAGTATCATACTAAATAATAATAATAATAATAAAATTTATAATAATAAAAAAACCAATAAAAATTATAATGATTATAAATTACATTAATATAATTTATATTTATAGAAATATATCATAAATTTATATGTATATCAATTTATATAAATATCAATTTTAATAACCAGTATTATACTATAATAATAAAATTTATATTTATAGAACTAGATAACAAATTTATTTGTATCAATTTATTTAAAAATAAATATTAATAACCAGTATGATAATGATAATGATGATGATAATAATAATAGTAACAAAAATAATAATAATAATAATATAATTTATATTTATAGAACTATACAACATAAACTTATATTTATATCAATTTATATAGATATAAATTTTAACAACCAGTGTAATAATAATGATGATGATGATGATGATGATGATGATGATGATGATAGTAATAATAATAATAATAATAATAATAATAATAATAATAATGGAATGTTGGGGCTGTTGGGTGTGTGTGCAGGGCTGGGTGATCCTTGGGCTGCTTCCAGCAGAGCACATTCCATGGCTCTGTGATCCCGGCATTCCTGGGCTGGGAATGCTGTGAGCTCTGCTCCTGCCGAGCCCTCGGGGGAAGGAAATGAGGGAAAAGAGGAACAGGAGAGGAACCCGCAGCTGCAGCAGAGTTAAATCCTCATCCCGGGGCACAGGGAAAAACAGGGAAAAGATGGGAATGGCTGGAATTTCCCACATCCACTGGAGGGGAGAACTGGCCCCTCTGCTGTGGGCAGTGCTGGATCCCTGCAGGAATGAGCAGGGTTTGATCCCAGAGGATCCCTGTGGGAATGAGCAGGGTTTGATCCCAATGGGATCCAGGGAATGAGCAGGGTTTGATCCCAGTGGATCCCTGTGGGAATGAGCAGGGTTTGATCCCAGTGGGATCCAGGGAATGAGCAGGGTTTGATCCCAATGGGATCCAGGGAATGAGCAGGGTTTGATCCCAGAGGATCCCTGCAGGAATGAGCAGGGTTTGATCCCAGAGGATCCCTGTGGGAATGAGCAGGGTTTGATCCCAGAGGATCCCTGCAGGAATGAGCAGGGTTTGATCCCAATGGGGTCCAGGGAATGAGCAGGGTTTGATCCCAGTGGGATCCAGGGAATGAGCAGGGTTTGATCCCAATGGGATCCAGGGAATGAGCAGGGTTTGATCCCAGTGGGATCCAGGGAATGAGCAGGGTTTGATCCCAGTGGGATCCAGGGAATGAGCAGGGTTTGATCCAAATGGGATCCAGGGAATGAGCAGGGTTTGATCCCAGAGGATCCCGGAGGTTCCAGGTTTAGTGATGGGCAGCCCCGAGCTCTGGGCAGGGCAGAGATTTCCCCGGGTCGCTGTTGACACTTTCTGCATCGCTGCCCACAGCGGGTCCCCGTTAGTGGCGTTAATTATCCGTTAATTATTGTCTGTAATCAGCAAACCGTGTCCGAGCAATCCCAGCTCCTCTGCCTCCTGCAGCCACCTCTGGCAGGTGGGAAAATCACCTGGAACTGCTCCGAAAATGCCTGGATGGGGCTCTGGGCTGGGGACAAGGTGGGCATCGGGCACAGCTGGGGCTCCATGGGCTGCGAGGGCTTTTCCAGCCCCTGGGATCCTGGGATTGTGTGTGTGGGACTGTGGGAAGTCCTGGTTACATCCCACGGGGATGCTCATGGGCTGAAGTCTCTCAGGGGGGACACCGGAGTAAAAGTGACAAAATTCCACAGAATCCCAAAATTCCCGAGGCTGGAAAAGCCCTCCCAGCCCAGGGAGTCCCAGCTGTGCCCGATGCCCACCTTGTCCCCAGCCCAGAGCCCTGAGTGCCACGTCCAGCCCTTCCTTGGGCACCTCCAGGGATGGGCACTGCAAAGCTCCCTGGGCAGCCCCTGCCAAGGCCTGAGCTCCCTTTCCATGGGCAAATTCCTGCTGCTGTCCACCCTGAGCCTCCCCTGGCCCAGCCTGAGGCCGTTCCCTCTCCTCCTGTCCCTGTTCCCTGGCAGCAGAGCCCGACCCCCCCGGCTGTCCCCTCCTGCCAGGGACTTGTGCAGAGCCACAAGGGCCCCCTGAGCCTCCTTTGCTCCAGGCTGAGCCCCTTTCCCAGCTCCCTCAGCCCCTCCTGGGGCTCCAGACCCTTCCCAGCTCCCTCAGGAATTCTCCAGCCCTTTCCCAGCTCCCTCAGCCCCTCCTTGGCTCACGAGGGGCTGTTTCCAGCAGAAATGGAGCAGTTCAGGATGGATTTGGAGAAAACACCACCCGTCCATGGCCTGCGCCTGCTCCAGCGCGGCTCCCCCGGGCACGGAGGGAAATCCTGGCTGTGGGGGCATCTGGGGCAAAATTCCTGCTGCCCTGCACAAAACCATTTCCCTGCTGTTCCCACTGGGAATGGCTCGGGCTATTCAGAGCTTGGCTGGAGAAAAGAGGAGCCCCGGGACCATCTGGGGCCAGGAGCCGGCGCTGCCCCCCGAGCGGGCAGAAGGAGCGAGGGGCCGGGAGCGCAGGGGGAACCAGCCCTTAGAAAGACATCTTCTGATGATTATTTTGGGAAACCTTCTGGTAATCCCCAGTCAATCTGGATGCTAATAGAGGTCATTTACCAAAGCGGAGTACCGGGGGAAGCTTTGCATAATAACGACGTGAGTTTGATTTGATACTAAAACTTTTCAACTGTTCCATCAAAGGCAGAGCTGAATTTCTGGGGGGAAAAAAATGGCATTGAATGCAGGAGTGAGTCTGGACACAGTTAAAGGGAGCTCTTTTTGATCAATTAGACCTCTCTGTGATGTCATCTTTATTACTTATTCTAATGAGATGGGTGTTGTAAAAAGGATTGGGGAGTGAAATCCATTGATAATCTCCTTAGCACGGGGGATAATATCCGAGGGTTCTCCCCCACATCGAGAGCTCTAAGCTGCTCTAATATACTTTAAGACTTCTCAGTATCTCCCTATTCTTAAGGAAGACGATTTTTCTCTCTCTGATGGGTGGAGGTTTGCTCCCTCTCTGAACCATTCTCCGAGAGCTTTCCAGCTGCACTTGTTTTTATTCAGGGCCGGTTTTTGTGCACAAAGGGCTCGGTTTAAGCCCGGCTCGGCGCTGGCTGCTGCAGGCCCTGCCCAGGCTGCGGCACCGGGAGCTGGGGCAGCTGCAAACTTCCTGCTCAGAGCTCAGAGCTCCACCAAAGTCATTTTAGAACCCCGGTAAATGCGGGTTTGGGGCAGAGCCGGAGCTGTGCTGGTGGGTTTGCTCCGCAGCCGGCTCCAAACGGGGGCTCTGGGGGTGCTGGACCCCCCTGACGCCTCCAGCCAGCCCAAAAGATGCAAAGTGAAGTGATAAAAATCACTTCAAAGGATAAAATATCATTTCAAGGGAGAAAAGCACGGCACTCCAGCGCTCTGTGCTGCTGTTGGATCTTCCTGAGCGCCACCAGCACACAGAATCCCGGCGGGTTCCCAAAGGATACGGGCATGGAATATAGGGAAATGCAAAGTGCTGGGTACAGCTCCAGCCACGGCTTGGGTGAGCTCCAGAGACAGGAAAAGGGATTGGAAAAGATAAAAATGGGAAGGAGGGAAAGAGAAAGCAAGGAAGAAAAGCTGAGAGAATGGAGACTCAAAAAAAGAGACAGAGAAGGAAAGAGTGAAAGAAAAAAGGGGAGAAGGAAGGAGACAGAACAAAAGAAATAGGGGAAAAAAGGAAAAATAAAGTGAGAAAGGAAGAGAAAGAATAAAAGCAAGAAATGCAGAAAGAGGAGGGGGAAGGAAGGAAGGAAGGAAGGAAGGAAGGAAGGAAGGAAGGAAGGAAGGAAGGAAGGAAGGAAGGAAGGTAGGAAGGAAGGAAGGAAGGAAGGAAGGAAGGAAGAAAGGAAGGAAGAAAGGAAGGAAGGAAGGAAGGAAGGAAGGAAGGAAGGAAGGAAGGAAGGAAGGAAGGAAGGAAGGAAGGAAGGAAGGAAGGAAGGAAGGAAGGAAGGAAGGAAGGAAGGAAGGAAGGAAGGAAGGAAGGAAGGAAGGAAGGAAGGAAGGAAGGAAGGAAGGAAGGAAGGAAGGAAGGAAGGAAGGAAGGAAGGAAGGAAGTGGCGGAAGGAAGGAAGGAAGGAAGGAAGGAAGGAAGGAAGGAAGGAAGGAAGGAAGGAAGGAAGGAAGGAAGGAAGGAAGGAAGGAAGGAAGGAAGGAAGGAAGGAAGGAAGGAAGGAAGAAGGAAGGACGTTGCGGAAGGAAGGAAGGAAGGAAGGAAGGAAGGAAGGAAGGAAGGAAGGAAAGCGGAAGGAAGGAAGGAAGGAAGGAAGGAAGGAAGGAAGGAAGGAAGGAAGGAAGGAAGGAAGGAAGGAAGGAAGGAAGGAAGAGGCGGAAGGAAGGAAGGAAGGAAGGAAGGAAGGAAGGAAGGAAGGAAGGAAGGAAGGAAGGAAGGAAGGAAGGAAGGAAGGAAGGAAGGAAGGAAGGAAGGAAGGAAGGAAGGAAGGAAGGAAGGAAGGAAGGAAGGAAGGAAGGAAGGAAGGAAGGAAGGAAGGAAGGAAGGAAGGAAGGAAGGAAGGAAGGAAGGAAGGAAGGAAGGAAGTGGCGGAAGGAAGGAAGGAAGGAAGGAAGTGGCGGAAGGAAGGAAGGAAGGAAGGAAGGAAGGAAGGAAGGAAGGAAGGAAGGAAGGAAGGAAGGAAGGAAGGAAGGAAGGAAGGAAGGAAGGAAGGAAGGAAGGAAGGAAGGAAGGAAGGAAGGAAGGAAGGAAGGAAGGAAGGAAGGAAGGAAGGAAGGAAGATTGATTCCTGGGTGCTGTCCCTGGCCGCTGGTGCTGTCCCAGCTGTGTCGGAGGAGCTCTGCTGTCCCAGTGTGTCCCATGCCACCCATGCTCCCCGGGAGGGCCGGGGGGGGTCTCCGGGGTCCCGGGGGTGAGGCTGAGGATGGCTCGGTGTCCTGAGCCTGTCCTGCACACACATGGAGCTGTCCCCGTGTGTCCCCTGCTGTCCCTTGCCGTGCTGTGCTGTGTCCTGCGCCAGCAGGGACAGCCCCGGGAGGGGCCCTGGGGACACAGCAGGGCCAGCGTGGGGCTGCACTCCTGTGGGGTCACAGCCCCAGTTCCCCATGGGATCCCCAGTGTGGGGTCACAGCCCCAGTTCCCCATGGGATCCCCAGTGTGGGGTCACAGCCCCAGTTCCCCATGGGATCCCTGTCCAAAGGCTGTAAGGTCCTTGCAGGGGGGTGAGCAGGGACCATCCCAATGTTTTGTTCCTCAGAGCTCAGGAGCAGCTCGAGGGCTCAACATCCATGGCTCTGCTCCCTCTCGAGAGCCCAGGATCTGCCGGTGCCAGAGCTGGTCCCGGGGCAGTGCCAGGGCAGGACTCTGCAGTCCCAGCAGGGCAGGAGGCCCTGTCCCTGTCTCTGTGCCATCCCTGTCCCACCCCTCTCCCTGTCCCATCCCTGTCCCATTCCTGTCCCATCCCCGTCCCTGTCCTGTCCCTGTCCCCGTCCCTGTCCCTGTCCCTGTCCCCGTCCCCATCCCTGTCCTGTCCCTGCCCCATCCCTGTACCATCCTCATCCCTGTCCCATTCCTGTCCCCATCCTTGTCCCATCCCCGTCCCTGTCCCATCCCTGTCCCTGTCCCTGTCCCTGTCCTGTCCCTGCCCCATCCCTGCCCCATCCCTGCCCCATCCCTGCCCCATCCCTCTCCCTGCCCCATCCCTGTCCCCATCCCTGTCCCCATCCCTGTCCCCATCCCTGTCCCATCCCTGCCCCATCCCTGTCCCATCCCTGTCCCATCCCTGCCCCATCCCTGCTCCATCCCTGTCCCTGCCCCATCCCTGCCCCATCCCTGTCCCATCCCTGTCCCATCCCTGCCCCATCCCTGTCCCTGTCCCTGTCCCCGTCCCCATCCCTGTCCTGTCCCTGCCCCATCCCTGTACCATCCCTGCCCCATCCCTGCCCCATCCCTGTCCCATCCCTGCCCCATCCCTGTCCCTGCCCCATCCCTGTCCCACCCCTGCCCCATCCCTGTCCCTGCCCCATCCCTGTCCCCATCCCTGTCCCATCCCTGTCCCCATCCCTGCCCCATCCCTGTCCCATCCCTGCCCCATCCCTGTCCCCATCCCTGTCCCCATCCCTGTCCCATCCCTGTCCCACCCCTGCGTGCACAGCTCTGCCCCATCTGCCCGGTGCAGACAATGCTGCCCCAGTGCCTCCCCCAGCTCGTGCAAGGACGACAGAGCTGCCAATTAATGAAGAGTCATCAGATGCTGCCAGGGCTCACGGGCCCAGGCGTGACCCAACTGTCACCGTGGTGGGCAGGAGGACAAGGCAAGAGCTCTCAAGCAGTTTAGGGGCTTAAAAGCAGTGACTCACCAACAGACAACCATTGATTTTATGGCTGAGCAATAATTATTGCATTGTTCAGGGGTGTCAATGCCACTCTGTTCCTCCACAGTGGCCTTGTCCCCTCACAAATGATTTCTATCAAATGGAGAAGATAAACCCGAGAGGGAGCGTCTCTGGTGATGGGTTTGCAGCTCTGGAGGGAGAACCTGAGTTACAGAGGGAGAGCCAAACCCTGGCACCTTCCCCTCAGGGAGTGCCCCAGAGTTTAACTCCAGGCTGCTCAAGGGGCTGCAGTGGAGAGCAGGAAAACCCCGATGTTCTCTGTGCTCCCTGAGCCAGGATGGAATTTAGCTGTGGGAATGAGCTCCCAACGCTGTGAAACGGGACAAGGAGCCACCCCCACACACCAAGGAGCCCCAACCCCATTTCCATGGGAGCTCCTAAAGCAGCCAGAAAGGTTTTACCTTTGTGGGAAAGTGGGGCTGAGCTCCTGCTGCTGCTCCAGGGCTGTTTTGGAGGAGCAGGGTCCGTGCTGCTCTTTGGGAAGCTGCCAGGAGTCCCACTGCAGCCAGGATAAAGAATTTAGGGCAGAAATCCTGGGAAGTCGGGTCTGTTCCTGAGATTCCATCCCGAGCAGGTGCTGGGGGTGTGAAGCAGTTCAGTTCTGCACTGGATTAGAGGTGATGTCAGTCCAGGGGGACACGGAGGTGATGCCTGAGAGGCTCCTGCAGCAGAGCTAAAGGAATAAAGCAGGATTTATTAAAAGGCTTTCCAAGGATTGGAAGTGCAATTGGAATCCACCTTGGGCAGTGCAAGAGCCCGGCTGTGGCTACAGCCAAGATGGGCCCGGGTCAGGAGTTTCACACTTTGATAAGTTCTGGTCCATTTCCACATTGGGTTCATTGTGCAATTCCAGTCTCAGGTGATGCAGCCCCATCCTCCCAGATTCTCTCCTCAATTCCCTGCTGGCTGCAGTTTTTGGGCCCGGAGCTGCAGCGGTGCCCTTGGTTGTGGGGCTGGGAAAGGATTGTTGTGTGTGCCTGGGCTGTGAGGAGAACTGGCTGACACTTCGTGTGGAGTTCAGAGTCACACAAGGATCTGGAAATACGAAAGCTGCACCTGGAGGCATCGCTGGGATCGCTGCTCCCCGGGATGTCTCCAGCAGGGAAGGACGGCTGGGGCACATCCCAAACCCCTGAAACACGGCAGGGAGGATCAGCCCTCCCTCCTGGAGAGGCCGGGGCAGCAGCAGAGGCTCCGCTCCGTGTGTCCCTGGGCACTGCCGCCCGCGTCCCGCAGCAGTGCCGTGGCTCTCCCGCATCTGCCAGAGCCATTCCCCCACCTCTGCCCCGCTCCCCTCCCCTGCTGGGGACCCTGGTGCCTTTTTTCAATGCTTGTTTTCTTTCTGCTTAAGACAGCCCCGCTTCTCTGCGGGGAGAAAGGCCCCGTTTGTGGGGCGCAGCTGCATCTCAAAGGTACATTGTTGGCCAGTTATGAATTTGCATGCCTTTACTAATGTGTGGAAACAGGAGAATTCTTTTGCTTTTTTAATCGAAATTGATGTTATTCCTCTGCCAGTGGTACCCGAGGAACTGTTTTGTTCCATTTCCTCTCCTTTCATGCAGCCCTATTTATGTTTCGATCTGGTTTGCTGCCACCAAGAATCATTGTCATTGCCACCAGTGGCTCGGGGCCGGCCAAGTCCAGCAGCTGTGTGTTTAATGCCTCCCCTCACTAAGGTTTATTTCCTTGACAACATGAGCTTGTTTGAAGCAACTTTCCTCCCTTTAAGAAGAAAGAAAGAAAGAAAAAGTCCCTTTCCAGTGTTGCTTTTTATTTTTTTCCTATTTTTTTTTTTCCCCTTTTCTTTTTTTTTTCCCCTTTCTTTTTTAGCTCGCAGACAGGAGCGGGACTTTGGGCTGCGAATCCCGGGGCTACCCCCGGTTCTTCCTGGATGGTCCCAGGAGCTGCTCCTCGCTCCCCTCCACATCCCCCCTGGAATACCTAGGTGGCCAAACGGGACCCTCTGACCTCTATATCCTGTTCCTTTCTCCGCGCTTTGCTGCCAGTTTCCTGGATAAAAGGCGAGAGTGAGAGATAATTAACAAAAAACATGGCCCTCGGACAATGAAACAACTGGCCTTGGCCAGCCAGAAATTTATCCTGGTTTTCTAGGTGAACTTTCTCCCATCAATCTTTCCTTTAACCTCCGTGTTAGTGGAAGCAATAGGAACACCCCCTCCCCTCCCCCGAGCAAATGCTTTCTTTTGAGGGGGAACAAAACCGGGCCCGGCGAGGGCCGAGGTAAAATCTGGGTGGTATGGTGCTGCTCACAAAGCCGCCAGTGTTCCCCGGGCCGGGGCTGCTGTTTTACAGCAGGGGAGGGGAGAGCTCAATGGGCCCGGGATGTGAAACAATCCCCGCGATTGAGCCCCACAAACCCATCCTCTGTTCCGCCAGCCCGGCCGAGACAGCGGCACAGCGAGCAGGGAGAGAACCGAACCCGAACCGAGCGGGCCGGGCAAAATCCTGCAGCGGCTGCTGAGGGATGCTCGGGCAAAATCCTGCAGGAGCTGCTGAGGGATGCCCGGGCAAAATCCTGCAGGAGCTGCTGAGGGATGCTCGGGCAAAATCCTGCAGGAGCTGCTGAGGGATGCCCGGGCAAAATCCTGCAGCGGCTGCTGAGGGATGCTCGGGCAAAATCCTGCAGGAGCTGCTGAGGGATGCTCGGGCAAAATCCTGCAGGAGCTGCTGAGGGATGCTCGGGCAAAATCCTGCAGGAGCTGCTGGGGGATGCCTGGCATGTCCTGTCCTGGCATGTTGTCCTCGGCTTTTGGGGGGTTCTGGGGTGCCTGGCCTGTCCCATCCTGTCCTGTCCTATCCTGGGGTGTTATCCTCAGCTTTTGGGGGGTTCCGGGGTGCCTGTCCTATATCCTACATCCTACATCCTACATCCTACATCCTACATCCTACATCCTACATCCTACATCCTATATCCTACATCCTACATCCTACATCCTATATCCTACATACTATATCCTACATCCTACATCCTACATCCTACATACTATATCCTACATCCTATATCCTATATCCTATATCCTATATCCTATATCCTATATCCTACATCCTACATCCTACATCCTATATCCTATATCTTATATCCTATATCCTACATCCTATATCCTATATCCTATATCCTACATCCTATATCCTACATCCTATATCCTATATCCTATATCCTACATCCTATATCCTATATCCTATATCCTATATCCTATCCTGTCCCATCCTGTCCTGGCATGTTATCCTCAGCTCCCAGGTAGTTCCAGGGTGCCTGTCCTATATCCTATATCCTATATCCTAGATCCTAGATCCTAGATCCTAGATCCTAGATCCTAGATCCTAGATCCTAGATCCTATATCCTAGATCCTATATCATATCCTATCCTATCCCATCCTGGCATGTTATTCCTCAGCTTTTGGGTGGCTCCAGGGTGCCTGTCCTGTCCTATCCTACCCTGGAATATAATTCCCAGATTTTGGGGGTCCATGTGGCTCTGAGGTGCCTATCCTATATCCTATATCCTATATCCTATATCCTATATCCTATATCCTATATCCTATATCCTATATCCTATATCCCATATCCCATATCTCATATCCTATATCCCCTATCATATATCCTATATCCTCTATCCCATATCCTATATCCCATATCCTATATCCTATATCCTCTATCCTATATCCTCTATCCTATATCCTCTATCCTCTATCCTCTATCCTCTATCCTCTATCCTATATCCTATACCCTATATCCTATATCCCATATCCTCTATCCCATATCCCATATCCCATATCCCATATCCTCTATCCCATATCCCATATCCCATATCCCATATCCCATATCCTCTATCCCATATCCCATATCCCATATCCCATATCCCATATCCCATATCCTCTATCCCATATCCCATATCCCATATCCCATATCCCATACCCCATATCCCATATCCCATATCCCATATCCCATATCCCATATCCCATATCCCATATCCCATATCCCATACCCCATATCCCATATCCCATATCCCATATCCCATATCCCATATCCCATATCCTCTATCCCATATCCCATATCCCATATCCCATATCCTCTATCCCATATCCCATATCCCATATCCCATATCCCATATCCCATATCCCCTATCCCATATCCCATATCCCATATCCCATATCCTCTATCCCATATCCCATATCCCATATCCCATATCCCATACCCCATATCCCATATCCCATATCCCATATCCCATATCCTCTATCCCATATCCCATATCCCATATCCCATATCCCATATCCCATATCCCATATCCCATATCCCATACCCCATATCCCATATCCTCTATCCCATATCCCATATCCCATATCCCATATCCCCTATCCCATATCCCATATCCCATATCCCATATCCTATATCCCATATCCTCTATCCCATATCCCATATCCCATATCCCATATCCCATATCCCATATCCCCTATCCCATATCCCATATCCCATATCCCATATCCTCTATCCCATATCCCATATCCCATACCCCATATCCCATATCCCATATCCCATATCCTCTATCCCATATCCCATATCCCATATCCCATATCCCATATCCCATATCCTCTATCCCATATCCCATATCCCATATCCCATATCCCATATCCCATATCCTATATCCCATATCCCATATCCCATATCCCATATCCCATATCCCATATCCCCTATCCCATATCCTATATCCCATATCCCATATCCTATATCCCATATCCCATATCCCATATCCCATATCCCATATCCTCTATCCCATATCCCCTATCCCATATCCCATGTCCCATATCCCATGTCCCATATCCCATATCCCATATCCCATATCCCATATCCCATGTCCCATATCCCATATCCCATATCCCATATCCCATATCCCATGTCCCATATCCCATATCCCATATCCCATATCCCATATCCCATATCCCATATCCCATATCCTCTATCCCATATCCCATATCCCATGTCCCATACCCCATATCCCATATCCCATATCCCATATCCCATATCCCCTATCCCATATCCCATATCCCATATCCCATATCCTCTATCCTATATCCTCTCCTGGGATGTCATTCCCAGCTCGGGGCCGCAGGGAAGGCCGGAGCGCGTTGTCCCGGGCCAGAAGCTCGCTGCTCCCCGAGCTCCGGCATCTCCGGCTCCCAAAGGCAGCGGGGACACAAAGAGAAACTCCGGGCGTGGGTTTGGGAGCGGGAGGGACAATGGGGCCCCACTTCAGGTCCCCTCGAGAGCCTTTTGTGGGCAGGGAAAATATTTGTGCTCTGAAGATGACACTCTCCATTTGTTAATGGCTCTCAGGCCGCGCTCTCCTGGCGTTGTCTGCCCGGGAAAAGCATCCCTTCTTCCCAGCGCAGCCAGGGCCATTGTGTCCCCCTACTTGAGCAGGGGAAAGGGGGATATGAGGCCATGGGCCATTGTCAACTCCCGCTGCAACTCCAGCTGAAGGATCGCCCCGCCAAGAAATCAAAGAGGTTTTCCTCCCGTTGGGAAAGGCACGGTCAGGCTCCAGGGGGAGAATCTGGGGAGGAAATTCAGCTTTTTTTGTCCGGGGATATTATTGCTTGCAAATAAAAAAAGAAATGAAAGTGATAATTTCCTTTAAAAAGCTGGGCCAGTTCTGTGCACTGGCACGAGAGTCCAGCCAGAAACAGCAGCGGGCTGAGACAGCAGCAAACAACAACAACTCCGTGCTGTGTTAAATACCAAAAATTAAATACCAAATATTATTGAGTATTAATACTAAAAAATTAAATGCTAAAAAATAAATACTAAAAAATTAAATACTAAAAAAATAAATACTAAATATTACTGAGTATTAATACTAAAAAATTAAATACTAAAAAAATAAATACTAAATATTACTGAGTATTAATACTAAAAATTAAATACTAAAAAATAAATACTAAAAAATTAAATACTAAAAAAATAAATACTAAATATTACTGAGCATTAATACTAAAAAATTAAATACTAAAAAATAAATACTAAAAAATTAAATACTAAAAAATTAAATACCAAAAATTAAATACCAAATATTATTGAGTATTAATACTAAAAAATTAAATACTAAAAAATTAAATACTAAAAAAAATAAATACTAAAAATTAAATACTAAAAACTTAAATACCAAAACTTAAATACTAAATATTAGTGAGTATTAATGCTAAAAAATTAAATACCAAAAAATAAATACTAAAAAATTAAATACTAAAAAAATAAATACTAAATATTACTGAGTATTAATACTAAAAAATTAAATACTAAAAAATTAAATACTAAAAAAATAAATACTAAAAATTAAATACTAAAAACTTAAATACCAAAACTTAAATACTAAATATTAGTGAGTATTAATGCTAAAAAATTAAATACCAAAAAATAAATACTAAAAAATTAAATACTAAAAAATAAATACTAAATATTACTGAGTATTAATACTAAAAAATTAAATACTAAAAAATTAAATACTAAAAAATTAAATACTAAAAAAAATAAATACTAAAAAATTAAATACTAAAAAAATAAATACTAAAAATTAAATACTAAAAACTTAAATACTAAACATTATTGAGTATTAATGCTAAAAGATTAAATACCAAAAAATAAATACTAAAAAATTAAATACTAAAAAATAAATACTAAAAAATTAAATACTAAAAAATTAAATACCAAAAATTAAATAATAAATATTATTGAGTATTAAATACTAAAAAATTAAATACTAAAAAATATAAATACTAAAAAATTAAATACTAAAAAAATAAATACTAAAAATTAAATCCTAAATATTATTGAGTATTAATACTAAAAAATTAAATACTAAAAAAATAAATACTAAAACATTAAATACTAAAAGTTTCCAGAAGTGGCTTTATTAAAAATACCCCTTGTGTTTTGCTATGCAGGGGGTGGTAAAAAGAATATTCCCAATATTCCCAATATTCCCAATATTCCCAATATTCCCAATATTCCCAATATTCCCAACATTCCCAGTATTCCCAACATTCCCAGTATTCCCAGTATTCCAAATATTGCCAATATTCCCAATATTCCAAATATTCCCAATATTCCCAATATTCCAAATATTCCAGATATTGCCAATATTCCCAATATTCCAAACATTCCCAATATTCCCAATATTCCAAATATTCCCAATATTCCCAAATATTCCCAATATTCCAAATATTCCCAATATTCGAAATATTCCAAATATTCCCAATATTCCAAATATTCAAAACATTCCCAATATCCCCAATATTCCAAATATTCCAGATATTCACAATATTCCCAAATATTGCCAATATTTCAAACATTCCCAATATTCCAAATATTCCCAACATTCCCAGTATTCCAAATATTCCAAATATTGCCAATATTCCCAAATATTCCCAATATTCCAAATATTGCCAATATTGCCAATATTGCAAATATTCCCAATATTCCAAATATTCCAGATATTCACAATATTCCCAAATATTGCCAATATTTCCAATATTCCAAACATTCCCAATATTGCCAATATTCCCAACATTCCCAGTATTCCCAGTATTCCAAATATTGCCAATATTGACAATATTCCCAATATTCAAAATATTCCAGATATTCCCAAATATTCCCAGTATTCCAAATATTGCCAATATTGCCAATATTCCAAATATTCCCAATATTCCCGATATTCCCAATATTCCCAATATTCCCAATATCCCCAGTATTCCAAATATTGCCAATATTGCCAATATTGCCAATACTCCCAATATTCCAAATATTCCCAATATTCCAAATACTCCAAATATTCCCAATATTCCCAATATTCCCGATATTCCCAATATTCCCAATACTCCCAATATTCCCAATACTCCCAATACTCCCAATATTCCCGATACTCCCGATATTCCCGATATTCCTGATATTCCCGATATTCCCGATATTCCCGGTATTCCCGGTATTCCCGATACTCCCAATACTCCCGATATTCCCGATATTCCCAATATTCCCGGTATTCCCGATACTCCCGATACTCCCGATATTCCCGATACTCCCAATACTCCTGATATTCCCGATATTCCCAATACTCCCAATATTCCCAATATTCCCGATACTCCCAATACTCCCGATATTCCCGATATTCCCGATATTCCCAATACTCCCAATATTCCCAGTATTCCCAATACTCCCGATATTCCCGATATTCCCGATATTCCCAATACTCCCAATATTCCCAATATTCCCAATACTCCCAATACTCCCGATATTCCCGATATTCCCAATATTCCCAATACTCCCGATATTCCCAATATTCCCAATACTCCCAATACTCCCGATATTCCCGATATTCCCGATATTCCCAATATTCAAAATATTCCAGATATTCCCAAATATTCCCAATACTCCCAATACTCCCAATATTCCCAATATTCCCAGTATTCCCAATATTCCCAATATTCCCGATACTCCCGATACTCCCGATATAAATACAAGGCCAAGACAGGGACATCCCCTGCCGCCCTCCGACCCCTTTATTTTCCATGATTGCTCAGATCCACTTGCCATTTCCATTTCATTTGCCATTGGCGGGCCAGGCTCCAGCGCTTTAACCAAACGTGTGGCAGGCTTTGCTCGGCTCACCCAAGGCAGAGCAACTCTTCGGGAGGAGCATCCCTCCTTTGGCTCTGCAGCCTTGGAATTGCCCCCGTGGGGTGAACTCTTTGCCAAGCTGAGGATTTGGGTTCATTTTTGGGAATGGGAGTTCTTCCAGTGGGTCCCAGATTTCCTCACTGGAGTGGGAACGGAGCGGAGGTTCCCCAGGGAAGAGCCAGCACTGGAGGGGTTTAAGGAACACTTTTCTGCTCGGATCCCTGCTGGAAAACCTCTCCAGCTTTTTCCTTTCAGCTCGGCAAGCTTGGGAAGGGAGCTGCTGGTGGCAGTGCTGGAACTGCTCCCGGGTTTGGGCTGGAGGGACCCCAGAGCCCACCCAGAGCCCCCCTGCCACGGCAGGGCCACCTCCCACTGTCCCAGGAGCTCCCAATGTCCAGCCTGGCCTTGGGCACTGCCAGGGATCCAGGGGCAGCCCCAGCCGGGCAGGGCGTGGGGCAGCGCTGCCAGCCTGGAGCTGCTCTGGGGGAGCCAAGGCTGAGAGATCTCCCCTCCTCTTCCTCCCGAATCCTCCCCTCCTCTTCCTCCCGAGTGCTCCTCTCCTCTTCCTCCCGAGTGCTCCTCTCCCCTCCCCTCCCCTCCTCTTTTCCTCCCGCTGGGTTCCAGCGGTGAATTCCAGCTCTCAGAGGAGGACTCGCGGTCCCGGTGCCTCCAGGGGCATCCCCGGCTCCCGGCTGGGTGGGAATGCTGAGGACAGGGAGCCCCTCCTGTCACATCTGTCCCCAGGTGTCTGCACCGAACCCCGGGGGCTGCAGGGGAGCAGAGCGAGGTCTCCAGGCCCAAGAGAGAGGGGTGGGACAGCCCTGGAGATGTGGGGGACAGGAGTGTGAAACCCCTCCCTCAAACCTTTACACACAACCCACAGTTATCCCCTGTCCTGTCCTGTCCTGTCCTGTCCTGTCCTGTCCTGTCCTGTCCTGCCAGGACCTGTCCTGTCCTGTCCCGTCCTGTCCTGTCCTGTCCTGTCCTGTCCTGTCCTGTCCTGTCCTGTCCTGTCCTGTCCTGTCCTGTCCTGTCCTGTCCTGTCCTGTCCTGTCCTGTCCCGTCCTGTCCTGTCCTGTCCTGTCCTGTCCTGCCCTGTCCTGTCCTGCCAGGACCTGTCCTGTCCTGTCCTGTCTGTCCTGTCCTGCCAGGACCTGTCCTGTCCTGTCCTGTCCCGTCCTGTCCTGTCCCGTCCTGTCCTGTCCTGTCCTGTCCTGTCCTGTCCTGTCCTGCCCTGTCCTGTCCTGCCAGGACCTGTCCTGTCCTGTCCTGTCTGTCCTGTCCTGCCAGGACCTGTCCTGTCCTGTCCTGTCCTGTTCTGTCCTGTCCTGTCCTGTCCTGTCCTGTCCTGTCTGTCCTGTCCTGTCCTGTCCTGCCCTGTCCTGTCCTGTCCTGCCAGGACCTGTCCCATCCCATCCCATCCCATCCCATCCCATCCCATCCCATCCCATCCCATCCCATCCCATCCCATCCCGTGCTGCCCTGCCAGGACCTGGAGCTCCAGGTGAGCCCCACCTGACGTTCCCAGTTTGCTCCTCGAGCTGCTGTGAGCCAATATTTCCATTTCCCTGAATTCTCCCCCTCCAGTGTGCAGCCTGTAAGAAACACACGCGTTTTAGGAGCAGCAGGGGAGCTCCAGAGGTGACAAACTCGGGTGACAAAGCTGCCCCATGTCCCCAGAGTCACAAAACCCACCTGGGACACGAGCCAGGACGAGGAGCTGTCGCTCTTTGCGCCTGAGCTGCAGAAAACCACGGCAGGAATCACAGGGTCACACCTTGGGAGGGACCGGGGGGGTCACCCAGGCCAGGCCAGGCAGGGTCACCTGGAGCAGGGACACTGGAACGTGCCCAGGGGGGTTTGGGGTGGTTCCAGAGAGGGAGACTCCAGCCCCTCCCCGGGCAGCTGTTCCAGGGCTCTGCCCCTCCATGGAAGGAAGCTCTTCCTCAGGCTGGGCTGGAATTGTTGTGTTTTAGCTCCTGCCACTGCTCCTCGTCCTGCCACTGCCACCACTGAGCAGAGTCTGGCACCATCCTCTGATGGCCCTTGGAGAGATGAGCATGGATCAAGGGGATAGGGATCCATGGGATACCTGTGTGGAGCCATGGGATACCTGTATGGATCCATGGGATACCTGTATGGATCCATGGGATATCCATAGGGATCCATGGGATATCCATAGGGATCCATGGGATACCTGTGTGGAGCCATGGGATATCCATAGGGATCCATGGGATACCTGTGTGGATCCATGGGATACCTGTGTGGATCCATGGGATACCTGTGTGGATCCATGGGATATCCATAGGGATCCATGGGATATCCATAGGGATCCATGGGATATCCATAGGGATCCATGGGATACCTGTGTGGATCCATGGGATACCTGTATAGATCCATGGGATATCCATAGGGATCCATGGGATACCTGTATGGATCCATGGGATACCTGTATGGATCCATGGGATATCCATAGGGATCCATGGGATACCTGTATGGATCCATGGGATATCCATAGGGATCCATGGGATATCCATAGGGATCCATGGGATATCCATAGGGATCCATGGGATATCCATAGGGATCCATGGGATACCTGTGTGGATCCATGGGATACCTGTATGGATCCATGGGATATCCATAGGGATCCATGGGATATCCATAGGGATCCATGGGATATCCATAGGGATCCATGGGATACCTGTATGGATCCATGGGATATCCATAGGGATCCATGGGATACCTGTATGGATCCATGGGATACCTGTGTGGATCCATAGGATATCCATAGGGATCCATGGGATACCTGTGTGGATCCATGGGATATCCATAGGGATCCATGGGATATCCATAGGGATCCATGGCACACCTGTGTGGATCCATGGGATATCCATAGGGATCCATGGGATATCCATAGGGATCCATGGCACACCTGTATGGATCCATGGGATACCTGTATGGATCCATGGGATACCTGTATGGATCCATGGGATATCCATAGGGATCCATGGGATATCCATAGGGATCCATGGGATATCCATAGGGATCCATGGCACACCTGTATGGATCCATGGGATACCTGTGTGGATCCATGGGATATCCATAGGGATCCATGGGATATCCATAGGGATCCATGGGATACCTGTATGGATCCATGGGATATCCATAGGGATCCATGGCACACCTGTATGGATCCATGGCACAGGTTCCTGCCACTGCCACCACTGAGCAGAGTCCTCTCCTTTGGAGCCAATGCTGATGAAAAAGACTGAATTTCACTGGGTCTTTTCCTATTTCCCACTGTATTTTCCTGTGGTTCATCGCTGTGCCCGTGTCCCCAGGAAAGGATTTGATTCCAAAGCAGAGCACAGCAGATCCTGGAATTCCCTCAGCCTGGTTTCCCCACCCAAGGGACGCTCTGCACTTGCTGTGGGACGGTTCTGGGGCTCAGGATTCTCTGTGATTTCCCTTTCCCTCGGAAGCCACTCCTGCCCAGCCCTGCACACGTGCAAACACATCGAGCCCAACATTCTCCTCTCCCTTCTCCCCCTCTGCAGCATCTCCTGCCCAGATGGGACAGAAAATCCTTTCCCAGAGCCCCTCATCTGCTTCCAACAGCATTTCCTTGACATCCCAAATCACAAACAAATGGGGGAGAGCAGGAACGAGCCTGAAACCAATCCCAGATCACTGCAAAGGAATGGATTTATAGCAAACAATAAATGAAGCCAGGCTCTGAGGGTGGCTCCAGGAATTGTGCAGATGCTCAGGAGCTGCTGCTGGAGGCTGGGCTCCATCCAGCCCCTCACCCCCGGTGCTGGAGGCTGGGACACAGAGTGTGTGCCCTTGGTTCTGACACTTAAAGATCCAGAAAAACACTGGATTTATGAATAATATGAAATTCATGAGCGTGTTTTCATGGTGATTTTCATGCACATTCCATGGTGCTACATGAGAACAAATGTTAAAGTCAGATGGAAAAGCTGAAAGTGTGAGTGTGTAAATTAGAAAGTTTGCTTAAATCACTGCGTGAAAAAGTTTAGAGAGCAGGAGACACCTGGGGCTTTTTAGTGTTCAAATTTCAGCCCTGCACAGGCAGGGAGAGCCCAGCTCCACTGCAGATAAATCACATTGTGTTATAGATTCTGTACTGGGTGTCATTGTGTTATAGATTCTATATTGGGTGTCATTGTGTTATAGATTCTATATTGGGTGTCATTGTGTTATAGATTCTATATTGGGTGTCATTGTGTTATAGATTCTATATTGGAATTCATTATGTCAGATTTTATACCGGATGTCATGTTATAGATGCTTTATTGGATGTCATTGTGTTATATATTCTATATTGGATGTCATTGTGTTACAGATTTTATAATGAATGTCATTATGCTATAGATTCTATATTGGATGTCATTATGTTATATATTCTATATTGGATGTCATGTTATAGATTTTATATTGGATGTCATGTTATAGATTCTTTATTGGATGTCATTGTGTTAGATTTTATAATGAATGTCATTACATTATAGATTCTATATTGGATGTAATGTTATATATTCCATATTGGATGTCATTGTGTTATAGATTCTATATTGGATGCCATTATGTTATATATTCTATATTGGATGTCATGTTACAGATTTTATATTGGATGTCATTGTGTTATAAATTCTATATTGGAAGTCATTATGTTATAAATTCTATATTGGATGTCATGTTATAGATTCTATATTGGATGCCATTATGTTATAGATTCTATATTGGAAGCTGGGGCAGAGGTGTAGGGAGGAAAAGGTAAAAACAAACACGAAAATCTGCTGGAAGTTCTTTTCTCTGTTTTGACTTCTGTGCTTCTCCAAATTGGATTTCTCTGTCTCCTCTGAGCTGAGCTCCTTTGGGATGTTCCCTCACTGGGAATTGTTTATCCCAGTTCCTTTGGGATGTTCCCTCACTGGGAATTGTTTATCCCAGTTCCTTTGGGATGTTCCCTCACTGGGAATTGTTTATCCCAGTTCCTTTGGGATGTTCCCTCACTGGGAATTCTGTTTATCCCAGTTCCTTTGGGATGTTCCCTCACTGGGAATTGTTTATCCCAGTTCCTTTGGGATGTTCCCTCACTGGGAATTGTTTATCCCAGCTCCTTTGGGATGTTCCCTCACTGGGAATTGTTTATCCCAGTTCCTTTGGGATGTTCCCTCACTGGGAATTGTTTATCCCAGTCCTCAGGGTCAGGACACAAACTCCAAAGCTCGTTAGGATTTTGTTTCTCGTGTTTATTGGGATGTTATCACAAAACCTGGCAGCTCTCTCCAGACTTCCTGCACAAGTTTAATTCACCATCACCTGGCTCCCTTTGGGCTCTGAAAGCACAAAATGGCCCTGAACACACAGTTCTTTTATCTTTATACTCATTCTTACCCAATTAACAATAGACACGTAAATTATTTTAATTAATGACCCAGTGAGCCATCACCTGTGAGCTGCACTGTGACATTTTCTATCCCATCACTCACTATTACCCAAAAACCTCTGGAAGAAGAAGATGAAGGAGAGAGAAGAAGGAAAAGAAACAACATTCTAAACCCTCCATCTTGTCTTCTGCTCTCTAAACCAGTTTAAACTCCAACTTTTAACTTTTTCACTCAGTGACTTCAGAAAACTCTCTGATCTCCACACTCCCACTTTCAGCTTTTCTAACTTTCACAGTTGTTTTCATGTGTCACCATGGAAACACACCATAAATTTAATATAACACGAGATTCAGTGCTCTCCTGGATCTCAGACAGAATAGATGGAATGGAGTTTACACAGGAATTTTTATAATAAGAATAAATTAGAGAAGTGTGATATCGTGAGGACTGGAGTCACCTTCTCCAGCCTGTGGACAGTTCTGATCAGCACATGATTTCCAGTGGGTTTGCTGTAATCTTGTATGATTTTAATTAAAAAAATAATTTATTTTTTTAAATTGAAATGAAAATTAATTTATTATTTATTTTATTATTATTATTTATTATTTAATTTAATTTAAATTAATTTAATTATTTTTTTAAAATTTATTTAAATGAAAAATTGAGCAGTGTAATTTTAATGGTGTCATTTTAACGCCAGCAAATCCCTGCTCAGCTGGGCTCCAACTGCTAAAAACAGGAACATGGATTGTGAAGTTTTTATATATTGGAATATAATATAATTAATTAATAATAGAATTATACTGTTATATAAAATACACGATAATAATAAATATAATATTTATATATGACAAAACATATATTAGAAATAAAAATAGAAATAAAAATAGAAATATATTATTGTATTTTCCATTATATAATATACAAAATACACTTATATATTATATAATATTATATAATATATGATATAACACTGTATAATACTATATAATTCTATATAATACTATATAATATTGTATTATGCTATGTAATATAATATAATATAATGTAATGTAATGTAATGTAATATAATATAATATAATATAATATAATATAATATAATATAATATATTATATTTATTATATTTTATTATATTTATTATATTATATTTATTATATTTTATTATATTTATTATATTATATTATATTATATTTATTAAATTTTACTATATTATATTTTTACATTTTATTATATTTTATTACATTTTATTACATTATATTATTATATGATAACATAACATAATATAATTTCAATGATTTTAAACACATTTTCTATATTTCCAGGAACATTAAGGCTTTTCTCCTCATTAAAACTGATGTTCAGCTGTTTTGTGCAAACAATACCTAAGGACTAATAATAATAATATTAATAATAATATTAATAATAATATTAATAATAATATTAGTTATAATATAATATAATATAATATAATATAATATAATATAATATAATATAATATAATATAATATAATATAATATAATATAATATAATATAATATAATATAATATAACAACAATAACAACAACAACAACAACAATAATAATAATAATAATAATAATAATAATAATAATAATAATAATAACAATAACAATAATAATCTGCATTAGGTACCTCATTTCCCAGGGAACAATTAACAAACGACAGCTCTGAGTACCCGGGCACATCGCTGGGTTTGTGCCTCTCCAAGAGCTTTGTTTGCCTTTGAAATCCTCAGGAATTCTTTGGGAAGGAGGTGCCTTTCAGCAGGGGAAGGGAGATAAAACCCTGCTAAAGCCGGGTTTATTATATTTATTTATTTATTCTATCATATTTATTCTATTTTATTTATTTTTCGTGTCTTTATTTGTCTCTCTGTTCCAAGAGCCCTCTGAAGGCGCCGCAGGGCCCAGCTGGGAGCTCTCCTGTCCCTGCAGGAATTCCTGGGATCCCACCTGAGCCAGGAGCCCTGGGCCGGGGGATGGAGCAGCGCTGGGTTCAAAAGGAAAACATTTCCAGAGCCCCTGTGGGACCCTGGGCTTGGCTGGGCAGGGCTCAGCTCCTTCTCCTCTGGGGGATCAGACCCGGGGCCAGGGCACAGAGCAGAGGTGGGAGGTGGAAACACAGAATTGCAGAATGGGCAGGGCTGGGAGAGACCTCAAAGCTCCTTCCATGGGCAGGGCCAGCTCCCACTGTCCCAATGTCCAGCCTGGCCTTGGGCACTGCCAGGGATCCAGGGGCAGCCCCAGCTGCTCTGGCAATTCCATCCCAGCCCCTGCCCACCCTGCCAGGGAACAATTCCTGCCCAAGATCCCAAGATCCAGCCCTGCCCTCTGCCACTGGCAGCCATTCCCTGGCTCCTGGCCCTCCCAGGATGCAGAGCCAGGTTCCCCCTCACTGTTCCTTGTAAAACATCTTTTGCTTTTGCAAGACCCAGAATCCCAGGATCCCGAGGCTGGAAAAGCCCTCCCAGCCCAGGGAGTCCCAGCTGTGCCCGATGCCCACCTTGTCCCCAGCCCAGAGCCCTGAGTGCCACGTCCAGCCCTTCCTTGGGCACCTCCAGGGATGGGCATCCCACAATCCCTGCATCCCACACCCCACACCCCACATTCCCACATCCCGCATTCCCCGTGTGGACACGAGCCGGGGTCACGGTGGTTGGTGAGACCAGAGGAGGAGCCCTCATCCCTCCTGCCAAAAACTGCACCCCAATTCCCGCTGCTCCCGGCTCCCTGCAGCTCCCTGCCCCACATCTCCCTCCCCACATCTTCCCATCTCTCCCTTCCCCACATCTCCCTTCCCCTCCTCTTCCTCCCCAGGGCTCCCTGCAGCTCCCTCCCCGCCCCTCCCCTCCGCTCGGTTCCCAGCTCCTCGGAGCAGGATTTACACACCATGAGTAGCTCCTTTGAGCTCCTCGGAGCAGGATTTACACACCATGAGTAGCTCCTTTGAGCTCCTCGGAGCAGGATTTACACACCATGAGTAGCTCCTTTGAGCTCCTCGGAGCAGGATTTACACACCATGAGTAGCTCCCTGCAGCTCCTCGGAGCAGGATTTACACACCATGAGTAGCTCCTTTGAGCTCCTCGGAGCAGGATTTACACACCATGAGTAACTCCCTGCAGCTCCTCGGAGCAGGATTTACACACCATGAGTAACTCCCTGCAGCTCCTCGGAGCAGGATTTACACACCATGAGTAGCTCCATGCAGCTCCTCGGAGCAGGATTTACACACCATGAGTAGCTCCCTGCAGCTCCTCGGAGCAGGATTTACACACCATGAGTAGCTCCCTGCAGCTCCTCGGAGCAGGATTTACACACCATGAGTAGCTCCATGCAGCTCCTCGGAGCAGGATTTACACACCGTGAGTAGCTCCCTGCAGCTCCTCGGAGCAGGATTTACACACCGTGAGTAGCTCCCTGCAGCTCCTCGGAGCAGGATTTACACACCATGAGTAGCTCCATTCAGCTCCTCGGAGCAGGATTTACACACCATGAGTAGCTCCATTCAGCTCCTCGGAGCAGGATTTACACACCGTGAGTAGCTCCCTGCAGCTCCTCGGAGCAGGATTTACACACCGTGAGTAGCTCCCTGCAGCTCCTCGGAGCAGGATTTACACACCATGAGTAGCTCCATTCAGCTCCTCGGAGCAGGATTTACACACCGTGAGTAGCTCCCTGCAGCTCCTCGGAGCAGGATTTACACACCGTGAGTAGCTCCCTGCAGCTCCTCGGAGCAGGATTTACACACCATGAGTAGCTCCATTCAGCTCCTCGGAGCAGGATTTACACACCGTGAGTAGCTCCCTGCAGCTCCTCGGAGCAGGATTTACACACCGTGAGTAGCTCCCTGCAGCTCCTCGGAGCAGGATTTACACACCATGAGTAGCTCCATGCAGCTCCTCGGAGCAGGATTTACACACCATGAGTAACTCCCTGCAGCTCCTCGGAGCAGGATTTACACACCATGAGTAGCTCCATGCAGCTCCTCGGAGCAGGATTTACACACCATGAGTAGCTCCATTCAGCTCCTCGGAGCAGGATTTACACACCATGAGTAGCTCCATGCAGCTCCTCGGAGCAGTTTACGCGGACTCGCAAGGCTGCGGGGCCCATTGTGCCGCCGCTAATTGTGTGTCACAACTAATTAGCGCCTAATAGCCGCGCTGGGGACAAAGTCCCCGCCTGACAAGCGAAGTCTCTTTGCGCTCGCATTCAGCGCTAATCTGGGGCTGAATAGCGGAGATTACATGAGGTAATACCGCAGTTATTTCTACCTGTTGTAGTTCATGAGCTCCATCTCCAGCTGAGGCGCAGCCCCCTCCGCCTTTACAAAGATTATTTGGCATTAAAATGCTCCGGAGGGGTTTTTTTTATTTCCCTCTTTCCCCCCCCCCTTTTTTTTTTTCTTTTTCCTTTTTTTCCTCCCCCCTCCCTTTATTTTTTTTTTTTTTTGTTTAAATCTGGATGTTGCCTCCACTTTGAGAGAGGTTTTTGAAGGAAGATTAGCAGGATTAGGAAAGGTTCACATATGTTCGGCTTCACTATTGGTATTCAAGACATCACAACTTCAGCACCACCCAGGAAGGCCAAGAAAAGCGGGAGAGAGGCAGGGAAAAAACGGGGAAAGGCGAGAAAACAACCAGGGAACAGGGAAAACAGCCCAGGAACAGGGAAACAGCCCAAGGAACAGGGAAAACAGCCCAGGAACAGGGAAAAAACAGCTCAGGGAACAGGGAAAAAACAGCCCAAGGAACAGGGAAACAGCCCAGGAACAGGGAAAACAGCTCAGGGAACAGGAAAAGAGCCCAGGGAACAGGGAAACAGCTCAGGGAACAGGGAAAACAGCCCAAGGAACAGGGAAAACAGCCCAGGAACAGGGAAAAAACAGCCCAGGAACAGGGAAAACAGCCCAGGAACAGGGAAAAAACAGCCCAGGGAACAGGGAAAAAACAGCCCAAGGAACAGGGAAAACAGCTCAGGGAACAGGGAAAACAGCCCAGGAACAGGAAAAACAGCTCAGGGAACAGGGAAAAGAGCCCAGGAACAGGGAAAAAACAGCCCAGGGAACAGGGAAAAAACAGCTCAGGGAACAGGGAAACAGCCCAGGGAACAGGGAAACAGCCCAAGGAACAGGGAAAACAGCCCAGGGAACAGGGAAACAGCCCAGGGAACAGGAAAAACAGCTCAGGGAACAGGAAAACAGCCCAAGGAATAGGGAAAAGAGCCCAGGGAATAGGGAAAACAGCCCAGGAACAGGAAAACAGCTCAGGGAACAGGGAAAAAACAGCTCAGGGAACAGGAAAACAGTCCAGGAACAGGGAAACAGCCCAAGGAACAGGGAAAAAACAGCTCAGGGAACAGGGAAAACAGCCCAGGAACAGGGAAACAACCGAGGGAACAGGGAAAACAGCTCAGGAACAGGGAAACAGCCCAGGGAACAGGGAAAACAGCCCAAGGAACAGGGAAACAACCGAGGGAACAGGGAAAACAGCTCAGGGAACAGGGAAACAGCCCAGGAACAGGAAAACAGCTCAGGGAACAGGGAAACAGCCCAAGGAATAGGGAAACAACCGAGGGAACAGGGAAAACAGCTCAGGAACAGGGAAACAACTCAGGGAGCCACTGGAATCTCTCCAGTCGTTCCAGCAAAAACCGGGAGCTGCCAGAGCCCAGGAGAGGAGAATCCAGGCGGGGAATTCCCGGGATTCAGCCCCGATCCCCACCGGGCTCAGCTCCTGCGGCCGCCGGGGACAGAGCCGGGTCCCGGTGCCACCGGGCAGGAACGGGAATGGGGCAAAACGGGGCAAAACGGGGCCAAACAGACACAAACGGGAAAACCTGAGCTAAACTGAGCCAAAGTGAGCCCAGCTGAGCCAAACTGAGCCTATGTGAGCCAAAGTGATCCAAACCGAGCCAAAGTGAGCCAAACCGAGCTCAACTGAGCCAAACTGAGCCTATGTGAGCCAAAGTGATCCAAACTGAGCCCAAAATGAGCCCAACTGAGCCAAACCAAGCCAAACCGAGCCAAACCGAGCTCAACTGAGCCAAACTGAGCCTATGTGAGCCAAAGTGATCCAAACTGAGCCCAAAATGAGCCCAACTGAGCCCAAGTGAGCCAAACTGAGCCAAACTGAGATCAACTGAGCCAATCCAGGCCCAGCTGAGCCAAACTGAGCCAAACTTGAGCTCAACTGAGCTAAACTGGGCCCAGCTGAGCCAAACTGAGCCAAACTGAGCCCAAGTGATCCAAACTGAGCCCAACTGAGCCAAACTGAGCCAAACTGAGCCCAAGTGATCCAAACTGAGCCCAACTGAGCCAAACTGAGCCACTCCAGGCCCAACTGAGCCAAACCAAGCTCAATTGAGCTAATCCAGGCCAAACTAAGCCAAACCAAGCCAAACTGGGACAAACTGAGCCCAGCTGAGTCCAACTGGGCCAATCCAGGCCAAACTGAGCCAAACTGAGCCCAGCTGAGCCAAACTGAGCCAAACTGAGCCCAGCTGAGCCAAGCTGAGCCAAGCTGAGGCAGCTGCCCCCCGGGACACAGGTGCCACCACCAGGATGTGCCCCATGGCCGGCACAGCCTCAGGCAGGGGTTGGATTTCCCAGGTTGTGTGGGAGGAAGGAGAGCTGGGAATTCCTGGCACAAGGAGCACGTTCCATACCCTGGCTGCTGGAGCTCTGGGTGCCAGGGCTGTGCTTTGTGTCCTTTGGGGAAATGAGGATTTGCTGGAGGCCCCAGAGGGACGTTGCCAGGCGTTGGTTTTGCATTTTCGGAGGCAATCAGACTTTTCTGGGTTCAGATCTGCTGGTCCAGGGCAGCTACAGCTCAAAAACCACAGAGCTCTCGCTTCAGGTTAATTTTTGTTTGTGTTGCAAGGAGCTGAAATCCATGCTCTGGACAGAAGGGTTTATCCAAGGCCTGGAGAGCAGCTCATGTGGGGTTTGGGGATTTTCTCCATTTTTAGGCAGCAACTTTTTCCCTTCTTTGGGATTTCCCAAAAAACCCCAAGAAATTCTTAACAGTTTTTCTCCTCTCTGGCCCTTCATTCTCCTGACACCCCTGTCCCTCCTTGGCCTGTGCTGCATCCGCTGCTCCTTCCCCTTCCCTCTCCCAGGAATTTGCATTTCTTGGCCCTGGCACAGGAATTCCCAGAGCAGCTGGGGCTGCCCCTGGATCCCTGGCAGTGCCCAAGGCCAGGCTGGACATTGGGAGCTCCTGGGACAGTGGGAGGTGTCCCTGCCATGGCAGGGGTGGGAATGGGTGGGATTTGGGGTCCCTCCCAACCCAAACCAGTCTGGGATTCTCTGATGATTCCAATTCCTTCCCAAAATTTCCCCTCAGCCTGAGCCTCTCCTGTGACTCCTTCCCAAGCCCTCCCTGGATCCAAGGATTCCCAGCTCCGTGCCAGGCCCCTGGCACAGAGGGCAGAGTTTCTGCTGAGGTTCTGCCCTGGAACCATCCCAGGTCCTCGGGAGGAGCCCCGAGGTGGCTCTGGAGGACGTTCAGCCCCGGGGCAGCACCAGGAGCTCACTCACAGCCAGCACCAGGAGGAACCTCCGGGTGGGACTTGAAGGAAGCCTCGTAATTCCAGGCATTTCTATTCCCATCCTCTTCCAGCTCTCCCAAAGCCAGATGTGCTTTAAATCCCGGCCCACCGAGGCCAGGGACACGTGGGAAGGGGTCAGGGATGCTCGGGCCCGGACAGCGGCTCCCAGCCGAGCCTCGGAGGGGAAACAGCACAAAGAACACAAAGTAATAAATCCAAAGTGTTCTAAAAACATCAAAACCGAAAGGGAGGAATCTCCCCCCGCTTTTTTCCTTCCAGCAAACACATAAAACCCCCTGGCAAGAGAAGAACATCCCTCTGGGGCTGCACAGCTCGGGGAGGATCCTGTGGGGAGCTGTGCCTCAAACCCAGAGCTCTGGAAAAGATCCCAAAGAACTCCCGAGCCTGCAGGAATGAATTCCTGGGATGAAGGGGGAGGTTGGGAACCAAGAGGAGCGAGAGCAGCTCCTGGGGACATAAAGGCACACCAAGGGCAGCTCTTGGGATTCCATTTGATAAAGCACGGGCTGCTGCCTCCTCCAACACCGGGCTTTTCCCTGGAAAGGGAAATCAAAGTTCCCCTCCAGGACGGGTTTGATTAAACCCCTGGGGGTTCTCGCTCCCTTGGGACAACAAGACTTGCTATGGGACTGTTTTAGCTCTTCCTGCACAAGTTACCCCCAGTGTGAGGCTGAAGGCAGAAAAAGAGGAAATTTCACCTGTCCCACACCTGGGAGGGCCCCGAGGCCCCACCCCACCCCAGGCCAAGCTGAGCGTGGTTTTATATTCAATTTTCCTTCTTCTAAACAGGGGAAAAGACACCCAGGAGAAGCAGGGGGGACCCAAACCTCTGTGGAATCTCTGCTCCAGCGCTTCCTGTGGCTGCTGGGCCGGGGGCCGGCCCTGAGCCCCCTCCCCACGCCCGGGGGAGGGCTCGGGGAATGTTCCTGAGCATTCAAAAATTATCCAAAATATTCATGAGTGGGCTGGGACGGCTTTGCTGAGCCTGAAGGAGTGAGCAGCTCCGGTGCCCGGAGAGCTGAGCCCATCCCATCCCATCCCATCCCATCCCATCCCATCCCATCCCATCCCATCCCATCCCATCCCATCCCATGGATCCCATCCCATCCCATCCCATCCCATCCCATGGATCCCATCCCATCCCATCCCATCCCATCCCATGGATCCCATCCCATCCCATCCCATGGATCCCATCCCATCCCATCCCATGGATCCCATGCCATCCCCATCCCACATTCCCGCAGCGCTCCAGGGATGTGCTTTGGGGTTTTGGCGCTGCGGGATCCCCCCTCTCCTGCCCAGGGCTTGGGAGGAGGTGCAGGGACAGCTGTGGCTCAGCTGGACAAGCCGGGACCCCCAGGATCCCCAGGATCCCCAGGACCCCAGCCTGCAAAGATCCAGGGAGCCACGGCAAAGCCAGAGCAGCAAATCCATGGAATAGCGGAATCCCGGCAGGGTTTGGCTTGGAGGGACCCCAAAGCCCGGCCAGGGACACCTCCCCTGTCCCGGGGCACTGCCAGGGCCGGGCACAGCCCCCCGGGCACCTTCCCGTGTCACACCCAGCCCGGCACCAGAACCGGCTCGGGAGCGAGCCCACACATCCCAAACCACAGCCCAAAAACTGCCCGGGCAAGTCGGGAGGAGCCGGGGAGAGACATCTGGTTCCAACACCCCCTAAAAATGTAATTGCTGTCTTCAGGTGGCCGCACAGCCTCTTCTCCTAATGAGAGAGATATTGAAAGACCTGAACTGTTTATGTGACATTTCAATAAATAATGCCGAGATTTGACAACATTTCCATATTCCTCCTTTAATGTCTGGATGTCTCTGACTTAATCCCAGTTCCTTGGCATTTATTACTGTTTGTTACACTAACAAGTGAGATTATGAGAATTCTAATGAAGGCTTCCAGTGAAAACCTCTGTGATTAAAATGCCATAATAACAGTTGCATGCATTTATGTGCCTGATTATCATAATCTATTTAGCACAAGTAAACACACAAACAGAAGGAGAAAAGCGAGCCCACCGCCACTCCAGCGAAAGGAGAATTGGAAATGAGGGAGAAACAATGTAAATATGTAAATGTCTTTGTGTATTCTTTTTATCTTTTTTTCTTTTTTTTCCCTCCTCCTCGCTGCCCCCCGCCCCCCCGGCCCGTGTGCTAATGAGACATCCACGGTTCGTCACATGTGGTCCCTCTTTGCTGGCCGGGGTGCGGCTTTTGGGCCATCTGCTGGGGCCACTGTGCCGAACAAAGGCACCCGAGGGCGGGGGGACAGCGCAGCAACCTTTGACATCCCGGCCCGGAGCACCGGGCTCCCCCCGGGGTTTGTTCACTGCCTCGCTCGGCTGCTCCCCCGGGAACTCTGCAGCCCCCCGAAACTCTCCTCTGCACGCTGAGGAGAAATCCCACCCAATTTCTAACAGAGACTTTGCTCTGCAGCTTTCTGGGGAGGATTTTCTTTCAGGTTAATAAACATTTCTGGTGATAACTCATGGGAGGGACTGTCCCGCTCTGGGCTGGGGCAGCCTCACCTCCAGTGCTGGGGACAGCTCTGGGGGGCTCAAGAAAAGATCAGAAGCTGTTGGAAAGTGTCCAAAGGAGGGAGACGGGGATGGGGAAGGGTCTGGAGGGGCCCCACGAGGTCACTGGGTCAGTTCAGCCTGGAGGAGCCTGAGGTCAGAGCTCCCCGGGGCTGCAGCTCCTCCCGAGGGGCAGCGCAGGGACAGCTCCGGGCTCTGCTCCTGCCACAGGGACAGCAGCAGGGAGCGGCTGCAGCTGGCCCAGCAGGGATTTAGGTTGGCTTTTAGGGCAAGGCTCTTCTTTCCCCAGAGGCTGCTGGCACTGCCCAGGCTCCCCAGGGAATGGGCACGGCCCCGAGGCTGCCAGAGCTCCAGGAGCATCCAGGGATGCCCAGGCTGGGCTTGTTGGGGGGTCTGGGCAGGGCAGGGGGGCACTGGGGGATCCCTGGGGGTTCATTCCCACTCAGGACATTCTGCAATTCCAACTTCTCCATTCCCAGGACCTCCCATAATGCCGGCAGTGAAAAGCCCTCGGGCAGGGAGTGTTTCCACAGGAGCCCATCCCAGCCGCCTCCACATCAAACCCACTCAGAGGGCACCAACACCTCTGGCCCAGGGATCATTTCCACAGCAAAAAAATCCTTGGGGCTCGGTCAGGCAGGTGCATTCACCTGTAGCATCGGGGATTTTAAGGAATTTTCCACATGGGCGCAGGGTAGGGACAGGACAAAGGGATAACCTGAGGGAAACTGATTTCCAGGGAGTGTTTGCATGAGAAGCAAAACACATCCAGGATTTTGAGCTTGTTCAGCACTAAAACTTTTCCAGGGTTGCTCCATTTCCAGGTTTCCAGGGAGCTCCATTTTTAAGGAGCTCCCAGCCAAACTCAAGCCGTGGGAAGTGGAAAAGAGGAGGAGGGTACAGGAGTGACACAGACAAGGGGCAAAGTGTGACAAAGGGTTCTGAAAATGTTGGTCAGGAAACTCAAACGAGAGCTGAAAACTCACGATGCACTAAATGGGAAGAAAACCAGGGAATGGGTCCAGGGGGTGCTGTGGATACCCCAAGGGCTGGAGCCCTCTGGAGCCAGGCTGGGAGAGCTGGGGGTGCTCACCTGGACAGGAGAAGCTCCAGGGAGAGCTCAGAGCCCCTTGCAGGGCCTGAAGGGGCTCCAGGAGAGCTGGAGAGGGACTGGGGCCAAGGGCTGCAGGGCCAGGAGCCAGGGAATGGCTGCCAGTGGCAGAGGGCAGGGCTGGATCTTGGGATCTTGGGCAGGAATTGTTCCCTGGCAGGGTGGGCAGGGGCTGGCACAGGTGTCCCCTGCCACTGGCAGCCATTCCCTGGCTCCTGGCCCTGCAGCCCTTGGCAATTGTCTCTCTCCAGCTTTCCTGGGGCTCCTTCAGGCCCTGCAAGGCCACCCTGAGCTCAGCCCAAAGCTTCTCCTGGCCAGGCTGAGCAATCCCAAGCCATTCCCATCAATTCCAGGGGTGTGGAAGCGGTTCCAGGGATCGGCCGTGCCCGGGAGGGGCGACTGAGCCTGACAGGCACAAGAGCCGGAATCCGGCCCGGGTTCTAAACAGGGATTTAATTCCTGTGCTCTCGCTGACAGCAGCCTCTCGAGTGGCAATGGTTTGTAAATGGAGTTTTTTTCCTGCTGGATGAGAACAGGGCATGGCCGATTTGCTGCATGTTTTCCATCCTGCAGATATCACAAACATCAGCTCTGGTATTTGTGAGCCTTCCCTCTGGGTGACTCCTGTGAAGATGAGAAGCTTTTGCAGTCTCTGATTGAATGGGAAGACACGCTGAGATTTTGGCAGAGTGTCTCCAGCACTTGCACGGAACGAGCGTTAACAGAAACAAACCCAGAGCTGGAGCAGAGGAGAAGCCCGAGGGAAAAACAGCTCGGTGAACTCGGGTTTCCTTCTCGGAGATCCCAGGGATCAAATGTGTTAATTGGGCAGGTGGAGCCGCACCAAAAGCCACGGGCTGGGCTCCGCCTGGAAGTCCAAACAACAAAATACATCCGGACCTGAGCGAGATCCGGGAAGAAATTAATGCGGAAAACCTCTGTACCCGAGTGAGATACAACCAGGAGGAAATGAACGCAAAGAAAAAAGGAAGAAAAGGAGGAAAAAGGGCCCAAGCTGAGCACTGAAGGTTTTCTCTCACACCTGCGGTCAGTGGGCAGAGCTCCCCTCACTCCTGTCCCCGCTGGCTTTGTGCTGAGCTTTGTGCTCGGAGGGGCTCGGGCTGGGGCGCTGCTGCTCCCGGGGGACCCCCGAAGATGCCAGTGGGAACTGGGAAGTTTCAGAGGCTCTGGAGCCTGCAGATGGGAGGCTGAGAGCTCCGAGGCAGCGCTGGAACCTTCTCAGGCGTGGGAGCTGCGGCCACACCCCAGCCCTCGGTCCCTCGGGTTCCTCCGGGCCGGAGCGGGGCTGAGGCTGCTCCTCGGGGGGGACACGGGCAGCAAACCCCTCCAACAAGAACCCGGTGACATTCCGAGTGATTTCCAGCACGAAAGAGATAGTCTGCTTTTTATTAAGTTATCACTTCATCATGTTCCCTGATTGCCTTCATTCATGCCTTAGTTGTCTACAGACGCTATTAAAAAAAAATAATCCATATTCATGGCCCGGCAAATGGGCTCCGCTCCACATTTTAGTGTCAAAATCAAGTTCGGGTGAAGGGCTCCTCTGGGAACCCTCCGGGGCCGCTTCCCGGGATGCGCCAGCGAGCGGCGGCTGCGATGCGGAGTCCAGGGAGGGGGAGGTGCGACATTTCACTTGTCATCTCACGGCAGAGATCGGCCCCGTGATTCCCCGCACCCCCTGACAGGGCCGGGCCGTCCCGGTCCCGATCCTGATCCTGATCCTGATCCTGATCCTGATCCTGATCCTGATCCTGATCCTGATCCTGATCCCGATCCCGATCCCGATCCTGATCCTGATCCTGATCCTGATCCTGATCCCGATCCCGATCCCGATCCCGATCCTGATCCTGATCCTGATCCTGATCCTGATCCTGATCCTGATCCTAATCCTGATCCTGATCCCGATCCCGATCCTAATCCTGATCCTGATCCTGATCCTGATCCTGATCCCGATCCCGATCCCGATCCCGATCCCGATCCCGATCCCGATCCCGATCCCGATCCCGATCCCGATCCCGATCCTGATCCCGATCCCGATCCCGATCCCGATCCCGATCCCGATCCCGATCCCGATCCCGATCCTGATCCTGATCCTGATCCTGATCCCGATCCCGATCCCGATCCCGATCCCGATCCCGATCCCGATCCCGATCCCGATCCCGATCCCGATCCCGATCCTGATCCTGATCCTGATCCTGATCCTGATCCCGATCCCGATTCCGATCCTGATCCTGATCCTGATCCTGATCCCGATCCCCATCCCCATCCCGATCCCGATCCCGATCCTGATCCTGATCCTGATCCTGATCCTGATCCCGATCCTGATCCCGATTCTGATCCCGATCCTGATATTGATCCCGATCCTGATCCCGATCCTGATCCCGATCCCGATCCTGATCCTGATCCTGATCCTGATCCTGATCCCGATCCTGATCCTGATCCCGATTCTGATCCTGATCCCGATCCCGATCCTGATCCTGATCCTGATCCCGATCCTGATCCCGATTCTGATCCTGATCCTGATCCCGATCCCGATCCCGATCCCGATCCCGATCCCACTCCTGCTCCCGATCCCGATCCCAATCCCAATCCTGATCCCGATCCCGATCCCGATCCCGATCCCAATCCTCATCCCTATCCCACTCCCGCTCCCGATCCCGATCCTCATCCCTATCCCGATCCCTATCCCGATCCCAATCCCGATCCCGCTCCTGCTCCCGATCCCGATCCCGATCCCGATCCCGATCCTGATCCCGATCCTCATCCCTATCCCGATCCCGATCCCAATCCCGATCCCGATCCCGCTCCTGCTCCCGATCCCGATCCCAATCCCCGCCCCGCTCAGACCCCGCGGGCCGCGCCCGGGGCAGAGTTCACGGTCACACGGGGGACAGAGGTCACCCAGGACATCGCTCCCTTCGGGACTCAGATCCCGAGATTTCTGCTGCGGGATCGGAGAGGGATTTCCTCTCTGGAGGGGGCAGAGGGGAAAAAAAGAAACGAGGAAAAGAAGAAACAAGGAAAAAAGGAAAAGAGAAGAAAAGGAAAAACAATAAAAAAATAAAAAGGGAGAAAAAGGGGAAAGGAGGAAAGAGGAAGGAAAAGGAGAAAAGGAGGGGGAAGGAAAAGAGGAAAGGGAAGGGGGAGGGGAAAAGGAAAAAGAAAAAAGGAAAAGGAAAAGGAAAAGGAAAAGGAAAAGGAAAAGGAAAAGGAAAAAAGGAAAAGGAAAAGGAAAAGGAAAAGGAAAAGGAAAAGGAAAAGGAAAAGGAAAAGGAAAAGGAAAAGGAAAAGGAAAAGGAAAAGGAAAAGGAAAAGGAAAAGGAAAAGGAAAAGGAAAAAGGAAAAGGAAAAGGAAAAGGAAAAGGAAAAGGAAAAGGAACCAGTCCACTGCCCATTTCTCCCTCCCACAGCCTCAGGGTGATGCCAGAGCGGCCTCAGGATGCAGTGGCCCCAAGCTCCGGCTGCCCCCAGGCACCTCTGCCCTCTGTCCATCCCTCTGTCCATCCCCTCTGTCCATCCCCTGTGTCCATCCCCTGTGTCCATCCCCTCTGTACATCCCCTGTGTCCATCCCCTGTGTCCATCCCCTCTGTCCATCCCCTCTGTCCATCCCCTGTGTCCATCCCCTCTGTCCATCATCCCCTGTGTCCATCCCCTGTGTCCATCCCCTCTGTCCATCCCCTGTGTCCATCCCCTCTGTCCATCATCCCCTGTGTCCATCCCCTGTGTCCATCCCCTCTGTCCATCCCCTCTGTACATCCCCTGTGTCCATCCCCTGTGTCCATCCCCTGTGTCCATCCCCTGTGTCCATCCCCTGTGTCCATCCCGAGGCCGGAGCCTGTTCCCCGCCTTTCCCCGCTGTCCCAGCTCTGTTCCGGCCCCCCGGGAGGCTCCTGCCCCCCGCCCCGAGGGGGCCCGGCCGGCCCTGCTGGGGTTCAGCCGCTCCCCGGGACCCCCCCCCCCCCCCCCCGTTTGGCGGGTACGAGCTTTGAGGAAGAAAAGGTTTAAGAAGGAAAATCACCGGGCCCGGGGACACAGGAGACGAGAGATGCGGAGTTTTCCTCGTTCTCACGCCAGCACCGCTGCCCTGGGGGGGACCCCCCCATCCCGGCCTGCCCGGGGCCCGTTCCCACTCCTGGGGCCGGGCCCTGCCGGGAGCCGGGAAGGGCGCAGGGCTGGAATTCGTTGTGCTCGTTGTTCTCCTGCTTTCCGCGGCTCCGGCACTCCGGCCACAGGCAGCGCCCGGCTCCGCTGCCGCTTCCCCAGCTCGGAATAAATCAAACTTCTCCCAGACTTTCCCCTTCCCGCACCTCCGGGGCTCCCCCGTGCCCGGGGTGTCCCCCCCGGGCGGGCCGGGAGGCTGCGGGACACACGCCGGGCGGCGGCCCCGGCTGGCGCGGGGACAGATTTTCCTAATTGACCTGTTACGGATCATCCCCGCAACCGTTGGGAACCACATTTCCACGCTTCACTTCTTAACGTTTTAAATACATATTTAACGGATGGTTGAGGCTTGCCGGGCCAGCTGGGAAACACACGGGTGTAAAAATAATACAACAAAGGCAAAGGGGCCGGGGGGGCCGGCGGGGAGGGGGCGGCCGGGGGATTTACCCCAGTGCGAGGAAGCTCCGACCCTGTTGCGCGGAGCTGCCGGGGAGAGGGGACTCGCCGGGAGCCGGGAGAGCCGCGCAGGAAGGCGGGAGGCATTTCCGAAGGTCGTTTTTTGTTCTCCTGTTAACGTCTTGCACTCTTTCCTTCTTTCTGTCTCTCCCCTCTCCTGTTCCCTACTCGCTGGAGGCTTTTTGGGGGGCAGATTTGGGTTGGATGCTCCGAGAACTGCTCCAGGTGGCTGCGGGGCCGGAGCCGGGGGATGCTCGGGGCAGTTCGCTCGTGGGGAACGGAGAGGCCGGAACGCCGCTTCTCTCCGCCTCTGTCTGCACCGCTTACCGGGGGAATAAAGCCCGAGCTCGGGGCAGGAGCGGGCACCGGGCGGGGGAAGCGGGGCCGAGCGCTGCCGGCGGGGCGGACGGGCCGGGCACCGGGGAACACCGACGTGCCGGGGGCTGTTTGCTCCCGTCCCCGTCCCCTCCCGCCCCCCCGACAGCTGTTCCCGGCGCTGTCATTGTTGCATTTTATTATGGATTTGACAAAAGTCCCTCCCCCCCGCCGCGCCCCCCCCCCCCCCCCCGCCGGGCTCCCCGCGCCGCTCCGGCCGGCGCCCCCCTCCCGCCCGCCCGCCCCATCGAGCCGGAGCGGCCCCGGTGACATCAGCCGTGCCCCCGGCGCCGCCGCCGATTGGCGCAGCCCCCCTCCCGCCCGGTGACATCGTTCCTCCCCGGCGCGGCTATAAAGCGGCCGCCGCTCCGCCGCAAGGTGCGCGCTGCTGCCGTGCTCGCCCGTCCCGGCGCGCCGCTCGCCACGGTGAGTGCCCCCCGCGCCCGCGCGGAGCCTCGGCCCGACCGGCGGAGCGAGGGACGGGACGGGACGGGACGGGACGGGACGGGACGGGACGGGACGGGATGGAATGGGATGGGACGGGAGCCGCCCCCCGGCGAGTGGAGGGCGGGCAGCGGGGCCGGTCCAGCCGGGGCTGGAGGAGCGGGCTCGCCGTCGGGGCGGGCGCGGTGCCCCCGGAGAGCTGCGGCGGGCGCTGACCCGGGGCCGCCCGCGGGCTCTCTCCCTTCCCCGCAGGCTGCCCGGTGCGCGCCGCCGCCCCGCCCGCCGGGCCATGGACTCGGACGCCAGCCTGGTTTCCAGCCGCCCGTCCTCCCCGGAGCCCGATGACCTCTTCCTCACGGCCAGGAATAAAGGCAGCGGCGGGGGCTTCACGGGCGGCACCGTGTCCAGCTCCACGCAGAGCGACTCCCCGCCGGAGCTGAGCGCCGAGCTGCGCAGCGCCATGAGCGCTGCGGGGGTGGTGGTGGTGGACAAGCTGGGCTTCAAGTCCTCGTCGTCGTCCTCCTCCTCGTCCTCCTCTTCCTCCTCCAAGAAGGACAAGAAGCAGATGACGGAGCCGGAGCTGCAGCAGCTGCGGCTGAAGATCAACAGCCGGGAGCGCAAGAGGATGCACGACCTGAACATCGCCATGGACGGGCTGCGGGAGGTGATGCCCTACGCGCACGGCCCGTCGGTGCGCAAGCTCTCCAAGATCGCCACTCTGCTCCTGGCGCGCAACTACATCCTCATGCTCACCAACTCCCTGGAGGAGATGAAGCGCCTGGTCAGCGAGATCTACGGCGGCCACCACGCCGGTTTCCACCCCGCCGCCTGTCCCGGCGGCATGGGCGCGCACTCGGCTCCGCTGCCCGGCCACCCGGCTCACCCCGCCTCCCACCCCGTGCACCACCCGATCCTGCCCCCCGCCGCCGTCTCCAGCGCCTCCCTGCCCGGCTCCGGCCTCTCTGCCGTCAGCTCCATCCGGCCCCCGCACGGGCTCCTCAAGTCGCCCTCGGCCGCCGCCGCCGCCGCCCCGCTGGGCAGCGGCTTCCAGCACTGGGGGGGGATGCCGTGCCCCTGCAGCATGTGCCAGGTGTCGGCCCCGCCGCACCACCACGTCTCGGGCATGGGCACGGCCAGCCTGCCCAGATTAGCCACCGACACCAAATGAGCCCCTCGGCGGGGCGGCCCCGCCGCGCTCCCGGCGCCTCCAGGACCTACAAACGCTCCCCCCCGGCGGCAGCGGCACCCCCCCGAGGGGCTGCGGGAGGGGATGGAGCCCGGCTCGGGGTCTGCCCTGCTCCCCCAAACGCCGGGAGAACCCCTCCCGCACGAGAAAAGCCCCGCGCATCTCCTGTATTTCTAATTTTGCGACGTTGCCGAGAGCTCCGGAGGAGGGGAGGGCGGCGGTGCCCGGGCTGGCCGCGAACGGAGGAACCAAACCCGCCCAGGGGCTTCGGCTCCTTCATCCGCTCCTCCCTTCTCTCCCTCCCCTCTCCCGCTCTCGTTTCCACGCGCAGAGCCTCCGGAGCCCTTCCCGGGTCGCATCCCCCCGGAAAGGCCATCCCGGGGCTCCCGGGGCCGGCAGCAGCTCCGGGGGAAGCGCAGCCGGGAATTCCGGGGTCGGGAATTCCGGGGCCGTTCCCCGCTCTCCCCGCCGGGGCTTTGGGCTCTTTCGGCTCCGGGATTTGTAAATAGACCGAGAAGGACGCGAGTCCGCTCCGCCTGAGCTTTCCGTCCGTGCACTTGTTCTGTGTCAGCCTCATGAGTGAAAAAGGGGTCGCTTTGCCTTCATTTCGTTGGTTTGGGTTTTTGGGGTTTGTTGGGTTGTTTTAAGCGTATAACACGTTTGTTTTGGTTATTATTTTTTTTACGTTCCTGCCACCTTTAACCAAGTTTGAACTCTTTAATGCTCTTTCTGTGTAGGAACTTTCACCCTGTCCGTGTTGCAATACTGAGAGCTTGGGCTTGTTTCTGAAATAACAACTTTTCTTATCGCTGCCCCTCGCAGAGATTTTATCATCTGTTTATTTTTGTAAAAAAAACACACAAAAAAAACCAAAAACAAAAAAGAAAAAGAAAAAAAAAAGTTGCTAAATAATATTTATTACTTGTTTGGTTGCAAAAAAAAAAAAAAAAGTGATCCACTGTTGAGATTTTAAATAAAATTAAAAAAAAAAAAATTTAAATAAATGTCCTTTTCCTCTTCCTCCTTTTCCTCTTCCTCGCTGTCTCGGGAAGGCGGAGACTGATGGGGAAGTGATGGGAATATTTTAGGCGCATCCTTGACTTTCGCGGAGTTTTTTATCAGTTTGCTTCGCCAGCGAATCGAAACGATTTGAGGTTTGGGTTTGGGTTTTCTGGTTTTTTTTCTCCTTCTTCGTTTGTTCCATTTAGAATCGAGCGGCGAGGGAAAACCGCGTCGGTAAAGTGAAAATTCCTCTGTCGAATCCAGCGCTTGGCAAAAGCGAAATATGAATTAAATATGAATTAAATATTAATTCGGGAGAGGAACCATTCAGGCTGGCGCTGAGTTCGCTCACTGCGATGCTTTCTGCGCATTTGACCTTCAACTAAAAACGCACCAAACGAAAATCCACGGAAAAGAAAATTATTTAGGAGACAACCCCCTCATTTTCTCTCCTCCCGAAGCCGCTGGTGTCCGTGGCCCGGGCAGATTTTGGCAGTTCTGGACTCAAGTCCCGGGGCAGGAAATATTTCACCCAGCCCGAGGAAAGGGCTCCGGTGTTTGAGGAAAAGGAGCTCGGGAGGCTCCGGGACGGGCTGAGGTTCCCTCGGCGCTGTCGGGGCTGCAGGGGCAAAACCTTTCCCATCTCTCTCCAGCCCCACAAACATTTATTTAAAATAACCGCCGGGCTGGCAGAAATGCACAATTATCCATAAATGCTGAGGGCTCGGGGAAGGGGGAGTTTGGAGGGCACGGGCGGGGAGTGAGAGCGGGGCCGGCGCCGGGGATTTGTTTTGTTCGGGTTTTTTTCCTGTGTCCCGGTCCCGCTGCTCGGGCCGGGGTCCCCGCGGGTCCCTCGGAGCTCCGGGCGGGCGGGGCCGGCTCCTGCCAGCCCCTCCCGGGGAGCGAAGGGTTCGGGGAGCAGCGTCCCCCCCTCCCGGCACCTTCCCCGAGATTATGGAAACGCCCCCAGCCCCTTCCAGCTCAGCGACAGCCGGGGAACACAGGGGGACACAGGGGACACAGAGGACACAGGGGACACAGGGGACACAGAGGACACAGGGGGACACAGGGGGACACAGGGGACACAGGGGACACAGGGGGACACAGGGGACACAGGGGACACAGAGGGACACCACAGGGGGACACAGAGGGACACAGGGGGACACAGGGGACACAGGGGACACAGGGGGACACAGGAGACACAGAGGGACACAGGGGACACAGGGGACACAGAGGGACACAGGGGACACAGGGGACACAGGGGACACAGAGGGACACAGAGGGACACAGAGGGACACAGGGGGACACAGAGGGACACAGGGGGACACAGGGGACACAGGGGACACAGGGGGACACAGAGGGACACAGGGGACACAGAGGACACAGAGGGACACAGGGGACACAGAGGGACACAGGGGGACACAGGGGACAAAGAGGGACACAGGGGGACACAGGGGACACAGAGGGACACAGGGGACACAGAGGGACACAGACGGACACAGAGGGACACAGGGGACACAGACGGACACAGAGGGACACAGGGGGACACAGGGGGACACCACAGGGGGACACCACAGGGGGACACAGAGGGACACAGGGGACACAGGGGACACGGGGACACGGGGACACAGGGGGACACAGGAGGACACAGGGGGACACCACAGGGGGACACAGGAGGACACAGGGGGACACAGGGGACACTGGGACACAAGGGGACACAGGGGGACACAGAGGGACACAGGGGACACTGGGACACAAGGGGACACAGGGGGACACAGAGGGACACAGGGGATGGCCCCGCGCTGGTGGCTCCGGGGCTGCCCCCGGCTTTAGCGACCCCTCGGGGGTGGAGTCGGCACAAACCCCCCCGGGCTGACCCCTCCTGCCGCGGGACAGAGCCCCAGGCACGGAGCGGGCAGGTGCCAGAGCTGGGGACCCTCTCCCAGAGCTGGGGACCCTCTGCCAGAGCTGGGGACCCTCTCCCAGAGCTGGGGACCCTCTGCCAGAGCTGGGGACCCTCTCACAGAGCTGGGGACCGTCCCCGTGCCAGGAACCCTCTCCCAGGCTCTGCCAGGGCCGGCAGGGCCCGGAGCACCGCGGTCCCCTCTCGGAGCCCCCCGCAGCTGCTGAGCCCAGCGCTCCCGGGCAGGGTGGGATCTGCAGGGCTCCAGGGCTGCAGGGCTGCAGGGCTGCAGGGCTGCAGGGCTCTG
The DNA here is from genome assembly GCF_049639895.1 of Pseudopodoces humilis. Lineage (NCBI taxonomy): Eukaryota > Metazoa > Chordata > Aves > Passeriformes > Paridae > Pseudopodoces > Pseudopodoces humilis. The sequence continues at coordinate 577,558 of NC_142201.1, forward strand.
GGGCTGCAGGGCTGCAGGGCTGCAGGGCTCTGGGGCTTCAGGGCTGCAGGGCTGCAGGGCTCTGGGGCTGCAGGGCTGCAGGGCTGCAGGGCTCTGGGGCTTCAGGGCTGCAGGGCTGCAGGGCTGCAGGGCTGCAGGGCTCTGGGGCTTCAGGGCTGCAGGGCTGCAGGGCTGCAGGGCTCTGGGGCTTCAGGGCTGCAGGGCTGCAGGGCTCTGGGGCTGCAGGGCTGCAGGGCTGCAGGGCTCCAGGGCTCTGGGGCTGCAGGGCTGCAGGGCTGCAGGGCTGCAGGGCTGCAGGGCTGCAGGGCTCTGGGGCTTCAGGGCTGCAGGGCTGCAGGGCTGCAGGGCTCTGGAGCTTCAGGGCTGCAGGGCTGCAGGGCTGCAGGGCTCTGGGGCTTCAGGGCTGCAGGGCTGCAGGGCTCTGGGGCTGCAGGGCTGCAGGGCTGCAGGGCTGCAGGGCTGCAGAGCTGCTGGAGCCCCGATAGCGGTGCCAGCTCCCCCCGCACCCCCATCTGCGGGGAGGCCGAGAGAAGCAGAGCAGCTTTCCCAATTAGCGCAGCGGCATCGAGGGAGCGCTGCCGCCGAGGAAGGGCAGGAGCAGGTGAGAATTAGAGGGAGCATCATTAGGAGCTGTTCTTTGTCTCTATTAAAGGCAATAATTAGCACCCTGACAGATGCAAAAGTCGGCAGTGGCCAGAAGCCGGTAAATCCTGCTCGTCTGCCTGCCCGGCTCGCCCCCGAGGGCCCGGCCCTGTCTCTAACAGGTGGTCCCGGGGAGCCCCCAAGGGCGGGGGGGTCTCGGCTCCTCTGGGGGCCCTTTCGGCCTCACCCCGGCCAGAAACAGCGAGGGCAGCATCGCCCCCACCCCAAATGCCCCCTGCCCGTCAGCTCGGGGCCGCGCATCCTCCCGGGGCCGGAGGGGAGCCGGGGCCGGGAGCGAGCCGTGCCCCCCGGCCCCTCCTCACGGGCTACCTGCGAATGAAGCCGGCCTCCCTGCGGCCCCCCAAAGTCCCCATATGTTCCCCCGCCCCAGGGGGAGCCCCGGGTAAGCCGCAGCGGGGTAAGGTTACGGGGTGGGGGGTGCCCATCTGCTCCCAGGGACCCGCACGGACCCCTCCGCCCTCCCCCTGCGGTTTTGAGGCTCTCTCGGGACTATCGCGACCTGTCCCGACAGGAGGAGGAAACCCCTGCCCGCACATCCCGGAGTCTGAGCCGGCTCCCTCGTCATCCCCGCACTCCTTTCCTTCCTCCTTCCCCAACATCCCCCACACTTTCCCCTTCCCTTTCCCCTCCTGCCCTTTCTCTTTCATTTTCCTCCTTCTCTTCCCCTCCGAGCCCCAGGCCCAGAAAGGGAGAGAGGGGCAGGCAGAGCTCGCCAGGGGCTGCAGGGACGGGAACAACGGGCTCAGACCGAGACAGGGGAAATTCAGCATCGATACGGGCAGGAATTGTTCCCTGGCAGGGTGGGCAGGGGCTGGGATGGAATTGCCAGAGCAGCTGGGGCTGCCCCTGGATCCCTGGCAGTGCCCAAGGCCAGGCTGGACATTGGGAGCTCCTGGGACAGTGGGAGGTGTCCCTGCCATGGCAGGGCTGGGAATGGGTGGGATTTGGGGTTCCTTCCAACCCAAACCAGTCCGTGATTCAATCAGGAAATTTCAGGCAGAAACCAAAGGGCAATCAGGAGACCCAAGAGGAAGGGAAAGGTTGTCCACATCTCACTTCAACAGGGGATTTCTTCAGCCTCTGCCTGGAGATTTTAAGCCGAGGTGACCAAAATCTGCTGCAAACCCCTGGCTGAGGCTTTTCTCTTCTGCAGGGCACCAGCTCTGCTTCCTGCCAGTCCAGTCCTGTGGGATGGAGCTGCAGGATCCCTTCCCTTCCTTTGGAATGAGTGTCCAGAGTGAGCACCCACAGCCCCCTCCAGGCCTTCCTGAACTCAGCCCTTCCCAGACAAACGTGGCTGGTTTAGCTCCAGAGCTCTCCCCAGGCACAGGAAGCAGGGTCCTGGCAGGGTGAGGCTCACAGGTCACCCCTGGAAGCAGGGTCCTGGCAGGGTGAGGCTCACAGGTCACCCCTGGAAGCAGGGTCCTGGCAGGGTGAGGCTCACAGGTCACCCCTGGAAGCAGGGTCCTGGCAGGGTGAGGCTCACAGGTCACCCCTGGAAGCAGGGTCCTGGCAGGGTGAGGCTCACAGGTCACCCCTGGAAGCAGGGTCCTGGCAGGGTGAGGCTCACAGGTCACCCCTGGAAGCAGGGTCCTGGCAGTGTGAGGCTCACAGGTCACCCCTGGACAGCTGATCTGGGGCCAGAGTGTCCCTGCAGTGTCCCCAGGGCAGGGGTGCTGGGTGGGACAGGGGTGTCACTCCTGAGCCCGTGGCACAGCCCCAGGAGGGACAATCCCGGGCTGCTGCTCCTCCGTTCCTGCTGTCCCCGAGGGGCCGGGCCGGTGTGTGACGGGGACACGGCTGTGACAGCAGCCCCAGGTGATGCTGCTGCTGCTGCTGAGGCCGGGCAGTGCCTGGAGCAGAGCTCTGACCGCCTTGCTGGGGCTTCTCCATCCCTGGGATCTGCCGGCCCTGACTCGGCGCTTCCCGGATGATTCCCAATGCTCAGGCGCGGCTGAGGGCGGAACTTTCCAGAGTTACCGTGGAATCCCAGAAGTTTGGGACCTGGGAGGTCACCCAGGCCAGGCCAGGCAGGGTCACCTGGAGCAGGGACACTGGAACGTGCCCAGGGGGGTTTGGGGTGGTTCCAGAGAGGGAGACTCCAGCCCCTCCCCGGGCAGCTGTTCCAGGGCTCTGCCCCTCCATGGAAGGAAGCTCTTCCTCAGGCTGGGCTGGAATTGTTGTGTTTTAGCTCCTGCCACTGCTCCTCGTCCTGCCACTGCCACCAACACCCCCAGGAGCTCTCAGCTCCCTTCCCCAGCCTGCAAACCCGCTTTTCCGGGAGGGGTTTGGGTGGGAAGGGAGGTTTTCCCAAAGCCTCGCTCCGGCTCTGGGAGCCCTTCCCAACCTCCCAGCCGGGCAGGGCAGGTCAGGAGCGACCCCTGGGCTCTGCCAACTCTCTGGGCATCACCCAAGCTGAATTCCCCACTGCAGGCATTTAATATTTTAACTCTTTAATATTTCTGCCCAAAACTGTTAAGGGGAGCCAGTGACTGGTGATGGCACCGGCTCTGTCTCTGCCAAAGGGCACCAAGAGCTCGAGTCCTTCTGGGTCGGGATCAGAACTCCCAAAGTTCATTCATGGGGGAGAATCCAGCTTTAAACACTGCCTGAACACGGAACATTACATGGATCAGAGGTCCAAACACTCTGGAAACAAACCTGGGGTGATTTTCCCACTTTTTAAACTTGTAGAGGTGTGGAGTTTGTATCACCGAGCAAAACGAAGCACAAATACCCCGGCACACACCAGGATAAAAAGAGAAATTCTCTTCAGTGTTTAGAATTGAGGAGAATCCTCCATGGAATTTCATGAAGTGTCCATCAAATGAAGTTATTCATTATCACAAGTTTTGATAAAGGAAAAAAGAAGGCAGCTCTTTAAGGAGATCTAAATAAAAATATCTTGGCACTTTTGTCTGGAAAAGCATTCTCCTGGAAAATGTTCTGGAATCTGGAGACTCTTCAGCAGATCCTTCACTCAAGGGCTGTTTCCTGACAAGAAAATGAGCACAGGAATGCTGGTCCTGGTCAGCACTGCAGAGATCAACTGATTACAAATATGGATCATTAATTGACGCCAGGAATATTTTATTCGTTCTGGAAACTGGGAACTCAGCTGGGCTTTAACGAGCATAAGGAAAATGCTCTCTTTTTTTAACAAAACCTCTCCAAAATTCCAGACTTGGTGGGATTTGGGGGGGCTGTGAGTTGGACCCTGGTGATCCCTGTGGGTTGGGATATTCTGTAATTCCGTGATTCTCCTGGCCTGGTTCAGCCTTTGAAAATCCAAGCAGGCTCCCACCCCTCCTCCCAGAGGGGCTCGTGCTGCTTCCAGGGACACCTGGAAAAAGCATCCAGAGGCTTTTTGCAGCTGCCAGCCCTTCCTGTCGGGAACAGGGAGCTGGGAAAAGGCAGGACCGGAGCAGCTCCAGCCCTCGGGAGCTCCGAGCAGGCCGGGATCCTCGGGAAGCTCATCCCGAGGCTTTTCCCCTCCTGATGTCCTGATGGGACGCTCGTGGTTGGGTTCTTTTCCCCCTTGCACTGGGATTGATGAGGGAGAGGCGGTTTTCTCTCCTTCAGGCTCGGTTGTTTATTCTTCTCTTATTTACATTATTTACATTATATGCATACAAGGCCCAAGGAGCTACGTGCACTGAGATAGGAAAGGTGCAAAATGGCCAACAAAGATCTTCTTCAAGGTCTTTTATGTGTCTATTTAACCAATTAACAGATGCCAAGTAAATTATTTTAATTAATGACCCAATGACCCGTCACCTGTGTGCTGCACTGTGACATTTTCTATCCAATCACCTCCTGCTACCCAAAAACCTCAAGAAGATGAAGAAGAAAGAAGGAAAAGAGACAACTAATCTAAGTCTAAATCCTCCATCTTGTCTTCATCTTGGAGTTTAAACTCCAAACTTTAACTTTCTCACCCAGTGACTTCAGAAATCTCTCTGATTTACACATTCCCACTCCTAGTTTTGCTATTTAACTGTTGTTTATACGAACATTAACGGTGTTAAACGAAGTTCAGTGTTTTCCTGGGTGTCAGAGCCAGGTATCAGAGATAAGGGCACACTCTCTGTGCCTCTGACTCCAGCCCTGAAAGATGGATGGAAATGCAAAAGAGTGTTTCCCTTCGCCATTCAGGCCCATTCTTGGCATGGGCTTTAGAAGTTTTGTTCTGCCATTTATCTTCACTTGTTGGAGATGTCTTGACAAACTCCTGAGAATCAATTTCCCATCAGCTTTGGGCTGGCTCTCCCTGAAGTGCCAGGTCAGCTCTGAGCGATGGCATGAGCAGGGGTTATCTGGACGGGCCACCCCGCTGCATTGTCCCCGCGCCGTGCCGCGGTGTCCCCGCGCTGTCACACACCGAGGCCACCGCGCCGCTCCCGCCTGCCATCCATCATCTGCCAACGCCAACACAATCGGGCCGGGCCCAGTACCGGGGCCGTTCCTGCCAGCCACGAGCGCTCCTTTTCCTTTAATATATTCCCAATGTTGATCCTATTAGCGGGGGAAATCAATCAATCACTGTCAGCAAACATCAGCGGACGGACGGCGGCGTCGGGATGGTGGGAGGATCCTGCAGATGCGGCGGGCGTTTGTTAAATGCTATTTGCAGGAAGACATATACATATATGTATAAGACACATTTCTACACCTCTTTGTCTGCTTGGAAAAGGGAAAAAAAATCGGGAAAACACACAGGGTTCTCGGGCTTTTGGGGTTGTTTTTTTGTCGTGTGGATCTTGGTTGGTTTTTTTTTTTCCCCCCAAAGCAGCGACAGTGTTTATCACTCTTATAGGAAAAATCCTTTTGAGCGAAAACTGAGCAGAGTTTTGGGAGGGGGGGATCTTGTTTTGTTCCCCCTGAGGGAGTGGAGCAAGGTTTGGCTCGCTGTGCCTAAGGAGAGGAGGCTCGAGGTGTCCCACAGGGACAGGGAGACTCCAAACTCCTTCCAAAGAGCTGAGCTGGGGCATTTTCTTTGAGGGAGAAACCCCTCCAAGGAGGGAATTCAGCATCCCCGCTGTGCTCAGCCCTCATTTGGGGCTGGACAGTCCCAGGAGTTTCCCTCCCTCCTTTCCCCAGCAGGAATAATTCCATGTTAATTTAATGCTGCTCCAGAGGAAGATTTCCCCTGATGGGAGCTGAGCACACCAGGAGCTGGGCCCTATCCCAAACCCATTCCAGAGCCCCAGAAGGGATGGGGAGGATCCTTTCCCAAGTCACAACTTCAGGCACAGAGAGCAGAAGATGTGGAAGGTGGAGGGGGAAAGGAGCTGAGCTCAGGAAAATGTGGGATGGCTCTTGAGGTGTCTCTGGATCCAAGGCTGGACATTGGGAGCACCTGGGACAGTGGGAGGGGTCCCTGCCATGGATGGGGTGGGAATGGGATGAGCTTTAAGGTCCCTCCAACCCAAACCATTCCCTGAGGGATTTTATTTGAGGTGTCAGAGATGCCGTGGAACCGCCGGCCCTTGCCCTGTGCTCACGGGATCCGCTTTGGGGACAGGTTTTCCCGCAGGGTTTTCCTCTGCCAGGCCCCAGCAGAGGAGCTGTTAGGAGGAATTTACCCTTCCAGGACCCTCCCTGCCTCTCTCGCTTCCCAGGATGGCCAGTTCAAGCCCCCGAGGCTGAGCTTGCAGGAGCTTTGTGCCAGCATTCCCTGGAATCCAGCCCCTGTTGGAGCGCCTGAAGGGGCTCAGGAATCACCTGTGTCCTGTAAAATATCCCGGGAATTCCACATGATCCATGGAAACTTCTCCGTGCACAGCAGGGGAGGGAGCTGAACTGCAGGATCCCGTGGGTGCCCCCAGCTCCGGGGATCCTGAGGTTCCAGGACTCCGGGAACGGGAGCTTGGTGTGGGCACCCCCAAAAGCCCACGGCTCTCCCCACCTGCACCCGGCTCCTGCAGCCCCCGGGAAAATCCATCGGAAATGAAACTGGAGAAATGTGGGACAAGTGAAAAACTGGGAATGGAGCTGGGGACGGAAGGGGAAGGGGAAGGGAAGGGGAAGGAAAGGGGAAGGGAAGGTGCGGGAAGGTGCGGGAAGGTGCGGGAAGGTGCGGGAAGGTGCGGGAAGGTGCGGGAAGGTGCGGGAAGGTGCGGGAAGGTGCGGGAAGGGAAGGTGCGGGAAGGGAAGGGAAGGGAAGGGAAGGGAAGGGGAAGGGGAAGGGGAAGGGAAGGGAAGGGAAGGGAAGGGAAGGGAAGGGAAGGGAAGGGAAGGGAAGGGAAGGGAAGGGGAAGGGGAAGGGGAAGGAAAGGGGAAGGGAAGGGGAAGGGGAAGGAGCTGCAGCATCCCAGGAGCTTTCAGAGGGTTTGAAGTGTTTGGCAGTGAGGGGGAAGGGAGGGAAGCTCCGGCTGAAGCCGATCAGGACTCAGCCCTGGGCACAGCCTGGCATTTGGCACCCGACATTCCCGGGAACCTCCAGCCCCAGGTTCCGTCTCCTGCCCACAGAAACCCCAAAAGCTGCTGGAGGAGAGGGGAGGTGGGGGAAAGGGAGCCACAAATCCGTGGCTGACGGGTCCTGAGGAAGGGAGGAGTCGCTCCCGAGGTGGGGATCTGAAGAGTGGGATTTGCCTGGGACAACACAATAAACGCACAATTCAGATTTTGTTTCTTTTTCATGTCTATGGAGGAAAATCCTCCGCGGCTTCATTAACAAACCTGTCCCTAATCCTACCCAAACCTCCTGAAAAAAGATGATATTAACTGAAATCCAGCCGGCCTTCCAGAGCCTGGGAGTAAATGAACTTTTAATGCATGGAGAACATATTCATTATAATGTATAAAGAGGCAATTTTCATTTTGTTTGTGTTCTTAAGAGTGTGACAGCGTCTTGTTTGCCACTGCCCCTGGGTATAAGCCAGCATTGTGTGCCTTAATTAGATATTCCCGTGCTAGTGTGAGGGACATATGTCTATTCACGGGAACAAACATCAAGAGTCTGCCACGGCCTTTCATGTCCTGCTACGTTGGAATAAAGGCAGAGCAAGTGCAAGCTCTCCCAAGGACCTGTGGCCCCAAACAGCTTGAACACAAGGCTGGGGCATTCAGCGATTGGTTACAGTTTATTAACAGCCCATGAACTCCTCATCTGCTCCTGCGCTCTCCTTCCAGCCGTCACCTGCGGCTGCCGGCGGCACAAGCGCTCCGGGAACGGGGCTCGGAGCTTCCCCGCTCCCTCCTGCCCTGCTCGCCCCTTCCTCGGGCTCTGGGGTGGCCCAAAGGGACAGAAATCCTGCGGGAGCTGCCTCGTCCTGGAGGCTCCGGTGACACCCCGGGAGCTCGGGTTCCCTGAGCTGGCATCACCTGGGACAGGAGCGCACCCCTCTCGTGTCCCAGCGGGAAATCCAGAGCCTGATCTGGGCACAGCTGAGGGCTTTGGGAAGATCTGCCCGAGATGAGAGGAGCCAGGTCAGGGCTGTGAGCAGAGGAGGGTCAGAGGTTCGAGGAGAGCAGGGTGAGAACAGCCCGGGATCCCTGGCAGTGCCCAAGGCCAGGCTGGACATGGGGACAGTGGAGGTGTCCCTGCCGTGGCAGGGTGACACTGGGTGGGGTTTGGGGTCCTTCCCAACCCAAACATTCCAGGATTGTGTGACAATGACATTTCCTCACAGATGTCCAGGCACCTGGACACCGGCCAAAGCCATTCAACCCATCAGGGAAAATGGTCTTTGCCATCACTGTGAGGTGACTGTGAGCAGCACAGCCAGAACAGCCTCACACCCTCCCAGCCAGAACAGCCTGACAGCCAGAACACCCTGACAGCCAGAACAGCCTCCCAGCCAGAACACCCTGACAGCCAGAACAGCCTCACAGCCAGAACACCCTGACAGCCAGAACACCCTCCCAGCCAGAACAGCCTCCCAGCGCAGGTTTGGGGTGTGCACACCCTCCCAGCTCCCCCGCCCGTCCAGAGGCAGCTCCTGCCCAGCTCCCCTGTGATGCCTCCACACAGCCCAGCTCACCTGGAGCTGCCCAGGGATGGGGATCAGCCCTGCGGCCGCCAGGAGCGCCTGGGATAATTGGCTGCGCTAATGAGCGGCATTAATGAGCTGCTCTCCTGCAGCAGAGCCTCAGGGTCCGGCTGCAGCAGCTCAGAGCAGGCAGGAACAGACCCAGGCCCAGAATGTCCCTGGCAAGGGCTCAGGGCTGCCCTGGGCTCACGTGGAGGCAGAGAGTCCCCAACAGCAGCTGGGCACCTCTGTCCACCCCAGAACACCTCTGTCCATCCCAGGACACCTCTGTCCACCCCAGAACACCTCTGTCCATCCCAGGACACCTCTGTCCATCCCAGGGACACCTCTGTCCATCCCAGGACACCTCTGTCCACCCCAGGACACCTCTGTCCACCCCAGAACACCTCTGTCCATCCCAGAACACCTCTGTCCACCTTGTGGGCACCTCTGTCCATCCCAGGACACCTCTGTCCATCCCAGGACACCTCTGTCCACCCCAGGACACCTCTGTCCACCTTGTGGGCACCTCTGTCCATCCCAGAACACCTCTGTCCATCCCAGAACACCTCTGTCCATCCCAGGACACCTCTGTCCACCTTGTGGGCACCTCTGTCCATCCCAGAACACCTCTGTCCACCTTGTGGGCACCTCTGTCCATCCCAGGACACCTCTGTCCATCCAGGACACCTCTGTCCATCCCAGGGACACCTCTGTCCATCCCAGAACACCTCTGTCCACCTTGTGGGCACCTCTGTCCACCCCAGAACACCTCTGTCCATCCCAGGGACACCTCTGTCCACCCCAGAACACCTCTGTCCACCCCAGAACACCTCTGTCCATCCCAGGGACACCTCTGTCCACCCCAGAACACCTCTGTCCACCCCAGAACACCTCTGTCCATCCCAGGGACACCTCTGTCCACCCCAGAACACCTCTGTCCACCCCAGGACACCTCTGTCCACTCCAGGACACCTCTGTCCACCCCAGAACACCTCTGTCCACTCCAGGACACCTCTGTCCATCCCAGGGACACCTCTGTCCACCCCAGAACACCTCTGTCCACCCCAGAACACCTCTGTCCACCCCAGGACACCTCTGTCCATCCCAGGGACACCTCTGTCCACCCCAGAACACCTCTGTTCACCCCAGGACACCTCTGTCCATCCCAGAACACCTCTGTCCACCCCAGAACACCTCTGTCCATCCCAGAACACCTCTGCTCACCCCAGGACACCTCTGTCCATCCCAGGGACACCTCTGTCCACCCCAGAACACCTCTGTCCACCCCAGAACACCTCTGTCCACCCCAGGACACCTCTGTCCATCCCAGGGACACCTCTGTCCACCCCAGGACACCTCTGTCCATCCCAGAACACCTCTGTCCACCCCAGGGACACCTCTGTCCATCCCAGAACACCTCTGTCCATCCCAGGACACCTCTGTCCATCCCAGGACACCTCTGTCCACCCCAGGACACCTCTGTCCATCCCAGGACACCTCTGTCCATCCCAGGACACCTCTGTCCACCCCAGGACACCTCTGTCCATCCCAGGACACCTCTGTCCATCCCAGGACACCTCTGTCCATCCCAGGACACCTCTGTCCACCTTGTGGGCACCTCTGTCCATCCCAGGACACCTCTGTCCATCCCAGGACACCTCTGTCCACCCCAGGACACCTCTGTCCATCCCAGGACACCTCTGTCCATCCCAGGACACCTCTGTCCATCCCAGAACACCTCTGTCCATCCCAGGACACCTCTGCTGCCACAGGCCACCACAGGGACACTTCCCAGCCTGGCTGTCAGCAGCAGTTTGGATTTGGGCACAGAGAGATGGAGAAAACCCTGCTGGAGTGACAATCCTGGAATTCTGGAACTAAATTTAATTAAAAAAATTAAATTTTATTCTGGAACAAAAGCTTTCCAAGGTGGATGTTCAGCTGAATTTGTGGCAGGACTTTTAGGTTTGTTGTTAAAGCAATCCCTCTGCACTATTTGAAGAGGAATAAAACGCTCAGTGCTTTGAAAGGGGCAGCACAGATTCACACACACACAGGAGTGCAGCCATCCCAAACCCACAGGATGGATCCCAGTCCCACAGAAACCATGGACAATCCCACACTGGGATGAGTGTTGGGGCCTGAGACACAGAGTGTGAGCCCTTGTTCCTGATGCTGAGCTCTGAGATCCAGGAGAGCACTGAATCTCGTGTTATATTAAATTTATGGTGTGTTTCCATGGTGACACATGAAAACAACTGTGAAAGTTAGAAAAGCTGAAAGTGGGAGTGTGGAGATCAGAGAGTTTTCTGAAGTCACTGAGTGAAAAAGTTAAAAGTTGGAGTTTAAACTGGTTTAGAGAGCAGAAGACAAGATGGAGGGTTTAGAATGTTGTTTCTTTTCCTTCTTCTCTCTCCTTCATCTTCTTCTTCCAGAGGTTTTTGGGTAATAGTGAGTGATTGGATAGAAAATGTCACAGTGCAGCTCACAGGTGATGGCTCACTGGGTCATTAATTAAAATAATTTACGTGTCTATTGTTAATTGGGTATAAATGAGTATAAAGATAAAAGAACTGTGTGTTCAGGGCCATTTTGTGCTTTCAGAGCCCAAAGGGAGCCAGGTGATGGTGAATTAAACTTGTGCAGGAAGTCTGGAGAGAGCTGCCAGGTTTTGTGATAACATCCCAATAAACACGAGAAACAAAATCCTAACGAGCTTTGGAGTTTGTGTCCTGACCCTGAGGACTGGGATAAACAATTCCCAGTGAGGGAACATCCCAAAGGAGCTGGGATAAACAATTCCCAGTGAGGGAACATCCCAAAGGAACTGGGATAAACAATTCCCAGTGAGGGAACATCCCAAAGGAACTGGGATAAACAATTCCCAGTGAGGGAACATCCCAAAGGAACTGGGATAAACAGAATTCCCAGTGAGGGAACATCCCAGAGGAACTGGGATAAACAGAATTCCCAGTGAGGGAACATCCCAAAGGAACTGGGATAAACAGAATTCCCAGTGAGGGAACATCCCAAAGGAGCTGAGATAAACAATTCCCAGTGAGGGAACATCCCCAAGGAACTGGGATAAACAATTCCCAGTGAGGGAACATCCCAAAGGAGCTGGGATAAACAATTCCCAGTGAGGGAACATCCCAAAGGAACTGGGATAAACAGAATTCCCAGTGAGGGAACATCCCCAAGGAGAGCTCAGAGAAGCTGAGAAATCCAGGAGTGAAAAAAAGACACACAGAAGAAGCACAGCAGAATCAAGAAAGAAAAAAGAAACAAAAAAAAAATTTTAAAAAGTTAAAAATAAAAATTAAAAAATTAAAAATTATTTAAATATTATTATATTATTTAATTAAAAAAAAAAAATAAAAAGAGAGGACAGGTGGGTTTTGTCACCAGAACTTCTCTTCTGGTGTCCCTCCTCTGGCCTCTGGTCAGTGGCTCAGGGAGCTCAGAGTTTGTTTTCCCTGCTGTGCCAAAGCTCCCCCAGCAAACAGGAGTGCCCAGGATTCCTCACTGCCTGTTTTCCAGGGAAAGGCTGTGCTGCCTCAGTTCTCCCCCACTCTGCTCCTCCCTGGGATTCTCACAGGGGCTGCACTGCCTCAGCCCAGCACGCCGTGTATGGGATGGCTGATGGGGGAAATTCCACTCAGCACCAAAACCCAAACAGCTGAGGGAGAAAAATCCCATTTAACAAAATTCCTGGAGTGCTTAAGGCTCCTCCTTGGTGCCTCGTCTGTCCTGGGAAGCTCCCACAAAACCCATCAGAGCTTCCATAGTGATGGCACCGATCTGCCGGGTGAATTCCATACCCAGCACTTCCCATGGCAGACATCCTTTAGATCCCACACAGAATCCCAGAATTCCCGAGGCTGGAAAAGCCCTCGCAGCCCAGGGAGTCCCAGCTGTGCCCGATGCCCACCTTGTCCCCAGCCCAGAGCCCTGAGTGCCACGTCCAGCCCTTCCTTGGGCACCTCCAGGGATGGGCACTGCAAAGCTCCCTGGGCAGCCCCTGCCAAGGCCTGAGCTCCCTTTCCATGGGCAAATTCCTGCTGCTGTCCACCCTGAGCCTCCCCTGGCCCAGCCTGAGGCCGTTCCCTCTCCTCCTGTCCCTGTTCCCTGGCAGCAGAGCCCGACCCCCCCGGCTGTCCCCTCCTGCCAGGGACTTGTGCAGAGCCACAAGGGCCCCCTGAGCCTCCTTTGCTCCAGGCTGAGCCCCTTTCCCAGCTCCCTCAGCCCCTCCTGGGGCTCCAGACCCTTCCCAGCTCTGTTCCCTGCCCCGGACACGCTCCAGCCCCTCCAGGGCTCTCCTGCAGGAGTCAGAACCGGACACAAAACTCCTTTCCTTGCTCTCCACCTGAGCCACAGCCACCTCTGACCCCTGAGGAAGCACCACCTGAGCAGGGAGTTTTCCAAACTTGCTGCCAAAACCAAGCAGGCACCTGTCTTTTCCAACCCAGCCAGGGACGAAGATGTTTCCATCCCGGTTTAGGAGTGACCAGGCACCTCTTGCTGCGTGCTCACAGCTCCGGCTCCAGCTCAGCAGCCTCTCTGTGCTCTGCTGGATCGTGGGATGGGCTGGGATTTTCCAGGATTCCTGGGGGAGCCCGGCTGTGTTTAAGTGCAGTGGGATGTGATTCTGCTCAGGCTCCTCTGGCAAGCCCAGCTCCTGCAGCCCGCCTGGGATTTGGCACCTCTCAGGGCCGGATCCCAGCCCCCCCTCACCTTTTGGCGTGTGGGATGGCTCCGAGGGCTCTCTGTGCACACACAGAGGGGTTTTTTCCTGCGGCCAGGCTCGGGGGAGCCCGTGCCAGCCGCTCCCAGCCCAGGTGAAGGCGAACAGAGGCGCTCTGTGCTCCGCTCTGCCTCCCCATCCTCGCAGGTGCTCGAGGAACTTGGCGCTCGGCCCCCCCGGGCCCCTCCACATCCATTACCTTTTGGATGCCTCTAATTAATCATTCATCCCTTTCTGGGCAGGGAGAATGGGAGCTTCGGCCCGGCTGCCTCCCCCCGGTTTGTTCCCTTTCAGCCGAGCTCTTCCTGCCGCTTTCTGCCCCCTCAATGGCGAGGAGCGAAACCGGATGGCTGCATGGATGGAGCGCTGGGAAATGACTTCAGAGGCACCTTTGTTCAGCACCCGGTTTCTCTGGCCGCTCTTGGCCGTGTGTCGCTATGAAAGGAGCCGTGTGAAGGCGCTGGGCTCCGGCCTGGAGCTCTCCCATCTTTATTTTCTTTGGGGAGGCAGCTCCGGGCAGCAGCGCCGAGCGCGACACCGAGCATTGTGCTCCAAATTAGGCACAGCCTTCCAAGCAAATTGTCCCTTTGGATGGGACCGGTGTAAGCCCCACTGAGAGGTTGGCTTCGGCTGCTGACTCCAGAAAGCCTCCGAGGATATTCCTGGCTCTGCTGAGGAAAGCCAAGGCTTTCAAAGGGGTTTTTATGCACCGGGCTTTGGGATTTCACAGCTCGCTGGCACGGCTCTGCCGCGGAAAGGCTGGAAATGATTTTGCACTGATTTTAACGCTGTTAAAGAGAGCATTTGGCTGCTCGTTTCAAGGTGTTTGACCGAGAAAAACTCCCTAACTTCTGTGTCCTCATTAATTATCAGGGAGTTAAAAGCGTGGGTAACTGAGTTTTGCACTGGGGTGTTTTGGGGTATCGGGGTCCAGCCGGCTGCTCCGAGGGGAGATATTTTCACTCCAGTTATTCTGGTGTATTTTTTACTGAAGCTCCTGCTATCTGCAGCAAATACAACTATTCACTCCACAGAATTACCTGCAATCTTCGTTTCCGTTTGCCTTTTGAGAGGCTGCAGTGAGCAGAAACAAGAACTGAGTTTGAATTAGGGGTGACTCCATCCAGCCTTTGCACAGCTCCTCTGCCTGCACGTGGAAAATGGATTATGGATACGAAAACCAGGGAAAATCCACCACAAGTACAGCACACATCACCCTCTGAAAACCCGACAGAGCCTCAGGGCTGTGCTGGGGCTCGCAGCACGGAGGGTTTGGGCTCAGCTCTTGGCTTGGAGAGGTTGGGTGGCTCTGGGTGTGCTGGGGGGACCCTCGGGGCTGTCCCTGCTGCCTGGGATGGGCTCAGAGCTTTAGGAGCCCCCAGAACCCCCAGGCAGGAGCCGAGTCCTGAGCAGGACGTGGCCGCTGCCCCCGTTTCCTTCTCCCCTCTCCCCACTGCTGTAATGCAGTTAGGAAAAATGGGATGACCCAAAAAATGTACCCCCAAAAATGCAGAATTGTGAGTTTAGGAAAAATGGGATGACCCAAAAAATGTACCCCCAAAAATGCAGAATTGTGAGTTTAGGAAAAATGGGATGACCCAAAAAATGTACCCCCAAAAATGCAGAATTGTGAGTTTAGGAAAAATGGGATGACCCAAAAAATGTACCCCCAAAACCGCAGAATTTTAAGTTCTTTCTCTTATCTTGCTCTGCCCAGTTCCCCTTATTGCTTGTGTGAATTCCCCCCACCCCTTTCCCCTGTCCTCAAAAAGGAGTGCTCATCCATCCTCTTCCTCTTTCCCTCCTGCCACCTCACCCCGAAGGATCCCAAGGAATAAAGCTGTGACAGCCATCCCAGCAAGGGAAAGAGCTCGTTTTTAGGATCTTCTTTGGCAAGTTAATCCATCTCTGCCGTCTCCCTGGCTGCTGGGGGTGGGCAGTGGCAGCAGAGAGGCTGGGGACATCAGAAATGATAACATCCCACCCCAATTCCTGCTCCTGCCCCGTTTCCTCCCCTCCTGCCGCTGCTGTCAGCCACCACAGATCCTCTCCTCGCTGCCATCGAGAAGGTGGCCGGGCCACAAAGGCCCCGCTGTGCCAAAGCTGCGCCGTGCCAGGGGCTCTGCCCGTCGGGAGGAGACCCCTGCTCCTTTCCAAGGCTTTTTCTGCCTTCCTTTCATTCATTGTGTCTTTTCCTCTCCGAGAGCTGGGAAATAAAAAGAAAGGGAAGGGATGGTGGCCACCAGGATTGAACTCTTGCAACAATAACTAAAACCTTTTGGGATTTAATGTTTTTTTTTGGTTTTTGGGTTTTGGTTTTTTTCCTCCAGGGATTAAAAACACACTCCCAGGAGGAAAAAAAAACCCAAAAAAACAATCAAACCCCTGCAGTGCAGCAGGAGTTGGACTTCAATGATCTCGTGGGTCCCTTCCAGCTCAGGATTTTCTGGGATTCTATGGAGCCTAAGCAGTCATTTACAGCTTTGAGCCTTTTATTGAGCAGGAAAATCACAGAATCCCCAAAGCTGGAAGAGATCTTTAAGATCATCAAGACCAACTGTCAGCCCACTGTAAAACACCCTGTGTTTTACTCCTGTAATTCCCTTGGAGAAGGAAAAATGGTGTGAGAGTGCCCAGAGCCCCCTCCCACAGCAGGAGACCCCAGCCCTGCCTGGGACCCTGGGCTTGCTGCTGCTGGACAAGAGGTGTGAGCAGGGTGTGAAACAGAGAAACAGGAAAAGAGCATCAGGAAAAACCTCAGATCTTCATCTTCTTCCTGCCTTCACTTTGGACAAGAAGGAAGAAGATCTCATCTCACCACGGGTCCTGGTGCCGCTTCCTCTGACCAGGAGATGCCAAAGGGGAGCCCTGGTTCCCTCCAAAGTCCTCCCTCATCCCAATCCCTCCTTGTCCTGGCCAAGGCAGGTCTGGCTTGTGATGGGCACTGTTTAAATGGACACTTTGCTCCTGGGACAGTGGAAGGTGGAAGGTGAGACTGGATGGGCTTTAAGGTCCCTCCCGACCCAAACCATTCCCAAATTCAATGAAAAAATCAATAAAAAATCCCATCCTTGGGAACTTCAGTCCCTGCAGCTTCTCGAGGAGAGTCCCCCCAAGTTTTTCACTCAGTTTTTCCTCTGTGCTGAATTTCTGCAGAGGTTTCCGTGAGGAGCCCCAGGAGAACGGGGAGTCTGTTCCAGTTTGCAGAACCAGCTCTGGACTCTGGAATCACAAATCCCTGAGTGTGAGGTTTGCTCTGCCTCTGCCTCCTCACAGTGGGAGGAAGTTGCTCTTTTTTCTTTATGGATCTGGGCATTTTGACCAGCAGGAAAAGGGCAGAAAGTGCTTCTGATTTAGTGTTTGTCAGAGCACGAGGGAATTTGGAAGAGGGGAAGGGCTGCTGAAGGGTCCCTGACATTCCCTCACCCCTGGGTGCTGCAGGATTCATGCACAGCTCTGCCCTCAGCTCCACGGGAAGCACATTTGTCCTCAGCAGGATTTTGTGAGTTATGAGCCCAAAACATCGCTGGCCACGGAATGATGTCCCCGTGCTTTGAACAGCCAGCAGAGTCCTGCAATTCCCCCTCCTGCATTTCCCTCCGGAAAACCCCACATGGGAATGGTTGGGCTCCGTGCCCTGAGTGCACTCCCTGACTCCCGAGAGCAGGAGAGTCCCTGGAGCCAGGAGGGACATCCCTGTGTGGGGACACCGGGGCCACCAGCACCGGCCAGAGGGGAGGGACTGTCCCGCTCTGGACTGGGGCAGCCTCACCTCCAGTGCTGGGGACAGCTCTGGGGGGCTCAAGAAAAGATCAGAAGCTGTTGGAAAGTGTCCAAAGGAGGGAGACGGGGATGGGGAAGGGTCTGGAGGGGCCCCACGAGGTCACTGGGTCAGTTCAGCCTGGAGGAGCCTGAGGTCAGAGCTCCCCGGGGCTGCAGCTCCTCCCGAGGGGCAGCGCAGGGACAGCTCCGGGCTCTGCTCCTGCCACAGGGACAGCAGCAGGGAGCGGCTGCAGCTGGCCCAGCAGGGATTTAGGTTGGCTTTTAGGGCAAGGCTCTTCTTTCCCCAGAGGCTGCTGGCACTGCCCAGGCTCCCCAGGGAATGGGCACGGCCCCGAGGCTGCCAGAGCTCCAGGAGCATCCAGGGATGCCCAGGCTGGGCTTGTTGGGGGCTCTGGGCAGGGCAGGGGGGCACTGGGGGATCCCTGGGGGTACCTCCAGCTCAGGACAATCCATGGTCCCGGGAAGAGGAGGCTGGGATGAGTTAATACCGGTGGGATGATTTTTCCTGCCGTCACTCTCTGGTTCCCATTGAAGGCTCTCACGGGAAGCGGGACTTTCACGGGACTTTCCCTGGAAAAAGGCTCCACCAAATTACCAGCAAAAAGTGGGAGCCAGGGGTGAGAGACATCAGTGCATGGGTGACCTCTGAGTTATTGAATCCCAGAATGTCCTGAGCTGGAGGTACCCCCAGGGATCCCCCAGTGCCCCCCTGCCCTGCCCAGCTCCCCCAACAAGCCCAGCCTGGGCATCCCTGGATGCTCCTGGAGCTCTGGCAGCCTCGGGGCCGTGCCCATTCCCTGGGGAGCCTGGGCAGTGCCAGCAGCCTCTGGGGAAAGAAGAGCCTTGCCCTAAAAGCCAACCTAAATCCCTGCTGGGCCAGCTGCAGCCGCTCCCTGCTGCTGTCCCTGTGGCAGGAGCAGAGCCCGGAGCTGTCCCTGCGCTGCCCCTCGGGAGGAGCTGCAGCCCCGGGGAGCTCTGACCTCAGGCTCCTCTGCTCCAGCTGGACATTCCAGGTGTCCTCATCCACCCCTTCTCCTCCTCCTCCTTTTGTCAGTGCCTTGGCACTGTTAAAAGTCTAATATTTACTAATTATAAATAATTCACTATATCCAATAAATATCTTATATAGTTATATATAACATACAATAATATAATAACGACATCATGAATATTCCCTGTAGCTGCTGAAGGTGCACAGAGCCAGCTGGGAGGGGATATCCCGTCAGCAGCTTTGGCACTTGGCAGGGAGAGCGTTGGGATAACCCAGCCAAAACCCGCCAGGGGACAGCAGCAGGACGAGCGGGGTGCTGCTCTGCATTTGAATCCGTGAGGACAAATGGAGATAGTCCCGGAGCCCTGGAGAGAAAGGACCATCCTCCAGGAACAGCCTGGAGACCAAAGAATTCCGCCCGCCGGCCCCGCTGCTGGCGAGGCAGAGCCGATGGAAAAGAAGCAGTGACTTTGTCCCGGGCGCTGAATGGAGCTCCCAGGCCGCTCCAGATGGTTATTGTGCGACTTGGGTGGTGGCAGGATGCGAGATGCAGGTTGGGCAGCTTGAGCAGCTCCCGGGAAAGCCTTGCCAAGCATTCAGCGCCGGGCTGGCACCATCGCTACGGGCAGGACATCGGGAGGCTCCGGGGCCGCGCACACATTGCGCCACTTGCGGGAATAAAGGGCTTGGAGCTGGAGCCGTGGGCTGGATCGGAATTCCAAATGAAATCCAGCTCCTGGGAGCCTCTCCCTGCTCCTGCCCAGGTCATCTCCCAAGTCCCCGCTCGAGCAGCAGAATTCACGGGGGTTTAACAGGAAAACACCGCAAACTTTGGTTAATAACAACGGCTACGAGACGGGATTGTTGCGGTTTTTGTCTGCAGGGGTTTCCCTTTAGAGCTGGCGCGGTTTTGTTTCTGCTCTTTCACCAAAGGGTTTCAAGGAGACACCCAGAATTTCTGGGCTCTTGCCTTGGGAATGTCACCAGCCCCCTGTTACAGCCAAGAACAAATCCAAGGCAAATCCTGGGCAGCCTGGGAGAAGTTCAGAACTTAAACTGGTCTTTAAATACAGGGAGGGATAAATATGATAAATTTTTAATGTATTTGTGGCTCTGCTACCTCCAGTTTTGTGCTGGGGTCACCGGTCAGCCGCTTCAGAGCCACTTTTTGTGGTTGTTTCCAAAGCAAATCTCTGCTTTCTGTGTGTGTTTCCCCAGTCAGCAGCACCCACCCTGCTGACATCTGAGCTCCAATGAAAGATGAAAAACCAGCTCCAAACCTCAGCCAGGCTTCCCAAGGCTCGCTCCAATGCTTCTCTCTGACCCAAAGCCATGGAAATAAGTTTAAGGCTGTGGCACAGCCCAGAGAAAATCCCAATAAAGTCAGATCATTATCTGGATGGGAGGATAACTTAATCAGATTATTGACTTATTAAACACCATTCAACTTCTGGGGGGTTTGGGGAGCTCTGAAGGTTTTGTTGCAACACAAATCGCTGCTCAGACAAACCCAGCAGATTTCTTTCCTGCTCCTTTAATTAAAGCATTCATCTCATTCCCTACCAGTTTTCCTTAGAGTGGCCCTTGGAAACCACCAGGACAAAATCCTTTCGCTCTCACCGAGCCTCCAGCCCCAAGATCAGAGAGAGCAGCAGGACAGGGGCAACTTCCAAAATAAAGTGACTTTTGTCCAGGCCAGTGTGAGGCCAGGTAGCAGCGTTAATTATTTAATTAAAACAGCTCACAGGAGTCACAGAACTCCTCACAAAAAGGCTGAAACTGGTTAAAAATGCAAAGCACCCGTGCAGAGTTTTAGGGATGCTGGTTTGGAGGTGAAAGTTGGGAATCACAGCTATGGGAGCACGTTTAGAAAAAACAAAAATGAGCCTCTTTCATCTGTTCTTGGGGCTGGCAGGAATTGATGGGGCACGGTGGCTTTGTCCCTTCCAGGAGTGGCTGGTAAATCCCAAAGCTTCTGCTCTGATCAATCCACACCTCCTGAACAGACAACAGAATGGGGGGGAAAAAGAACTGAACTGAAGGGCTGTGAGGGAGGAGAAAGGGAGGAAAGAAAACAAGGGATGAGGCTCAGGTCATCTTCTGCTCCTCAGGATTTTTGGACTTAAGCCCCTCTTATATCGAGCTGGCATTTATTGGAATTTTTTAATGGCACTTCCAGAAAAGACTGGTTATAAAAGGATTTCAATTCAGGTTTTTCAGAATGCTCAAAGACTGATGGGATTGTGCAATAGCAGCAGAGTTCTGGCTCCCTGGGCTCAGAGGGTGTTTTTCAAGTGACTCAAGTGTTAAAATCCTTCTCTTTTCTTTCAGCACTCCTCAAAAAAATTCCAAAACACTGTCCCTGCTCAGCTGCTTGGGGCAATGTCTGCAGAAAACTCCTCTGGGTGGGACTTTCCTCACAGAAACCTGCACCTTGTGCTGGCCCAGGGAAACCATCCATGAATGCTTCCAGGATTCTGGGCTGAGCACAGGAAATTCAGAGAAGCTGTTTCATGGAATTAGAGAATCCCAGAATGTTTGGGTTGGGAGGGACCTCAAATCCCACCCATTCCCAGCCCAGCCATGGCAGGGACACCTCCCACTGTCCCAGGAGCTCCCAATGTCCAGCCTGGCCTTGGGCACTGCCAGGGATCCAGGGGCAGCCCCAGCTGCTCTGGCAATTCCATCCTGTGCCAGGCCCTCATATTCCTTGACAGAATTTTCCCTCAATCCATTCCAGGCCAGGTTGGATGGGGCTTGGAACAACCTGGGATGGTGGAAGGTGCCCCTGCCCATGGAACAAAACGATCTCTAAGGTCCCTCCCCACCCAACACATTCTGGGATTCAGTGATTTTAAGTTCATTTTGGATAGGAGTTAACGTCTGTGGGGATACATTTATGGATTTTAGGCTTCAGATACCTGTGGAATTGAAAAAAAAACAAACCAAAAGAACAGCGGGGGCTGCCCAGGGAGCTTTGCAGTGCCCATCCCTGGAGGTGCCCAAGGAAGGGCTGGACGTGGCACTCAGGGCTCTGGGCTGGGGACAAGGTGGGCATCGGGCACAGCTGGGACTCCCTGGGCTGGGAGGGCTTTTCCAGCACCAGGGATTTTGGAATTCCATGAAGCTGTCACTTGTGCAATCCCATGGAAGTGCAGTCCCTGCCCTGGAGCTGTGGAAGTTGCTGCAACACGAGTGACAAACTTATTTGTCACTTATTTGCTGCTTATTTGTTCCTCAGTTTCTTCTCTCTGTGGTTCAAAACCTCCGGGTCTGTTTAAATGCAGGATTTTGGTAAAGGAAAGGGACCCAAACAGTTGGTGCTTGTCCCTGCAGAGTCTGAGCATCCCTTGCAATCCTCTCCCTGCAGGAATCTGCCCTGAGTTGGTTTTTTTATCATATCTGGGAAAATAAAAAAAACAACAGCCTGAGGCCCCTTGGGAATAATTCAGTAACTGGGAATTAGGGAATTAGGCCCCTCTTCTGGAAAGGAAAAAGAAATAAGAGAAAAAGGAACCCCCAAAACCCAGCTCTTTCAATTGATTACACTTGGAGAAAAAATAATCTGCATGGGCTCCCAGACTGAAGGAAACTAAAGACATCTCCCAGATCCTTGGTCTTTTTCCAAAGAAATTCCCTGCCTGACATATGTAGGAGCGATGAAACAATACGATGGCAATAATTACGATGGCAGTAATGAAACTGGAAGGAGAGAGACAGCAGGCAGAAGACCTGAAAACAAAATATTCAGCCTTATTTAGCCTGGTTTGGGTTTGAGGTTGGTTTTTTTTGGGTTTTTTTTTTATGTCAGGGGTTTTTTTTTTTGAGTGGCAAAGTAGCCCCACTTGTCAATCAGCTACCTCACAGCTCTAATGGATTCTGGTGTTTAGGGGGTCAGCCCCGAATTTAATTTAACATCTTACAATACGCCCACATGGCCAGAAAATGTGGCCAGCTTGATAGGGTTCACTGAGCCAAAGGAGTGGGACCAAAACAGGGCATTAATGTATAGGGGAAGAATGGCTGCAATCAGTTCCCTTGTGAATTGGACAGAGAACTTGGAGCTGAGGCAATTATCAGCCATCGGGGATTAATAGGGAAGTGTGAATGCCAAGCTGTATATGTTAGGGGCAGAATATGTTGCCTATAGAAAACAACAAAGAGCGTTTCTTACTATTAAGTGAGATTAAACGTAATGGCCTGATTTAATCACAAAGGCAGAATTAAATTCAGATGGCAACTTCAAAGTGGACACATGCACAGAGCCCACTGCATACATTTACATATAGCTGGCATAGCTTGGCTCGCAGCACAATGGGAGAAACTTTCTTTGGCCACTTAAACAATTTTCTATTCTTGGCTTTTTTGTGAACACTCACTGTATTTAGCCTGAAATTGCTGTTGGTTAATAAGATGGAGCTAAGAGTTATATTTATTCATGGAAGCAGTACTTTTTAATTCTTTCAAGAAAAAAAAAAAAAAAAAAGAGAAAAAAAGAAAATAAATTCCACACAAAAAAACAACCAAACAAAAAAAAATCCACCCCAACACACCAAGCCCACGGCAAAGGCTCGGGGAGAAGAGCCAGGCTGGGATCCCAGAGCTGCTGGGCTGGGCTGCCCTGCCCAGGGAGGTGTCCCAGCTCCCACGTCCCTGAGCTCCCCTGGCCTCTCTCCCAGGGCTCCCAGGGTCACTCTGGCCAGGTGGGACCAGCAAGTCCCCAATTCCCTCCTTCCCCAGGAAAGGAGCCCTGGAACAGGAGCAGGGCCAGTGCCTGCCCAGCTCTGCTCCTTTTGGCCCAGGTTTGCTGGGCCTGGCCCACCTGTGGCAGCTTTCCCAGAGCAGCAAGTCCTGCTGGTGACAGTCCTGGGGTGACAATCCCAGCTTGGCTGGGCTGGGGAGCACAAGGCAGCACATTCCTGCTCCCAAATATTCCACAGAGGAGGCTCCAGGATGAGCAGAGGGATGGAGCAGCTCTGCTGGCAGGAAAGGCTGGCACAGCTGGGAATGTTCTACCTGGAGAGGAGAAGCTCCAGGGAGAGCTCAGAGCTCCTTGCAGGGCCTGAAGGGGCTCCAGGAGAGCTGGAGAGGGACTGGGGCCAAGGGCTGCAGGGCCAGGAGCCAGGGAATGGCTGCCAGTGGCAGAGGGCAGGGCTGGATCTTGGGATCTTGGGCAGGAATTGTTCCCTGGCAGGGTGGGCAGGGGCTGGGATGGAATTGCCAGAGCAGCTGGGGCTGCCCCTGGATCCCTGGCAGTGCCCAAGGCCAGGCTGGACATTGGGAGCTCCTGGGACAGTGGGAGGTGTCCCTGCCATGGCTGGGCTGGGAATGGGTGGGATTTGAGGTCCCTCTTAACCCAACCATTCCATGATTCCGTGTGGAAAGTCCACTCAGCCTTGGAACCTGGGTAGGAACAGGAACCTTCCTGCACACACAGAACTCCCCTGCAGGCCCGGCACATGGAGAACATGGGAAGGAGACACTGGAATGGGAACGGCTCTCCGGAGCTGGGTGACACTGGCAGAGTCTCGACAGCACCCTCAGCAAAAAGAATTTGGAGGAAAAGGATCAGGAGCCACAGAGCCAACTGAGACCAACCACACATCTCCCAGTCCTAAAATTCCAACACTCCAAGTCCACCCAACGCCGCTCACAGGGAGAGGAGCAGCAGCTCGGCCCTGCCCTCCTGCAGGCTCCAGCCCACCTCAGCTGGGGGAAATCTTTAGGAATGCACTTTGAAATTTAAAAGGTGCCCTCAGGGAGGTTGTTCCTTCTGCTAGAGGAATCCAAGGAGCA
Organism: Pseudopodoces humilis; assembly: GCF_049639895.1. NCBI lineage: Eukaryota > Metazoa > Chordata > Aves > Passeriformes > Paridae > Pseudopodoces > Pseudopodoces humilis. Next base: position 601,511 of record NC_142201.1, read on the forward strand.
CAGAGCCTGGAGTTCAGCTCCATCCCAAAAACACTGAGGTGGATCCCTGTGCTCTGCTCACTGCCCTGGCCCTTGGGCTGCCCTTCCTGAGGATGGAAATTGGACGGATTTCTTCTCAGGGAGGATTTCCCCATGGAAAGGGAGCTCAGGCCTTGGCAGGGGCTGCCCAGGGAGCTTTGCAGTGCCCATCCCTGGAGGTGCCCAAGGAAGGGCTGGACGTGGCACTCAGGGCTCTGGGCTGGGGACAAGGTGGGCATCGGGCACAGCTGGGACTCCCTGGGCTGCGAGGGCTTTTCCAGCACCAGGATCCTGGGATTCTGTGACCAGAGAAAGCAGAGAAGTCTCTTCCATCAGCTCACAGCAGAGGCAGTGGCCTTGATGGGCAAGGCCCCAACAGTGCAGCCACGATGAGAGCCCAGGGTGGCTCCTCTGGAGTCTCCTCCTGCCCAGCCCCATGGAGTTCTGCTCCCCTGAGGCTCTGCCCAAGCCCTGCTCCTTGTCCTTGGCTGCTTCCCTTTTCTCAGACCACCCAGATCCCCTCTGACTGCTCCCACCCTCAGAGCCCCTGGATAAAATCCATGAGCTCCTGGGCCTGAGCTGGCCAAACTTCCCCTCTGATTCCTCAGGAAGCCCCAGTTCAGGAGGATTTCACGGGGTCTGTTTGATATTCCTCCTGGGAACAGCAGGAAAGGCAGCAGAGCCTGAAACAAACCCTCGAGGAGAGGGGACCTGGAACCCCTGCTCCTGCTCCCATCAAGCTGAGTGAGGGAGGAGCAGAGGCTGCAGCTCTGGCTGGCAGGGCAGACCCGCTCCTTCCCCTTTCCTTTGTCAGTCACTGGAGCACCGAGGTGCTGACACTGGGCTGGAGGTTTGGAAAATTCCCCTGAATTTCAGGGAGCAGCCACAGGCAGCAGGGATTGGAACCTCTCCTTCAAGGGAGGTGAAACATCCCAGCTCCTGTTAGAGTCTGAGGCACAGAGCCCTTATCTCTGATACCAAGCCCTGACATCCAAGAAAACACCATGAAAATAACAAACTTAAAGAGGAAAGCTGAAAGTGGCAGTGTGTAGATTAGAGAGTTTTCTGAAGTCACTGAGTGAAAAAGTTAGAGTATAAACTGGTTTAGAGAACAGAAGACAAGATGGAGGGTTTAGAATGTTGTTTCTTTTCCTTCTTTCTTCTTCATCTTCTTCTCCCAGAGGTTTTTGGGTAGCAGGAGGTGATTGGATAGAAAATGTCACAGTGCAGCACACAGGTGATGGGTCATTGGGTCATTAATTAAAATAATTTACATGTCTATTGTTAATTGGGGGAAAATGAGTATAAAGATAAAGAGACTGCACAGTTTGGGGCCATTTTGTGCTATTCAAGCCAACTTGAGCCAAAGCTGTGATGGGTGAACTTGAGCAGAAAGTCTGGGGAAGACCTGCCAAGGCTTTTGGTTCTGTATTAATAAACAGGAGAAACAAGAAGCCTTTTGGAGTTTCCTTTGTGAAACAGAACTGAGCTAAGGGAATCTCCCCTTTGAGGGGGTGTCCCAGAGGGGCTCAGCCCTGAGGAGACCCAGATCCCACAGCAACAGGACACAATCCCGAGCAGCCGCTTTCCCTCCTGGCTCCCTCAACCTCGGCAGGCCCTGAGCGGCCCAAAACCCCTCTCAGCTCCTGGAGAGGAAGGCAAACGTGCCGGGACAAAAGGCTGGAGAGCGGCGCTGAGAGGTCACCCCACAGCTCCCGCGAGCGCTGAGGGGGGACGAGCCGAGCAGGGCCAGAGCACGGGCCACGCTCTTAACCCCGCCACAGAAAACATCTCCCCGAGCGTCTCTGGGCAACTGAGGGGGAATGTCCCCGCTATGGCAGCACGGCTGGGCCGGGGCGAGCGGCAGCGCGGCCTCGGTGGCCCGGGAGGAAAGGTCAGGCTGGGCGTTGTGCACCGCGGCCGCCATCCCCGCCATCCTGCCTGAGCCCACCTGGCCCTGGCAGGCTCCTGCAGCAGAGGCTGCCCACAGGGAAAGGAATAAAGCAGGATTCATTAAAAGGCCTTCTGAGGATGCACCTTGGGCAGTGCAAGAGCCCGGCCTGGCTGCACCCAGGATGGGCCCAAGGTAGGCCCAAGATGGGTCCCGGGTCAGGAGTTTCACACTTTGATAAGTTCTGGTCCATTTCCACATTGGGTTCATTGTGCAATTCCAGTCTCAGGTGATGCAGCCCCATCCTCCCAGATTCTCTCCTCAATTCCCTGCTGGCTGCAGTTTTTGGGCCCGGAGCTGCAGCGGTGCCCTTGGTTGTGGGGCTGGGAAAGGATTGTTGTGTGTGCCTGGGCTGTGAGGAGAACTGGCTGACACTTCGTGTGGAGTTCAGAGTCACACAAGGATCTGGAAATACGAAAGCTGAAATTTAAGGTATCAATCTCCCCATGGCTGCCCCTCTGAACTGCCCAGGGCTCCCTGAGCACCTGCAGTGTCTCCTTCCTGCTCGGCATCTTCCCCACACCTGGGGGTCCTGTCCCTGTCACACCTGGGGGTCCTGTCCCCACACCTGGAGGTCCTGTCCCTGTCACACCTGGGGGGTTCTGTCCCTGTCACACCTGGGGGTCCTGTCCCCACACCTGGGGGTTCTGTCCCTGTCACACCTGGGGGTCCTGTCCCTGTCACACCTGCGGGTTCTGTCCCTGTCACACCTGCGGGTTCTGTGCCCCCCACACCTGATTTAACCAGCCCAAAAGGTGAAGCCCTGGGTCAAACCAGCTGTGCTGACAGGTTTGGCACCTCCAGGAGGTGCAGATGGAGCCACCCTTCCCTGCACCTGTCCTAGAGACACCGAGGGGACGCAAGAGCCCTGAAGGAGGGGAGATAAATCTGTGTTCCTCTCCTTGCTTCACCCCAGCTCCTGACCCAGAAAACTCCATTTCCCTTCAGCCCATCCAGGCTGGAATGGGAGGATGAGCAGGGTCCAACAAAAAGCACCCCAGAATCGAGTCACTGACGTGATTCCAGTCCCCTTCTGCTGGTGCTGCTGGTTCTGGGGTAGCTGTGGGAGAAGAAGCCCCTAAACCATCCCCATCCCAAAGAGGGGCTCGTCCTGCCCAGATGAACCCTGGCTGCAAACAGCACCCAGGCAGGGCTCGGTGCCACACAGCTCCCTCCTGTGCCTCCCCAGGTTCACATGCACCAACCTGAGGGGGAGAGCCAGAGCTGGGACAAGCCCTGGTGCCTTTCCCAGCTGTCCTGGGCTCTTCCTGGTGTAGTTTTCCTTCTCCTCTGCTGGCCCTGGATTCCAGCTCCAATGCTGAGAGCTCCTGGGAGCAGCGTCACACCTGGGACAGGGAGGGTAAATATGCCCAAATGTCCATTTTTGAGGAGCAGCAACACCTCTGGGATCTCTGGGGGCTCTTGCAGCTGCAGTGTCCCGAGCTGGAATGGCTTCACACCGCTGAAAAGGCACCCAAAACCATTGTATTTATATCCCACAAGCAAATAAACTTCCCTCCTTTCCCAGGTGAGGCAGAGCCCTGATCCTCCATCCCTCCTCCCCTGGAGCTGCACCGAGGGCACACCTGGGACAAATCCCAGCGTTTGCCAGCAAGGTGGAGCAAGGGCTGGCCCTGTCCCAGGCTCTGGAACTGCCAGAAAGAACTTGCATGGAGTTTTCTTCCTTTTCAACCAGGAATAAATGTTCTGCCAGCTCCTTAAGTATTGCCAGGGGTCCAAGCAGCTCTGGATCAGGTTCATAATCATGCAGAGAGGAACGGTGCTGGAATGGGGATGGCCCATTTTCCCCAGAGGGTCTGCACTATGATGGATGAGTTTTATTTATCACTGTCAAACATGCCTTGAAATTATCCCAGGGACATGAATATGCAGCAGAGAGAAGGGCACGGGAATATGGGATGTATAGAGGTGATCAAGAAAAACAACATCACTTAGAAGTTTAAAAGGGATATTTTAGCCTTCATTAAGAAATCGCTTTCAAATAATTTGAAAGCCACTATGAATACTCATGAGACTCAAAAGATTTAGAGCACAGTGTTCAAAGGACCCCGTACAAGCTATCTGTGTAAATGATTCCTTTAGCAGCTCTCATCTTGTCTATTTGGAAACTTGGGATTAGGGATTCAACTGTTTCCAGGGAGGAATTAAGAGTAGTAATACACCAAATATAAACTCCCTGTTGTTCTGGTCCCTGAAGGACAGGGTCAGCCTCAAGCACGCCCAGCTCTCAGCTGCAATTTTCATGTCCTGAGCCTGGATTTCACACACTGAGGGAGCAGGAGGGAGAAATCGGTGCCCTCCTTTGGGAGGGGGAAGGAGGCAGAGCTGGGGCTCTTCAGGCCAGGGGGTTTCTCAGCAGTGCTTCCTCCTCCTCTTCCTCCTCCTCTCCCATTCCATTCCTGAACAAGAACTCCTTGGGCTCAAACTTCCCCCTTTCCTGGAGCCACTGGTTTATTGTGGTTTTATTCACCCCAGGCCTCCCGCTCCGAGGTGGAAAATCAGAGACCGGAATCCACAGGGGTGGGAGAGACCTCCAAGGTCACCGAGTCCAACCTTTGCCCGGTGTCCTTCTGGAAGCAGATGGTCCAAAGGCTCCTGTCTGTCCCCCCCGCTGCAGGGCCTGCTGGCTGCTGGCAGCAATCCAGACCCTGGCCCCAGGCTCCCTCAGGAACCTCGGACAGCTCAGCAGAGCTCCTGCCCTCCCCACCCCGAGCACCCAACCCCTCCCAGACCCCAAAACCAGGGAATGCCCAGGGACCAGAGTGGCCAGGACTTGATTTTATTTCTCTCGAAGGTCTCACTCTGGCTCTTCCAGCTGCTGGTTATTGTGGTCAGCACATGGTGCTTTGCAGTGCCCATCCCTGGAGGTGCCCAAGGAAGGGCTGGACGTGGCACTCAAGGCTCTGGGCTGGGGACAAGGTGGGCATCGGGCACAGCTGGGACTCCCTGGGCTGCGAGGGCTTTTCCAGCCTCAGGATCCTGGGATTTACCCTGAGAAATTCATCCTGTCCGTGGTGGCTGGAACTGCAATCACAGGTGGAGATTTCCCCCCTCAAGCAGCAGAATGAGCAGCACAGAAGGGTCCAGGCAGCAACTCCCTGTTCCCAATGGCCCATCCCATCAATCCCATGGATCCCATGGATCCCATCCCATCCCACCCCACCCCATCCCATGGATCCCATCCCACCCCATCCCATGGATCCCATCCCATGGATCCCATCCCACCCCATCCCATGGATCCCATCCCACCCCACCCCATCCCATGGATCCCATCCCACCCCACCCCATCCCATGGATCCCATCCCATCCTATCCCATGGATCCCATCCCATGGATCCCATCCCATGGATCCCATCCCATCCCCGGGCTGCCCACGGATCCCTCCCGGCTTTGTTTCCGTCAGTACAGAGGGAGGGAAGCGGGAGGGGAGGGGGGCTGGAGCTCTTGATGATTTCATATCGGCAGAGGTTATTGCTGGGGCCGTGCCAGAGCCGTCAAGCCGAACCATCTGGGCTGGGGAAGGTTCCGCGCTGCCCGGGGCCGGCTCCATCTGGGCTCCGCGGCGGGCGGCCCTGCCCTCTCCCGGCCCGCCGTGAATCGTGCTGATTGTTATTCAGGTGGGATGGCCCGGTCATGAACTGCACTAATCAAAAAACAAACTGCACCAAAACACTGCGGCTCACACGCTGGCGCGGGCCTCCCCCTGACCTCTGTTCACCAGCCGCTTCCAATGGATGTAATGCAGGTTGTTCTTCTGGATTTTTGCACCTTCCACAGTTACCAGACATCTGTGTAAATCCCCACCCCCTCGTGTTGGGCAGCAGGGTCAGTAATGTTCAACAATTCAACGTGGGAAGTCTCACTGAGGAAGTACCAGGCCATAAATTTCCTCCAACAAGAGCCACCTATCAAGCTAAGCCTTGTTAAGAAGCTTCCCAGATATTAATCACAAGAAAGGGCCGCTCCTGCACCCCTGTGCCGGGAGAGAGGAGCAGGAGGAGGCTGCACAAGGAGGTTTCTCCCTCCTTTGCCCTTTCATGTCGGAGCTGTGTCATCTCACGGCGATGCTGGCGAGCAGAGGGGCTCAGAATTCCCTGAAATCCCTCCCGGCTCGCCCTGGGGGCTGCTCTGCCTCCCGCGGGCCACGGCTCCTCTGCTCCGCTGGGAAAAGTCCCCTCCTGGCTGTGGAATGGGGCAAATCTCCGAGGGATTGCACCCCCGAGTGTCACTGCTGTCACACCAGCACCGGCCTCTCCCCGGCTGCTTGGGGTGTTTGTGTTCCAGAATTCCAAAATTCCCGAGGCTGGAAAAGCCCTCGCAGCCCAGGGAGTCCCAGCTGTGCCCGATGCCCACCTTGTCCCCAGCCCAGAGCCCTGAGTGCCACGTCCAGCCCTTCCTTGGGCACCTCCAGGGATGGGCACTGCAAAGCTCCCTGGGCAGCCCCTGCCAAGGCCTGAGCTCCCTTTCCATGGGCAAATTCCTGCTCTCCACGTGCTCTCCACGTTTGTGTGTGTGATCACGCGCGTGTGGAGCGGTTTGGGAAGTCTGAGGATGCCAAGGGTGGTGTTTGAGGGTGGTCTCCACACCGGAGAGAGGCTTTGCCCCTCCAGTCTCCCTGTGCTGTGCTTGTTCCCACCTTGGAATTCCAAAGGGAATGTCACACCTTCATCCCAAGAGATCTCAGTCTTTGGGGATGTAACTTCTGCTGCCTGGCTCCCTTTACTCTTCAATAAAAGGGTTTATCAGGACTTGAAGAGGCCAAGAAAATACAGCCAAGCATTTCAGGGCCCTTTTGGCTCTGTTAAATTTCACTGTTTAAAACATGGGGGTCTGCTTTGGGGATTCCAGGATTTCTGACATGCAGAGACTCCTTCCTGCCAGGGATAACCAAAGGACAGAGGAGCCTGGGATGGGAGAGAACAAGGACAAACCACTATCTTTAATCTTTTTAATCTGAAAAGAGCCCCCCAGGCCCCGGTCCCTCCCGGGCCATCGATCCGGGGCTGTGCGAGCCACAGCAGCCCCTGACCCCCGCAGAACCGGAGCCCAAAACGAATTTATGCTCCTTTAATGGAGATAAAGGCAGAAGGGGAGCCCATAACTCAGCCAGACAGTTCTGCTCCAGCCTCCCCTGCCTGCTAAAGAGCAACTTTTCCCCCTCGTTAAAATAAAAAAGCCCTGAGAGCCCAGGCCCTTGAAGCACTCGTGGTGAGAGGCTCATCCCTTTCCTTGGACAGGGAGCAGCTGGAGCCGCACAGAGCAGCCCGGGAAGGGACGCTGAGGTGCTCCCAGAGCAGATCCAGGCCCCAAAGGCAAGGACTTGAACCTTGAACTCCCTCGGGAGTTCACAGGGAGTCTTTGGAATCGTCACCTCGAGGATTCCCAGCAGCTCCCGGTGTGGATCCAGGGAAATCTGGGAGCCTCCAGAGCTGACCTGGCTGGGAGGGTGAGCGGTTTGATCCCCTAGGAGGGAAAAAAGGAGCTGCTCCTCTTTTCAGAGTCTGGAAAAGTGCTTGAACCTGCCAGGCTCGGGAATGGGCACAGAGGTGCCACCAAACCCCTCCTGGCACCTGGGGCCAGGCTTGGCCCCTCGGTGCCGCCAGCACAGACAAAACCTCTCCTTTGGCTGGGGACAGGGTCCCTTGCGAGCCCTCCGAGGAATGCGGGGCTGCTGCCGCGTCCCCTCCTTACCCCCACAGCTCTGTTTTTGTGAGCCCGGCAGAAAGTGACACTTTTTCTTTTGCTTAATTAAGTTGTTCAGAAGAGGGCTGGGCAAACAGTTGCGTCTACGTGGGGAGTCCTGAAGGGCAGAGAAAGCGCTGGGCGTTGCCAACATAAAAAGGGGGATTCTGTTATTGTTTGGGTGTAGACGGGTCATTTTTTCAAAGTTACTGCTGCCTCAGTGACCACAACCCTGCCGCAGCGGCAAAGAAAGGACATAAAGCTTCTAAATGCAGCTACCTTGGGCTCCAAAGTGGGAAGGGAAAAAAAAAACCAAACAAAAAAAGCCCGGACGGAGCAGCGCTGATTTTCTCTCTCCGGAGACAGCGGGGGCTGATTTCCATACGGAGCAGGGGAATTGGAGCAGCTCCCTCTGGGTGTGCTGATCCCGGCCGTGGGTGACAAAACTGCTGCCAGGGGAGCTCTGGGGACACCCAGTGCCTGCCCATCCCTGCTCAACAGCCCGGTTCTTACCCATCCCCAGGCAGAGAAAAAGCCCCAGGAGCAACTTCCAAGCCCCCTGCATCCACCTGGCTTCCAGCAGCAGCCGCCTGCGTTCCCTGCACCGCTGCTGTCCCAAGCCTGAGGCGTGGTTCCCATATTTTGTCAGGCCTCTGACCCTCGGAGCTCAGCCTTCACCTGGCTGTGGTGTCCATGTGCTGCCTCACGCTCTGAAATCTTTCTGGGTGTTTTTCCACCTGGTTTTCAGGCTGGGTTTCAACTCCAGCATGACCTGGCTTTTCCTGCTGGGAGAGATGGAGCAGGGTGAGGATCCTGCTTCCACTGGCACAGCTGGATTTTAGGGCAAGGCTCTTCTTTCCCCAGAGGCTGCTGGCACTGCCCAGGCTCCCCAGGGAATGGGCACGGCCCCGAGGCTGCCAGAGCTCCAGGAGCATCCAGGGATGCCCAGGCTGGGCTTGTTGGGGGGTCTGGGCAGGGCCAGGAGCTGGATCCATGATCCTGGGGGTCTCTCCAGCTCGGGACATTCCATGATCCTGTGATTGTCTGGTTCCAGCTGAGGCCGTGGCTCAGGGGAAGGCGCCTCTGCCCTGCCAGCACTGCCCGATGTCTCAGCCTGGGCTCCAGCCCCAGGAGCCGCCTGTGAGGGCCACGTGTGACCTCCGGAGCTGTCCCTGGCTCGCCCCTGGCTGGGATGTTCAGCTGTGTGAAACTGGAGCTGCCCCGGGGGATCTGGGAGGATTCAGCCCGGTTTTGGCCGGGAGTTGGTGCGGGATGTGTCTGACACGCTCTCAAAACTCTCTTGCCGTGCCAGCTCTGAACTCGGGTACCAAAGGTGCCCGAGCTCGCAGCCCTTCTCTATTCAAGGAGCTCTCCAAACGCCTCCCTCGCTCTCCTCGTCCCCGGGAGGAGGAATCCTCCCCTCCCTGTGCCCGGGGGCTGCTCCGGGGGGCTCCGGGGACCCCCGGCTGCTCCCCACGGCCGCGGTTTGTCTTTGGCAGCCTCGCCTCTCTCAAGGTGCCTCTCCCCGCTGCCTCCCCCGGCGCTGGAGCTGCCGCAGGTTCCCGCTCCAGCTGCTGCCTTTTTGTCTGGCTCTGCGGCGAACAGAAGGCGTTCCTTGACACGGGAAGCCCAAAAGGCTCGGGATGCTGCGGGGAAGCTCCGGGCAGGCGGAAAGGAGGATTCACAAGGGCTGGATGGGAGCCACGGCCCCGGCGCAGGGGCTGCGCCTCAAGCAGGACAAAGAGCGAGGCTCTGGCCGGCCCCGAGTTGTGCTGACGGCCGCAGAATCCTCTGGCACGGGGAGATGGAGCAGCATTCCCAAAGCTCACGTGTGGAGGAGGTAGAGGGGATGGACACTTTCCGCAGGTGCTCGGCCAGTGTCCCCTCATTTCCATACATTTGCATGCTGTCAAACAGCGCCTGACAGACTCTCTGAGAAGGTCTGGACTCAGCCCAAACCTGTCAGGGACTTTCTCCTTGCCAGTCAAGGTTGGCTTGGCTTGCAATTAGGGGGAGGAAAGGAACACTTCTGACATTGCCGTGGAGGAAACTCTGGGTGGGGGGAGTTTAAAAGGAAAACGGGAATTTTCTTTAGGGGAAAAAAAACCTTTCAGAGCCCTGGGGGGAAAGAATGGCCGGGGAGGGAGGAAGGGATTTGGTTTTTTGGTGTGGAGGAAAATCTCTTTTCCCCCACTCGCTCAGCACCGCTCCGTGAGCTGCCGGCCCACGGGAGAGCCCCGGCCGAGGGGGAGCTCTCGGGGCTGTAAAACAATAAATCCTGAGACAGGGGCTTGGCAAAGCTCTACCTGTGCAGGCCCTGCAGCAGGAAATCCTGGCATGAGCTGGGGGGAGGCGCAGAGCACAGGGGGGACCCGTGAAACAACCCCAGACCATGGCAGGGCATGGAAATACCTCATCTCCACCGAGGGGCAAAACAGAAAGGACAATGAGGAAATGTTTTGGAAGCCCACACCCCTTTTGCTTGTTGTTTTACATATTCTTCCCTCAGCCGTGAAAATTTCATACTTCATCTTCGCCCGGCCGCGGCCACAAGAGTTTCACGAGCGGGGGACAATAGGTTCTGTTTATTCAGCCACAATAAAGAGCCTGTTTCACTCTGGACTGCAAGTGGCTGAGCCATCTGGCCCATATCTCCACAGTAAAACATTGTCCGTGGCACAAAAAATGATTGCATCCCCAGGACAAACTGATGTGACCTCGGAATAAAGGCTTCCTCTGAAGCTATGATATCATACTGCAGAGGGGACACCGGCACAATGGAATCTGCTCCCCCAGAGCACAAGTGAGATAGGACTATTTAAATCCAATTTTACAGGAGACTTTTTGTCCTCGGTGGCAAAGCACCCAGATCCGACGACAGCATTGAAACATCTTTTTCTATGCACTCTTAAGGCAACAGAGCGGTTCTGTCTGGCCTTGGCAGCCTCTGCAGCTCGCTCCGGGCCCAGGAAGCGTCGTCCAGCACCTGCAAGCTTCTCTTCCAACAACATTTTACTGACGGGGCGGCACCTGCAGCGGGGCCCGGCACAAACAAGCGCCTCTTTCTGCTCCGTGCCAGGCGGAAAAGCCGAGCTGGGCACGCGGCCCCGGCACGGCTCTACCTGCCCCAGAATTCCTGCAGCCCCCAGGGAGGAGATCCATGGGGAGAAACGCTCCTGGAAGGGCCGAGGGATGCCGGGGAAGGGGCCGATCCTTGCTGGGATGATGCTGTGGGAATGCCGTGCCCGGAATTCTGCGGCCTTGGAAGGGGATCCTGGAGCTCCCACATCCCCTCAGTCTGGGGCAGAAGGTGACCAGAGAGGATGGACATGGAGAGGATGGACAAGGAGAGGATGGACAAGGAGAGGATGGACAAGGAGAGGATGGACAAGGAGAGGATGGACAAGGAGAGGATGGACAAGGAGAGGATGGACATGGAGAGGATGGACAAGGATGAACATAGAGAGGATGGACAAGGAGAGGATGGACAAGGAGAGGATGGACAAGGAGAGGATGGACAAGGAGAGGATGGACAAGGAGAGGATGGACAAGGAGAGGACGAACATGGACACGATGGACAAGGATGAACATGGAGAGGATGAACATGGATGGACATGGAGAAGATGGACAAGGACAGGATGAACAAGGAGAGGATGAACATGGAGAGGATGAACATGGATGGACATGGAGAGGATGAACAATGAGAGGATGAACATGGAGAGGATGGACACAGAGAATGATTTTGGTTTGCCAGTGAATTATTTCATTGCAGTAACTTGGGATTCCCAGGGTGGAAAGCAAACCTTGTGCTGGGCACAAAAAGGCTCCTTTTTTCCACCTCCCTGGAGCAGCACCTGCTCCTCCCTCACACCAGAGCATCAGAACCGTTCTGATGGTGAAATGAAAACAAAATCAGGAGCAAACCATCCTGCCCAGCTTTATCTTGGCTCTTTGGAGCTCAATTCAGACCAATTCAAAACTCTCTTTTCCCTTTAGCAGAAATTCTCTTTGCCCATTTCTCTCTCCTCAGACACAAAGTGCCTGAACCCCAAACTCCATCTTCCCATGTGAAAATACACTTTGCAGGCCCAAAAGATAAAAAAAAGGCAAATAATCAGTCCCCACCATGGAGTTTTCAATGGCAGAAGCTCCCAATCCGCTGTGGAATTGCAAACCTGGCACCCAAAGGATTAAACTTCCCCTACTCAGATCATGGAATGGGGCTGCGTTTTTGGCCTGGCCCTGGTGTTCCCCTCACAGATCTGCAGTGCCAGGCCTCAGCCACACACACCTGGCATTAAAATCCCCACAGACTCCCCTGAATCCCTGGAAAACACTGCAGGAACTGTCCTGGCTGTGCTGACAGCGACAGCAGGGAGCTCTCCCTGATCCTTCTTTGGGGTTGGGCCATTGGTCTCTACAGGCAAGGACACAGATCCCACTAAAAACAACCCCAAGCTCAAATCCTTTGTCTATATAAGTATGAACACCATCATGCTGGAAGGAGACTTTCCAAGGCCAAGTGTTGGTTTCTCAGCAGAAGAATCCATTTAAATGTAAAACCCCATTTGCTGGAGAAATAATTATCAATAAAACAGAGCAAGTTTTGTTATTTTTTTCCCCCAAAGTAAGAGGTAGATTGTGTTTTGACAGGAAAAAAGGCATCTTTTCCTTTTGCTCTTTACTTTCTTCTTCCTTTTCCTGTCTTGAAACAGGGAATTAAATACCTTGTGCCAGCATCTCAAAGATTATCTTCGTGGAAAACTCCCTGGGGGAAGCACAGAGCTCCCCAAAGAAAACCCTTTTTTTTATTTGTTTGGTTGGTTGGGGTTTTTTTGTTTTTCTTCAGACTTCTTTCATTTCAGCTCTTCCCCTTCTGTTTCTGCCTCGTTTTAATCCCCCTGAGCCGCAGCAGGAGCTGAGTGGAGCCCTGGGTGGAGGAGAATTCCCCTCACCCTCGGCAGAACTTCAGCACACAGAGCTGGGAAATGAGGATGGAGCTGATTCTCTCCTGGGCTGCAGCTCCAGCAATTCCATGCCCCAGGATTCAGCACCTCTGGATGCAGGATCCCAGCACATCCCAGCTGGGACATCAGGCAGAGAATCAGGGAACGGTTTCGATGGGAAGGGACCTTAAATTCATCCCAGCCCAGCCCTGCCACAGCAGGGACACCTCCCACTGTCCCAGGTGTTCCCAATGTCCAGCCTGGCCCATCCCAGGCTAGGGAGCAGAAATAATGGAAAGCTGCTGGAGGCTCTCCTGCCTTTTCCATCCACCCAAACACCAGCTGGATCAGCCAGGGAAGGCACAGGGGAGACAGACTGAGGAAAAGGACAGGGGGAGAAGTCACCTTGAAAGAAATGAACTGGTGAGATGCTGGCTGCAGCTTCCCACCTCCAGGTGTTCCTCACTCACCTCTGGCACCCCTTTAAGCGGCTGTAATTCCACAGAATCCCAGGATCCCTGGTGCTGGAAAAGCCCTCGCAGCCCATGGAGTCCCAGCTGTGCCCGATGCCCACCTTGTCCCCAGCCCAGAGCCCTGAGTGCCACGTCCAGCCCTTCCTTGGGCACCTCCAGGGATGGGCACTGCAAAGCTCCCTGGGCAGCCCCTGCCAAGACCTGAGCTCCCTTTCCATGGGCAAATTCCTGCTGGAAAATGTTCTTGGAGTATCTGCCAGGAGGGGCAGTGAGGGGGGGTCGGGTTCTGCTCTCCTGTCCCAAGGGAAAGGAGGACAGGAAAAGGACTCAAATTACACCAGGGGAGGGTCAGGTTGGAGACTGGAGATGATTTTTCTCTGCCAGAGTGGTCAGGCCTTGGGATGAGCTGCCCAGGGAGGTTTGGATTCCCTGGGAGTGTCCCAGAGGAGTGTGGATGTGGCCCTTGGGGACAGGGTTTGGGCTGATGCTGCTGCTGCTGGGTGGAATTTTGAGGAATATTCCCCTTTACACCTCCCCATCTATGTTCAATTTAGCCAAATCCTCCTTGTACTTTATCCCAAACCAGAGCTGACAAAAATCTCCATTTTCCTTGCCTTTATTTACAGCCATTTCTCTTCCCTTTAACATCTCACCCTAACTCTATAAAACCCTTTCCCAGCTGATCTCCCCTCTGAAATTCCTGGCGCTTTCAGCTCCTTCCACCCAAAAAAATCTGATTTCCCCTCTGTAATTCCTGGTGGTTTCAGCTTCTTCCACCCAAAAAATCCTCTGGCTTCCACTGATCTGAATCTAAAACAGCATCCCTTGCCTCTGGATATGTCCATTTAATATATCCCATGCAAGCAGCCAACTGCTGTTCTCAAAGCCTATCTGACAGATCCTATTCACTTTCAAAGCAGCTCTCCATGGTTTGAATAATTATCTTTCATTTCCCCCTTTCTGACACTTTTCAATGATTTGTTGACATCTGAAGAGATATGTGCAATCTCACAAGAGGCAGCTGGACTTTCTCCCCAAAAGATACAAATACAAAAAGGATTCCCATACAGAATTGGAAATAACGATGTTCTTTGCAAATGGAAGCCTAAATCTGCATTTTAATGGGACATGTTTTTAAAAAGCGGAATTCATGAATAACCCTATGAGTTTTAACTTTTTCACTGCCAGGGACAAAGCAGAACCACCCCTGGGAAGGAATCCTACCTTCCCTTTGTCCGGTTTGCTTCCCCAGCATCTGCTGCTGCTGGGGCTGGAGCTCTCCTGCAGCACCTTCCTGACATGAGGCTGAGGATGCAGCTCCCATCCTGGAATTTGGGTCCCTCAGCAGTGACCTGGGCAGGAAAACAAGGAGCCAAATTCAAACAAGGAGGAAAACAGGAAGCCCACAGCTAAATTCCACATCCATGGAGTTCTCCAATCCCCATCCCGGGGGGCTGTGGGTGCTGTCCAAACCCAAGAGGATTTATCCTCACAGTGCCTGTGGGAATCCTTGTGAACATCCTGCAGATGGAAAACAGGAGGTCAAAACCAGCAGGACCCAATCCTCACCCAGGACCCAGCACAGCCAGGATGTGGTGTCTGTCTGGGAACATCCATCTGGACTGGACACCTCACCCATTCCTGGACACCTCACCCGTTCCTGGACACCTCACCCGTTCCTGGCCGTGCTTTTCCTGCAGATCTGTTCTCTCACTCCCACTCAGCTGTTAAATGTCCCTGGGAGCCTTTCCAGGCCTTGATCCCCTTTCTGTCCCTCCTGAGCAGTGCCTGGAAAAGAGAGCATTCAGCAACAAGTTCTGCCTTTTGTTCTCAAGTTAGAAATTGTTCTGTTCGCTCTCTTTGACTCATAAAATCATGGAATCACAAAAGGTTTGGGATGGAAGTGACCTCAGAGCCCACCCCATTCCCAGCCCTGCCATGGCAGGGACACCTCCCACTGTCCCAGGAGCTCCCAATGTCCAGCCTGGCCTTGGGCACTGCCAGGGATCCAGGGGCAGCCCCAGCTGCTCTGGCAATTCCATCCCAGCCCCTGCCCACCCTGCCAGGGAACAATTCCTGCCCAAGATCCCATCAAATCCTACTCTGAAGCCATTCCCTGGCTCCTGGCCCTGCAGCCCTTGGCCCCAGTCCCTCTCCAGCTCTCCTGGAGCCCCTTCAGGCCCTGCAAGGGGCTCTGAGCTCTCCCTGGAGCTTCTCCTGTCCAGGTGAGCACACCCAGCTCTCCCAGCCCGGGCTGAGCCGTGTCCCGGGATGCTGGGAGGGGATGTTCTGAGTCCCGAGGTGCCGGAGGGGTTTCTGTGTGTCCCTCAGGGAGGTTTCTGTGTGTTCCGGGGGTGTCTCGGTGTCTGTCCCTCTGTCCCTTGTCCCGCAGGCCCTCAGGGAGCGGAGGCGCGGCCGCCCCTCAGCGCCCCCTGCGGGCCCCGCAGCGCCACTGCCGCTCCCGCCCTTCCCCTTCCCTTCCCTCGGCTCCTTCCCCTTCCATCCGCTCCTTTCCTCCAGGCCGAGCCCCTTTCCCAGCTCCCTCAGCCCCTCCTGGCGCTCCAGGGCACAGGGACGAAGCTTTTTTGCTCCAGCAGGGATTTTCCTTCTCCCTCTGTGCTGTTGTGGCCTGGGGTCCGTCAGGGGTGGATCCAGGACAAGCCCCAGGCCTCCCTGGCACACCCGGCCTTCGTTTGGAGTTTAACCCAAACTCCTGAGGCGCTGGGATGGCACCACCGGGAATTTTGGGTCCACGGGAGCTTCGGAACCATCGAGCCACCCCGGTTTTAACGCGAATCTCCGCAGCTCCAGGGCTGTGCCAGCGTTTGGGAGAACGAGCAGCAGGCCGCGGTGCCAGCCTGGGCTCGGTGCTGAGGGCCTGGGCCGAGCCAGGAGCGCCCAGAACCTCCCAAATCCCGAGGGGAGAAGGGCCAGGGAAGGGTCCCTGGGGATGGAAGTGTCCAGAGGGGGCTGGATGTGCCCCACGGGGACAGGGGTTTGGGTTTGAGTTTAGGTTTGGGGTTGGGTTTGGGTTTGAGGTTGGGTTTAGGTTTGGGTTTGGGGTTGGGTTTGGGTTTGGTTTAGGTTTGGATTTGGGTTTGGGTTTAGGTTTGGATTTGGGTTTAGGTTTGGGTTTAGGTTTGGGTTTGGGTTTGGGTTTAGGGGTGCCGCTGGTGTCGCTGGGGTGGCACTGGATGATCCTGAAGGCTCTTCCAGCCCCGATGACTCCACATTTCGATAATTAGCAAGGAGTGCACTCATTTTCCTTCCTGGTAATCAGAAATAAACAAATCACTTTAAACCTCCTTCGACAAGCCCAGGTTTAGGTTCACGTGCTGCTCTTCCCAATCCTCTGACGAATTTTGCACAAACCCTTCCAGACCCTGCTGCTTGACAAGGCGATGTTTGGTCAAAGGCTGCACTCGATGATCTCCGAGGTTTTTCTGATCCCAGCGATCCCGGGATTCCTCAGGGCTCTCTGCCATCCTGCTCCTGTCGAGCGAGGCCAAATTCTCACCGTGACACAACAGGAGCCTAAGCAGGGTAAATTCTTTTTATTTAGGCTTTTATTTCCCCTCCTTTTCCCTCATTACCGCGCCCAGAAAAACAAACGGATCCGTGGTGTCTGCACCGGGAGAATCCCACGGGGAGCCCCGAATCTCCCGTGGGGAGCGAGGGGGGTTCTTGTTAGGCTCTGGAAAGAGGCTGGAATGGAAATGTGTGTTCTTGCTGCAACACGCCTAATTGCCCATAAATGTCATTAAGTCGAGAAATGTTTTCCACCAAATTAACTTTGGCTGGCGGTGTCTAATTAGCCGGAGATGCTGAAAGATAACAACTTATCAGTCACTGGTTAACAAACCATCCTTAATGGGGCCTTTTTTCGGGAGCCAGGTACCGCAGCTGTCACAGCTCGGCCTTCCCGGGGCAATTAAGGACAAAACCTCGGTGCAGCTTCCCACCAGGATAATTTGACAGCTCGTTCACAGGCCAGGAGTGCGGCTGAGCCCAAACTTTCCGGCCATTGCTTTTACATTGGGCAGGAGCAACGATGAATTTTGCTTTTCTCTTCTTATGTTCCTTCCCCTGCGTGTGCAAACCTGCAAAAATGCTCCTCTCCCTCTCCCTCTCCTTTTCCACCACAGTTTTCCAGCTCCAAAGGAGAGGAATCAGCTGTGAAGGGATGGTTAAATCCTTGTGTTTTCCTGTTTAGATCCGGGGATATTCAGCTCTCCTCAGGAGAGGAAGCTGAGGAAAAGGTGATTAAATCCCTTTAAAACCCTCGTGTTTGGCTGTTTCCATCTGTAGCCAAGGAAATGTTTTTCCCCTTTCCCAGAAGGAAGTTTTCCCTTGAGGAAGTGGGAGGGGATGGCACCGAGGGAGCTCCTGGTTGTTTTTCACAAGGTTCTGCTGCAAAATTGAACCTCACCAGGAGAAATTCTCACCAAGCTCCCAGAATTGCTCTGTCTCTGATGAAATCTCCCATCAGAGCTCTTGGACTCCCCTCTGCTGAGTTTATTTCACGCTGTCCTTGCACACAGATATTTATTCCAACTCTTCACATGATGCAAACCCCCTCCCATTCCTGCTTTTTCTGCCAAATATCTTCCAAACTTCCTGGCTCCTTGCTCAGCCCTGCTGTAAATCAGCACAGCCAATAAATTCATAATTGCTTGTGCACAACAAGATTCCCAAAGTGCAGCCACATTCTTCAGCATCTCCCAGATTCTCATCCTTATAATCTTCCAAATTTTTACCCATTAGGAGATTTAACATCCTTTCCCACTTTTTAGCCCCTTGTGCTGGTGGTACACATTCCTCTCCTTTTCCAGAGTGCTGGAATCCACCCAGGTGGAAACAGCTCTACAGTAGAAACTGTCCAATCTTCCCTCCAAAAAGGGATTTTAACCAAACACCCACTTTTTTTCCTTAAATTGGAAGAGCTCAGTTTAATAAGGGATCCACCAGGACCTGATGGAATAAGAACAGGAATTAAATCCGTGCAGGCAGAGAGGGGAGTGCATTAATAACCCCCACACCTGGGGGATTTAAATTAGGATTTAAATTTAAACCTGGGTTTTAAATTAGGATTATATTCCTTGTGGCCTGGGAGGTTGTTTTAATCTGGACACTGAAAATTCCTCGTGGCCAATGCCACCCACCAGGGTCATGGAATCCGTGTCACAAAGCTGGGACCTCCAGGAAAGCTTCCACAGGTCAAGCATGGGAACAGATCCCATCCCTCAGAGGCTGGGCTGGGCCTTCCCACTGTTCCTGTTCTCTCCCCATGGGTTCTCCTGAGGGAAATCAGAGGCCTGGCAGCTGCAGAGCAATTCCTGGGATGCAGACACCGGCTCAGTGCTCACAGGAGGGGACTGGCAGAGCTGGGGAGGGAGGGCATGGGGAATGGGGAATGGGGAAGGGGCTCTGGCTGTCACAGGGGATTTCTGGCCATTTCCCCTTCTCCTCCTGCCCTTTGCCAGGCCCCGCTGCAGTTCTGGTGTTCAGGGTTATTCCTGCCCTCATCTATGACTTGTGCTGGCACAGGAGGTGATCCAGTGCCTCATCCCCCTCCAGCCTTTCTTCCCTGGAGGATTGGAGCTGGATTCATTGGCACTGCCTGCCCTGAGCGCTCTGCACTGCGGGATGTTCCCCCAGGCAGGAGAGGGATTTGTTCCCCCAGGCAGAGGAGGGATGTTCCTGCAGGGAGGGGAGAGATGTTCCTGCAGGCAGGATCAGGATTTGATCCTGGCAGGATTTGCTCCTATCAGGATTTGCTCCTGGCAGGATCAGGATTTGCTCCTATCAGGATTTGCTCCTGGCAGGATCAGGATTTGTTCCGATCAGGATTTGCTCCTGGCAGGATCAGGATTTGCTCCTATCAGGATATTTCTCCAGGCAGGATCAGGATATTTCTCCAGGTAGGATCAGGGTATTTCTCCAGGCAGGATCAGGATATTTCTCCAGGCAGGATCAGGATATTTCTCCAGGCAGGATCAGGATTTACTCCACGCAGGATCAGGATGTTTCTCCAGGTAGGATCAGGATTTACTCCAGGTAGGATCAGGATATTTCTCCAGGCAGGATCAGGATGTTTCTCCAGGTAGGATCAGGATTTACTCCAGGCAGGATCAGGATGTTTCTCCAGGTAGGATCAGGATTTACTCCAGGCAGGATCAGGATATTTCTCCAGGCAGGATCAGGATTTACTCCACACAGGATCAGGATGTTTCTCCACGTAGGATCAGGATTTACTCCAGGTAGGATCAGGATTTACTCCAGGCAGGATCAGGATATTTCTCCAGGTAGGAGAAGGGAGCAGAGCAGCCATGGCCCCGTGCTCTGCCTCAGCCCAGCGCCGCTTCCCGATGGCATCTCAGAGGTTTTTCCCCTTTTTTTCTCCTGGCTGGATCCCTGCTCATCCCACTCATCCCAAAACCTCCTCAATTCAACGATCTGAGCCTTTTTTTCCTCCCGTGCCCGTTCCCTCCCAGCCTCAGGCTCCCCCCTCTGGCCGGGCTCTCCCGGGCCCTTCCAGGAGTTTGGGATAAAGTTTCCAGGGGGGAATTTTCCTTCCAGAGCCTTTCCCCGCACTCCTGCACGGCAGAGCTCAGCAATGACCATTTCCCAGCGTTTTCCCAGAGCTGCTCCATTATTTTAATCCCACTGTGACCCCAAATTCTCGTCCTGCTCCTGGCTGGGAGGTAGCACAGGACCCTCCCAGAGCTGGGCCAAGGTTTTCACTTTATCCTGGGATTATCCAAACCCAGGGAGTCTTGAACCAGGGCTTTCATTTCACCTCTATCCTGGAGAATTCCATTTTCCACGAAAAAGGCAAAGTCTCTGCTGGTCTTTTTGCAACAGGTGGGTTGGGAAAATCTCCCTGACACCTTTTCTCAGGAAAATCCTCTAAAACCTTCGCACAAACAAAAGAGCTCGAATAAAAAAAGCTCAAAAGAGCTCAACCAAAAATATTCCAGAGTGGAGAATCCCCTCAAGTGCTGAGGGAATATTTGGGTTTACACTGAGATCATTTAAAGGCATTCCAGGTAAAGAGTAACAGCCATTAACAAAGGGACATTCAAGCTTTAACTCTTCTCTCCCAGGAAAAAAAAAATGTCCGTGGTATTCAAAAAAACATAAAATACCTTTTATTAAAAAGAAATTTTATTTCTAAATTAAATTAAATATTTGTTTTATTAAAATTTTAATTAAAATATTGATTAAATATTTATTTTATTTAAAATATAAAATAAATAAATAAAAATTCTTGGGAAAATTAAAATTTGGCAGGAAATTCCCTATTGCAGAATTTTAAATACCCAAGGCATACAAAAATACCCACAGCTGTAGATCAGCTGCAAAGCATTTTAAAATGAACAGTGGAGTAAAAATTAAATTAAAAATTTAATTAAAGTAAATTAAATAAGGCAAGTTTAAAGAATATTTAAAGAGGTAGCAGTTTGGAATTTGGATTAGAAGTGACAGCTTCCTCTGTAAGGTTTGTCCAAAGGAAAATGTTAAAACTAAAAATATCCTTCCTGGGTTTATCTCGGTCTGTACCCGAAAACTGCTGAATGGCATAGAAAGACAAAGAATAATAAATTCTAAAAATGAGAAATAAAAAACTCTAAAATGATCAGGGGTTTATGTAACACGTCTTTTGCATTCGTTTAAAATGATCTCATTTGAAAAAGCAGAACGATGTGAATTATTGGTTGGAGCTGGCAGTGAATGGTTGGGTATCGGGATTTTGGGGAGGGGATATTCCGGTTTCTCTCGGGCTGTGATTGTCACTGCAGCTCCCCCGGCTCGGCAGGGAGGACACAGGGAAGGGAAAAGGTGTCAGGCAGTTCAGAGGAGAAGGAAATGAAATTCTCCATGGAATCATGGAATCATTTACGTTGGGAAGACCTTTAAGATCACCGAGTCCAGCTGCAATGCTGGATGTGAGGAGATTTAGAAGCCTCCACATGAAAACTCCTGGAGTTTTTCACGGAATTACTCATGGAATGATGGAGTGGTTGGGGTTGGGACCTTACAGATCACCCAATTCCAGCCCCAATTGCACCTCCCACTGTCCCAATGTCCAAACCCCAATGTCCAGCCCGGCTTCGGGCTCTGCCAGGGCTGGGGGCAGGACATCCCCCGCATTTCCCACCCGAACATCCCCTCCTCATCCTCCCTTACCCGGGGAGATTTACTCATCCCTGGGGAGAGACCAACAAACCTCCAACTTCTGCCGTGTCCTTCCCTGCCCCAGCCCCAGCCCTGATCCCGACTTTGTGGGGCCGGACCTGGCAGCACCAGGGTCGGGTCGGGTCGGGTCCGGTCCGGTCCGGTCCCTCCCGTGTCGCTGTCGCCGCCGCTCGCCCCCCGCGCGGCCGGGCTGGCCCAGCCTCATTAACACGAGCTGCTTAATTGATCCCCGGCTCCGCCAGCTGCCCCTCGCCAGCCTCATCTGCGATCTGCGAGCTCCTGACTGTGCCCGGCCGGGCCGGGCAGCGCCGGGATCCGGGCAGGGATCGGGAATTCACAGCCCCGTTCCCCAGGGATCGGGAATTTCCAGCCCCGTTCCCCAGGGATCGGGAATTCACAGCCCCGTTCCCCAGGGATCGGGAATTCACAGCCCCGTTCCCCAGGGATCGGGAATTTCCAGCCCCGTTCCCCAGGGATCGGGAATTCACAGCTCCGCTCCCCAGGGATCGGGAATTCACAGCCCCGTTCCCCAGGGATCGGGAATTCACAGCCCCGTTCCCCGGGGATCGGGAATTCACAGCCCCGTTCCCCGGGGATCGGGAATTTCCAGCCCCGGTCCCCAGGGATCGGGAATTTCCAGCCCCGTTCCCCGGGGATCGGGAATTCACAGCCCCGGTCCCCAGGGATCGGGAATTTCCAGCCCCGGTCCCCAGGGATCGGGAATTCCCAGCCCCGCTCCCTTTGGATCGGGAATTCCCAGCCCCGCTCCCTTTGGATCGGGAATTCCCAGCCCCGCTCCCTTTGGATCGGGAGGCTCCAGCCCCGCTCCCTTTGGATCGGGATGTTCCAGCCCCGCTCCCTTTGGATCGGGAGGCTCCAGCCCCGCTCCCTTTGGATCGGGAATTCCCAGCCCCGCTCCCTTTGGATCGGGATGTTCCAGCCCCGCTCCCTTTGGATCGGGAATTCCCAGCCCCGCTCCCTTTGGATCGGGAATTCCCAGCCCCGCTCCCTTTGGATCGGGAGGCTCCAGCGGGCAGAGTTCCCGGCAGGTGCCGGGGAATGGTTGCCGGGACAATGATTTCAGCATCTGGGAAGTTTCGCCGCTCATGAAATCCGCGGATTTAATCCCGGAGCAGGATCCCGGCAGGACAGAGCCGGAGGAGCGGGGATGTCCCCGGGGGATGCTCGGACCGAGCCCGGCTTGGCACGGCCGGGCTTTGGACATCGGCGCTGCTGCTGTCGGGGTTTGTTCCCAGCAAACACCAAACGGATCCGCTCCTTAATCTCAGAGCCGGAGGGGAAATTCCCAGATTTCCAGGTCCCTTCTTCACGCACTGCAAAGCAGCTCCCTGTCCTGAGGAGGGCAGGACTTGAAACGAGTTTAAATTAAATTAAATTAAATTAAATTAAATTAAATTAAATTAAATTAAAGTGGTCCTCAAAAAACCCAGAAAAATACACAGATAAAAAATGTCAGAGAAAAACAGATCAGCTGTAGTAAATGATAATAATAAAAAATAAAATAAAATAAAATAAAATAATAAAAAATAATAAAAATAAAATAAAATAAAATAAAATAAAATAAAATAAATAAAATAAAATAAAATAAAATATGCCATAAAAAAAAAATGGAAAAATTGGGGCGTTTTTCTGTGCACAGCGCATCCGTGTCATGATTGTAAAGGAGCTTTCCTGGGTCCCTTGATAAGAAATTCCCTGATACTCTGTGAGTGCGTTCCAGGGTTTATTTTTTTAAAGAATACACAAATATTGGGAAAAAATGGGTTATTTCTGAGCTAAATCTCCCTCCTGGCCATCCCACGACATCTCTCCACCCATCGGGATCAGTTTCTTTCCACCATCGTGCCTGAGCTCAGGGTTTTCCCTGCTCCAGGATTCTCCACTGTGGAAAACAAGGGAATTCTCCCCCGAACTGAGACAATTTTTCCATCAGGAATTCACTTCCCGTG
The DNA here is from genome assembly GCF_049639895.1 of Pseudopodoces humilis. Lineage (NCBI taxonomy): Eukaryota > Metazoa > Chordata > Aves > Passeriformes > Paridae > Pseudopodoces > Pseudopodoces humilis. Next base: position 624,770 of record NC_142201.1, read on the forward strand.
GCTGCAATGCAATTTTATCCCTTTGGCTCCTTTTCCCAAAGCTGCTCCAGGTGCTGCCCACAGACCCCGGGATATTCCACACCCCATCACTCCTCCTGTCCTGCCCCTGATCATCCTCCCCTGGCTTAAACCCTTCCCCAGGGAGCTTTTGCTGGATCCATCCTGGCTTTTCCAGCCCTTCCTGACCAAATCCTGCTCTGATCCCAGGGCTGGGGTTGGAACAGAAACCTCCTGGGACAGTTCCAACCTAAATCCCACCCTCAGGTAAAAGCCAGCCAGGGCATTCAGGTTCTGGGTGGGAATTTAGTGCAGGATTCAGGGAAGAGGATCCTGTGAGCTCTGATCCCCAGGGCCTCCTGCAGCCCTGGAGATGGGAACATCATCCCACCTTCCTGGAGCCTCTGGAGGGTTCAGCATCTCCACTGACCGAGGTGGTCCCAAAAAATGGGTGGAAGAACTGGAGCGTGAGCCACCCACACAGCTCACGGCTCAGGGAGGAAAATCCCTCTCTGGCAGAGTGGATTTCCCCCAAGATTTCACCAGGCCATCCACACACCCAGCTTGGGAGGGAAGCAAAGTTGGAGGGGGTTTGGGGATGGTGCCTGGGGGCTCCCACAGGTTTTATTTATCTTTTCGTTTGCAGTGGAAAAGTCGTGGAACCACAGAGCCATGGATTGGGCTGGTTTGGGATGGACCCAAATCCCACCCATTCCCAGCCCAGCCATGGCAGGGCCACCTCCCACTGTCCCAGGAGCTCCCAATGTCCAGCCTGGCCTTGGGCACTGCCAGGGATCCAGGGGCAGCCCCAGCTGCTCTGGCAATTCCATCCCAGCCCCTGCCCACCCTGCCAGGGAACAATTCCTGCCCAAGATCCCAAGATCCAGCCCTGCCCTCTGCCACTGGCAGCCATTCCCTGGCTCCTGGCCCTGCAGCCCTTGGCAATTGTCTCTCTCCAGCTTTCCTGGGGCTCCTTCAGGCCCTGCAAGGCCACCCTGAGCTCAGCCCAAAGCTTCTCCTGGCCAGGCTGAACAATGGCAGCTGGGCCAGCCTTTCCTGCCAGCAGAGCTGCTCCATCCCTCTGCTCATCCTGGAGCCTCCTCTGGGCTCTCTCCAGCAGCTCCAGCTGCTCCCTGGGCTGGGCCCAGGGCTGGATGCAGAGAAATTCTAAAAATCAATTCTGGATCATTTTACCAACACCCCCCTGGCATTCCTGGGATGATTTTCAGGGAGGAAAATCCCAGCAAGGATGAGCAGAGGAGGGAGGTGCTCCTCAGCTGCGGGGGATGAGCTGGTTTAAAGCCCAGCAGGTCAATGAGAGGGAGCTGTGCTGCTGATCTCAGCCACGGAATTCCAGGGGTGCTGAGGAGAAATGTGACTTTTAAAAGCTGCAGCACCCAGTTTTTACTCAGGAATCAAAACATCAGGAATTCCAGGGCTTCACTTGGTGCCCCCAGGGTTAGGGAGCGATCCCAGCAGGAATTCCCCAGGCCAGGTTTTCGGGAGAGGCGGAACACGAACACCTGGAGCTGGGAACTCTTGGAGCATCATTCCATACCAGAATGACACCATAGACACCCCCAGCAGCACTGAAACAATTCTGCTTCAGCCTCCAATCCCTGCTGATTCCCAGATTCCCTCTGATCCCTCAGTCAATAAAACCAGAGGTTTATTGAATGCCAAAGATCCAAAGAAGTTGTCTTTTAATGCAGACCTAAAGCTGCCCCATCACAAAGATTTTTCTTGTTGCCTCGCCCAGGATTTATTTTTATTTCCTTTTTGTGGTTTTATTTACTCGGTTAAAGATTATCCTGACAAAGGAAAAGCAGGATATTTTATTTTTAAAGCATTTTAATATTTCAGAAGCATCTTGTGCCCGAGGATGTGCTCACCACCCTCTGGGCAGTGTCAAAAAGATTTCACTGGGATTCTTTAAAGCCTCCTGATTAACTTCTGCAGGGGAAAAAAAAAAATGGTCAAATGGTGAAGTCAAAACCTGGGTTTATAATTAGGCTTTCCTAATTAAATATTTCACTCTGGTGCTTTAGTGCAGCAATGGGCAGTTAAAAGATCAGTGTGGGTAATCTCTACATAATGAAATAATAAATATTACAGAAATATTATGGCGTAAACTCCTGATTTTTGCCACGTTACAGTGAGAGCCACGAAGAGTTTTAGCTCCGTTTGGTGATGAGAGAAAGGAATTTAACACCAGGAGTGTCTCAGAGCTGAGCGTCAGCTGATCCCTGCCTGAGATCCTGGCAGCTTTCCCAGGGCACTAAAAGCTCTCTCCAAAACGTTTTGGTCTCTGTACAGAACAGAAATTTTTGAGAGCAATTAATAAATCGATGAGCTGTGAAGGAGCCGCTCCCCGCAGATGCTCCCCGCACCAAACCTGTGGAGGAATCATAAAAAGAGCTTCGAGCTATCAGGAAAATGAATCCACAAACACCGGAGGTTTATGTCCAAAAAGGAGACACAGGAGTCCTTGTACTTTATTCCAATAAAGGGAGAGGCCATGAGGCATTCCCCTCCGGTCTCGTAAATTTTTGGAGGGTGCAGCCTCCTTTTTATCCTAATTCTGGCCCTTCTCTTCTAATTCTAATACGAATTAATTAATTCTCTTCTAATTCGAATTCATTATTTCTCTTCTAATTCTCTCTTCTCTTCTAATTCTTCTAATTCTGGCCTTTCTCCCTTTCCCCACTGGCTGAGGTATTGAGAAGTGCAGACTTCCCTGAACTCCTGATACCTGGGATCCCCCCCAATGCAAAATTCCCTTCTTAATTCTTAACTCTTGTGCGATTTTATGGTGTTTCCCCAGCGTCTCTTTCATCTTTCCACGGAATCCATCCCAGGGTTTCTGTTATCTCCCAGCTCCATCTCATCAGCAGCTCGTTCGCAAAGACAAACCCATCGTCCCTCTCAGAGCGAAGCCTCAAACTCCAGAAGTCGAAGTGTGCGGAGCTGCGGAGCTCCGTGCGACTGCGGCATCCTGGATGTCCGTGATCCCCTGTCCCCTGGCCGGGCCGGGCTGGGATGGTGGCAGTGAGAGGGACAGGAGTGGCAGCGGTGACACGGTGCTGGCAGGCGGGCCGGGCCGGGCTGGGATGGTGGCAGTGGCAGTGAGAGGGACAGGAGTGGCAGCGGTGACACGGTGCTGGCAGGCGGGCCGGGCTGCGGGGCTGACCGGGGCTGGGATGGTGGCAGTGGCAGTGAGAGGGACAGGAGTGGCAGCGGTGACACGGTGCTGGCAGGCGGGCCGGGCCGGGCTGGGATGGTGGCAGTGAGAGGGACAGGAGTGGCAGCTGTGACACGGTGCTGGCAGGCGGGCCGGGCTGCGGGGCTGACCCGGGCCCGGGGCCGCTGCTCTGCAGCCGGGACCAGCTGAGGCTGCAGCTGCCGCTGGGCTGGCCCGGAGCCGCATGCTGAGCCGCCAGCTGCCGCGGGAGCCTCTCCGAGCCCGCCGAGGGGGGAAACCGGCCTGAGAGCCCTCCTGAACCACCTGAAAACCGCTTTTTTAATTCAAAATAAATCATCCGGAGCGGCGCGGTGTGAGCGGATCAGCGGCGTGCAGCGCGGTGAACGCGCAGCATCATGGTGGCTCTGCAGGTCCCTCATACCGCCGGGTGATACCAGGTTAAAAAAGTCCTCTTAAATCACCTGAAAACCGCTTTTTTAGTCAAAATAAATCATCCGGAGCGGCGCGGGGTGAGCGGATCAGCGGCGTTCTGAGCTTTGAACGCGCAGCATCAGCGCGGTGCGGGGCGAGGCTCCGCGGGTCCCGCACACCGCCCTCCGCGGCAGCGCAGGGGGGAAAGCCGGGCTAAGAGTTTACAGATGGCTAAACCACCTGAAAAGCGCTTTTTTTTAGTCAAAATAAACCATCTGTGGCAGCGCGGTGTGAGCAGATCCGCGGTGTGCAGCGCATCCCACACGCGGCATCATCGTGGCTCCGCAGGTCCCGCACACCACAGGGTGAGACCAGGCTAAAAGCTCTCCTAAATCACCTGAAAAACACTTTTTTATTCAAAATAAATCATCACAATAAACCGTCTGTGGCAGTGTGAGCAGATCCGTGGCTCGCCCCAAGCGCAGAGCAGAGCGCGGCTCCGCAGGTCCCGCACACCGCCGGGTGACACCAGGCTAAAGGACCTCTTAAATCACTTGAAAACCGCTTTTTTTATTCAAAATAAATCATCAAAATAAATAATCTGTGGCAGTGTGAGCAGATCCTCTGCGTGCAGCACATCCCACGCACAGCACGGAGCGCAGAGTCGCGGATCCTGCACACTGCAGGGTGAGACCAGGCTAAAAGTCCTCTTAAATCACCTGAAAACCGCTTTTTTTATTCAAAATAAATCATCAAAATAAATAATCTGTATGAGCAGATCCGCGGCGTTCAGAGCAACCCCGCGCAGCGATGGCTGGAGCGCACTGGGGACATTCCTGGACATGGAACGGGACACGGGGATCCCTGGAGAGGGGGACAAACCTCCTGCCCTCCTGTCCGGAGGGAAAGGGAAAGAGCCCGAGGCTGCAAAGGCAGGGGAATGTGTGGGATCAGGCCGTGGGCACACCCCCATGGCTGCCATTCCCTGCTCATCCCTCAAGGATGGGAATCCTTGGACAGAACAGATTCCCGGGGCAGGGAGAGGCTCAAGGATGGGAATCCTTGGACAGAACAGATTCCCGGGGCAGGGAGAGGCTCAAGGATGGGAATCCTTGGACAGAACAGATTCCCGGGGCAGGGAGAGGCTCAGAGCAGCTGAAATGGGAACTGCGGGAAGGGCTGGGAGAGCCACAGGGGCAGGAGGAGCTCCCCAAGGACACATCCCAAAAGCTGCCGGCCCCAGGAGCCTCTGAGTGAGCCACACCGGACCCGCTGGGACTGGGAGGAATCCAGGGATGCTCCTGAGCCTTGCAGGAAAGTGGAATTATTCTTGGTTGGTGCTTTAAGATAAATGGAAGCAAAAAAAGCCCACAAAACACATCCGAGCTGCCCTGGCCATGGCCAATCCCCTGAGTAAAACAATGGGAAGAATTTAAAGATTGGCAGTGATTTGAAAACTTTTCCAAAATATAAACACTTTATATATATATATATAATTATATAAAAAATCACATAAATAGAGTATATATAAAATATATGTTTATATTTTATATCATTATATATTATTAGAGTAGCATATTATATTTTATATTTCTATATATTTGATAATATTTATATTTATGTTTAATTTCTATATTTTATATATATAATATATATATATAAAATATATATTTATTTATATATATAAATATATGTATGTAAATAAATATATAAAATATATATATAAATATGTAAATAAATTAATAAATATATATAAAATGACTGACCCATAAAATGACAGCAGCCAAACTCTCAGTTTCTCCTTCCTCCCATTTCTGTCTCAGGATTATTCTGGTGCTGAAGAAACACTTAAAGCTTAAATTGCTGTTCTCCCTATCCAGGCAAAGTGTAGAAAGAAAAGGCATCATGAAATCCCTGGTGCTGGAAAAGCCCTCGCAGCCCAGGGAGTCCCAGCTGTGCCCGATGCCCACCTTGTCCCCAGCCCAGAGCCCTGAGTGCCACGTCCAGCCCTTCCTTGGGCACCTCCAGGGATGGGCACTGCAAAGCTCCCTGGGCAGCCCCTGCCAAGGCCTGAGCTCCCTTTCCATGGGCAAATTTTACCTGAGTAAAAAAAAATTGTCCTGAATTCATCAGCTACAAGGTTTAAGGTGGATGTTCCCACCCCACTCCTTTTGCAAGGGAAAGGGATGAGGACACATCTCCCATGGCCATGGAGCATCACCCCAAACCGCTGCCGTGTTCTGCCCATGGTCCAAATCCTGCTCCTTGAGACAGGAGGAGAGGGAACGGCCTCAGGCTGGGCCAGGGGAGGCTCAGGGTGGACAGCAGCAGGAATTTGCCCATGGAAAGGGAGCTCAGGCCTTGGCAGGGGCTGCCCAGGGAGCTTTGCAGTGCCCATCCCTGGAGGTGCCCAAGGAAGGGCTGGACGTGGCACTCAGGGCTCTGGGCTGGGGACAAGGTGGGCATCGGGCACAGCTGGGACTCCATGGGCTGGGAGGGCTTTTCCAGCCCCTGGGATCCTGGGATTCTGTGTTTACATTTCTTTGACCAAACCCCAGCTGAACTCTTAGTGCTGATTTGTTCTCCAAAGGCAGCACCCTCTTTGCAATCAGATTAAAATCCTGTTTTGGTTCCCATTCCCAGAGCTCTGACATGTGGAAAGCTTTCCCTTCCTTCTCCCAGACATTTGTGGATACAGAAGGAAGCATTATTTCAAACTCTTTCTTCCCAAAGTTTGCTAAAATAGCTCCAGGTCTAAGAGGATTTTTAAATGCTACAGTTCTAGGTAGTTTCATATTTTATTTTCTTGCCTGACACCTTGTACAGAAAAAATTTAAAATCCCCCATAATATTGGACATCCTGCACCACAGAGACTTTCGGACCAGGATCCTTCCACACCTTTTTACATCATCAATCCCTCAAACATTTATGCTCCTGCCAGTTATTTCTTCTGACAAGGGAGGAAATATCAATAAGAAAAACCTTCTGTATTGATCCAGTCCCTCCACAAAATCCTGAATCCAGCAGCAGAATTACCTGTGCTCCACCAGTCAGCCACACCCCAGCAAAGGAAAAACTCCACAGGCTTTTTTCTGCTCAGATTCTGAGGGATTCTGTTTTAATTAAACCGAGATTTTAGGAATGACCTCTAAACTTCCTGAAAAATCAAACCAGGCTGTCCTCCAGGCCAGCAATGACTTTCATCTGATGCTTCTCATCTCGTGTAATAAATTCACAGATGGACCATCCTTGTCCTTCCAACGCCTAAGAATAACTCCTAAGTACTGTTCCCAGGGGATTTGATCTGGTTTACACACATCTGCTGAGATACGTGTCTTTGAGCCCAGATTAAGTCTTTGTTTGACGATATTTGAGCATTTGTGAAACTACTTGGCAAGAATATCCTGATTTTATTCATTCAAAACATGTGCTGATCGTTGCCAGTGGGATCCCAACACCTCCCACAGAATCCCTTCGTTCCCAACCTGTTCACAGGGAAAGGGGATGGCAGAGAATGGGCAACTGTATTACCCTAAAAAAATCAACTCTTCTGTTTTTAGGCAAATAAATTTTGTACTCAAACCATTTCCTACCGAGACTGTTCCTGTTTTGCTGCATCAGCCCCGAGCCGTGGTGCAAAACCCGCTTTGCTCCTGACTGACACACCCAGCAGAGGTTTGCATTTCCCTTTTGTGGCAGAGACAGGAAGGGCAAAGACATGACCAAAACTTGTGATTTTATACCAAGATTGGAGCAAAGGAGGCTCAGGGGGCCCTTGTGGCTCTGCACAAGTCCCTGGCAGGAGGGGACAGCTGGGGGGGTCGGGCTCTGCTGCCAGGGAACAGGGACAGGAGGAGAGGGAACGGCCTCAGGCTGGGCCAGGGGAGGCTCAGGGTGGACAGCAGCAGGAATTTGCCCATGGAAAGGGAGCTCAGGCCTTGGCAGGGGCTGCCCAGGGAGCTTTGCAGTGCCCATCCCTGGAGGTGCCCAAGGAAGGGCTGGACGTGGCACTCAGGGCTCTGGGCTGGGGACAAGGTGGGCATCGGGCACAGCTGGGACTCCATGGGCTGCGAGGGCTTTTCCAACACCAGGATCCAGGGATTCTGTGAGGCCACAGGTCTTGCAAAAGCAAAAGGTGTTTTACAAAGAACAGTGACCACTCCAGCAGCACAAAGACTTTCAGGTGACGTTTTTCATCCTTTCCTGTGAGCACAGGGCTGGTGGCTCCGTGTGACACGAGTACAGCAGCTTCCCCTCGTGTTCTCAGGGAGCCTCAGCCATCCCCACTGAGCACAGCTCCCAGCTCCTGCTCTTTATTCCAGCACCAGCCCAGGAACCTGCACCTTTCAGGGGTTGGGAGGCACGTGAGGAGTTGTGGCCTCCTTTGGGTGATGTGTCCTTGCTCATCCCAGGCCAGGCTGGACATTGGGAGTTCCTGGGACAGCGGGAGGTGTCCCTGCCATGGCAGGGGGGCACTGGGTGGGCTCTGAGGTCCCTCCAGCCCAGAGCAGTGTGGGGTTCCACACCTCTCCTGGTGGTTATTTCCAGGGGAGGATCCACGTGTGGACACACAGAGCCAGGGGCTCCCCCTCCTTCAGGTGAAGGTGGATGCAAAAGGGTATTTTTGGGAAAGACAGAACCAGGCTCCTCCTTCCTGCTGTGCCCCACCAGCTCCTGGAGAGCACAGAGAGAGCCAAGAGCAGGGTCCAAGCAAAGCCTTCAGGCTGCTCTGACACCTGGGGCTGGTTAATGGTGACACCCCCAAGGCAAAGGACACTCCTGGGGCCGGGACAGCAACACCACAACCCAACCCCTGCTCCCCCTGGGCCGAGGGGCTGCCTTTGGGCGGGATCACCCCACACCCAAGGGCACCTGGATGACCTTGAGGGCCCATTCCAGCCTTTCTCCCCATCTCAGAGCTTCCATCAGAAGCCAACAGCACCTCCAAGGACAGAGCAGCACCGGGGGCTGCACAAGACCAGGCAAACAAGGGCCCCTTCCTAGAACATCACCAGGGGGTGCAGAAACACTCCCCAGGTGCTGCTGGGCACCTGCAGCTCTTCTAGGAAGCTGCTGGGGGCTGGAGAAATAGAGTTTACATAGAAATAGGGTTTACATAGAAATAGGGTTTACATAGAAATAGGGTTGATATAGATATAGGGTTTACATAGAAATAGGGTTGATATAGAAATAGGGTTTACATAGAAATAAGGTTGATGTAGAAATAGGGTTTACATAGAAATAAGGTTGATGTAGAAATAGGGTTGATGTAGAAATAGGGGCTGTAGAAGTCAGTGGTTTATGGTTGATGCTTCCTCAGTCGTGCTGACGCCACAGGAAGCCCAGACAAACAAAGCCAGGCGCCTTGGGGCCTGTGGGGCTCCTCACATTTGCCCACAAGAGCGAGCCCAGGCTGGCTGGAGGTTCTTTCCCCAGCTCCCCACAGAAGGGAAATGCAGCTCTGTGCTGGCTCTGTGGTGGAGCTGTGCCCAAGGACAGCGCTCCTGGGACACCCCAGTGCTGCTGGCAGCTCCCAGCGCAGCACTGCAGGACCTGCCCTGCCCACAGCAGCCCCAGGAGCTCCAGGAGACATCACCCACACGGGGCTGCTCCCTCCTCAGGGCTGCTTCACCTTTCAGAATGGAGCTGTTTGCTTTGTCTGCTTCGGGGAAGTGCAAAACTCCGTGGTTTAACTTCCACGCAACGTTTGTGTTGCATTTTCTTACGTTTGCAGCAGTCCCTGCTTGAGAACGGCAGTGAAGTTAGCCAGGAGCTGGACTCAGATCATCCTCGTGGGTCCCTTCCCACTCAGGAGATCTGAAACTTCTTCCACATGTTCCTTTGAGGCTTTTGGTTTCAATCCAGAAAAATGATCACGGAAATCATGGAATATCCTGAGTGGGAATGAACCCCCAGGGATCCCCCAGTGCCCCCCTGCCCTGCCCAGACCCCCCAACAAGCCCAGCCTGGGCATCCCTGGATGCTCCTGGAGCTCTGGCAGCCTCGGGGCCGTGCCCATTCCCTGGGGAGCCTGGGCAGTGCCAGCAGCCTCTGGGGAAAGAAGAGCCTTGCCCTAAAAGCCAACCTAAATCCCTGCTGGGCCAGCTGCAGCCGCTCCCTGCTGCTGTCCCTGTGGCAGGAGCAGAGCCCGGAGCTGTCCCTGCGCTGCCCCTCGGGAGGAGCTGCAGCCCCGGGGAGCTCTGACCTCAGGCTCCTCCAGGCTGAACCGACCCAGTGACCTCGTGGGGCCCCTCCAGACCCTTCCCCACCTCTCTGCTCGAACAAGCCCAAATATCTGGCTGTGGATCATGAAGTCACATTTCAAATACGGACTTGTTGCATTTTTCAGTATCCCAGAAGAGTCCCCAGGCTGTTCCTCCATCCCCTCTCGCTCTCTGAGTGCTGATCCCAGAAGGGAGAGGAGGAAAGGCTCCAAGGGGGAACATGGACACGCTGTGGGATGCACAAGGATCTCCTGAATTGCAGCTCACAAGGGCCTGCTTGTCCACACTGGCTGTGATCTTCTCCCACATCCTCACCAAACCTTGGTGATGTGGGTTTGGCCCTCGGGGACAGGGCTAAGGGTGGGGATGGGGTGACACAGGGACTGGAGGATCCTGGAGGGCTCTTCCAACCTCAGGGATTCTGGGATTCTGTGAGCAGAGCAACAGGAAATGTGGCTTGGGATTCAGGCATCCTGCAGGCTTTGGGAAGGCAGAGCCTGGCAGGAGAGGGGTCGGGCTCTGCTGCCAGGGAACAGGGACAGGAGGAGAGGGAACGGCCTCAGGCTGGGCCAGGGGAGGCTCAGGGTGGACAGCAGCAGGAATTTGCCCATGGAAAGGGAGCTCAGGCCTTGGCAGGGGCTGCCCAGGGAGCTTTGCAGTGCCCATCCCTGGAGGTGCCCAAGGAAGGGCTGGACGTGGCACTCAGGGCTCTGGGCTGGGGACAAGGTGGGCATCGGGCACAGCTGGGACTCCATGGGCTGCGAGGGCTTTTCCAGCTCAGGAATCCTGGGATTTGTGGAGCTGCAGCAGAGGAAGCACCGGAGAGAGCGCAGGACAGGGAGGTGCTGGAAGCAGGGCAGGAGGAGCGGGTGCTCTGCATTCCCAGGGCGTTATCCCGGCTTTATTCCAGCAGCTGCCAGTGCTGGTGCGGCTCCGGGAGAGCAGGGAAGGAAGGAAGGAAGGAGGGAAGGAAGGAATGCAGAGTCCGGCACACGGGACCGCCCGTCCATCCCCGGAACGGCCGGTGGGAGCTCCTTGTCCGCCTGCCAGGGGGAGAGAGCAGCCGCACAATTAGCGGGAACAGATGGGCGTTAATTAAGCACCCGGGCACGGCCCCGGAGCCCCGGCTGACACAGCGGCCCCTCCAGCCAGGAGCAGCTCCGGGAGTGCCGGGATGTCACCTGTGCTCTGTCCCTGCTCCCCAGCCCTGGGGACACCCAGGGACCCCACAGGCCAAGGTCGTTCCCTTCCAGGACAGGGGAAGCAGCAGGAGAGGCTCTGGAGCTGAAATCCTGCCAGGAAAACGCTGTCTGGGAGAGGTCACCTGCGGTGGCTCCGCTGTCCATCGTCCCTGCTGCATCCCGAGCCAGGAGCTGCAGAGTTAATTCAGGGCAGATGGGGAGGGATGAAGCTGAGGAGCAGCAGGGATTCACTGTGGGCTGGAGGGAGGCTCCTCACGTCAGCAGAGGACAATCTTCTTCTCATTTTCCAGCCCACAGATGCCAGAACCATTAGTGAGTCCCCATGTGCCTCTTTCACAGAATTCCAAAATCCCAGGGGCTGGAAAAGCCCTCGCAGCCCAGGGAGTCCCAGCTGTGCCCGATGCCCACCTTGTCCCCAGCCCAGAGCCCTGAGTGCCACGTCCAGCCCTTCCTTGGGCACCTCCAGGGATGGGCACTCCAGCACCGTTGGAAATTCATTCCAAAATTACAGGAATTGTTGTTTGTCAGCCCTGGCTGCGGCAGTGCCCCCATTTCACACCGAGCATCTGCCACCTTTCAGACTCACAGTCACCGGCTCACTTTTGTCCTTCACCTTGTTCTCAGCTTAAATAAAACCGTTTTTAGGAGAGTCTCAAAATCCCTCACACATCTGAATTCCTAAACAAGGAAACCAGCGTGGGTTTGCCCTCAAAATCACAGCCCTCAGTCCTTTCCCGCACACACCTCACTCTGGGCAGCCTGGACATCTTAAATTCACAAAGTGGAAAGGACAAAGGGATGACATCTGGGGCCAGGGGAGGCTCAGGGTGTTTCTCAGCAGGAATTTCCCCATGGAAAGGGTGGCCAGGCTTTGGAAGGGGCTGCCCAGGGAGCTTTGGGGTCCCCATCTCTGGAGGTGTTTGGACATTGGGAGCTCCTGGGACAGTGGGAGGTGTCCCTGCCGTGGCAGGGCTGGCTCTGGGTGGGCTCTGAGGTCCCCCCAACCCAAACCTTCTGTGGCCCTCTGATTCTCCTTTCTGTGATTTTTCACTGCTCTCCACAATTTAGGAATGTGGCTGCTCTCCCTTAGGGATGGCCCAGAGTTATTGCACACTCAAAATGGGCTCAAGAGTTTGTTTTCCCTACAAAATCTGGCATTTGGGGTTAGAGCCCATCTTTGCTTTTAAGGAATTGCCAACTCCCTTTGAATGCCTGAGATTTTGTGTTCAGGGAAATCAGGAAATCTCTGTTACACTGAGTAAAAATTAATTAGCTGCTGATGTTTTATAGCATTTAAAAATGAGGAATATTCCCTTTCCCCGTGTCAAACACAGGCGGGCAGAGCCCAGATCCATGGGATGAGCAGAGAGCAGGGCAAGGTGGAGATCATTTCACTGCAAGAAATCATCCCTGGAGGTCACAGCCAGGAAAAACCAGGGAAAAACATCGGGAAAGGAGAACAGAGGAGAAGGGCTGAGGAAGGAGGAGGAGGAAGGAGAGAAAGGAAAAAGGAAATGAAAAAGGTGCGGGAAGGGAAAGGAAAGGAAAGGGAAGGAAAGGGAAGGGAAGGGAAGGGAAGGGAAGGAAAGGAAAGGAAAGGAAAGGAAAGGAAAGGAAAGGAAAGGGAAGGAAGGGAAGGGAAGGGAAGGGAAGGGAAGGGAAGGAAGGGAAGGGAAGGGAAGGGAAGGGAAGGGAAGGGAAGGGAAGGGAAGGGAAGGGAAGGGAAGGGAAGGGAAGGGAAGGGAAGGAAAGGAAAGGAAAGGAAAGGAAAGGAAAGGAAAGGAAAGGAAAGGAAAGGAAAGGAAAGGAAAGGAAAGGTGCGGAAAGGAAAGGAAAGGTGCGGAAAGGTGCGGAAAGGTGCGGAAAGGTGCGGAAAGGTGCGGAAAGGTGCGGAAAGGTGCGGAAAGGTGCGGAAAGGAAAGGTGCGGAAAGGTGCGGAAAGGTGCGGAAAGGTGCGGAAAGGAAAGGAAAGGAAAGGAAAGGAAAGGAAAGGAAAGGAAAGGAAAGGAAAGGAAAGGAAAGGAAAGGAAAGGAAAGGAAAGGAAAGGAAAGGAAAGGAAAGGAAAGGAAAGGAAAGGAAAGGAAAGGAAAGGAAAGGAAAGGAAAGGAAAGGAAAGGAAAGGAAAGGAAAGGAAAGGAAAGGAAAGGAAAGGAAAGGAAAGGAAAAAAAGGAAAGGAAAGGAAAGGAAAGGAAAGGAAAGGAAAGGAAAGGAAAGGAAAGGAAAGGAAAGGAAAGGAAAGGAAAGGAAAGGAAAGGAAAGGAAAGGAAAGGAAAGGAAAGGAAAGGAAAGGAAAGGAAAGGAAAGGAAAGGAAAGGAAAGGAAAGGAAAGGAAAGGAAAGGAAAGGAAAGGAAAGGAAAGGAAAGGAAAGGAAAGGAAAGGAAAGGAAAGGAAAGGAAAGGAAAGGAAAGTTCCTTTTCCCAGCTCTCTGTCACTGGCCCTGCCTTTCAAGTCCAAACCTTGTGGCACAAGGCCATGGTCAGAGCCTTGGGAAGATCTCTGGATGTGGGAATGCAGGAGGGAGCCACATCCCCAGGGAAAGGAACCATCCCCAGGAAAAGGAACCATCCTCAGGACAAGGAACCATCCCCAGGGAAAGGAACCATCCCTCGGCATCCCCAGAGCCAGCCTGGTGTCCCCAGCCCGTGCAGGAGCTCCAGCCCTCCCTGCACCTCCCTCGGGCATCTCCTCGGGGCAGCGGAGCTCGTGGTCATTAATGATTCATTATCGGTGCCCCTCTCTGTCCCTTTTGTCCCGACTGTCACAGTGTCGTTCTTTGTCTGTTTGCTGTGGATTATTGGCCAATAACACTTTGTAGGGCCTTTGAAAGGAGCTGTTTACTCGGAGTCAATAACACATTCAGGCAGGAGGAGTTAATGCTCTCACATCCAGCCAGGGGACAGCTCCCGAGCCCGCACAAATCCCAGCGCATTGTTCCTGCGGATTTGTGCCCCAACTTCTGCTCACCCTCCTGCCAAATCTGCATTTAACGCCGCGGTGGATGGAAATGAGGGGCCAGGGGATGGCGTTTCCACGCTGGGAACCCCTGGAATATCATTTTAATGCCGCTGTCAGCTGGGAGCTGCTGGGCTTTGGTGCACAGGACAGCGCTGAAGGTTCGTCTGCAGCTGGAGAACCCCGGGACAGGAGAGGCCCTGCAGGAGATACAACCCAGACATGGAGCCAGGACAATGCTCTGCCGACCATGGACAGCTCCAGCAGCAGCTCCGGGGCTGGAGGCAAAGGGAAGCTCCAGGATGAAGGAAAGAACAGGACAGGAGCCAGGGAATGGCTGCCAGTGGCAGAGGGCAGGGCTGGATCTTGGGATCTTGGGCAGGAATTGTTCCCTGGCAGGGTGGGCAGGGGCTGGGATGGAATTGCCAGAGCAGCTGGGGCTGCCCCTGGATCCCTGGCAGTGCCCAAGGCCAGGCTGGACATTGGGAGCTCCTGGGACAGTGGGAGGTGTCCCTGCCATGGCAGGGCTGGGCTGGGGTGGGCTCTGAGGTCCCTTCCATCCCAAACCTTTTGTGATTCCATGATTTTATGAGTCAAAGAGAGCGAACAGAACAATTTCTAACTTGAGAACAAAAGGCAGAACTTGTTGCTGAATGCTCTCTTTTCCAGGCACTGCTCAGGAGGGACAGAAAGGGGATCAAGGCCTGGAAAGGCTCCCAGGGACATTTAACAGCTGAGTGGGAGTGAGAGAACAGATCTGCAGGAAAAGCACGGCCAGGAACGGGTGAGGTGTCCAGGAACAGGAGAGGTGTTCAGGAACAGGAGAGGTGTCCAGGAACAGGAGAGATGTTCAGGAACAGAAGAGGTGTCCAGGAAGGGGTGTTGGAATGCAAAATAAAATCCTGTGTGAGCTCCTCAGAGAGAGAAAAGAATTAAAATATATTTAGCCATAGATATAGAGTAAAAGTGTACATTTTAAGTAAATAAAAATATAGCTTAAGTGCCCTAAGAGTCTGTGTTATCTAGTGAAAACCTTATCACCCAGTTTAAAATTCAGTGATAATATCCGTCACAGATTCAATTTAGCTCTAGACATCATGAAAATACAGTTTACATTTTCAGCTAGAACAGACAGAATTACTCCCATTAACAGGTAATACCCCACACGTAAGGTTTAGCTGAAGAGAACATTGCTTTCACATGTTAGAATGAAGTTTGGATTGGTGTAGAAAGCTTTGTTTCAGAAGTGTGTTTTTAGCTGATTGGATGATTTATGAATTTAATCCCCTGTATTGGGGATGGAAAATAAACATCCAAAGAAGAACAACACCATCATCATCATCACCAACTGCTTTTGCATCCCAGGACAGCAGAACTCCACATTGAGAAGCTGCTACCCCAAACATCAATGTATAATATATAATATATAATATATAATATATAATATATAATATATAATATATAATATATAATATATAATATATAATATATAATATATAATATATAATATATAATATATAACATATAACATATAATATATAATATGTAATATGTAATATGTAATATGTAATATGTAATATGTAATATGTAATATGTAATGCATCATATATCATATCTATTAATATAATATATAATATATAACATGTAATATATAATATAATATATTATATATAACTAATAATGTATAACATATAACAAATAATATACAACATATAATATAGAATACATAATATATAATATATAACATGTAATATGTAATATATAATATATAATGCATAATATGTAATGCATAATGTATAATATATATGTAAAATATAAGATGTAATATATAGTATATAGTATACAATATACAATATACAATATACAATATACAATATATAATATATAATATATAATATATAATATATCATATATCATATATCATATATCATAGATCATAGATCATAGATCATAGATCATAGATCATATATCATATATCATAGATCATAGATCATATATTATATAGTATATAGTATATAGTATATTGTATATATAACTAATAATGTATAACATATAACAAATAATATAAAACATATAATATAGAATATAAAATATAAAATAAAAATATATAACATATATATATATATAATATACAATACACAAATATATCTCTTATACCAGAGTGCTGCTGCTCAGAACTCAGGACTTCATGCCAAAAGCTTTTTAGCTTGAACTCCCTGAACTCTTTCCCTTTGAGACTGACACTTTCATTCAATAAAAACCTTTTTGGCGAACATCATCTCGTGTTTGAGAGCTGGTAACATCACCAGGATGCCCTTGGAACTGGGCAGGGCTGAGGTGTCCAAGGTGTCCAGCCCAGGTGGATGTTCCCAAACAGAACCAAATCCTGGCTCACCTTTGGGTCCTGCTCTCTTTCCATCAAACCATTGTGGCTCAGAGAAGGGAAATGATTAATTGTGCATTTCTAAACTAAACACACACCCAGTGCCTCAGGAAGGTGCTGTTCCACTTGGGATAAAATCAAGTTAGCACCTTTATTTCCACCTTGTCCCCTCAGCTGAGGAACGTCTGGGTGTTCTGGAGCCTGGGCTGCACCACAAGAAAAGGCAGAGTTAACAAAGGCTCTGCAGGAATGGCTCTGAGAACTCCCCAGGCTTTTAGCAGCTTGGGTATATCCCACTGGGAAAAGGAAAATCAAGTGGAAACACTCCCAGAAGAGATAAGTTTGAGTATTAAATATATTTTTATTTATATTTTTTTTAATTTATATTTTCCATTTTATTTATTTATATTTTCTATTTTTATTTTTATCTGTATTTATATTTATATTTTATATTTTATTGATTTATATTTAATATTTATATTTATATTCATATTCATATTTATATTTATATTTTATATTTATATTTATATTTATATTTATATTTATATTTATATTTATATTTATATTTATATTTATATTTATTTCTATTTTCTATTTTAATTTTAATTTTTATTTATATTTTATATTTTATTTATTTATATTTTCTATTTTTATTTGTATTTATAGCTGTATTTTATATTTTTATTTTTATTTTATATTTTTATTTATATTTTTATTTAATTTTTATTTTATTTTTATTTTATATTTTTATTTATTTAGATTTTTATTTTTATTTTATATTTTTATTTATATTTTTATTTAAATTTTATTTTATTTTTATTTTATATTTTTATTTATTTTTTATTTTTATTTTATATTTTATTTATATTTTTATTTATTTTTTATTTTATTTTTATTTTAAATTTTAATTTATTTTTATTTTTATTTTATATTTTTATTTATATTTTTAAAATTTTATTTATATTTTTATTTTATTTCTCTTTATTTCTATTTTATTTATTTATTATCAGGGTTAATTGATTTAAGGCACATGAACCCTGTCCCTGCCAAAGCAAACTCATCCAGCCAAAAGCTTGGAATGAAATCTCTGGGGCAGCAGAACTGCTGGAGGCCCCTCTGGAAAATCTCAACTTTAACATTAAATGTGGAATTTAACATGAAATGTTGGAGATCAGTTGTGTCAAATCCCTCTGATAAATCCAACGAAGACAGAACTATCAGACTGATCCATGGAAAAACAGAATAAAGGAACCAATAAAGTTATTTTTGAAGAGTGAGTGGATTTTAACAGACTCCAGGTTAAAGCCAGGTAACCTTTTGAAGAAAACACAGACTCTGAGCATGATTTGTTCCAGTAGCGACAGCACAACAAGAAATAATCCAATAAAAAGTATTTCTTCTTTATCTTTTAATTAAACTACATTGTACCCCCAGGAACAAAATCCAACCTCACAACAGAAAAAAGCCCCAAAATGAAACACAATTAATGAAATTAATATTTTCACCCTCCATGAAGAGCTTTTTTTTCTTGAATCCTATGAAATATTCCAAGTACAAAATCATTTTCCCAAAAACCTGCTGTGGATTATTTTTTAATCCACACTTTCACAATGTGTTGTGACAATCTCAGAGCTCAAAAAATTAATAATAATCTGAGATAAATTTTCTTTGGTTTGGGCAACACAAGAGGCCAAAGTTATTTGAGCCATTATAGATGTGGAGAGGATTAGAAATAAATAGATTATAAATGTAATGCCTTGATCACACATTACACACTCCCAAACACTCTGAAAAATACTTTTATCCCATTTATTTATTTTATTTATTTAAATTTTTATATTTTTAGGCAGACCTGACCTGATGGAACAGCTGAAAAAAACGATTTACAAAGCAGAACTGGGATCAAACAGAGCTAAAGAGAGAAAAGTCCTCTTTGAAAGGCAGAATTGTTATTGGCATATCCCAGAGAAGAATTTGGGGCACAGGGAAGGAGAGAAATTAGGGAGAAATTAGGGAGAAATTAGGGGAAAATTAGGGGGAAATTAGGGAGAAATTAGGGGGAAATTAGGGAGAATTTAGGGAGAATTTAGGGAGAAATTAGGGAGAAATTAGGGAGAAATTAGGGGGAAATTAGGGGAAAATTAGGGAGAAATTAGGGAGAAATTAGGGGGAAATTAGGGGGAAATTAGGGGAAAATTAGGGAGAAATTAGGGAGAAATTAGGGAGAAATTAGGGAGAATTTAGGGAGAATTTAGGGAGAAATTAGGGAGAAATTAGGGAAAAATTAGGGAAAAATTAGGGGGAAATTAGGGGAAAATTAGGGAGAAATTAGGGAGAATTTAGAGAGAATTTAAAGAGAATTTAGAGAGAAATTAGAGTGAAATTAGAGTGAAATTAGAGAGAAATTAGAGTGAAATTAGAGTGAAATTAGGGAGAATTTAGAGAGAATTCAGAGAGAATTTAGAGAGAAATTAGGGAGAAATTAGGGAGAAATTAGAGTGAAATTAGAGTGAAATTAGAGAGAAATTAGAGTGAAATTAGAGTGAAATTAGGGAGAATTTAGAGAGAATTCAGAGAGAATTTAGAGTGAAATTAGGGAGAAATTAGGGAGAAATTAGGGAGAATTTAGGGAGAATTTAGGGAGAAATTAGGGAGAAATTAGGGAGAAATTAGGGAGAAATTAGGGAGAAATTAGAGAGAATTTAAAGAGAAATTAGAGTGAAATTAGGGAGAAATTAGGGAGAAATTAGGGAGAAATTAGGGAGAAAGGACAGGCCCAAGATCTCCCAAGTCCAAGGACACAACACCAAATGTAAACAGAAATTAAGGGAAAATTTTATTTTCAAAGCAAAGAGATGCTCTTGAGTTTCTCTAAAATCAAGCCAAGAAATTTGGGTTATTTTATGCTTTTTTTGAAGCCCAGGAATTGCAAAGTTTAGCCTTTGGAAATGATCTGTCCATTTATTTATTTTAATCCTCTCTGGATTTGTGGAGAAAATGTAAAGGGAGATGTAAAAAAAAAAAACAAAGATATTTTTTCTTAGAGTGGATTCCACAGCCAGAATTCCAAGTATTTTGAAGGAATGGTCACTCTGACCATGCAAATTTAGATCCCCAAAATCAGCTATGAAAACAAATATCTGCAATTTCTGGCTTAATTTAATTTCTTTTAATTTAAATTAAATCAACTGCATTTAACGCAATGAGAGTGCTTGATAATTAAAATTGGCCCAAAAGCTGTTGGTTTTGAGTTTGTATTGAGTATTTTGAGTTTGTATTGAGTATTTTGAGTTTGTATTGAGTATTTTGAGTTTGTATTGAGTATTTTGAGTTTGTATTGAGTATTTTGAGTTTGTATTGAGTATTTTGAGTTTGTATTGAGTATTTTGAGTTTGTATTATTTTGAGTTTGTACTGAGTATTTTGAGTTTGTGTTGAGTATTTTGAATTTGTATTTATTTTGAGTTTCTGTTGAGTATTTTGAGTCTGTGTTGAGTATTTTGAGTCTGTGTTGAGTATTTTGAGTTCGTGTTGAGTATTTTGAGTTTGCGTTGAGTATTTTGAGTTTGCATTATTTTGAGTTTGTATTGAATATTTTGAGTTTGTATTGAGTATTTTGAGTATATATTGAGTATTTTGAGTTTGTATTGAGTATTTTGAGTTTGCATTGAGTATTTTGAGTTTGCGTTGAGTATTTTGAGTTTGCATTGAGTATTTTGAGTTTGTATTGAGTATTTTAAGTTTGTATTATTTTGAGTTTGTATTGAGTATTTTGAGTATGCATTGAGTATTTTGAGTTTCTGTTGAGTACTTTGAGTTTGTATTGAGTACTTAGAGTTTGTATTGAGTATTTTGAGCTTGTATTGAGTATTTTTAGTTTCTTTTATTTTGAGTTTGTATTGAGTATTTTGAGTTTGTATTGAGTATTTTGAGTATGCATTGAGTATTTTTAGTTTGCATTGAGTATTTTTAGTTTGTATTGAGTACTTTGAGTTTGTATTGAGTACTTTGAGTTTGTATTTATTTTGAGTTTCTGTTGAGTATTTTGAGTTTGTATTGAGTATTTTGAGTATATATTGAGTATTTTGAGTTTGCATTGAGTATTTTGAGTTTGTATTGAGTATTTTGAGTTTGCATTGAGTATTTTGAGTTTGCATTGAGTATTTTGAGTTTGCATTGAGTATTTTGAGTTTGCATTGAGTATTTTGAGTTTGCATTGAGTATTTTGAGTTTGCATTGAGTATTTTAAGTTTGTATTATTTTGAGTTTGTATTGAGTATTTTGAGTATGCATTGAGTATTTTGAGTTTCTGTTGAGTATTTTGAGTTTGTATTGAGTACTTTGAGTTTGTATTGAGTACTTAGAGTTGTATTGAGTATTTTGAGCTTGTATTGAGTATTTTTAGTTTCTTTTATTTTGAGTTTGTATTGAGTATTTTGAGTATGCATTGAGTATTTTTAGTTTGCATTGAGTATTTTTAGTTTGTATTGAGTACTTTGAGTTTGTATTTATTTTGAGTTTCTGTTGAGTATTTTGAGTTTGCATTGAGTACTTTGAGTTTCTGTTGAGTATTTTGAGTTTGTATTGATATTTTGAGTATGTATTGAGTATTTTGAGTTTGTATTATTTTGAGTTTGTGTTGAGTATTTTGAGTTTGCATTGAGTATTTTGAGTTTGCATTATTTTGAGTTTGTATTGAATATTTTGAGTTTGTATTGAGTATTTTGAGTTGGTTTTGTCAATGTAAAAAATCAACATTAATTCCACAGATTGCACAGGTTGTGACATGGGAAGCTGGGAATAATTTAACAGCTGCTCCCCAGGGCTGAGTGGATTGGGGAAGGAGAGATCAGAGTTAAGGGCTGCTTTGATAAAGATAAATCCCAGAATTGCTGGGGTTGGAGGAGCTCTCCAGGATGAGCCAGTCCCACCCAGCATCAGCCCAAAGCTGTCCCCACCAAAGGGATCCTGACAGGCTGCACCCAAAATATTCATATCTGGTAAAAACCTGCCTCTAAATGTTCCAATAACTCCATGGCTGAAGGTCACAGACCACACTGGGATGCTCTGTCCTTAATTCCTGGTGGAGAGGGACACCTGGGATGGTTCTTTGTGGCTGAAGAAAAATCCCAGAGTCCCAGAATCACCTGGAGACTTTTGTGTTCATCCAGCATCACCCCAAACCCTGTCCCCACATCCACACTCCTCTGGGACAATTCCAGGGACTCCAAACCTCCCTGGGCAGCTCATCCCAAGGCCTGGCTGTTCTTTCATACATTTTTTATTTATCTCCAATCTGCCCCTCTCCTGGTGCCATTTGAGTCCTTTTCCTCTCCTTGGGACACCAAGACCCCCCTCACTGCCCTTCTGTGGCCCCCCTGAGCCTCATTTTTCCAAAGCAAACACGCCCAGGACCCCCCAGAACATCACCAGTGCCCTCCACCCCCTCTTTCAGGAGGAAAAACAGAATGGGAGAATTTCTCCTGCTGCAGAATCGTGGATAATTTCACTTCTTGCACGTGTAAATCAGGAGAAGGATCAGCAGCAAAGGGCTCCCACCCACCTGTGCCAGCAGCCAGAGGCAGAAGCAGCTCTGGGACTGCAAAGCAACTCCTCAAAGTCCCAATAATTACCTACAAAGAGAGTTCCTGCTCCTTTCATCTAATTAGATAATCTGCCCACGTGTTTAACACCAAGGCATCCACTCCTTAATTGGGAAAAGTCAAGGGCAGAAACTAATTAGCAGCATTAGTCAAAAGCAGAGGTCTAATGATAATTAACAACACATCCCCACTACAATAAATCCTTTTATTAGGAGGTGTTTCAAACTGTAAAATTAAAGGAAGAGTTTTACAATGAGTGTTTCCAATTGCCATCTTCTGGCAAAACTCTGCAGTATTTCCTCAAAATAAAGAGTGGGAATCAGGTTAAACAATGATTTTCCACACAAGGCCTGTGAGTATTTGTCCTGTTTGGCTAAAAAAAGGAGAAAGCTGAAGTTCCCAGGTCCCTCTCCAGATTATTGCAGCCACTGGGTGCTGTGGTCAGAGCAGTCTGGGTCCTGCTTTGGGCAAAAAGCTCCCTCCCATCCTCACTGCAGCAAAAAAATCCACCCAAGGGGAAAGGAAAACCACCAAATTCTGCTGCAGTGGGAGTTCTGCTGCTTTCCACAAGCCTGGGAGCCTACAAGGCTTCAAAGGGTGGCAGAGACCTGAGATCTGGGGGGAACAAAGGGTTAATGAGCTGCAGAAAAAGCAAAAAAATTCCAAAGGCAAACCTCAGAGTGACTGGGAAAGAGGGAAAAGAGGGCTGGAGGAGAAATCCTCCCATCCCAGCTCTCCCCTTCAGGGAAGTTTTCCAGGGCTGTGAAGGTGGTCAGACCCACCCAGAGATGAAACCACACTGCTCAGGGCTGAGGAACATGAACCACATTCCTCCCACCCACGGGATGCTCCAGGGGGACTCTTTCCACTCTCCCTTCACATTTCCAGCTGTTTTTTCCTGGGATTCCCATTGCAGAGCCAACAGAAATGAATCTTCATGGCAGCCTAGAAATCCCCACCCCACGGAGAGACGAGGTCAGCACATGTTTGCTGCCAGCTGAGCTGCAAATGACATTGTTAATGACATTATTATAACATTAACAACGATTTCCTCAGCAAAAAAAGGCTCTGATGTGTCATTATTGGTTATTTACACCCAGGAAAGCATTGAGGGAGGGCAAAGCTCCAAGAGGGAAGCTCAAGGCTTCAGCCTGTTACACTCTGAGGCAGGAGAAAGTGAAATCTGTGCCCACATCTGTGATGCTCCTCCCAGGTCCACCCTGCACATCTTCTCTTCTGCACTGCCCCAGGGGACAGCACAAGAGGAAAAGGCCTGAAGTTGCACCAGGAGAGGCTCAGGTTGGAGACTGGGAAAGAAAATTTGCCTTGAAGAGTGTTCAGGCCTTGGGATGAGCTGCCCAGGGAGGTTTGGAGTCACTGGAATTGTCCCAGAGGAGTCTGGATGTGGCCCTTGGGGACAGGGTTTGGGGTGATGCTGGATGAACACAAAAGTCTCCAGGTGATTCTGGGACTCTGGGATTTTTCTTCAGCCACAAAGAACCATCCCAGGTGTCCCTCTCCACCAGGAATTAAGGACAGAGCATCCCAGTGTGGTCTGTGACCTTCAGCCATGGAGTTATTGGAACATTTAGAGGCAGGTTTTTACCAGACATGAATATTTTGGGTGCAGCCTGTCAGGATCCCTCTGGTCAGCAGCCAACGTTGCAGCAGAGCAGCTGTTCCTGCGCACCCAGATCCCAAATGCTCAGGAGGAGTCTGGATGTGGCCCTTGAGGACAGCTTTGGGCTGATGCTGGGTGGGACTGCCTCATCCTGGAGGGTTCTTCCCACCTGGATTCTGGGATTCTGGGATCCTGCCAGGGGATCCAGCCCTTCCCCAGCTTGGCAACTTCTGGCCCTGCTCCTTTCCCATCTGCTCAAGCTCTCCTGTGAGGAACAAAGCTTGACCCAACCCCAAACTCAACAGGAGCAATCAGAGAGCAGGGAGAGCAGCAGAAATCTTGGTGCCAGAGCGTGTCCAGAGCCCAGAGGTTTTGGAGGCTGAAAGGCCCACTGGAAATTAAAGTTCTCCACCCTTTCTGCACCTTTGTCTACCATTCCAAGCCCCTTTACTCACACTCATTTAATAATCTCATTTATTTCACTGAGGTTATTCCTGTAAAACCAAGGATGTGAATGCTTGCAGGGCTACAGGAACACTGGAACCCTGAAATTCCACTGCCTTTATTCAGCCTCCATGGCCTGGTTCACATGCATTTAGTCTTAGTCAGTCAAATCCTGAGGAAAATCTTCCCAGGACTGGAAATCCAGAAGTTTACAGAAGGGAAACCATAAATAAACCCCCCTGAGGTGCAGCCTTCACCTGTCCCCCTAAACCAAGGTGATTGGGATTTTCCAGCATCCTCCTCCTCCAGGACTCTCATGGAACAAAATAAATCCAACTGCTCCGACACCACTGCTGTATCATTTTGCTGTTTCAATGTTCCACCTTAGTGAGGAGACAGAGCAAAGCAGGAGAAATAGAAATTATTATTTCATCTGGTGTGTGCCAGAGAACAATTGCCATCCATATTGATTAACCTGTGGGGATTTAAAGCCCACAGGCTGTGAGATCCCAGCTGATGCAGGATCTGCTTTGGGCAACACTGATTTCATGTTCCTGTGTTTATAATTGTGTGAGAATACTGGGAAACCACTGCTGCCACCCAGGGAATAATGTGTTGGCATACCCAGGATTGTGCAGTTCCTGCAGCTCTTACAAGGTGCTAAGCAATGATTAAAGTTACTCTAAAACTGAGCAAGCTGAGAAAAAAAAACCCCAAATCCAGAGCAGTTATGAGTTTTTAGCAGCCCCAGAAAGCATTTGATGGCTTTTTAGCTCAGTGCTGGTTTTAAATGGAAATAAATCACCAGGGATTCTGTCCCCACTGCAAAACCTGAGGGGTTTGTTGGCTTCACTGAGGTGCCACAAATTCACACGGAATTTGGCTGAAAGAGTCGTGGAATCGTAGAAATGCAGGATGGTTTGGGCTGGAGGGAACTCAAGGATTGTTTAATCCCAGTCCTGCCATGGCAGGGACATCTCCCACTGTCCCAGGAGCTCCCAATGTCCAGCCTGGCCTCAGGGTCTGTGGGAATTCCATCCCAAACCCTCCCCACCCTGCCAGGGAGGAACCAGAGCATGGAAAGGGATTTGAAACAGGGAAGGGAAAAGGTGTTGGGCAGTTCAGAGGAGAAGGAAATGAAATTCTCCATGGAATCATGGAATCATTTATGTTGGGAAGACCTTTAAGATCACCGAGTCCAACTGCAATGCTGGATGTGAGGAGATTTAGAAGCCTCCACATGAAAACTCCTGGAGTTTTTCACGGAATTACTCATGGAATGATGGAGTGGTTGGGGTTGGGACCTTACAGATCACCCAATTCCAGCCCCAATTGCACCTCCCACTGTCCCAATGTCCAAACCCCAATGTCCAGCCCGGCTTCGGGCTCTGGGAATTCCATCCCAACCCCCCCCATCCTGCCAGGGAGGAACCTGAGCATGGAAAGGGATTTGAAACAGGGAAAAGGTGTCGGGCAGTTTGGAGGAGAAGGAAATTAAAGGGATTTGAAACAACCTTGCCCAAAACTAAAGGGTTCTCAGCAAAAAGAAGGGTCTCACCAGGTTTTGAAGGCAGCAAAGAGAGCAGAAGTTTTCCGGGCTGTCAGAAATTGAGACAAACCCCAGAGGTGACAAAAAGGGACAGGGATGAGTCATTAACTGAAGAAACACCAAAAGCTGCCCTGGCTCGGGTTTGCACAGACACATCTCTCCAAACCAACAAGTAAAACCAGCTTTTGTGGGGTCAGGAACCACAGCTGTCCCACCACAAACCCCACAGCACGGCACAGAGCAGGGCCAGCACCACAACACACAGGAAGGATGCACATTCAAAATAATAATAATTGAAAAAAAAAAAATTAATTACTGGCTTTTATTTTGAGTGTGTTTATCCGTGGCATACTGGAAGGTTTAACAAACTGAGTTCTGCTCAGACAGAGCTCAAGTTTCCAAAGGGATGAAAATGAAAACTTGGCAACACACAGAGCACATATCGGTGTATATTGAATTTTAACACAAATATTTCCCACCAAACTTCCCAATGGCTTTTCCGGTATTTTTTCCTAGAGAAACAGCATCACCTTCAGGCCAAAAAAAGACACATCTCAGTTTGTTTTAATTGGGAAAACTTCAAGAAATCCTTCTCAAAATCTTGCATTTTTTATTTCTTTCTGACCCGAGATTGCAAAACCTGAACATGAAAAAAAAAAATAGAAAAAATTAAATTAAATGTACGGAAATTAAAAAAAAAATTAGAGGGAAGTAACAGTCCCTCCTAGTTTTGGATACACTGAGGTTTCAGAAGAGCCCACAGAGAACAAATCAAGACAGCAAGAATATAAAATATATCTTTTTTTATTCTCCACTTCTTTGCAAAGGGCCAGTTTTATCAACTTCTGTGGCAATTATTCTGCCAGCTGAAATCCCCAGTGACAATAGCACAGTCAAAAGGCCCGTGGGGTACAGGAACAGTGGAAAACAGGATGTTTCAGGCTGTGCAAGATGTTCTCAGCACAAATCAGATTTCTGCTCCAAATTCAGAGATAAAATACTGAAGCCCAGAAGGAAACACTTCTGCCACTGCCCTGCAGAAAGAGCAAACAGAGCAAAGTGAGCAGCCAGGACTGCTGGGACGCTCCCTGCCCGTGCCAGGGGGTGCAATGAGATGAGCTTTAAAGTCCCTCCCAAACAAAGCAATTCAAGGATTCTTTGGTTTTAAATCAGATTTGATTCACTGTACCAGGGAAATCGCAGTGAACTCTCCAAGTAATTCTCTGTAATTCTGTTTTGCAATGAGAGTAACAGAGAACTGGAGGGCAGAGGCTGCGGGGAGCAGGAAATTCAGAATTTCAGCTGTTTCCTCCTGCCCTGCAGGGCACGGCTGTGCTGCTGCTCACACCCAGCCTGGGCAGGTTCTGCACAGAGCATCCCTGAGAGGGACCAGCCCAGGACAGCAGAGCTCTGCTGTGGAAACACTCAGGGAATGGTGGGAATGATTCCTCACAGAGCTCCAGGAGAGCTGGGGAGGGACTGGGGCCAAGGGCTGCAGGGCCAGGAGCCAGGGAATGGCTGCCAGTGGCAGAGGGCAGGGCTGGATCTTGGGATCTTGGGCAGGAATTGTTCCCTGGCAGGGTGGGCAGGCCCTGGCACAGGGTGCCCAGAGAATCACAGGATCCCAGAATGTCCTGAGCTGGAGGGACCCCCAGGGATCCCTCAGTGCCCCCCTGCCCTGCCCAGACCCCCCAACAAGCCCAGCCTGGGCATCCCTGGATGCTCCTGGAGCTCTGGCAGCCTCGGGGCCGTGCCCATTCCCTGGGGAGCCTGGGCAGTGCCAGCAGCCTCTGGGGAAAGAAGAGCCTTGCCCTAAAAGCCAACCTAAATCCCTGCTGGGCCAGCTGCAGCCGCTCCCTGCTGCTGTCCCTGTGGCAGGAGCAGAGCCCGGAGCTGTCCCTGCGCTGCCCCTCGGGAGGAGCTGCAGCCCCGGGGAGCTCTGACCTCAGGCTCCTCCAGGCTGAACTGACCCAGTGACCTCGTGGGGCCCCTCCAGACCCTTCCCCATCCCCGTCTCCCTCCTTTGGACACTTTCCAACAGCTTCTGATCTTTTCTTGAGCCCCCCAGAGCTGTCCCCAGCACTGGAGGTGAGGCTGCCCCAGCCCAGAGCGGGACAGTCCCTCCCCTCTGGCCGGTGCTGGTGGCCCCGGTGTCCCCACACAGGGATGTCCCTCCTGGCTCCAGGGCACGGCTGACTCAGCTCCCCTGGCCATGAACCAGGACCCCCAGGATCTTCCCTTCAGCTGGGGCTGCCCCTGGATCCCTGGCAGTGCCCAAGGCCAGGCTGGACATTGGGAGCTCCTGGGACAGTGGGAGGTGTCCCTGCCATGGCAGGACTGGCACTGGGTGGGCTCTGAGGTCCCTCCAGCCCAACCCTTCTGCGACTCCGACTGTGTAGACAAGGCAGGGGATCAGCCGGTGTTTCCGCAGCTGTGTCTCACGGCGAACACGGCGGAGCGGGGCCGGAACAGGCACAGAAAAGGAAATAAAAGCAGGGGGAGAACAGCGCTGCCATGGCGGCACCGAGCGGAGCCTGAGGCGAGGGGCGGGGCTTGCTGGCTGGGGCGTGGCTTAATGGTCATTGTGGGCGTGGTTAGCGGCTGTGGGGGCGTGGTCTCGCTAAGTGTGGGTGTGGTCTGTGTGAAAGGGGCGTGGCCATCCTGCCCCGGCTTCTCCGCCATTTTCCGCCCGGCGGCGGGGCGGGCGGCAGCGCCGGGGATCGCTGGGGATCTCTGGGGATGGATGGCGCTGCTAAGGAGCGGTGAGCAGCGATGAGGAGCCGGAGCGGAGCCCGTGGGGATTCCCCGCCGCGAGGTACGGCTGGAAGGTGGCGGTGTGTGCGGTGTCGTGTCCCCCCTGCTGCCCCCCGGCCCTGCGGTGACAATGGAGCGGTCCCCTGAGGCGGAGCCCGGGTCAGGGCCGCCGCTCCAGCTGCGCTTCCTCCCGGGGCTTGCCTGAAGGCTCCGCGGCTGCCGGGAGCGCTTTGCTGCCGCCGTGTGGGGCCCAGGCCCGTGTGGCGCCCCCTGAACCGCGCATGGAGCCCCAAAACGCCGCTGGGTTTGCTTTTGGCAGCGTCCCGTTCGCTGAATTGACCCCCGCGTTAGCCTGGGAGGTGCCTGGGGGTGGCTTTGGTGCGGGGATCGCATCGAGGCCTGATGTTTGTGAGGCTCTCGTGGCTCAGGCGCGGTTCGCTGCGGCCCCCGCCCAGGCTGGAGCATCCCCAGGCTCCCGTGTGCCCCACTCGGGGCCCTCCACGGGCAGATCCCAAAATCCCAGGGGCTGGAAAAGCCCTCGCAGCCCATGGAGTCCCAGCTGTGCCCGATGCCCACCTTGTCCCCAGCCCAGAGCCCTGAGTGCCACGTCCAGCCCTTCCTTGGGCACCTCCAGGGATGGGCACTGCAAAGCTCCCTGGGCAGCCCCTGCCAAGGCCTGAGCTCCCTTTCCATGGGCAAATTCCTGCTGCTGTCCACCCTGAGCCTCCCCTGGCCCAGCCTGAGGCCGTGTCCTCCCCAGCGCTGTGGCAGCCCATGGAATAAGGGGCTGCTGGTAATGGCCTTGGGTTATTGTGGTTAAATGATTTCCATATCCTTAGAAGCGGCTTATCCAAAGTTTCCCAGCAGTCGAGGGTGGGAATAACGCTACAGCCACGATGTGGTTCCCTGGCTGGGGTGGGTTCAGGTGAAGGGGATTGTACAGAGCTCCGGGGCCATCAGAGGATGGTGCCAGACTCTGCTCAGTGGTGGCAGTGGCAGGACGAGGAGCAGTGGCAGGAGCTAAAACACAACAATTCCAGCCCAGCCTGAGGAAGAGCTTCCTTCCATGGAGGGGCAGAGCCCTGGAACAGCTGCCCGGGGAGGGGCTGGAGTCTCCCTCTCTGGAACCACCCCAAACCCCCCTGGGCACGTTCCAGTGTCCCTGCTCCAGGTGACCCTGCCTGGCCAGGGGGCTGGGCTGGGTGACATCCAGAGGTCCCTGTGCAGGCTTAGAACACTCCTCTGCAGACTTCCCTGCTGTCAGTCTCTCTGCCTCTCTCAGTTAATCCCATAAGCTGATTTCTGTAAATAAATAGGTCCTCGGCTTGTTTCAGAGAATTGGGAGTGTTTTCCAATGAACTGAGGTAAAGCTTTTCTGAAATATGATCCACTGGCTTTCAAAACCTCAAAGGTGGTTTCGTTTTGTTTTGTTTTTTCCTGATTGGAAGGAAATATGACCCCATCCAGCCTGAACCTGAGAGCCACTGGGATCATCATCCCAGGGCTGGAGCCCTTCTGGAGCCAGGCTGGGAGAGCTGGGGGTGCTCATGTGGACAGGAGAAGCTCCAGGGAGAGCTCAGAGCCCCTTGCAGGGCCTGAAGGAGCCCCAGGAAAGCTGCAGAGAGACAATTGCCAAGGGCTGCAGGGCCAGGAGCCAGGGAATGGCTGCCAGTGGCAGAGGGCAGGGCTGGATCTTGGGATCTTGGGCAGGAATTGTTCCCTGGCAGGGTGGGCAGGGGCTGAGATGGAATTGCCAGAGCAGCTGGGGCTGTCCCTGGATCCCTGGCAGTGCCCAAGGCCAGGCTGGACATTGGGAGCTCCTGGGACAGTGGGAGGTGTCCCTGCCATAGCAGGGCTGGCTCTGGGTGGGATTTAAGGTCCTTTCAGCCCAAGGCAGTGTGATTCCATGAAGTGCAGCTGGGGATGCTGTGCATGTGTCACCCTGAGTTCAGGAGCTCCAGGAAGCTGCCAGGGGATCTCCTGTGGGCACAGCCTGGGCTCGGGGGGCTGCTCTCACTGGTGTTTCCATGGTTTCTCTGCAGGGATTGCTGCAGCTCTGAAGAGGATGACTAAGGAAAGCTCAGCAGATTTCTGACAGAAATGGTTTTGCCCTGGAATCTCCCTGGCACTGATAGATCTGCAGTAGAAATCCAGCTTGAGGCAGCTGTGGAAGCCTGGAGATGAACACATTTTATCACATTTTCTCAAACATTCTGAGGTGCTGAACAAATAACCTGGCTTTGAACATGCACCGTGTAGGAGACTCCGTTGTGATCACATGGAGCCACGTGTGAGTCCCACTGGGATTGTTATCCCTGACAGCATGGGCAGCAAGGATCCAAGGTACACAATCCCTCTGGGCATGGAGTGCTTTGAACAGGGCCTGGGATTAACTGCAAGGCTTGACAAGGAAAAGAAGTCATTTGCCAAGTGAATGCAGCATTCCCAAGGCTTTCTCCTGAAGGGAACATTTTGAGCAAGCTGGAAAATCCCAGCCTGAAGGTGCAAGTGCTCTTTGAACTGACCTCTGCTTGAATAAATTAATAGAATGAGGGGAACGTTGCTTTAGGCTGTGGAATTATCAATTGGCCAGGTCCAAGTTCCCAAGATTTTTCCAGTGACTTCCTACAGTTCTGCCAGAACTCTGGGCACAGGGAGATTGACTTCTCAGACACGGGGTTATAATTCACCTGGTTTTAACAGGTGTCTTCTATCCCATGTTAATATATGAATATACAGGGTTAAGCTTGAGCAGAGTGTGCTCTGGCATGATCTTAAACTGGTTGTTTTGCAGAGAAAATAATTCCAGTTCTATTTGAAAATAATGTTAAATTAAAAAGCAGGTTATTTTTATTAAACCTGAAGGGAAGGTTCTTTAAAAATAGATATACCCTTGCCCAGCTAACTCAACACCAGGTCCTGTGGATATTAATATTATGGGGATATTAAATGGAGTAAAAAATAGTGAAGAGAAGGATTCTCTTAGTAGATCTTATGCATTAAAAAATTATAACATAAACTTCATAGCTCCTTTATAATTATTTTTTTTCTAAGCTCCCTATAGATCTGTTCTCTTTCTGGAAACCTTTCTTACAACATTGAGATGAGTTTATTTCAAACAGAGCCAAGCAAAGTTTGTTTTCATTGTGTTAATGAAGTTGAAGGAGTGAATGGCATTGGATTTTCAGATACTATTTTAATGCAAAGCTAATATAAATAATCATACCATGGCTTCTGCTTTATTTGAAATGGTAAGAGCCCTGTCCATGTGGAAAAAGGAAAGTGCTCTTGCCATAAAATGGACAAAATTGCAGTTAAATAAGGATTTGTGCCCACTCCCTCCCTCAGTAACTCTTTCAGTACCACTGCCCTCCCTCAGGCAATGGAGAGGGTAAAATAACTGTACAGAAAGCTTGGTTTAGTTAAAAGGGATTTACTAAGGTAATTTATTGTGATAATTTAGTAAAATGTGCATGTTTTTCATGTATTTGTAGGAACAGAAGCAAAATGTTTCTTTCAGTAGCAGAGGGGTTTCTCTGCTGATCTCCGTGGGAGCCCTGATGGATTTGCCAGTGCCTCTCTGTCAGCTTGGTAAGTTCCTGAACCTTGGGTTAGAGAGGAGCAGGGCTGGGTGTTCATTAATGCCTTCATAATCCTGCTGAGTTAATGAAGTGAGGGAGCATTACTGTGGAGCTCTCCCTGGGGTAATTCCCAGAGTAAGGATCTCTGTTCTGTGCATAAACCTTGAGCAGGGGCTGGAGCCAGGCTGGGAGAGCTGGGGGTGCTCAGCTGGGCAGGAGAAGCTCCAGGGAGAGCTCAGAGCCCCTTGCAGGGCCTGAAGGGGCTCCAGGAGAGCTGGAGAGGGACTGGGGCCAAGGGCTGCAGGGCCAGGAGCCAGGGAATGGCTTCAGAGTAGGATTTGATGGGATCTTGGGCAGGAATTGTTCCCTGGCAGGGTGGGCAGGGGCTGGGATGGAATTGCCAGAGCAGCTGGGGCTGCCCCTGGATCCCTGGCAGTGCCCAAGGCCAGGCTGGACATTGGGAACTCCTGGGACAGTGGGAGGTGTCCCTGCCATAGCAGGGCTGGCTCTGGGTGGGCTCTGAGGCCCCTTCCAATCCAGGCCATTCCATAATTCCAATGTCCAGCCTGGCCTTGGGCACTGCCAGGGGTGGTAGAAACTGCAGTGAGGCTGAAGAAGATTCCCATGCAGTTTCCAGACCATCTGTATTTCCTCAGGCTGAGTTTTCCCAGTTACTTGTTCTCTTGGCTGTGTCTCCTCTGTAAGAGTGTAACACAAACAGTTCTGCAACTGTTTAGCTTCCTTTGCTAAACTTGTTTGTTGAAACAAAGTTCAGAGGCGGTTTGAACTCAAGCTAAAAGGACTTTGGTTTGGCTAGAGAAGAGGCATTGAAAAATCAAATAATGCTAACTGGAATGCACCAACAACTCAGCAGACACAAATTATTACAAATCTGAGTTTGTGTTCAGATAATAATAACTGTTAAAATATTGCTTTATATATCCCCACTGCATGTTTTATTTTTTGAATGGGTGATTTCCTGCCTTGTAAGAACTCCACTGTTCTACATTTAACTGGAGTTAAAGCCATTATTTGTGGATCTCCATAAAGATTGTTTAAATTTTCTAATTCAAGGTCCAGATTTCTCTTTTCACAGTCATGCTGACTGTGGCACATCTTGTTAGCACAACAGGTCAAGGCAAAAGAGAGTTCTAGGGAAGATAAGGGAGGAACTTTCCAAATGGATTTAATGTAAAAAAATGGAGAAGAAATGTGTTTGGAATTAAAGTAGTGACTGTTTTTGCCAACTGAGTGTGGGAGTCAGCATCTCCCGAGTCAGAGGCATGACCACAAAATGCCTTTCAACAAGAACAGGAAGTTTCCCCTTGCTACACTCAAAGCAGAAGGGAGGCTAAAAGGTCTAGAGAAAAAAAATGAATTAGAGGAGTTAGAACAAAAACTTCAAGTATTTTGGAGCACTGTGTTGAAAAGATGGGAATAATGAGAAGCTGGGTTGGTCAATTAAAAGGGTCCTGGATGCAGAGGGAGCCAGGGTGGATCACAGTGTCCTAGGGAGGTTTTTTCCCCTTGGATGTAGGAACCTCTGGAATGGCAGGATTGCCCAGGGAAGCTGTGGCTGCCCCTGGGTCCCTGGAAGTGTCCAAGGCCAGGCTGGAGCAGCCTGGGACAGTGGAAGGTGTCCTTGCCATGGCAGGGGTGGAATTGGATGTTCTTTGGGGTCATTTCCAACCCAAACCATTCTGGGATTTATGAGGATGAGTCAAGCAACAATGGAATATTTTCCCAGATCAGTTCTAAGAGTCTTGGAATGGCTTGAAAAATACCTTTGAAAAGGTGTTTGAATACCTTATTCAGTAAGGTACAGTCAGAGTCCTCCAAGACATGATTTGATGAGACCATCTTGCGTGCTTTTGCTGACACTGAGTCTTGAACCTCACATGGAGGGAGCAGAGATCTAAGAACCAGCTCCTCAGAGCTCCAGGCTCATGGACACTTCTCCCAGGCTCTGGAGAAGGAGGGAAAGTTGTAAGAAGATGTGAAAGAAAGTAACAGTTCCACCAGGGAATACTGAGTATGAACCCAATTGTTGCAAATGAGTATTTGCAATAAGAATCTGATCCTGTGGATACACCAATGCATTAATACAGAGTTTCAATTTCCAGTGTACCTCACCTTTCTGTCTACAGCTGTTTGCAGCCAGGATGGTAAGAGTTTTATCATCTTTAAAATGCTTTACCTAACACATTTCATAACTTGCACATCCTCATCAATCATCATTTTGGAACTTCATGCTTTTTGGAGAAAGAACTTGTAGAAGTGTAATTCATGTGCACAGTGCTTTGCATTGCTCTGTCTGTTGTGCTGAGCTCTCACCTGTGGCTGCTTTTTGGGGGCAAATCCTGAGCTGATCTAAAATGGATTTATTTATTAGAATTGTTGCAAGTCTGACTTGTTTGTTGGGTTTTTTTGTGGGGTTTTTTTGGTGCTTGTTTATTTTGGTTTGGTTTGTTTGTTTGTTATTTTTATTCTTTCCTTTCTAGAAGAAATAAAACTCCAGATGGACTCCCACAATTTCCAGCACATTTTGTCCTGGCAGGCAAAACATGACCCAGCTGTGCCAGCATCCTACAACCTGCTGTACAGACACCACAGGCAAGTCACACAAAATGAGGCACAAATTTTCCTTTTAACGTTTATTGACCCAAAGAGGAGGGAGCTTTGCAGTGCCCATCCCTGGAGGTGCCCAAGGAAGGGCTGGACATGGCACTCAGGGCTCTGGGCTGGGGACAAGGTGGGCATCGGGCACAGCTGGGACTCCCTGGGCTGGGAGGGCTTTTCCAGCCCCTGGGATTTTGGGATCCTCTGAAAATACTAAGGCTGAGGGTTTTTGTTTTTCTTAGTTTTTGTGGGTTTTTTTCCCCTCAGAAATGCTCTCCTCACACTCCCACGCCTTCTCATATCAGAGAATTGAGGCTCTTTTGCTCTTTTCTGCAGGAGCCAGACCTGGATGAGTGCTCGGCAGTGTTCAGGTATTGCCCAGCTCTCCTGTGAGCTGACAGAGGATTTCAAGGACAGATCTGCTGTGTATCATTACTTTGTTCAGAGCGTTGGAGGAGCTCAGGTGCTCAATTCTTCTGTGCTGGTTTTTCAGCCATTAACTCAGAGTAAGTTCCCTCTCTGCATTTCTTCTTTTTGTAGTTTTTATTAGCAGCTCATACCTGTGTTATATTCTGCTCCTTTGCTGTAAGCCTCCACTGGGTTGGTGGCTATTTGTATCTGGTATTTCATATATCTGTTACAAAGCTTCAAGCATATAGATAAGTTTCTAAAATGAGTAGTTCTGATAAAGGAGTAAGGCTCTGGTTTTGAAATAAATACATATATACATATATATATGTAATAAATATAAAGGAAATACAGTTGTGCATTGACAAACACCAAGTAAAAATCTCTTGGCTGTGTAAGGTACATAATTTAAAAAACAACATTGTTTTTGTGTGTTCAGATAGTGAATGCTGAGTTAAAAAATGCCAGGTCTGCACCAGGTGTGGGGAAGAGATTGATTGTTTGTCCATCAATCTGCCCTCTTCCCTGCTGAAGATACTTGTCTTTAATGCCAGAGGTGGCTTCACCCTTGGCTTTGCTTATAATTGAGTTTTGAGCTAACAGAGGCAGAAATTGAGGAACAGCTGGAGAGCTGTGGAGGATAAACTGATCATGTTTCCTTTGAAGTCTGCAGAGGCAGCTGCTGTGTCCACTTCCAGAGTGAGAAATGAGAGAACATTGGAGGGAATGGGGAAAATGGGCAGAAGGAGAACTGAAGGGCTGGAGAACATCCCTGAGGAAGAGCCCTGCAGTCCCACAGCAGCTGGTTTAATAGAAAGCACAGGACAAGGGGGAGAGGCTTTAAGCTGAAAGAGAGCAGGGCTGGATGGGATCTTGGGCAGGAATTGTTCCCTGGCAGGGTGGGCAGGGGCTGGGATGGAATTGCCAGAGCAGCTGGGGCTGCCCCTGGATCCCTGGCAGTGCCCAAGGCCAGGCTGGACATTGGGAGCAGCTGGGACAGTGGGAGGTGTCCCTGCCATGGCAGGGCTTTGAGGTCCCTCCCAACCCAAACCATTCCATGATTCTATTCTTGCACTTTAACATCAGCTTTAATCTCAGGTAGATACAAATCTCTGTGAAGCTGAAGCAAAGCTTCTGCCCCCTTTCTGCTTCTTCCACCCCTTTCCCTTTAAAATGTGTCTCTGGGGGAAATGATGATTTGGCTGTGGATGTTAAATGTTGCAATGCCTTGTGGATTTACAGCAGTGACCCCTCTGGAATGTGCTGAGCCAGCTCAGTTTGCATCAGAAATTGAATTGGTACTGGATAAAGTGTGTCTTTTTTCCATCATTTTTTCCTCTTTCTTGTTTTCCAACAGCAATTCTGGGACCACCAGAAGTGAGTATCACTTCCTGTCCAAACTGCATCAATGTCACCATAAAGCTGCCAACCTCTCACTTCAGGGACAAGGGAAAGCTGCTGTCTTTAATTGATATCTATGAAGAGCTGAATTATGATATCACCCTGAAATCACTGGAAGGAGAGCATAAGGTAGGGAAATTTGGGGCTCAGTTGTGCTTTAGGGGAAGAACACAGAGGGTGTAAAATGGTTCTGATGGTTAACAGCTTCCCAAAAACAAATATGTGAATAGAAGCAAAAGAAAACATAGAAATTGATTTCTTAGAAGAAAAGAAGGACCATGGCCAACAGAATCTGAGCTTCCTTCCACTGCAGGGGGACAGTCTGGGAGACTGAGCAGAGGCTCTTTTGAGCCAGTGAGTGACTTCAAAACGTTGTTTTTCACTGCAGAGGCCACGGCAGAAAACCACTGAAGAAGTGTTTAGTACTGTCATTGAAGAATTGTATCCCGGCAGGAATTACTGTGTGTCCGTGGTGGTCACTGCCTCCCTGAACAAATATTCCATCCCCTCCCCCTGGACATGTGCCACTGCAGACTCGCAGGCTCAGCAAGGTAACGGAGCTGTGGGCAAGGGGTTGGTCTGAGAGGGCCATGTTTGCTTTTGGTGTAGGGACATTTACAGCTCAGTCCTAAAAAATGAGTGATCACAGAAATCATGGAATATCCTGAGTGGGAATGAACCCCCAGGGATCCCCCAGTGCCCCCCTGCCCTGCCCAGACCCCCCAACAAGCCCAGCCTGGGCATCCCTGGATGCTCCTGGAGCTCTGGCAGCCTCGGGGCCGTGCCCATTCCCTGGGGAGCCTGGGCAGTGCCAGCAGCCTCTGGGGAAAGAAGAGCCTTGCCCTAAAAGCCAACCTAAATCCCTGCTGGGCCAGCTGCAGCCGCTCCCTGCTGCTGTCCCTGTGGCAGGAGCAGAGCCGAGAGCCTCAGTGGCAGAGAGAAACATTCCAAGAGAACCCATTGTGGGTATTTAGGAGTGGAATATAAAACCCTGTCGACTTTGGGGCAGCAAATCTCTTGGCAATCCCCTGAGCCATCTCCACCAACTGTGCATAAAGATGGAGTCACTTCTGTTTTAGAAGATAATTTGAGATTTGGTCTTGTTTTGACTTTGACTTTCACAGGTCCCTTCTAACCAAAATTATTGGTGATTCCTAATAGCTGTTGTGACTGTGAGCTCTGCAATGTGGTCATGGGACACTTCCTCCATGTGTGTTTATTTGATTTTTTTCTCTCCAGGGTATCATGAAATTGCAGTGGCAGGTGCTGTCTGTTTTTCACTGATAATTGCTGCAGTCCTGAAGTGTGTGCATGCAGCAGGTTTCATTGCCCAGAAGATATCCCTTCCTCAGAGCTTGGTATGTAACAGCTCACATCTGCCCTCTCTGGCTGGCAGGCGGAAGTTTAACAGCAGCAGTCTCCAGTCCTGTGCTTTAGGTACAAGTTATGTCAGAGCACAGAATATTTGCATTTGTGGTTTGCCTCAGTCAAAGGATCTCTAGCCTGCTAAGTTTTATCTGATCTTCAGAAAAAAATCTTCAAAATCCAATTCTTCCTGCTTCTGTGACAAGTTACTAACAGAGAGGATCATCCCACCCTGCTCAGGGGAATATCCAGGAATATTCCACCCGGTTCTGGTCCCCACAGGGCACAAAAGGAGTGGACAGGCTGGAGCAGGGCCAGGGGGTGAGCAGGGGGCTGGAGAACCTGCCCTGTGAGGAAAGAGTGCAGGAGGAGTTGTTCCACTGTTTTATAATAATAAAATATTCTCTCTCAGACTTTCTCTGTGATCAAGTGTTTTAGCACCTGAGGAAGCCAATGCAGAGGCAGCTAATTTTTTATTTTCATAGACTGAACTGCCCCTAAATTTCAAGCAAAAATAACAAGATTTCTTGTTTCTATCAATTGCTTGCTTGTTTTATATTTTACAGTCTCTGACTTGTTTTACATTTAATTCTGTAGGGTTTTTCTGCATAAATGTTTTCCATTTTCTACAAACTTACCCAGAGCAGATGGCTGTCACTTTTTGCTAAGACTTTTGCCTCATGTTTCTGTCCTTTGCTGTGTCATCACTTTCACATCCCAACAATTGCTGAACGCTTTAAAAAGGAGTGTCTAAGGTTTATTCATATTTTATCATTGACATGATGCTTTAAATATTGAATAATCCTCTGAATCGCAGAGGGAAGGTGGGGCTTGGGATGTTAAAATGGTGAAAATTGCTTCAAATGATAATTTCTAAAGGAAGTGAAAATTGCTCAGCTGTGATAGGTGACTGCAAGGGTTGAGAGTGACAAGACTCACCTCACCCTGGCACAGGTGCCCAGAGCAGCTGGGGCTGCCCCTGGATCCCTGGCAGTGCCCAAGGCCAGGCTGGACATTGGGAGCTCCTGGGACAGTGGGAGGTGGCCCTGCCATGGCAGGGCTGGGAATGTGATGATCTCTTAAGATCCCACTCAAACCATTCTGGGGTTCTGTGATGTTCAGGAATGGAAAAGAAGGTGAAATCCTAGATACCCTGAACTCTGCAGAAAAAGCTGAATTGGTGGCACAGAAGGAATAATTTGTTTGACAGCCTCATGGCTGAAGGTTATTTGGGGTTTTTTTCATGGTTTTGTAAGTGTGGATGCACTGATTTAATTCCTTTTACTCTTCCAGGAATGCATCAGGCAGTTGGCCTACTCAGCTTGGGTGTGTGAGCCAGAGAACACGGCCTCTGTGGAGATCATCCCCAGAGAGGTGAAGAGCAAGGCCAGGGCGGGCAGAGGCAGTGCCAGCGACGACAGTGACAGCAGTGACAGTGACAGCAGTGCCCTGTGTGACCACGACTACACGAGGCGTGAGGGGCTGGGCAGGGGCAGCGTGCCCCGAGGCTGGCTCACCCCCAGCACCCTGGGGCAGTACTCGGTGAGCAGCAGTGAGCACAGCCAGGCTGGGGACAGCGTGGCTGCTGAGCCACACGAGTCCCAGGAGCAGCAGGGACACCCTGGAGGAGAGGGAGACACGAGGAGTGAGTTCCTGAGTCCTTTCTCTGAGTCCCAGGGGAACAGCGAGTGCTTCACCATCAGCTTACAAACGGTGCAGCTGGGAAGCCTGGAGCAGGACGGGCACAGCTCTGCAGCTCCTCCAGCCCAGGAGGATGAAGGTGACTGGCACTGTGCTCATGATCTGCAGGCAAAGGAGGACACAGGAAGTGTGCAGGATGCTCCTTGTTCTAATGACTTCTGTGAGTGGCAAAATTCTTCCTCTTCTGAGGAAAGCAACCCTTTGGACTCAGACACAGAGCATGGGACAGGGTACATGAGGAGATGAAGGAAGAGCTACTTTTACTTTATTACAGGAACTGAATTCTGGACTGAACACGCTGATCTTGTCCTTTCATTAACATCCTACGGAAGGAGCTGGGGGTGTTTGTCTGGAAAAGGATCTGGAGAGACCTTAGAGCCCCTTCCTCTGCCTGAAGGGGCTCTAAAACAGGGGCTTTGGAGAAGGGATGGAGGGACAGGACAAGAGGGAATGGCTTCAACCTGACAGAGACCAGTTTTGGATTAGAAATTGTTCCCAATGGGGATGGGGAAAGACAAAGGGCTGCAGGGCCAGGAGCCAGGGAATGGCTGCCAGTGGCAGAGGGCAGGGCTGGATGGGATCTTGGGCAGGAATTGTTCCCTGGCAGGGTGGGCAGGGGCTGGGATGGAATTGCCAGAGCAGCTGGGGCTGCCCCTGGATCCCTGGCAGTGCCCAAGGCCAGGCTGGACATTGGGAGCTCCTGGGACAGTGGAAGGCTGGACTCTCAACCAGACCACTTTTTCAATTTTTTCTTGTTCTTTATTTCTGTCACTGGATTTTTGGGAAGCCTGTTGTGCTGGCTGCATGCTCTATTTGTGCAGAGAGAGCTGATCAAGTGGAATAATGGGGGCAGAGACAGGAATACTCAGCTGACAAAAGAGTCGACCGAGGCATTAATACACTTTTTGAATTTATTTTTATATAATTTTCTATAATTAACAACTCAAAATATTTTCACGACGTTTAAAATCGCCGCGGTGAGCAGCCTCGGTGTGTGAGGGGAAACAGCCTCGGGGCGTGAGGGGAACCCGCCATGCCCGGCCCGCCCCGCGGGGAAGCGGAAGGGTGCCGGGGCTGCCCCGTGCCCGGCCCGCCCCGTGGGGAGGCGGGAGGCTGTCGGGGTGCGGGGAAGCGGAAGGGTGTCGGGGTTCGGGATTTCGGGCTGTCGGGCCGGCCCCGCTCCCGCAGCCATGGCGTGGCCGCCGCGCCGCTGCTGAGGGAGCCGCCATGGCCGCGGCGCTGCGGGCCGCGCTCTGCAGCGGGCTCCTGCTCTGCGGTGAGTCCGCCGGGGAGGGACGGGGGGAGGGATGGAGCGAGATCCCGGTCCCGCCGGGCGGCGGTGCCCTCAGGGGGAGCGACAGCGAGATGCGCCCGGGGAGGCGGTGCCTGAGGGGCGATCCCTGAGGGGGCGGCGATCCTTGAGGGACGATCCCTGAGGGGGTAGCGGTGACTGAGGGGCGATCCCTGAGGGGGCGGCGGTGCCTGAGGGGGCAATCCCTGAGGAGAGGGCGGTCCTGAGGCTCCGCACTGCCCCGAGCCCGGCGCGGCCCCTCGGGGGCTGTGAGGAACGGAGCGGGCGGGCGGGAGCGCCCTGTCCAGCCCGCCCGGCCTCTGCGGGTGCCGGCCCGGCGGTGCCGGGGTTCCGCCGGCGTTATCGCCCCGGGGCTCACTCTGTGCCGGGAAACGGGGACGCTCCTGCCGGGATTGGGACATTGTGCAAGTCCCGGCGAGGAAAGGTGGGCGTGGGGGTGAAGCTGCGTTCCGAGAGCTCCGTGTCTCTGTCTGCAGAGGGTCGGGCTCTGCTGCCAGGGAACAGGGACAGGAGGAGAGGGAACGGCCTCAGGCTGGGCCAGGGGAGGCTCAGGGTGGACAGCAGCAGGAATTTGCCCATGGAAAGGGAGCTCAGGCCTTGGCAGGGGCTGCCCAGGGAGCTTTGCAGTGCCCATCCCTGGAGGTGTCCAAGGAAGGGCTGGACGTGGCACTCAGGGCTCTGGGCTGGGGACAAGGTGGGCATCGGGCACAGCTGGGACTCCCTGGGCTGCGAGGGCTTTTCACAAAGCTGAAACCCCAGAATTTCCTCATCTCTTTGGCTCCACAGTGCCCAATATACCTGGACACTCCTCAGGTAGGACGCATTGTGAGGGAAGAGAGCCTTGCAAGGAAATGTTCATTTTCCTGGCAATTTGCATTCCTACCTCAGATCTCATACTCAAAGGAGGGGCAGCGCTCCAAGAGAACTGAGAGGGACTGGGGCCAAGGGCTGCAGGGCCAGGAGCCAGGGAATGGCTGCCAGTGGCAGAGGGCAGGGCTGGATCTTGGGA
The DNA here is from genome assembly GCF_049639895.1 of Pseudopodoces humilis. Classification (NCBI taxonomy): domain Eukaryota; kingdom Metazoa; phylum Chordata; class Aves; order Passeriformes; family Paridae; genus Pseudopodoces; species Pseudopodoces humilis. The sequence goes on from NC_142201.1 coordinate 666,511, forward strand.
TCTTGGGCAGGAATTGTTCCCTGGCAGGGTGGGCAGGGGCTGGGATGGAATTGCCAGAGCAGCTGGGGCTGCCCCTGGATCCCTGGCAGTGCCCAAGGCCAGGCTGGACATTGGGAGCTCCTGGGACAGTGGGAGGTGTCCCTGCCATGGTAGGGCTGGGAATGGGTGGGATTTGGGGTCTCTCCAGCCCACACCAGTGTGTGATTTGAACTTCTGTATTTGTGATGTGCATTGTGTTTGATTTGTTTGTTGAGTGCAAGAGTAACACTGTAAAAACAGATTCTGAAATAGGTTTTGTTTAAGCCAGATTCAGATTTCAAACTCATCCCTGCCAGAGGGGGTGACTGCCACAGGAATTTCATTCATTTCTGCATCAGCTGGGGACATGGCTCAGGGCTGGTTGTGGGGGTGACACAGGGTGACCTTGAAGGTCTCATCCAGCCCTGATGATTCTGTGAACTACAGACATGGAAAATGTGTTGTTTATCTTAGATCAACTGTCATCAGGTGTGACTCCTGTGACATTTAAGCACTGCTCTGGCAGGGTTTGTTTGCATTGCTCATTTGTTGTGCAGTAATGGGCTGGAATCTTTGCTATTCTTGTCTCAATACCTACAGTTGCGTAAGAATAATTAAATCATAACAGTAATGGACTTTTCATTGATACTTTACACGACTTTAGGGTTTCTTTTATTCAGTTCCAAGAAAGGAGAAAAACTGGGGTTTTGTCACTTGTGAATAATGCTGATTAATGATACTTAATTATATTTAATTATATGTAATATCTCTATTACCTTCAGAGGTGCTTCTGGTTTATCTCTGTTTATCAATCCCCACACCCTTGTTATTCCCACAGTGCTGCTGGAGCACTGCTTAGAGAAATTTGGGGTTGACAGTCTCAGGGAGAGTTCATGCCCTGAGTCCTGGGCAGCACCAGCTCAGTCATGCCCAAGAACTGTTGGTGTCGCAAGAACTTACTGGAAGTCACTGGTGCCAGTAATTTGTTTTGTTGCATAAGGAGGCAGGGGAGGCATCAGGATTTAAATTAATTTGATTTGGCTTTGTTCTACATAAGCACCTCAGGCAAGGCAGAGGCTGCATTTAAATTTTGGATGAGTGAGAAGTGCTGGAGCAAACACTGCAATGTTTGGTTCTGATTCCTCCCACAGTTTCTGGAATGATCCCAAAGCCCCGAAACGCAAGGATCACTTCAGTCAATCTTCACAGCACCTTGCAGTGGGATGCACCAAGGTTCCCTGAAGGGAACATCACCTACACTGTCCGATCCAAGAGGTAGGTCTGGGGCTGGGCTGGCTTTAATTCACATCTTACAGCTCCGTGTGCTTGGGTTTTGTGTCCTTCCAGAGCACAGTCAGGAGCTGGCCATTTATTTCAGCTTGTGAGAGGCTTCTCTGCAGAGCTGAAGGACAGGGCAGAGGCATTTTCTGGGCATTCACACCCAGGGCAGTTTCATCCTGTTTGTTCTGGAACCACAAGCACATTCTAACACTGGCTGTGTGTGTGGATTTTCTGTCTCATGGAGAATCACTCTCAATCACTCTTACCTGTGATGGAAGAGACCTGGTTGTGCTGAGTGTTTGCCCTTCCCCGAGCTCTCATATGCAGCCAGCCCAGCCCAGCCCAGCCCAGCCCATCCCAGCCCAGCCCATCCCCGCCCCGCCCAGCCCAGCCCAGCCCATCCCAGCCCAGCCCAGCCCAGCCCAGCCCATCCCAGCCCAGCCCAGCCCAGCCCAGCCCAGCCCAGCCCATCCCAGCCCAGCCCATCCCAGCCCAGCCCAGCTCATCCCAGCCCAGCCATGGCAGGGCCACCTCCCACTGTCCCAGCTGCTCCCAATGTCCAGCCTGGCCTTGGGCACTGCCAGGGATCCAGGGGCAGCCCCAGCTGCTCTGGCAATTCCATCCCAGCCCCTGCCCACCCTGCCAGGGAACAATTCCTGCCCAAGATCCCAAGATCCAGCCCTGCCCTCTGCCACTGGCAGCCATTCCCTGGCTCCTGGCACTCTCTGCCTATAGGAAAGTTCTCTCTCTCCTTGATAAGGCCCCTCCAGGCACTGGAAGGAGCTCTGAGTCATACCCAGAGCCTTCTCTTAAAGCTTAGTTGAGAGATTTTCTGTAACCATGGTCCCTTGATCAGTACATTTCTGGGCAGGCTTTTGATGCAAAGCAGAAACACTAAAATATATTAAATACCATCTATCAAATCATGTATTGATCAAGGCCAGGCTGGATGGGGCTGTGAGCACCTGGGACAGTGGGAGGTGTCCCTGCCATGGCAGGGGTGGCTCTGGGTGGGCTCTGAGGTCCCTCCAGCCCACACTTGCTGTGGTTCTATTCCATAAGCAGTTCCTGGTAATTTCCCAGCCCTGTTTTCTCTGGTTTGTCCTTGTGTGCAAACCCTGGGGACAGCTCTGAGCAGAGTCCCAGGGGGACAGCAGTGCCCTGCAGTGGCCCTGGCTGGGTGTTTGCTGGCTTCTCTGAGCTCCTGCCTGCTGAATGGGCTGTTGTCACCCCAAAATTCTAATTAAAATTAGAATTTTAATCCCTAAGTTTCTCATGGATTTATAGACAGGTATAAAATCTTTAGTGTGAGTCTTACACTGGATACATTTTTATGTCCTTGAGTGCTAATGTTGCATACAGATAAAACCTTATAAAGGAAAGGCCTTATAAAATCAGGCCTTGCTCAGCTAAATTAACAGCTAGCATGAATGAAAATCAATTTGCATAACGATCTAATAAGAAAAACTAGTTGCACCTATAAAAAATAAAAGGTCTACCCCATGAGAATCCATTTAAAACATATGTAAATGCTTATTGACGAGAGAGTCTTAACACATATACACACAATCACCTTCTAACTAATTAATGAAGTGGCAAAAAAAATTACTAATCAATTAAAATTAACCACAAAGCCTTTTAAAACTATATAAAAATAGGCTGTAACATGAAAGAGAGGCTTTAGCCACTAAAAGTGGCTGTTTGAAGTGTTGTACCCCTTCCTCACCCCTGTTACACCTAACTGCTCACCTTGCTGCCTTAGACATTCAGCCAGCTCCCATGTGAAAAACGAGGTTTGTATTTTTTTATATAGAATTAAAAGTTTAATAGAAAGACAATGAGGAGATAAAAATAGAGTAAAATATACAGATACAGCTCAGCATTCAGCCAAGATAGCACACCTTACTAACAAAGGATTGTCCCTTAAAAACAGGACCCTACTACAGATTCATAAATTCTTATACATATTCAAACATTCTTCTTAAGTTTTAGATGTTTCTTTGTTCAGTTTTCACCTTGCCCCCTTCCCAATAAATCAATTTTCTTGGCACCACTGGGTTTTATATCCTCTGATAAGGGCGCAATAAATCCTTCTCTTGGAGGTCTTGGAGGACAAGATAATCTTAAGAATTCAGGGGGGGTCTCTGACCATCTTTTCAGTCTCTGGGTTATATAAACAAAAAGTAGTTTGTGCTTTAATATCATGTTATAGCCTAACATATATATGTATTATACCACTATTTCTAAGTTTCATCAATAACAGAAATAGAGGGAACTGTATTAACACAACAAAGTTTTCTAACCTTATACATGTAACATTCACTTTAATATTTATGAAAAGCCAATAATATAAAATGTATCTATAACCTCCCCCACTATTATGGCACCAAACCCACGGTGAGAGACTTCTCCCGGGTCAGGCTGTTCAGGTATAGGCAGTTTATTATTGAGGCAGAGGGAGGAAGGGATCACTGCCCACTGCCAGCCACAGTGTAAACATGGTCAGGGACAGAGAGGAGAGGGGAGTCAGGGAGCACGGGGGGGAAGAAGGCAGGAGAGAGTAAGAGAGGAGTGGGGATTGAGGGAGCAGGCTAAGAGCAGGGACAGAGCTTAAGAGAGAGGGTAGGAGAAGTTAAGAGGGGAGGGGGGGATAAGAGTTAAGAGAAGGGAATAAGAATTAAGAGAGAGCTTAAGAGGGGAAGAGGAGAGAAGGGAATAAGAGTTAAGAGAGGGAGTTAAGAGAGCGAAGTTCTTGTTAGAATACATTATATCCTTTTCTATAGTGAATATTCTAACTCCCAATAACCAACCAGTACATGACACACATTCTATAGAATTTACATACAGCCTATAAGAACTACTACATTACCATACAGTGTTACATTTTAAACTCTAAAAGCTACTCTTCAAATTCTTCTCTTGCTGCTTGACCTTTGGATTCAGCATCAGCAGAAGGGTATTGTTCTATCAACAGGGATTCTCCTTCAGCTGGCTAGGCTATTGTTCTTTGGTTGTATAGTGATTAACAGTCAGTATCCTATAGCTCAAAGCTGGTTTTCATTTCTATTTCGATTCTAGGTCTCATCTTTTCAGAATCTTTTTGCTAAACAATCATATTGATAAGGTTTCCCTGTTTCATCCTCCCCAACACCCCACACTCTGTGTTCCCCACAGCATCAACATCCCCGGGGACAGCTACGACACGCTGGGGACGCGGCTGAGGCTGCCCGAGTGCGACGTGTCCTCTCTGTCCGTGTACGGTCACTACGTCCTGCAGCTGCGCGCCGAGGCGGGACGGCTGCGCTCCCCCTGGCTCACCCTCCGCTTCAAACCCATGGATGACAGTGAGCTTCTCCCTGCTCTTCCCCAAAAAACTGCCTGGCACAGCTCCACCCGCCTCTCTGAGGCTCAGGGGGATTTTATCCTTTAGCCTTTTGTCGTTTAGTGTTTTATGGTTTGAACTGTGAAGTCTTGGTCAGGACGCTGGCAGAAAGCAAAATCATTTCATTATCACAGTGTTGATGACCCCTTTGGAGGAGATTTTCAAGGAAAGCATCGTTTTCTCTTAAAATAAGGCACGTGTCTGTTCTCCAGCCAGGGAGAAGTTGTCTTCAAGGAGCCAGACTTCCTGTGCACCTAAATAAATTCAGTTACTTCCTTATTCATTGCTTTGCCAGACAAAAAGCTTAATTTTTATTTTTTCTTACTTCAAAAAAAAACAAACCACTCTCACAGAGAAAGGTTAATTTTCAGCCAAGGAATCTTGATTGCACAAGGCAGAAATAATTCAGACCTTTCCATTTTTCAAGCTGATCATAATCAAAACCCACAAAACCCCACAAGAAAACACTTTTCTAGGGGGTCTGCGCAGGACAGACTGATGTTGTGACAGTTTGGCCCAGAAGGAGAAGTGAGCAGAAGCCATGGAAGTGGTTCTTCCTCTCCTGGAGTCAGCACAGCCGGAAAAAGGGAACTGAGTTTGTTTAGAGGGTGTGGGAATAGAGCCTGCATTGGTACCTGGTGTTTAACTGCAAAAATAAAATCCCTTTTTTTCTGTCAGGAACGGATTTATTTATGCCTGATCCAGGAAAAGAAATTACTTTCTTTTAACACTTTCTTTAAAGGGGGACTTTTGGGCTGTGTAAAAACATCCAGCTGAGCCAGCTGAAGCTGAATTCCCTCCTCTGCTCTCCTCTCCCCGTGTGCAGCCACCGTTGGCCCCCCTGAGGTGAGGCTGAAGTCGGAGTCCGGGGATCTTCACGTGGATTTCTCGGGGCCCTTTGCAGGGCACGGGCAGGACAGGTGGCCCCTGAGGCACTACTATGGCTCCTGGAATTACAGGATCTTCTACTGGAAGAAAGGCAGCACAGACACAGACCTGGCCTCTGCTTCCTGGGTATGGCAACTCCCTGACCTTCAGCTGCGCTTCTCCTGGAAAACACCATCCTGGGAAACTCCTGGGAGCTCCTGGAGGGGCTGGCAGAGGTTGCATAGCTCTGGAGCCAGGCTGGGAGAGCTGGGGGTGCTCAGCTGGGCAGGAGAAGCTCCAGGGAGAGCTCAGAGCCCCTTGCAGGGCCTGAAGGGGCTCCAGGAGAGCTGGAGAGGGACTGGGGCCAAGGGCTGCAGGGCCAGGAGCCAGGGAATGGCTTCAGAGTAGGATTTGATGGGATCTTGGGCAGGAATTGTTCCCTGGCAGGGCGGGCAGGGGCTGGGATGGAATTGCCAGAGCAGCTGGGGCTGTCCCTGGATCCCTGGCAGTGCCCAAGGCCAGGCTGGACATTGGGAGCTCCTGGGACAGTGGGAGGTGTCCCTGCCATGGCTGGGGTGGCACTGGGTGGGCTCTGAGGTCACTCTCAGCCAAACCAGTCTGTGATTCTGAGAGCAAAACTTGATCTCTACTGATGCCAATTAATCAAGTCTGGTCACTACAGCTGGGACTCAGAGCAAACACAGGAGCTGTGTAATTAAACAGCAGCATGGACAGAGTTTTCTCTTTCCATACTTATCAATAACTCTGTGGTTAATAACTCTTAGTGGGACTTTGGGCTTTTTACCCCCAAAAATATCTAAAAATGGGTAAGGCTTTTATTCACTGTGGTCACCTGCAGCTCTGCAGTTTGTATCTTCTGCAGTTCCCTTTCTCCCTCTCAAGGACAGCCTCTTCCACAGGTGCTCCTCCATATACAGTGCATGGAGAAAGCTCATTAGTAATGTATTAATTAGAGCATGATGGCCTCTATTTGAGGCCAACAGGAAGCCTCTGAGCAGCAGGCTGTGGTCACAGTTAATGAGTGCTTTGTGCATCAGTGCAATTTTATAAAATGGGACTCCACTCTGTGTAATTGTGATTTGTACCTGTTACCTGCACGGTGCTTTGCCACTCAGCTCCAGAAAAGGAGGGCTCATGGTTTCCCACACTGCTTTTCCATTCCCAAATTCCTGAGGAATGCAGCTGTTCCTGCACCTGGGATGCACCAGCTGGGTTCAGCAGAGGAGCAGAGCTACAGTTTGAGGCTGTGCAACATTTCCAAGTGCAAGGCTGGGAGATTCCCTAGGGCTCGAGGAGGCAGCAGGCCGAGGCTGGCTGGCTTCACAGGTTATTTGGGAGGTGGGTTCCTGCTCCAGGATTGAAACCTGGCTGGAGTCTGCTGTTGAGGAATGCCCTGCAGTCACAGGGACATAACTGATCCTGCACAGCAAATTCATCTGCTCAGCCACCTCACAGCTCCCAGAGAGATTTTCTTTCTTGTTTTTGGTTTTGTCTAGATGCCAGACCACAGAATCACAGAGTTGGGAAGGTTGGAAAAGCCCTCTGTGGCCATCACTTCCAGCCATTAACCAGCACCCTGTGTTCACCACTAACCCATGTCCCCATGTGCCACATCTACACATTTTTGACACTTCCAGGGGTGGGGACTGCACCATTTCCCTGGCTCATTCCAGGGCTCAACAGCTTTGTCAGTGGAGAAATTTTTCCAAATATCCAATCTAAAACTCCCCTGGCACGACCTGAGGCCTTTTGTGCTTTTCTCCCACTTGCTCCCTCTCCAGTGAGATGGTGTTTGTGTGGCACTGTGCTCCTAGCTGATCTCATTTGGTTGGGTGAGTTTCTGGCTGCCACCAGATATCACTTATCAACCCTCATTAGCCTAAAACTTTGTTAGTGCTGCTGGAAAGAGCCCAAAGGTCGCTGGTGTGGATGGTCTCACGGTGCAGTTGTAACTGTAATTCCTTGGTGATTCCAGAGCTAAGTCATTGATCTCACATGCTTCAGTTTTTTCTGTTTTTCTCTGTTTTCAGGTTGCTCAGGTGGACACCAAACACAACTCTGAGATCCTCTCCCAGCTGGAGCCATGGACAGTTTATTGTGTCCGAGTGCAGGCGGTGATTCCCGAGTGGAACAAGACAGGGGAGCTGAGCAGGGAGCTCTGTGAGCAGACAACCCACAATGGTAACATGGGGAACTGGGAAATCCTGGAATCATACACTGGGATGGCTGGGGAGGGACCTCAGAGCCCACCCAGAGCCAGCCCTGCCATGGCAGGGACACCTCCCACTGTCCCAGACTGCTCCAATGTCCAGCCTGGCCTTGGGCACTGCCATGGAGAAAGTGATAATTTGAAAAGAATTACTTAGAAATTAATGTTGACAATTTTATTTGTTTGTTTTTTTTCCTTGTCTCTTGCAGGTGTAACCCCTGTGTGGGTAATTGTGACTATCCTGGTGGGATCAATGCTTGTTGTGGCCACAGCTGTCACTGCTTGTTTCGTCTCCAGTTTTTATCTCTACAGACTCACCAAACACGTTTTCTGCCCTTCCTATGTTTTCCCACAACACTTGAAAGAGGTTTGTTTCCTGCCTAACACGTGAAAATCAGCTTTTCCAGCAGAGCCATTTGTTTTTTCAAGGCTCTCAGTGCCAAAGTATTTAGAGCTCCTTTTGTTTTGCCTCCTTTCACTGGCACCTGATGCTCAGTGATCTGGAATTTGTAATCACCAGCTTTTTATGGCTCAGAACCAGGATGGGTTTGTTGATTTTGAAATGAGAAAGTACCAGGTGTCAACTTCAGTTCCTCATTTAGCCAGTGAGCAACAGAAATCTGTCTCTCCTGCCTCCTTTTAGACTTAAAGCAGCTCCTTTTTTTCTCCTGCAGCAAAGTCCTGTCATGAGTGCAATCACGAGTTGAACTTCAGGAAGGTGTCTGAGGAAGGAACCTGGGCTGGATCAGCTCTACCAGAGCAGCCTGGGCTGTGGGAGATGTCACTGGCCACGGCAGGGGCAGGATGGGATGAGCTTTGGAGTCCCATCCAACCCAAACCATTCTGGGAATCTGTGATCCTATGGAGTCTGAAAATTGGGGAGCAGTGACAGCAGCCATTGCTGATGGGCACCCACTGCCCCTGTCACACACCCAGAGGACAAGGAGGCTGCAGCAGAATCCCTTCCCAGAAACAAGGATGTACCAAATGCTCCTGCACCAACCTGTGCTCTCCTGAGCTCCTGCAGTTCCTCTGGGGCTTTCATTTTGACTCACTCAGAGCTCAGCACCCCCAGGTTTGCAGCTGACTTTGGCTCCTGATTTAGGTGAGACACCAGGAGTGTCATGGAATATCAGAATCCCAACTGGCTTGGGCTGGGAGGGATCTCAGAGCCCACCCAGTGTCCCCCCATCCATGGCAGGGACACCTCCCACTGTCCCAGGAGCTCCCAATGTCCAGCCTGGCCTTGGGCACTGCCAGGGATCCAGGGGCAGCCCCAGCTGCTCTGGCAATTCCATCCCAGCCCCTGCCCACCCTGCCAGGGAACAATTCCTGCCCAAGATCCCAAGATCCAGCCCTGCCCTCTGCCACTGGCAGCCATTCCCTGGCTCCTGGCCCTGCAGCCCTTGGTTTGCAGAAGCTGCAGCTCAGCACCCAGGCAGGCAGCACCAGCTCCACACAGGATGTGCTCGAGGCTAAAGACAGGGAGAACTTTGTCCTGGTGCTATCCCAGGAATCCAAGGTCAGCTGTGCCTCCCTAGAATGTGCTCTGACCAAGGCAGTGCTTTCACTATGGGAGTGTTTCAGTTGCAGGTCTGTGCCACAACATTCCCAATCCCAGTTTGGTAGAAAAGGGGCTGATAATGAAGATATTTGTGCTGATTTTTGTTATCTACAGTGCACAGCACTCCTGACAGAGCAGCTGGTATCTTGTTCCAAATTCAGAATTGTTCCATCTGAGGGCACGAGGATGAGCAGAGGGAGGGAGCAGATCTGTGAGGAAAGGCTGGGAGAGCTGGGGTTGCTCAGCCTGGGGAAGGAAAGGCTCTGGGGTGACCTCATTGTGGCCTTCCAGTGCCTGAAGGGTTCCAGGAGAACTGGAGAGGGACTGGGGACAAGGCACAGAGGGACAGGACACAGGGAATGGCTGCCAGTGCCAGAAAGGATTGTCCTTGACAAATCTGTCTGTGAACTCCTTCCCCTACAGCCCAGTTACCATTTAGTGTTTGTTCCCAATCAAAACTCTGTGAATTTTTTCAAGTTTCTCTTCCAAAAACGACTCTGAGCCCTGAGGTTATTCTTGAAAGGCATTTCCATCTTGTCCCCAAGCCTGGAGCAGAATATTAGGGAGGAAATGACAGTGCTGGCCCTGTGGGATTTGGAAGACCTGGGAAAGCCACTTGATGTGTGCAGAACAATCCCAATGTTGTTTAATAATCCCAGTATTTCTGAGCAAGCAGGATAGGATGGTGGGAGAGATCTAATCCTCACTTCCTCTTTTTTTCCCAGTTTTTGAGCAAACCTCCCAGTGCTCTGCAGCCTTTCCCTCCACTTCCAAATGAAGAACTCCTGGTTTGTGACAAGCTGATTGTGATTTCAGAGCAACCCCAAAGCCTCAGTGAAGGGAGTGGGGATGAGGCCAGCAGGACACCAGAGCACCCTGAGGACTCTGCACAAGGAGCCTCAGACTCAGGATTGGGAGCAGCCCCAGGAAAAACCGAAATATCCTCAGGAAAAACCTAAATATCCTCAGGAAAAGCCTAAATATCCTCCTCATTCTTCCTTTGAGAAGAAGAAGCAAAAGGACTTTTGGGTTTATCTCATGGCTGAATTCTCCAGCAGAAAGAAATCCACAAACACGTGACCACAGACTTCTGACAGAATCATTTTCTTTTTTTAAGTACAAGAAACTTGGCTCAAAATGAGGAATTAAATGATCCACAACTTTTGCCACTGTTGGTTGTGGCTCCCTGAGGAGTTGTAGCAACTCTGGCACTGATTATGACATTAAAAAGCAAATGTCATATTTATATATAACACTAATTACTTTGACAAATTATTTATTGCAAAAACAAATCAAAATGTTTATAAAATAAAATAGTATTTTGTAAGGAAATACCTGAACTGGTTTATTTTTTTTTCCTAATGAAGAATGATGTGTTTTCAAGGATGTCCCCACTGGCATCATCTTTCTATGGAATTTTATGGAATTTATTCTTCCTTGATGGAAAGCTGTGAAGTTTTTAGGGTGGGATGAGCTGATGTCAGAGGGAAACTCGGCAGCTGAAGTGGGAGTTAAATTAGGTTAATTTTAATTATCTACAGATGTGTATTCTTAATTTTAAAAATCCCAGGAGCTGTGATTCCCTGTTCCAAATCCAGCCCCACCTGCACAGGTGGGTAAAGGCTGGGGCAGCAGTGGGAGCTTTGTCCAGGGGTTTTGTGTCACTGCATCCAAGTGAGAGCGAGAGATGAAATTCTGTCACCAAAAGGAAACGTCCAGGAGTGAAGCCTGGGAACTGCACGGTTCGGGGGCTTGATGTGGAAATATCTCCTGTTTGGGAGTGGCTGCAGGGTGAAAACAGGAATTGATTCCATCAATTTTCATTTCAGAGGATGCTCAGAGTGGATCTTCCCAGTGTCCCCAAGTCCCTGGCAGGAGGGGACAGCCGGGGGGGTCGGGCTCTGCTGCCAGGGAACAGGGACAGGAGGAGAGGGAACGGCCTCAGGCTGGGCCAGGGGAGGCTCAGGGTGGACAGCAGCAGGGATTTGCCCATGGAAAGGGAGCTCAGGCCTTGGCAGGGGCTGCCCAGGGAGCTTTGCAGTGCCCATCCCTGGAGGTGCCCAAGGAAGGGCTGGACGTGGCACTCAGGGCTCTGGGCTGGGGACAAGGTGGGCATCGGGCACAGCTGGGACTCCCTGGGCTGCGAGGGCTTTTCCAGCCTCAGGAATTCTGGGATTCTGTGGAATCTGTACCTGTTTTTTCTGTACTTTTTAATTTCGCTCATATTCTGCTTTAACAGGGAACATGGAATTTATTGAATTGATCTTTTACAAGGTGTTTTGTTTCATTGGTGCTTTTCTCTACCTCTCCCCAAGGCTGCTCTGGGAATTCTGATCCTGTGTTTGGATCACCACTCCTAGGAACAAATCCAGCTCCCTGTGTGTTCCCTGTCCCTCCTCCCACCGCATCAGCTTCTTTCCATATTTTCTATTTCCCCTTTTATTTTGGCTTTCAGAGTGGCAAAACCCTCGGGTGTAATGCCTGGTGCAGATGGAGCTGAGGAGGGGCTGGAGATTCCCTGCCTTTCACTGCTCCCGGAGCCGCTTTCCTCTCTCCAGCAGCTGCTTTGCACATTGGAACACGCTGGAATCCACCAGCTGAGGGCAGGTCGGGCAGAGATGAGGCTGTGCCACCTCAGCACGGGCTCATTGCTCAGGGAAACGCAGCAGAACAGAAACGACAGCTTTGGCTGCTCAGGGATACTTTGGGAGTTTGGATGGAAGCAGGAAAAGTGTCTACAAGGACATCCTGGCACAGGGTGCCCAGAGCTGGATCCCTGGCAGTGCCCAAGGCCAGGCTGGACATTGGGAGCAGCTGGGACAGTGGGAGGTGTCCCTGCCCCAAGGCCTTGGACAATTCCAGGATTTAGGAGCTGCTAAAATCACTCCAGATGTTTTTTTTTCAGGCTGACCTGCACTTTCGTTTGCTTCAGAAACCTTCCTGCCCCACACCCAGGAAAGCTTTTGTAGGTGAGAGGCCTCTCCCTCAGCCACAGCTTCCATCAGAGCCATGTCGTGAGCCAGGCCTGGGGACAGGGGACACACGGACCCCCAGGAGCCCAGGGAAGAAATCATTTAGAGGAGGAGCAATAATTTAGAGGGCAGCAGCAATTCAGAGGAGAGTTCACCTTGAGCTGAGCTTGTGGACAGCACAGTGACAATAAATCAATAAATCAGGTGAACTTTAACTGTGTGCTGATGTAAACTGAGAGTACAGAGGGATGCTGGAGGCGTGTTCTGGCAGAGCCAGCAGAAAACAGATGCCTTGGAAGGCCTGGGAGTGCTTGGAAAAATATTTCAGACCTGAAATGCAAAGAAAAGTGGAATGATTAAGAAATAGGGAAGTGGGGAAAACTGAAGGAGACGAGTCTGAGCTTGTGGTCAGCAAAACAGGTTCCAGAAGACAGCAATGAGGAAAGAGAGAAAGGAACAGTTCAGACACTTCCAGTCCTGGGAGTGGAGGGAGAATTTCATCAAGAGAGAGAAACCAGAGCCCAGGACCAGCCAAGGGGTCAGGGACACAGTCACCCCCCAGCTCCACATTTTTCTCTCTCCCTATTGGGAATTTCAGGGTCTTCCCTGCCCAGCAGGTCCTGGAGGTTCTGAGTCCCAATCCCACTGAACAGCAGAGCCAGAGAGGCTTTCAGAAATATCCATCCCAAGCTCTAGAAAAGCTTTTAAATTGATTCTTAACCAGAAACACTTGTGCTTGTAACTTCATGCTTTTGTTTTTTCCTGAGGCAGATCGGGAAAGAGCTATTATCACCTGGCAAAATGTCATTTTCTAGAATTCATCATCCTAGAAAATTATTATTGAATAAGTGGGGTGCAGAGCAAGGCTCCTTCCCTTGAGACTGTGCTGCTGTGAGAAACAGAGCTGCACAGAGCAGCTTTACAGGAAGAGCTGTGAATAATCCACAGGCTTTGGACCACCTGTGTGCAATGTACTGGAAATGTTTCTTCCTTGGGGACTGGAGTTCCTGAAGTTCACGGTGCATCCTCTCCAGCCATTGCTGCAGACACTGAGGCCTTGGAATGACGATGGCATCACAAAGATGGATGAGAAGCCCCTGGGGAAGCCTGAGAGAGGAAATCCTCGCTCCAGCATCACCAATGAGCATCACTAACCCCAGGATTCCCCACTGGAGAAAGCACCAAAGAATCTGATGAACAACCTCCAGTTCTTCCAATTTCCTGTCAACCCTGCCACCACATCACTCAAATCTCCTCTCGGATTCCCACTCCCTCCTCTCTGCTCCTCTGCTTCTGGGACAGTTTTTGAAACCACGTTACAGCTCCTCAGAGAGGGGCTTTGTTCTCCCATCTGGGAGAGTGTGGTGACAAAGGCCATGGATGGAAATGCCACCAGGATTTGCAGTGGGTTGGATTTTCAGCCGTGCTGACCCAAGGGTGAAACCAGGCTCTGGAACTCCCCTGAACAGAGCAGAACTCACTGATCACTGTCAAATTCCAGGCTGGACAGGAGAAGCTCCAGGGAGAGCTCAGAGCCCCTTGCAGGGCCTGAAGGGGCTCCAGGAGAGCTGGAGAGGGACTGGGGCCAAGGGCTGCAGGGCCAGGAGCCAGGGAATGGCTGCCAGTGGCAGAGGGCAGGGCTGGATCTTGGGATCTTGGGCAGGAATTGTTCCCTGGCAGGGTGGGCAGGGGCTGGGATGGAATTGCCAGAGCAGCTGGGGCTGCCCCTGGATCCCTGGCAGTGCCCAAGGCCAGGCTGGACATTGGGAGCTCCTGGGACAGTGGGAGGTGTCCCTGCCATGGCAGGGCTGGCACTGGGTGGGCTCTGAGGTACCTCCCAACACAAACCAGTCTGGGATTCTAAATATTCTCCATGAAGATGGAACTTGTAGATGTGTTCAAAATTACACCTTTTGAAGGCACCACAGGCTGTAAACAGAGGTTTATGCCAGGCTTTCCTCATTCTGTCAGCCTGGTCAATGCCACCTAGGACACTTCTGTCCTTCCAAACCTAATCCCAGGATCACCAGGGCTGGAAGAGACCTTCAGGGCCATCCAGTCCCACCCAGCACCACCCCAAACCCTGTCCCCAAGGGCCACATCCACACTCCTCTGGGACAATTCCAGCGACTCCAAACCTCCCTGGGCAGCTCATCCCAAGGCCTGACCCAAAAGTTCATCCTCGCTGCTCTTCAGCTCTGCTGAGCCTGGTGGAGGAAGCAGGGCTGGCAGGGTGGGGAGGGGCACCATGAGCAGACTCCACAGGGAGATGATGTAACGTGGCCTGGGGAAAGAAGCCTGATGGCAGAGTAATGACAGCGTTAAAAAATGGGAAAGGCTTCTGAGGGCAGGGAGTGAATGATGAAACAAAAACCAATACAGGGGATACTGCCTGAGAAGGGGGATATTAAAAACAATCTGTTTTGGGATCTGATCCCTCCTTGGGCTCCCTGAGGTCCTTCCTTCCTGGACCACTGCTCCTACACTTTTCCCACAAGATGAAATGCTGTATTTGCCCCTTTCATCCTGTTCCAGAGCTGACATGAGAAGAAACCACCAAATTCTGTCTCCTTTGTCTGTCAGCCAACAGAAATAAGTCCAGCAGAGCCCAAAGGGCCTCGTTTCCTCCGTCACAGGAGTGTTTTGGGACAGATATCAACGGGCACAGGGACACACCTTGTCCTCCCCTGGCTGCCTGTGCTCTGCAGACAGCTTCTCTCCTCACAGCCTGGGCAACACCAGCTTCTGTTTCTTTCTTCTGTAGCATCAGTGAGGAAGTTGTATTCAAACTCAGAGAAGACAAACTGTAAATATCTAGTGGGTTATAAAATGTTTCTAGCAGTGGTTCAGCAGTTGTGCTTCATGGTCTACGTGGCAAAATGCTTACCCTGAGGTGTGGTTACATCAAGAACTTGTCATAAACTTGTTTCCTTATCAACTGCTGGGGCAGGAGGTAACCAATCCTCGCAGGATGAGTGTGGCTCAGGCTCAGCAATGCCCTGCGACACTCAGCAATGCCCCTCACAGGCTGTCAGAGCCATGGACTGATCTCCTGCAGGCTCAAAAATCCAGAGCCTGCAGCATCTCCATGTCCAGGAGAGCCTGAGGGAGCTGGGGCTGCTCAGCCTGGAGAGGAGCCCCAGCTGAGAGGGGCCTCAGCCCTGGCTGTCCCTGGGGTGTCCCTGGGGTGTCCCTGGGGTGTCCCTGTCCGTCCCTGTCCATCCCTGTCCGTCCCTGTCCGTCCCTGTCCGTCCCTGTCCATCCCTGTCCGTCCCTGTCCGTCCCTGTCCATCCCTGTCCGTCCCTGTCCGTCCCTGTCCATCCCTGGCTGTCCCTGTCCATCCCTGTCCATCCCTGTCCATCCCTGTCCGTCCCTGTCCGTCCCTGGGTGCAGGAGGGGCAGAGCAGGCCCAGGCTCTGCTCCAGGCCCAGCAATGGCACCAGAGCCACGGGCAGGGGCTGAGCCCAGCAATTCCCCCTGCACAGGAGCACAACTTGTGCCCTGGGCAGTGCCCAGAGAGGGGCTGGAGTCTCCTCCTGGGGATATTCCAGAGCCACCTGGATGCAGCCCTGTGCTCTGAGCTCTGGGATGGCCCTGCTGGAGCAGGGAGCTGGTACCAGGTGACCACTGTGGTCCTTCCCAACCCCACCCACCCTGGGACCCCATGATTCTGGGACCCTGAGATAGCAGGGGTGCTCAGAGTACATGCAGCACCCCATGGCACAAGAGGCAGCAGCAGCCAGGAACATTTTTAGCCAGGAACATTTTTATCCTAAAGTCTGTGCTCTCCCTAAGAAGCAAAGCCTGTCCTGTTTATAACAAGCAGGATGCTGAGGGCACAGACCTTCGCCCACCAGAGTTTCAAATCCTCCTCTCTGACAATATTGCTCTGCCCACTGAGGAGTTTGTGTTGGAGGGGGTGGGAAGTGAAAGGTGAGCACCTGACTTTACCTCTCCAAGCCAGCAGCCGGGCAAGCCCATGGAAAACATGAAACAAAAAAAGAGAAGCTCGTTAATCTTGTGATCAGAACTTGTGGCTGGCAAAAGGGAGCTGAGCCCAATTCAGGGGCTGTAACACTGACACCACATTTAATGTTCACTGCAGCATTCAACTGAACATTGGAGAAATGGACACGCTGTGGCTAAAGAGAGATTTCTCCCTTCCCAGACAATCAAAGAATCATGGAATGATTTGGGTAGGAGATACCTTAAAGCAACCTTGGTTGGGCAGGGACATCTTCCACTGTCCCAGGAGCTCCCAATGTCCAGCCTGGCCTTGGGCACTGCCAGGGATCCAGGGGCAGCCCCAGCTGCTCTGGCAATTCCATCCCAGCCCCTGCCCACCCTGCCAGGGAACAATTCCTGCCCAAGATCCCATCAAATCCTACTCTGAAGCCATTCCCTGGCTCCTGGCCCTGCAGCCCTTGGCCCCAGTCCCTCCCCAGCTCTCCTGGAGCCCCTTCAGGCCCTGCAAGGAGCTCTGAGCTCTCCCTGGAGCTTCTCCTCTCCAGCTGAGCACCCCCAGCTCTCCCAGCGTGGCTCCAGGAGCAGCTCCGTGACCCTGGGTTTGTGCCCCGGCACAGCCCCGTGTCACAATCCGCAAGGTGGGATTCGTGATGTGGTTCTTTTATTTGATCTTAGAGTGCAAAAGATTATCAGCAAACCAGGGACTTAAACAGCAAAACACACTTTATTGAGTGCTCATCAGCACTAATATGTGATAGAGGGAAAAGAGGAGAAAGCAAAGCATAAGAAAAAGAGAATAAGGGGGATTATAGCTACCAACGTCGAAGTCCACTCAGCTGTCCAACGGCACAGAGTCTTCTGTCTGTTGGGAAGATCTCAAATGAAAGTAAGTTTTGGGGTGTATTTTATAGTTTTTTACAAAGTGAGGGGCACAAAGCCAAAACCAGAGGAGGCTGATGATCATTGTGATGGTCAGGGCAGGTGTGGGGTACAAGTCTTTGCTCACCAGCAGGAATGAAGGCAGTGTACCGTGGTAGCACAGCAAGCACACCTGCAAACAATCACTTGGCAAACATCCACCTCAACCAGGCCAGAGCCCCTGTACCGAGTCCCTTGTGATGTTCAGGGTCTTTCCTTGCGGCGGTCGTGAGACAGATGGGAGAATCTTCGGACCGTCTCTTACACAGCCCCGGCTCTGCCTTCACACAGCCCCGGTACTGCTCTCACACAGCCCCGGTACTGCTCTCACACAGCCCCGGCTCTGCCCCGGTTCTGCCTTCACACAGCCCCGATTCTGCCTTCACACAGCCCCGGTACTGCCCTCACACAGCCCCAGTATTGCTCTCACACAGCCCCGGCCCTGCCCCGGCACTGCCCTCACACAGCCCCGGCCCTGCCCCGGCTCTGCCCTCACACAGCCCCGGTACTGCTCTCACACAGCCCCGGCTCTGCCCTCACACAGCCCCGGCACTGCCCTCACACAGCCCCGGCACTGCCCTCACACAGCCCCGGCACTGCCCTCACACAGCCCCGGCTCTGCCCTCACACAGCCCCGGCTCTGCCCTCACACAGCCCCGGCTCTGCCCTCACACAGCCCCGGCACTGCTCTCACACAGCCCCGGCTCTGCTCTCACACAGTCCCGGCACTGCTCTCACACAGCCCCGGCTCTGCTCTCACACAGTCCCGGCACTGCTCTCACACAGCCCCGGTACTGCCCTGCCCGCCCCTCACAGAGCCAAGGCCGCTGCCGCGCAGGCGCCGCCGCCGGAGCTTCCGGCAACACTGCCCTGGATGGCGGAGGCCGGGAATGGACGGGCGGCGGAGGCCGGGAATGGACGGGCGGCGGAGCTCGGGGCTGGACGGGCGGACGAGCAGCGGAGCAGAAGGACGGTGGAGCGGCGGCTGTGGGTGCGGGTGCCGAGCGGGCTGTGGGTGCTGGCGGCCGTGCTGCTCCTGCTCCTGGCCCCGCTGCCCTGCGCAGGTGGGTCCCGGGAGCCCTCAGGGAGCGGGGCCGGAGCGGGGCCCCCTCCCCGGGCCGAGGGGGAGCGGAGCGGGGCGGGGATGCGGGGCGGAATAGCGGTGTCGGTGAGGATCTGTCCTGTTTCCAGGGTTTCCATGGAATCACAGTAGGGTTTGGGTTGGGAATGGACCTCAGAGCCCACCCAGTGCCAGCCCTGCCATGGCAGGGACACCTCCCAGTGTCCCAGGAGCTCCCAATGTCCAGCCTGGCCTTGGGCACTGCCAGGGATCCAGGGGCAGCCCCAGCTGCTCTGGCAATTCCATCCCAGCCCCTGCCCACCCTGCCAGGGAACAATTCCTGCCCAAGATCCCAAGATCCAGCCCTGCCCTCTGCCACTGGCAGCCATTCCCTGGCTCCTGGCCCCAGGCTCCTGTGGACAGTCCCTCTCCTCCACGCCTGTTCCCGGTGAATTGCAGCTTTGAATTCCCGTTGTTTGGCTTGGAAAGCACAGTCTGGCAGAGCCTAAAGGATGAATGAGGAAATAAGAGAATGGCAGAATGAGGGTTTTGGCTGGCAGGGCGGGAGCTTGTGCCTTATCTTTTGTTCTTACACAGCAAAAAAACAACTATTGTCCAAAACCTGGTGCTCGAAGAGGAAGTATTGTGAAGCATTACAAAGGAGGGCAGAGAGTCTATTTGTACAGGCAGAGAGTGGCAGGACCAGGGATAGTGATTTTAGACTGCCTGAGGGCAGGGCTGGATGGGATATCGGGAAGGAATTGATCCCTGCGAGGGTGGGCAGGCCCTGGATCCCTGGCAGTGCCCAAGGCCAGGCTGGACATTGGGGCTGGGACTGGATGAGCTCCCAGATCCAAACCAGTGGGTGATTCGAACTCTGGAATTCTCAGTAACAGCTCTGCTTCAGTGACCTCTCCCCTTCCCCTGTGCCAAGCCCAGCTGGTCCCTGTGCTGCTGCTCCAGGGTAAATCTCGGAGTTCTCCCGGGTTCTGCAGAGCCTTTCCCGGTGTCACATGTGAGGGGCCTCCCTTTCCTTCTGCTGAAATGTTGGCTGATATTTTCCGCTGGTTCCTGCAGCCAGGGGTGTCGTAAGCATCGAGCATCATGTGCTCCTCCTGGGATTTCCCCTGACCGTGGGGTTTGCTGTGTTGCCATTTCTTGCTTCCGTTGTTGAATCGATTTTGTTATGTAGTCGTTATTATTTTCAGCCATCGTTTACTGACATTATTGCTGAACATCTGATCAACAAAGCAGTGATTTTTCTGTTATTAGAACAGTTTGGGTTGTTTTAGTTTATTGGGATTTGACAGGGGAAGGAGATGGGCAGATGTGCTAAAAGCATCTCTGGTTTTTAATTTCTTCTTTCCACAGAAGTCTAATTCCTTATAATGGTTTCTCAGAACCAAGTGCCATCATGGTCGTGTGAACAAACAGGAGTTAGTTTTAAATGCCTGGCTTTTTGTCATTAATAAAATAATCCAGGAATAAATCTTGATTCTTAGGTTTTTCCTTGCATATCAAGTTACTACCTAAATCACATAATTTCTCTGCTGATTAAACATCTCTGAGTTATTAATTGTGGAATTAATTTAGGGAAGCAAGCACAAAACTCATTGGAAATAGGGAAATACGTGAAAGGGTGGATGGCTAAATCACATATTCCTGTCTGTAGGGTGGAGGATCCAGAAGCAGCCTGAGAAACTGGATCAATATTCCAGGAAACAAGTGCAGTGGTATTGAACAGGAAAATGTTCAGGGCAAAGAGAGGAGGGTTAAAATATCAGACCTGCAAAAAAGAAAACTTCTACACATAAATTACAAGGCATTGTTTTGCTGGGTGTTTTTAGAAAACCCCAAAAGTATCAGGGCACAGCAGTGCTAATTAGAAAGAAAAGATTAGGTCATGTCTAATATAAATGAGATTTCCATTAATTAATCTCAGCCAGTTTATTGTGTTGTTTTTTTGGTTTTTTTTTTAATATCAAGCAAGTTGAACCATTTGAAAGGAATACAAAAAAGAGCAATAAAATTCCTTCAGGAAGCTGGAAATTTGGCTTGAAAGGAAAACTTAAAGAATTGCTGATGCCATTCAGCGTTCTCTTGGTTGTGAGTTGTGTTGAAGATGATTTTCCTGGGAAATTTCCCAGCTGTATAAAACACTGGCCTGGCTTAAAACAGGAACTGGGTGTCTCCTACCACCCTGTGCTTGGAACTGGGGAGAAAATCTCTGCTGAGAACATGGATCTGGACAAGATTTTCCTCCTGCTCCCACAGGAGCAGCTGAGGTTTAACAAGGAGTATTGGAAAGCCTCATGCTCTTTATAAATTAAGGATTTGAAAAGATGGGAAAGATACACTAAATATTTGAATTTCTAGCCAAAGCAAACAAAAATACTATAATAATTGAAATGTAATAGTATTTTTATCAGTTGGAGTCTGTGGGGCCCGTGTCACAAGGTTTTTGGCTGAGTTGTAGCCATCTGTTGGATAAATAGCTGGGAAAAAAATCCTGTTTTTTCCTTTGTTTTCTCATTTTCCGAGCAAATGTCCTTTGGCATTCTCTGGGTTTGTTTTAGTCTATTAGGAGAGCAACAAATTCCTGCCTTGTGGGAATCAATTCTGTAATGGGAGCCACAAGGGTTTATTGAATTATTTGGCTTTCATGTTTTTGTGCTTTCAGGAGTTATTTCCCAAAATCTGCAGCCTGTGGATCCCGCTTAATTCTCCAAAAGGATTTTGCAGAATTCTGTCAGTCTGCTTTTCCACACATTCCCTTTGTAGAAAGAGAACTTGTGTAGAGAAATAAACAGTATTTGCAATGAAGAGCCTCTCCCAGGGTCAGGTTCAGGATAAGCCATTATTGCCCAGAGACTGCCCAGCTAAAATCGGATTTATTGGTTATGAGTTCCTCTTCATACAGACAAGTGTCAGACTGATCTCAAACAACAATATCAGGGCTTTCAGATATGGCTTAGAAATTAATTTAATTGGGAAGTAACTAATAAGTTACTTAAATAAATTACTTCAGATAAAATAAAAAGTCAGGGCCTAGAGGTGTATTTTATTTTACTTTATTTTACTTTACTTTACTTTACTTTACTTTACTTTATTTTACTTTATTTTACTGTATTTTACTGTATTTTACTGTATTTTACTGTATTTTACTGTATCTTATTTAGTTTTATTTTAGTTTTAATTTATTTTTATTTAATTCTATTTAAATTTAATATAAAATTTACTTTTTTATTTAAATTTAAATTTACTATTTTATTTTCATTTTTATATTTAAATTTTAAAAAATATTTTATTGTATTTTTACTTATTTTATGTATTTTTATTAATTTTTATTTTCTATTTTAATTTTATATCTAATTTTACATTTGAATTTTTATTTTATTAATTTTATTTTTATTCTACTTTAATTTTTATCTTATTTATTTTATTTCTATTCTAATTTAATATTTATGTTAATTATTGTTATGTTTTATTTAGTTTAAATTTTATTTTACTGTAATATTTTACTTTAATTTTATCCTAATTTTTTATTTGCTTTTTATTGTAATACTTTATTTTAATATTTTACTTTAATTGTAGCTTAATCTTTTCTTTTTATTGTAATGTTTTATTATTTTATTTTATTTTATTTTATTTTATTTTATTTTATTTTATTTTATTTATCAACTTGGATATTTCTCCTAGGCCAGAGCAGTCTGCCAAGCCCAGAGAATGTGCAGGTCCATGTGGTGAACACCAATTTCACGCTGAGCTGGGATTACAGCGGGAGCGATCCCAACGTGACGTTTTCCGCAGAATTCCAGTGGTGAGTGACTTCCCTGGTGTAACTTTTCTCTAAAAAATCCTTTTTCTGTTTCTCTGATTTTGCTGCATTTCTTCTGTATTTTTCTTTTTCTTCCTGGATTTCTTAGTCTCTTTTGGATTTAATTCTTTTGGGATTCTCCCTCACGGGGAGCAGTGCTTATCTCAGTTCTTATGATTTGAAGAA
This sequence comes from Pseudopodoces humilis, assembly GCF_049639895.1. Lineage (NCBI taxonomy): Eukaryota > Metazoa > Chordata > Aves > Passeriformes > Paridae > Pseudopodoces > Pseudopodoces humilis. Next base: position 688,773 of record NC_142201.1, read on the forward strand.
AACTCCCAAGCTCGTTAGAATCTTATTTCTGGTGTTTATTAAAAGGTCATCAAAACTTGGCAGGTCTCTCCAGACTGATTGCGCAAGTCTAAATCACTGCAATCTGGTACATTTCTTTTTTCTGATGGTACAACAAGGCCTTGTGGCTCACTTCGTGTCTGAAGCACAAAATGATCCCCAAATACACAGTTCTTTTATCTTTATACCTGTTTTTTACCCAATTAACAATAAACATGTATATTATTTTTCTTAATGACCCAATAACTCTTCACCTATGGTGCTGCACTGCAGCATTTTCTAACCAATCAATTACTATTACCGAAAAACCTCTAGGAGAAGAACATGAAGAAGAAAAAAGGACAAGAGACAACACCCTAAATCCTCCATCTTGTCTCCTGTTCTCTAAACTAACTTTTTCACTCAGTGACTTAAGAAAACTTTCTAATTTACACATTCACACTTCTAGCTTTTTCTATCTAACTTTAACAGTGGTTTACATGTATCACCATGAAAACATGCTCATGAATTTCATATTATATGAAATTCAGTGTTTTTCTGGATCTTAGAACTAAGTATCAAAAACAAGGGCACACACCCTGTATCCCAGACTCCAACACCTGGGAGCCAGGAATGGCTGAGTCTGCTCTGGCTCCTTCCAGGCATTGCTGGGTTGCTTCATCCTGCCTGTGAAGCTCCCAGGGAAAAGCAGGAAGAGCAGGGTGGGAAGATGAGTTCTTGGGATGGGGGTGAGTTGTCTCATTCCTGTGAGAAATCAGATTATTTATCACGGAATTTATCACACAAGGAACACAGAGCTTGCTGCTAATGATGAATAAGCAGAAGGGTTCTTGCAGAAGGTTTATTGGCACACTTAGAAACAGAATTTAGATTTATTTAGTCTGTGGTTTGTTTGTGTGGCCACACACAGAGGATTTGAGGGAATTTTCAGCATAACTTTTAACTAATTTCTCAGTGTTCATTAACCCACATTTCTTGGCTAGAAGTTTAATCCCCACATGAAACAATTTAAGATTTGTTCTTAAATATTTGCTTGGTTTCCTTCAGTAGTTCCACATCCCAGTTCTTTTGCACGCACATTTTATGGCACATTCCTGACAAGTAAATATCGAAAACCATTTCTGATATAAAATTACTGAAATTCTGAGCAACCTGGGATCGTGACAGGTTCCCTGCCCATGGCAGGGGGGGAATGAGATGGGCTTTAAGGTCCTTCCAAACCCAAACCATCCTGGGATTTTGGATTTTAAAAAAATAGCTCTTCTTTTCCAATATATAGCTAAGAATAGCTGCTTTGAAGATAGATTTACTTTAAAAAATGTCAGACTGGTCTGAAAGAGGATAAACAACTGAGGATAAACAATTACTGCTTCAAGTCTGTGCCTCTGTTTTTTGGCCAGGATATTTTAAATGTCTCTGTAAATCTCTTTCTTTACTGAGATGTGGATATGTGTTAATTAAAAAAGAGCTGCTGAAAACCTAATTATTGCTCCACTTTTCACCTCTGTGTTTTTATTTGCCCTTAATTTGCATTCCTGGCTCATGTTATAATAAGTGGAGTTCTGCTGGTTTTATGCTCCTTTAACCACTTTTGTCAAGATTTTAAAATTTCTTCCCATGAATTATAAAATCTTTGCCAGGCTAGGAAATATAATAATCCTGAGGGTGTCATTCTTTGTTCTGGCAGTTGTAGGATGATTTATAGGACATAACACTGACTGCACTGGTGATAAAGCAGCACGAAAAGGGGTGATGTTCATTAAAATTAAGGAGAATAATAATTTCAGGCTTTAACTGTGGGTTGGATTTATCCTTGGCTGTTTATCTGGGAGGGGCTGTTTATCCTGGGGTGTTGTTTATCCCGGGGTGTTGTTTATCCCGGGGTGTTGGTTATCCCGGGGTGTTGGTTATCCTGGAGTGTTGTTTATCCCTGTGTGGGTTACCCCTGTGTTGTTTATCCTGGTGTTGTTTATCCTGGTGTTGTTTGTCCTGGTGGTGTTGGTTATCCCGGGTTGTTGGTTATCCCAGGGTGTTGGTTATCCTGGTGTTGCTTATCCCTGTGTTGGTTATCCCGGTGTTGTTTATCCCTCTGTTGGTTATCCCTCTGTTGGTTATCCCTGTGTTATTTATCCTGGTGGTGTTGTTGATCCCGATGTTGTTTATCCCTGTGTTGTTGATCCCGGTGTTGTTGATCCCGGTGTTGTTGATCCCGGTGTTGTTGATCCCGGTGTTGTTGATCCCGGTGTTGTTGATCCCGGTGTTGTTGATCCCGATGTTGGTTATCCCTGTGTTGTTTATCCTGGTGGTGTTGTTGATCCCTGTGTTGTTTATCCCGGTGTTGTTTATCCCGATGTTGTTTATCCGTGTGTTGTTTATCCTGGTGGTGTTGTTGATCCCGGTGTTGTTTATCCTGGTGGTGTTGTTGATCCCTGTGTTGTTGATCCCTGTGTTGTTGATCCCTGTGTTGTTTATCCCTGTGTTGTTTATCCCGGTGTTGTTTATCCCGGTGTTGTTGATCCCGATGTTGTTTATCCCGGTGTTGTTTATCCCGGTGTTGTTTATCCCGGTGTTGGTTATCCCGGTGTTGGTTATCCCTGTGTTGTTTATCCTGGTGGTGTTGTTGATCCCTGTGTTGTTGATCCCTGTGTTGTTTATCCCGGTGTTGTTGATCCCGATGTTGTTTATCCGTGTGTTGTTTATCCTGGTGGTGTTGTTGATCCCTGTGTTGTTTATCCCGGTGTTGTTTATCCCTGTGTTGTTTATCCCGATGTTGTTGATCCCGATGTTGGTTATCCCTGTGTTGTTTATCCTGGTGGTGTTGTTGATTGATCCCTGTGTTGTTTAACCCGGTGTTGTTGATCCCGGGCTGCTCTCTGTCCCGCAGGCCGGAGCTGGAGGACACGGGCTGGCAGGAGCTGCAGGGGTGCCAGGCCGTGCTGGGCACCACCTGTGACTTCTCGGCGGCCATCTCCGAGTACTACGACCTCCACTTGCTGCGTGTGAGGGCTCAGGCGGGGCCGCGGGTGTCGCCGTGGTCCGGGATCCTGGACATGGTGCCGGAACACATCGGTACGAGCTCTGGGGACACCGTGCTTCCTTCTGCACCTCAGGGCACGGTTCTGCTCCCTGCCCTGCTCACCTGACACCCCACCTGCAGAGCCTCCAGCCCTGAGACCCAGCAGCAGCACCTGGAGCTGCTGGAGAGAGCCCAGAGGAGCCACAGAGCTGCTCCTGGAGCCCTCTGGAGCCACGCTGGGAGAGCTGGGGGTGCTCACCTGGACAGGAGAAGCTCCAGGGAGAGCTCAGAGCCCCTTGCAGGGCCTGAAGGGGCTCCAGGAGAGCTGGAGAGGGACTGGGGCCAAGGGCTGCAGGGCCAGGAGCCAGGGAATGGCTGCCAGTGGCAGAGGGCAGGGCTGGATCTTGGGATCTGGGGCAGGAATTGTTCCCTGGCAGGGTGGGCAGGGGCTGGGATGGAATTGCCAGAGCAGCTGGGGCTGCCCCTGGATCCCTGGCAGTGCCCAAGGCCAGGCTGGACATTGGGAGCTCCTGGGACAGTGGGAGGTGTCCCTGCCATGGCTGGGCTGGGAATGGGTGGGCTTTGAGGTCCTTCCCAACCTGAAGCAGTCTGGGATCAGGGATTGTGGAAAAACCACATGTGGTTTGCACTGCTGGACAGGATGGATTTCCCAACAGGAACGTAACACCAGGCATCTGCAGGTCATGGAATGCTGCAATTCTCACTTTTCTGGAAAGGGAAAACTATTCCAAGTGGTGCTGGTTTCCTGACTGAATTTCCTGTCACTCTGTATTTTCCCAGATTATTTCTTGGAAAAATCCTTTTTAACAGTAGATTTTTGTAGAATCCCAAACCAGTCTGGATTGGGAGGGACCTTAAAGCCCATCCCATTCCACCCCCTGCCATGGGCAGGGACAGCTTCCATAGACCAGGTTGCTCCAAGCACCCTTTTTTGGGAAGTTTGTGGCTTTTCAGCAATTCCAGTGTGGTGCTGAAGCCCTCCTCTGATGTTTGATTTATTGGACTGAGCTAAGTCTCTTGCCTTGCAGGTTTTAGAATAATTTATACTGATTTATTTGGAGAACTGATTTATCTGCTGGTAATATTTCATTTTAACTGCTTTTAGAGCCAGGTGATGGTAGTTGGTTGTTAGGTTAAATTTCTTTTAGAAACTGCCTGAGTCATGAAAACATTCTGTAAGTGATCATTCAAAAGAATTGAAAATAAGTTACCATAGGCAGGTATTTTAGGTGTGTTATTGTAAACTGCTTTTGGGGGGTATTTTCTCAAAGCAGACATGTTTAACTTCTTTTTACTTTCTGTTTTTGCAGCTCAGATTGGCCCACCAGGACTGGAATTGCAGTCCACAACTGGAGTCATAAAAGTTAAGGTTTCTCCTCCAGAAGAAAATCAGAGGAAAAAGATGTGGATCAATGATCTGAGTTTTAAATATAACCTGGTCTTCTGGGAAAACTCATCACATGCTCAGGTATGAGTGCTTCTTTTTTGTTGTTTAACCTCACCAGAACTGCTGTGAAATGGAATTGTTTGGTTCTGTCACTGTGTGACTGCTCCTGTGTGGTTTGAAACGTGGTTATTTCTTGGTGGGATGATTTTGTTCTTACTGTAGGATTGTTTTATTGGGATTGCCCTGATCCAGAGGTTTTTTTGGGGTGTTGCATTGTGAACTGGTTTCCAAGGCATCGTGTGAGCACCCAGAGCTCTCCTGTGAGGAGCAGGGCAGAAACTCTTCCTTTTTTTATCTTTTGTAGGGAAATGAGTGTCATCTAAAGTAGGGCAGGGATTGAAGGGCAGTCTGTGTTCTTTTGGGATATCAGATGAAAATCATCACTTCAGAAAGGACCTGGAGGGGCTGGAGTTTGTCCAGGGCAGGGAATGGAGCTGGGAAGGGTCTGGAGAATTCCTGAGGGATCTGGGAAAGGACTGGAGAATTCCTGAGGGAGCTGGGAAGGGTCTGGAGAATTCCTGAGGGAGCTGGGAAAGGACTGGAGAATTCCTGAGGGAGCTGGGAAAGGGCTGGAGAATTCCTGAGGGAGCTGGGAAGGAGCTGGAGAATTCCTGAGGGAGCTGGGAAGGGTCTGGAGAATTCCTGAGGGAGCTGGGAAAGGGGCTCAGCCTGGAGCAAAGGAGGCTCAGGGGGCCCTTGTGGCTCTGCACAAGTCCCTGGCAGGAGGGGACAGGGAAAAAAATGAGAGGAAATGGCCTCAAATGGCACCAGGGGAGGCTCAGATTGGAGATTTGGAAAGAATTTTCCTGGAAGAGCGGTCTGGCCTTGGGATGAGCTACCCAGGGAGGTTTGGAGTCCCTGGAATTGTCCCAGAGGAGTCTGGATGTGGCCCTTGGGAAGGGGGTTTGGGCTGATGCTGCTGCTGGGTGGGACTGGGTGGTCCTGAAGGGCTCTTCCCACCTCTGGGATTTTGGGATTCCACATCAAAGGAGCAAAAGGCCCCTAAGTACAAGTTGTGCATGAAGTCACCACAAAAAGCAGAGGAGAGAGCAGTGTTTGGGTGATGGAGGGATGGGAATGTCCTGGTTCTTTCTGGAATATCTGTGGGGTGAATTCCTGGGCATGCCATATCCCTCCCCTCTTCCATGGCAAAGGAGCCCAAAATGTTCCTGCCTGTCAGTCTCTGGCTGAACTGGGAACTTCCCTTTAGGATTTCTCCAAACACTGTCCTGCTTTCTCTATTTTTACCTTTTTATGTAAAAATGAATACATAATATATAATAATATCATTAACAACATAAATAATTTTATTATTATTTATAATAATATAAGTAACTATGTTATTATTTATAATAAGTAAGTATGTTATTATTTAGAAATAATATCATATAATACAATATGTATTTTATATATATAATACAAATGGGCTGAAACCCTGCAAAATTTCCATTTATAAATGTTCCTGGGGAAGCAATATTGCCCTCACAGGCTCTTTGATTTTGTTTCTTCCAGCTGCAGAGTAAAACCATTTTCCCTGTTGACACCATCGATGATCTTGCCCCAGACAGCAGCTATTGCTTCAAGGTTCAAGCAAATCTCCCCAGGGAGGGGAAGCAAGGCTTGTTCAGCCCCATCAGCTGTGTGAAAACCACCCAGAAAGGTACCCAGGGAATCTGCAAAGGGTGGCTGAAATTAAACTGGCACACAGTCAGTTGTTCTGAAGCAACAGAAATAGGCAGAAGGGCCAAGTTCCTCCTCACTTTGGTATAAAAAATATATATATTATGTACATTTACCCTTCTCAATCAACATAAAGTATGTCAAGGGTAGAGTTTTAATAGTACAAAAAGGTTTTTGCCATGAGTCGAATTTTGACATTAATTTGGAACAAAAGCTTCTTTGTGTGCTTTGGGAAACTCTTTTTTTGAATCAGTGACTGAATCAGGAGTTAAAAAAAACCAGCCAAAAGCTTCTGGGATATTTGGCACTCAATGAATGCACAGAAAGTTGAGCTGAGTTTAAAAAAATGCTGGTTTTATATAATCTTCGGTGAATTGATTGTTAGATCATATCCTTGATGGGGAATCCCAATTGAGAAACAGATAAATTTTAAAAACAGATAAATAAAATAGATCATAAGTAGCTAAATAAATAGAAAAATAATAGATAAATAGATGATAAATAATAGAAAATAGATAATAAATAAATAATATATAAATAGCTCATAAATAGATAATAAATAGCTAATAGCTAATAAATAATAGCTAAATAGCTTATAAATAGATAAATAGATAAATAATAGATAAATAGTTACTAAGTAGATAAATAACTAATTGTGGAAAGTCAAATATTAGACTGGAGTAGTACATCATAATTAGTTGATGGTACATCAAAATGTAAATAATTGATGGTGAATGAAAATTACTTTATACACAAAATACATTAATTAATACACATCTGTGTCTTTAAGAATATAAAAGAATACCTGTGCATTTTTAAAATATTAAAATAATTAATACATGTGTATCTTAATAAAACATTACAATAACTGATACAGGCAAGTTTTAATTATTTTAATATGATATTAAAATAATTGTCACATTCATATTTTCATAAAACATTAAAACCAAAAATATCAAAATGTACAATAATACAGATGTGTATTTTATACATTTTTCTCCTCATGTTATTCCCAATCCAGTTTATTTCTGCTCCTCTCAATATTTGTGCACTTAAATCTTTTTCTGAACTGATTTTCAGCTGATTTTTTAATTAAAGGCTTGATAGGGTGTTTTACATATCCCAGCCTGTGACTTGCTATCTATATATATAAACATATATATTAATAATAAATATATAAAAATAATAATAAATCTAAAATAATATATGCATATAGAAATATATATACATATCTATAAATATATAAAAATAAATATATATCGAATATATATTTTATATCTTTATGTATATGTATATATATAAATTTATTATTTATATATTATTTTATATATAAAACAAATATAGTAAACATATAAAAATAAGAATAAATGTAAAAGAATAAATAAATATAAATATATAAAATATGCCTTTATATATATCTTTATATATCTTTATATATTTATTAATGTAATGTAATATAATGTAATATAATATAATGTAATATAATATAATGTAATATAATGTAATATAATATAATGTAATATAGTATAATTTAATATATAACTAGAAATAGTAATTCTAAATATAAAATAAATATATACAAATAATGTATTATATATATATATATATATGTACTCTTATATATATACTCTTTTATAATGGATAATCTTTATGTTTTCATTATTGACATGAAATTCCCTGTCCACAAAATGAAGTTTTTTGGTAACTTTGGGTTTCCTTTTCCCCCTGAGCAGTGAACGACCACCTGTGTGCAACCAACCTGAGCATCCTGGCTTTGAACATGAATTTCCACCTGCTCTGGAGTACCCAGGACAACCAGGAGGTGAACTACAACGTGCAGTACCTCCAGTGAGTTCAACCTTTCCCATCCCTGCCATTTGAAATCCCATTTCTTGTGTTCTGCCAGTATTTCCTACAAGTTCAAATGAAATATTTGGTGGCTTCGTGTATTAGCTCATTGCTGGGAAAAAGAATTCCGTGGAATACCCAAGCCTGGAATTTTTGGGGGTGTTAAACTCCTGATGGAAGGGACTCCTGAATGCTGGGGGACATTTTTCAAGCTGGGAAGCTTGAATTGTTTAGTGGCTTTTTGAATGGGAAGAAATCAGATGAGTAGAGGTGAGCAAAAATCCAGGTGTTGGGAGGCTTCAGTTGTGGGCAGCTTGGATTTCCTCTGGGCAGACCCAAATAGGGGCAGAAAACCCAAGGTAGCCTGTCAAAAACACATTGTGTCACTTAAAAAAGGTTGTATCTCATTAAAAAAATTGTATCACATTAAAAAAAGGCTGTATCTCATTAAAAAAATGTTGTATCACATAAGAAGTCCATCAAGTCATATAAAAACCCCCTCATGTCCCGTGAAATATCACATCAAACCCCATCAGATCACAGACAAAACCACTGTATCATGTAAAGAAAATCAGATAAAAACTGTATGGCATCAAAAAACAAGGAATGCCATAAACCCCCCATCATATCCCATAAAAACCCATCGAACCACATCCAAAAAATCCCATTTAGAAGCAGTTCTGTAAAGCTGTATCTCAATCTACAGCTGTTGCATAAATATTGTGGCCAGCACCTAACTGAAGAGGAGGGATCCCCCTGGCATTCCTTGGGAATTCTTTTGGCATGACAGGAAAGCAATGGACAACGGAGCTACGTGAGAACTTTTCATTTGGATTTTCAGAACCTGAGCACCCCACATTCCATTTTCTCTGCTGAGGTTTGGTTAAAGCCCTGATTTGTATTTCCTGGCCCTTCTGTCTTCATTGTTCCACTCAGAAATGTCTCATATTAAAATCTTTATTTATTTAATTTTTTTTTTTTTTTAAATCAATCGAGGCCTTTTTGCCCCAAACTGAGCCAAGTGCAGCACGAACAAACGTGATTCTCTCCAGGAGTTGAGGGAGCTCACATCAAAACTCCTGGGTTCTCTCTTGCAGTGGGTTCCTGAAGAGGCTCAATGATGATCACTCAGACAAGTGGCTCAGTGTCCCCAGGTGTGAGAACATCACCAGAACCTGGTGCAACTTCTCCTCCATCATCACCAACACGGGATTTTATTATCTGCGAGTGCAGGCCAGGAGGGACAGCAAATCCTGTTTGTCCAGGGAAGTCAAAGTGGATCCTCTGAAAATAAGTAAGGAAATTGTTTCCTGAAATGTTCATTGCTCAGCAAACTCATTGCTCAGTGCCAAATGTCTTTATGAGCTGACAGGAAACTGGAGAGGGGATTCCACAAGAATATAGTGAGAATAATTGAAATATTTCTCAGGACTTGATATTCTGAATAAAATGATGAAATTACACTTTTAACTCTGTATTTCTTAAAAATTATGGTAGATTTCACTGCATTTGAAACAATGTTTTTAGTTGTATTTCTTTTTCAGTTGGATTTTAATTCTTTATTTCATTGTTTTCAGATGGAATTGGCCCTCCTGGTTTAAGGCTGGACCTCAGTGATGCCTCACTCCACATCCTTATTTTTCCTCCAGGAGGAGCTGAGGATGAAGCTGTGAGGGGCATTTATGACTTGTCCTACAGGATCCTGTACTGGAAAAAATCCTCTGAGGTGTGAACTAATTAAATACAATATAAAATCGATTCTGACTTAAATCCTGAGTTTCAGTCCTCCCTGAGGAGCTCCTTTCCAAAAGAGGCAGATTCGTGGTGTATCAGTCTTTAAAAAGTCAATTTATTGGGTTTTTTAATGAAAGAGTCTGTCATAAACCAAATCACTGTGACTTTTATCACCCAGCAGTTGATATTTTCATGTAACTCTCTTAGATATCTGGTCACTGTGATTTTTATCTCCCAATGATGGGTTAAAATCTCAATTTCCATGGATGTGGCTGTGTGCAACGTGATGGAAAAACTCCATCCAGCACTGAAGTCCTGCATGCTTTTATCCCACATTTTAATGGATCTTTCCATGTTCTTTAAATACTCCTTGGGGTAAAATATTTCACAGTAATATTGGTGAAATATTGGTGGGGGGCAGAAGAGAAGGAAACAAACTGCAGCAGGAAGGAATTTCCTTGGAACTTGGAATTGTGACATTTCAGAATGGGGAAAGCACCTGGGTCTTGGCCAGGAAGTGTTTGCTGAGTTTTGCTTGGGAGCTAAGGGGTGGTTTGTATATTTTATTGAACCTGGTGCCCAGGGAGGTGGTGGAAGTTTTCCAGAGGCATCTTGGGGTGCTGCTGGTGGGACTGGGTGAGCTGGAAAGTCTCTGCAGCCCTGTTGATCCTGGGCTTGCAGCAAGGTCTGACATTTCACAGAATCCCTTCTCCAGCAGAGGCTGCAGTTCTCACCCATCCATCTAATCCCTCCTTTTCTCCCTTTTTTTTGTTTTTCTTTTGCCAGTGGGAAGTGAAGCAGAAGGAGGTGAAGCAAACCATAGCCACAGTCCCTGATGTGTCCCCCTCCACCCTGTACTGTGTCAAAGTCCAGGCTTTCTCTGAGCCCTACAACAAGAGCAGTGCCTACAGCCAGCAGGAATGCATCCACACCCCTGCAGGTGGGCTCAGCCTGGCCAAGCTTCCCCCCTGCAGCTGGAATCCTTCCCCCTTCACTGGGAACTCACAGCTTAAAACTCCTGGGAGCACCTGGCTGGGCAGAGAGCTTCAGTCCACCCAGTCCTACAGCTTGGAAGGGAGAAAGGAATGCCTAAATTCCATGTTTTATCCTTGAAACTGCCTTAGTCCTTCTGGGAATCAGTCTCCTGTGCTGAAGAGTGAGGAGATAAATCAGATTTGTTAGGGCTGAAAGCTCATCTTGGTGAAAAGGGACTCACTCAGAACAGAAAACACTCACTCAGAACTCACTCAGAACAGAAAACAAATCATGGTGAAGATAATTGGCCACATAAAATTTTATTAGCATTATCAAAATTTCTGACTCTTCAAACTGCCTTAAAGCCAAGAACATGAGATAACAGCAATGCCTGGTTCACATTCAGGATTCATTTCTATCATGGTCCTCACTGCTGTGTCTTATCAAGCCTAAAAAGAACCAAATGCCACTCTTTACCTGAATAAGATAAATATTTTAATCAATTTACCTATCTATTACTCTTCCCCTTATCCTTCTATTTCAATGGCTGTCTTTAAATCCAAGCAGTGCCTTCAAGACAGACCATGCCCTGTCTTTCCAATGTTTTTATACCCCAGAGTGAAAACCTTCCATCCTTTGATCATGAAGTAAAACCAGATTATATCCTTTGGATTACTTGGAAAGTGGCTGCTGGTGCCTGTTAATTTTAGTTTCAGCAGACTCCTTTCAGCTTGTTGAGACAGTCATGGAACCATGGAATGGTTTGGGTGGGAAGGACCGTGAAGATCATTTAATTCCCAGTCCTGCCATGGCAGGGACACCTCCCACTGTCCCAGGAGCTCCCAATGTCCAGCCTGGCCTTGGGCACTGCCAGGGATCCAGGGGCAGCCCCAGCTGCTCTGGCAATTCCATCCCAGCCCCTGCCCACCCTGCCAGGGAACAATTCCTGCCCAAGATCCCATCAAATCCTACTCTGAAGCCATTCCCTGGCTCCTGGCCCTGCAGCCCTTGGCCCCAGTCCCTCTCCAGCTCTCCTGGAGCCCCTTCAGGCCCTGCAAGGAGCTCTGAGCTCTCCCTGGAGCTTCTCCTCTCCAGCTGGTGGTGCTGGGGTGATGGTGGGACTGGGTCATTTTGGATGTCTCTTCCCAGAATCCCAGAGAATCTTTGGTGATTCTGTGTTCTTGTGTTGGAGAATATTTTGTGGCTTCTTTAAGCAAAATTATCTCACATGCTGGCACAGCATCAGTTTTCCCTGGCTGGGTGATGTGGAAATGTTGAATTATTTAAATTATTTGATAAACTCTGCAGCACAGTTGGAGCTGTTTTTTAATTTCTGCTGGTTCTGACTACCTTGACTGAATGGTTTTTATTCCCAAATTTAGGTTCACGTTTACCTCTGATCGTTTTTGGGATTTTCATGGGTGCCCTGCTGTTTGTCCTGCTGGTGGCCAGTCCTCTTGTTTTTATGCTCTACAAAGCCTACAACAAAATCAAATACGTGTTCTTCCCCTCCTGCCAGCCCCCCCTGAACATCGAGGTGAGCTCTGACTTCTCAGCTATTAAACAGCTTCTTTGTAGGAAAATGAACTCTAAATATCATGGAAAAAAAAAAAGATGTTTATCTTTTATGGGTCAGCCAGGGTTCCTTTTAGAGGTTTTATCAGTGGTCTCCAGACCTTTGTTTCATCTCCAGCTTGGCACAGCTGGTGCTTTGCAGGGATCCTGTTTTGGAATGAAAAGGGCAACATTCATGTCCTGAAACATCTATACCGGGATTTTCTTTTAATTCTTGTGTGGCCTCCTCAGTCTCTAATGGATGAAATGTTGCAATTTTTTGGTGATTGACAACTGAGAGCAGGGAAAGGGCTGAGATAAAATGTGTTTAGTGTTTGTTTCTGTGAATGGATGTGGAGCTGGGATCTGCCCCAGGGAACAGGGACAGGAGGAGAGGGAACGGCCTCAGGCTGGGCCAGGGGAGGCTCAGGGTGGACAGCAGCAGGAATTTGCCCATGGAAAGGGAGCTCAGGCCTTGGCAGGGGCTGCCCAGGGAGCTTTGCAGTGCCCATCCCTGGAGGTGCCCAAGGAAGGGCTGGACGTGGCACTCAGGGCTCTGGGCTGGGGACAAGGTGGGCATCAGGCACAGCTGGGACTCCCTGGGCTACGAGGGCTTTTCCAGCCCCTGGGATTTTGGGATTCTGTGGACTGAACTGAATTGTGAGTTGGTGACCTTAGGGGGAAACAAGAGCTGTGTCAGGGGTAGAAAACCACACCATGCTGCTCAGCATGAACATGGAACCTGGAGTGGTTTGGGTTGGGAAGGGACCTCAGAGCCCACCCAGTGCCCCCCTGCCATGGCAGGGACACCTCCCACTGTCCCAGGAGCTCCCAATGTCCAGCCTGGCCTTGGGCACTGCCAGGGATCCAGGGGCAGCCCCAGCTGCTCTGGCAATTCCTGTGCCAGAGCCTCAGCACCTTCACAGTGAAGAATCTGATCAATCACATTTGTGTGGTGTTAAGCAGAATCAGTATTTAATTATTTAAATCAGTATATAATTATTATTTCTGAATGTTCATCTCTTCCCCTCCTGCAGGGATTTGGAGCACAACCCTTCAGCAGCCCTTACCTGTCAGCTGCAGAGGAACCTGTGGAAAATTGCTGTGTGATCGAATCCATGATCACAGAAGAGGGAAATCAGATTGATTTTACAGACTACCAACATTCCAAACAGAGCAGTCGAGACTCAGGGAATTATTCCAACGACACCAACTCTTCGGGGAGCAAAGGATCCAAAGAAACACTGGAAAATGAAATCATTTAACTTTGGGAGAGCAAAATTCACTTTATGGGATTGCCAGCTTCACAAACACTTCAGACTGCTTTGTGATGGAAGTCCCAGCCTGAGGGGATCTCTGGGATCTTTGGGATCCTGGGGGGAACTCTGATCTTTGGAATCCTGAGGGGGATTCTGATCTTTGGAATCCTGAGGGGGATTCTGAGCTTTGGAATCCTGAGGGGGATTCTGAGCTTTGGAATCCTGAGAGGGATTCTGATCTTTGGGATCCTGGGGGGGATTCTGATCTTTGGGATCCTGAGAGGGATTCTGTGAGTTTTGGGATCCTGAGGGGGATTCTGTGAGTTTTGGGATCCTGAGGGGGATTCTGTGAGTTTTGGGATGGCTGGGTTTAGGTTCCCAGGGCTGTCCTTGCTGGGGGATCTCCTCACCCCGCTGTCCCCACCCCAGCCAGGGCTACACCAGGAGCAGCTCTGGACACTTGAAGCTGCTGAGCTGAGCAGATCCTGCCCTCTCCAGCAGAGAATTCCCCGTGAGCTGAGCAGATCCTGCCCTCTCCAGCAGAGAATTCCCCATGAGCTGAGCAGATCCTGCCCTCTCCAGCAGAGAATTCCCCGTGAGCTGAGCAGATCCTGCCCTCTCCAGCAGAGAATTCCCCGTGAGCCCACAGTGTCTACACAGCCAAAGGCAATCCATGGACACAATCCTCTGGAACTTCCAGCCCCTGGGCAGAGCTGGGCTCAGCAGAGCCAGGGGAGCCACAGGAGCAGCAGTGAGGAGGCTGGGAATCCTCAGGGAATCCTCAGGGAATCCTCAGGGAATCCTCAGGGATTCCTCAGGAGATTCTCAGGGATCCCTCAGGAGATTCCTCAGGAGATTCCTCACAGGATTCCTCAGGGATTCCTCAGGGATTCCTCACAGGATTCCTCACAGGATTCCTCAGGGATTCCTCACAGGATTCCTCACAGGATTCCTCAGGGATTCCTCAGGAGATTCCTCAGGGATTCCTCACAGGATTCCTCAGGGATTCCTCACAGGATTCCTCACAGGATTCCTCAGGGATTCCTCACAGGATTCCTCACAGGATTCCTCAGGGATTCCTCACAGGATTCCTCACAGGATTCCTCAGGGATTCCTCACAGGATTCCTCACAGGATTCCTCAGGGATTCCTCACAGGATTCCTCAGGGATTCCTCAGGGATTCCTCACAGGATTCCTCACAGGATTCCTCACAGGATTCCTCACAGAATTCCTCACAGAATTCCTCAGGGATTCCTCAGGGATTCCTCAGGGATTCCTGGGTTTGGAGCAGGGCTGCTGGGAGGTGTTCCTGCCGTGGCAGGGGTGGATTGGGATGAGCTTTAGGCTCTCTCCAGACTCGTTCTGGAATCAGCAGGACCCGCTGGGATTTGGGAAGTGCCTTCAGCAGAGGCCTGGGCTTGGCACTCGGAGCTTTCCCAGCTGAGTCGTGCTTTGCCAGGAGACGTTTCTGTGGCTGAATGATCAGGATGTGATCAGCACACTGCCCTTGCCATATTCCATGGTTTCCATGCTGGCTCCACCATCTTCCAGAGGCATTTTCCTTTAAGTACCTTATTTTTTAATGAAGGAACTGTTTTGGGCTCAGCTGGGTTTGAGCATCCCAAGGGCTGCTGCTGTTTGTTCGAACCAGGAACTCTTGGTGTTTATAAATCCTTTTTTTTATTTGTGAATTTTAATTTTGTAAATTCCCTATCCCTGTTTTCATTGAAGAACATAATAAATTTTACACATTTGCTTCTTATCCCTTTCTTGGTTCTGTGTGGTTTTGGTGCAGGGACATGGAAGCTCCCATGAGGAGCTCCTGAAAAACCCAAAGTGAGGGATATAATGGAATAGAATGAATCTAAAATATTATTAATATTAAATAATTAATAAATATAATAGAAAAATATATTATAATAGTATATAAAACAATATATAAATATACTAATAGCATAATACAGTATATTATATATTAATATAATAAATAATATAAATACAATATATATTTAATACATATTTATTAATATATACTTTACAATTATTATATTATATTATATTATATTACATTACATTACATTACATTATATTATATTATATTCTTATAATTAATTTATAATCTATAATTAAGATATCATTTAATATATTAAATATAACACTAATATAATATAATATAATATAATATAATATAATATAATATAATATAATATAATATAATATAATATAATATAATATTTATATAGAAGTTGAATTAATGGACAAAATAATTGGACAAAATATTAATTCATGGGAAGAATTTCACTGCCAGATTTTAAGCAAAGCACTCAGTGAATGTTCCTGAAAGAGGCAGGATAATTCACAGGCAATCCCCATTTTCCTCTGCTATGCAGAACCAAATGGATTCTAAATAATAATAATAATAATAATAATAATAATAATAATAATAATAATAATAATAATAATAATATCTAAATGTGCTTACAGAAAATCTTGTGCCAGCTCTTTTCAGTAGGACCAGAAGCAGCAAAATCAGAACAGTGAGATGGAAAAACTCCTTGATTCAATAGGTATTTAAAATAATAATAATAATAATAGAAATAATAGAAAATATTATTATTATCATTATTATTATTAATAATGTTATTATTATTATTATATTTATTATTATTATATTTATTATTATTATATTTATTATATATTTTTTATTATATTATTAAGAGTAATTGATATTATTAATAGGTGGTTTCCTTTTCCTTGCTCCAGATATTCCCAAGGAGATGAGCTTGGTGCTCTTCCCCAGCCTCAAGGATCCATCTCTGGGTGCTGTTGATGGAATCCTCTCAGTGCCCTGGGAGCAGTGGATTTATTATAATTTTATTATTATAAATTTATAATAAATTTCAATTTATTATTAGAAATTGATATTTATAATAATTATAATAAAGGGTAAAATTGACTTTGGCAGTGCTGGGTGCTTGGCAGCTGGGATTTCACAAGAATACAGTGAAAATTGAAATATTTCTCAGGAGCTGATGTTCTGAATAACTCGTGCCAGTTCGTGGGAACCAATTCCCATCCCTGCTTTCCCACTCCATCCCCTGCATCTCCGTGAGGATTCTCCAGATTCCAACATTCCCAGCACTTACACTCCCAGGAATTCCACTTGTCTCCTTCACATCCACTCCATCCTGCAGGTGGAACTGATATGCTTTTTGGTTTTATTTTAGTTTTTAATTCTTTTTAATTTTTATTTTTATTTTCATTTCTTTATTTTTTTGGGTTTTATTTTTATTTTAGTTTTTAATTGTTTTTATTTTTATTTTGAATTCTTTTGTTTATTTTTATTTTAGCTTTTAATTGTTTTTATTTTTATTTTTTATTTTTATCTTTATTTTTATCTTTATTTATTTTTTATTATTATTTTTATTTATTTTTCTTTTTTTGTTTATTTTTCTTTTTATTTTTACTTTTTATCTTTATCTTTATTTTTATCTTTATTTTTTATTATTATTTTTATTTCATTTTCTTTTTTATTTTTGTTTATGTTTATTTTTTAAGTTGTTAATTGTTTTTATCTTTATTTTTTATTTTTTCTTTATTTTTACTTTTATTTTTATTTATTTTTTATTCTTATTTTTATTTATATTTTTGGGCTTTATTTTTGTTTTTTTATTTTTGTTTTTTTTATTTTAGTTTTTAATTAATTTTGTTTTGAATAATTTTTTATTTTTTAAATTATTTTTATTTGTTTTTGGTTTTGGTCTTTGTTTTTATTTTTGTTTATTTTTATTTTAGTTTTTAATTATTTTTATCCTTATCTTTATCTTTATTTTTTATTTTTATTTATTTTTATTATTTTTTTTATTTATATTTTTAATTTTGGGGGTTTTTTTGTTTCTTTTTATTTTAATTTTTAATTATTTTTATTCTTGTTTTTATTTTTATTTTTATTTTATTTCCTCTCTAGGCCCCAGTTGTTGATAACCAGAGGGGCAGTGGGAAATTCCTCCTCGTGTTCTTTCTTTCAGTGTTTATTTTCCTGCTGCTTTCCAGTGTCATCGATCAGATAAAACACTCCACAAATTCATTAAATTCGAAATTAAAAATGATCAGAGGGTTACAAAAATTAATCACAATTTACAGTATTATAAAATTTATAATTATATATTTATTATTATTATTATTATTAGCATCATTATTATCATTATTATTATCATTATTATCATTATCATCATTATTAAATATATATATTTTATAAAATATATAAAAATATATATAATTTTAATACATATTATGTTCTTATAATATATAGTATGTTATTATAATATATCAATATAATATATAAAATATGTAATTATAACATGTAATAATAGCTTATGATAATATATAATATAAATTATAAAATATATAAAAATATAAATTATAAATTAAAATTTAGTTACAATATTACAAATACTAAATTATATATAAATATAGATAATTATAATATATAATAATGTAATATTTTATAAAATACATGATATAATGTAAATATAAAATATATATAATTATAAATTCTAAATTGCAATTGTTACAATATTACAAATTATGAATTATATAATATATAAATACATAGAATTATATATTATTTTATAATATCCATAATATAAATATAAAATATATAAATATAAATTCTAAATTACAATTTAGTTACTATATTATAAATTATATATCAATATATATCATTATAAAATGTAATATTTTATAATATAGAATATATTATATAAATATAAAATATATATAAATACAAATTCTGAATTACAATTTAGCTGAAATATTATAAATTATAAAATATAGAAATATATATCATTATAATATCTATTATTTTATAATATGTATAATATATAAATATAAAATATACATGATTATAAATTCTAAATTACAATTTAGTTACAGTATTATAAATTATATAATATAGAAATATATACAATTTTATATTATTTTATAAACCTCACTCAGCCCTTAAATCCATCATTGGGCCATAATTAACATTAAATTTAATTAACATTTTTTAATTAAAACATTAAAACCCCCCAGGACATTGTGGGCAGCCAGGACAATTATTTTTTCCTTTTTATTTTTTCCTTTTTATTTTTCCTTTTTATTTTTTCCTTTTTATTTTTTCCTTTTTATTTCTTCCTTTTTATTTTTTCCTTTTTATTTTTTCCTTTTCTCTTCTTTCCTTTGCCCCTGGAAAATCTCTTCCCTAGAAAATCTCTTATTTTTCCTGGAAAATCTCTTCCTTCCCCTAGAAAATCTCTTCTTTCCTCTGGAAAATCTTTTATTTTCCCTAGAAAATCTCTTCTTTTCCCTGGAAAATCCTTTCCTTTCCCTAGAAAATCTCCTCTTCCCCTGGAAAATCTTCTCTTTCCTGGAAAATCTCTTTCTTCTCCTGGAAAATCTCTTATTTTCCCTAAAAAATCTCTTTCTTCTCCTAGAAAATCTTTCCTCTGGAAAATCTCTTCCTTCCTCTGGAAAATCTCTTCCTTCCCTTATAAAATCTCTTCCTTTCCCCTATAAAATCTCTTTTTTCCCCTATAAAATCTCTTCCTTCCCCTATAAAATCTCTTTTTTCCCCTATAAAATCTCTTTCTTTCCCCTATAAAATCTCTTTTTTCCCCTATAAAAACTCTTCCTTCCCCTATAAAATCTCTTTTTTCCCCTATAAAATCTCTTTTTTCCCCTATAAAATCTCTTCCTTCCCCTATAAAATCTTTTTTTTCCCCTATAAAATCTCTTTTTTCCCCTATAAAATCTCTTCCTTCCCCTATAAAATCTCTTTTTTCCCCTATAAAATCTCTTCCTTCCCCTATAAAATCTCTTTTTTCCCCTATAAAATCTCTTCCTTCCCCTATAAAATCTCTTTTTTCCCCTATAAAATCTCTTTTTTCCCTGCCTGCCTCCCTCCCTCCATCTGGACTCGTTTCCCAGAGCAGGAGCGTTCACTCCTCTCCCTTCTGCCGAGCTCCTTCCCTGAGTCACAGCAAATTCCTTCCGCTCTTTCCCACCAAAATTCCCCTTTTTGGCTGCTGGGGTTTTTCCCGAAGCCCTTGGGGAGCTCCTGGAAACTCCCCCAGCTCCTGCTGTGTCCCTTTCCCTGGGAGCTGGAATCACTTCCCAGCTTCTGCAGGGTCCCCAGGAGGGTCCCCAGGAGGGTCCCCGAGGGCTCTGGGGTGGCCTTTGGGGTCAGCTTTGGGGTCACCTGGCAGTTCTGTCCCCGCAGCCGCTGTCCCAGCACGGGAGGTGCTTTAGGGTGTGTCCCTCACATTCATCTTCTCATTTCCTGCACATCCTGGAAAACCCCAACCAAAAACTGATCCAGGGGGGATCCTCATCCAGAGGAACCGCGGAGCTGCTCCTGGAGCCAGGCTGGGAGAGCTGGGGGTGCTCAGCTGGAGAGGAGAAGCTCCAGGGAGAGCTCAGAGCCCCTTGCAGGGCCTGAAGGGGCTCCAGGAGAGCTGGAGAGGGACTGGGGCCAAGGGCTGCAGGGCCAGGAGCCAGGGAATGGCTTCAGAGTAGGATTTGATGGGATCTTGGGCAGGAATTGTTCCCTGGCAGGGTGGGCAGGGGCTGGGATGGAATTGCCAGAGCAGCTGGGGCTGCCCCTGGATCCCTGGCAGTGCCCAAGGCCAGGCTGGACATTGGGAGCTCCTGGGACAGTGGGAGCTGTCCCTGCCATGGCAGGGGGGGATGGGAAGGGCTGTGACAATCCCAAACCTCTCTGGGATTCCGGGATTCTCCCCAAATGTCTCTATTTTGTTGCTGTATTTTATATATTGGTAAAGGTCTGTCTGCACAAACCAGCCTCTGGGATAAGTCGCAATATTAAAGGCTAAAATCCTTGAAACTTGCCTGTAGAAAGTAAAACAATGTTCCTGTGTACAAGGATAAGAATGTAAACTTGTGTGTACTAGCCAATAGTAGCTTGCTCTGCCCGCAGACCCTGTAGAACCCTATAAAAGGTGTGCTAAAGATAGAAATCAACGGCATTCACAATTACTTCTGTGAAGACTGGTGAACAGCTTGGGGGTCTTTCAACATCTGGCGCTCCGACCAAGGACACCCCTGCGGGCAGAGGGGCTTTGGAGTCAGCGGAGTGGATCTGGGCATTAGACGTCGTGGGCTTGGATCGGTACCGGATAGGCAGCCTGAGCGCGGTGAGACGCGGTGCGGTAGGACGTGGAAATTCAGGCTGCTGTGGGGGGCCCAGGCAGGCAAGAGCGTGGTAGAAGGGTCGCAACCTTCCCCCTTGCGGGTTGCCGTCAGCATGGATGTGGAATTTGCGGCGGCAGATAAACTGCTTCTCTGCATCCTTGTTAAACGAGGCGAAGCAGCCCAGGAAAAGGACCTGGATATGCTCATTATATGGGCTAATTGTCATGGGCATTTGCAGTGCCCACACTGCTTTTTGCGGTGCAAGAATGGACTGATATATGGGCTCTGATATGGGAAACGGCAATTACGGAAAAGAGCAAGGACACTGTGTCTCTCGGTTGAACTTGGCAGATTGTAATTAATACCTTAAAATCAGGAAAGCAAGATATACTGAGGCTGTGAGCTCTGTAATTCTACCTGCATCACAGCAGCAGATGCCTTCACCTCCCACTGCTGGGCAAGCTATCTCCTATCTATGCTGCCCATGGAGAGAGGGAGGGAGAGTCAAAGAGAAGAAAAAAATGAGAAAAAAAAAAAAAAAAAGTTCCACAGCGAACGCTGAAACAACGAACAGAATCTGTTCAGTTATGGCAGGATGTGATACATCCAGAAATATTTGCTTCATTTTTGGAGTCACTTTTAGCATTACAATCTTATTTAAGTTCCATCTTTACCACCCTGGAAGGAAAGAAGCCAAATTTAGATTGGTTTCCACCCGAACCAGGGGGACATGGGGGAGCGAGGTGGGTGCAGAGAACAAAGGCACCCTGGGGGTAGAAGCAGCACAAGAAAAGTTCCAAGGCCACGCTGATAAGCTGCAATGATCAGCTGTTAGCACCTGGCCGTGAGAGACTTTTCGTGTAACATCGCCTGCTTCTGTAAAATCGTGCCTTTTTCCTCTATCGGCGAACAAGAGAGATTGAGAGAAAAAACTGCATTTGTTAGAGTTAACTTTGTGAGGTTTTTCTTTTCTTTCTCTCTGTTTTTCCTCTCTGCGAGAGTATGTAGAGAATGTGAAGAAAGATAAGAGCAGCAGAGAGCAGCAGCAGGGCGGGCAGTCAAACCCCACCCCGCTCCCTCTCTAAGAAGAAGCGTCGGGATTGTACCCAGTTTGTTAAAAAGTCGTGATTTATTGGGTTTTCAAAATGTTTTTATATACCATTTTAGAGTTAATTTTGTGTTTTAAGTAATTATGAGTTTATGCAATTGCAGTTTTTAGGATTTTACTGAGAAGTTATTGTGAGTCTTTGAAAGTGAAAAAAAAAACAACAAAACAAAAAACAAAAAAAAAAGAGAGAGAGAAAAACTGTTTAACAGAAGTTGCCTTGCAATAATTGGATTTTAGAACCCAAGGTTAAAATATGGTGTGATTTACAGCTTCTAGGAAAACCTTCCAATTAATGTTATCTACAGAAGAGATTTATGGTTTAAAAAAAAATAATTAGTTAAGAGAACTTTACTGTACAAGACAAAGTTAAGTTAAAGTATATATTATCCATTTGCTTGTTTTTTCCACAATTTTAATAAGATAATTTTAATGTGAGTCCTTTTGTTATATAAAACACATATAACTGCATATACACCAATTTGGATTTTGGGTTTTAGTTTAAGAATTGGACTTGATGTTTCTGAAAAAATGTAAATGTAGTACTTTTGAAAAGTGCTACAAAAGCTAAATGGCAACTTGCCAATTCCTGTGTTGTTGTGGTTTTTCTCCAGAAAAACTACACTTTTAAATCCTAACCAATTTAAGCACATACTAGGTAAATTTCTGTTATGAATGAGTATTTTTAGTAACATTTGCAGTTATTGTGGGTTATTCTTAAAGTTAGATGACATAGAATTGTGATGTATTTGTTACATTTTTATAATCTTTATAGTGAATCCATGTTATTGTTATATTGTGTTTGAAAGGTATATATCAAACTTTTAGCTGCCTTTTTGTAGTAACAGAAAAAGATTAAGTTATATTTTTATTTAGTATAGATTAAGTGTTAATAGAATTAAGGATAGTCGAGTTTTATAATGTTTAGGCTTGAATGTTTTTAAGTTAAGTTTTCTAACTTAGATATTCTTTTAAGGTTAAGTTTGTTATTTCCTTTTGTCATAAATAATTATTGTTAGGTTTAAATATTGTTTAATTTAAATTGTTTTATGTTTTATTGGAGACACTTGTCTAAACTGCAACGTATAGTTATTTTCCTAGAGAGATGAAGACAACCACAACTGAAACAGCAGTGATGGAACACTGGTGAACACCTGTTTGTGGATAGAAGTGAATGCAGTCTGTGACACCCTTGACTTCACCAGGAGTTCTATTGGTTGTTGCAATCTCTGCAGTTTTTGTTTGTTATAGCTTTCTTATTTTTCAGTGTTTCCAGAATTTTAAGAAGATGTACCATTGTTGAAGATCAGCTGCTATGGGGGAGGCTTCAGATTAAACCAACTGCTGCATGGTTTAATTAGTCTGGTACCTAAGGCTTCTGATCATTTGCTTTGTACAAATGCATTTTAACAGTTTGCTGTGCTGTAAGCATCTCATAGCTGCTGCTATTGAGAACCTTGTTTTAGAAATGAGTTAAGAGGCATCTTTCCAGTTTAAAGCCTAGGCCCTGGCCAAGCCTTGACTTTACCTGGATGAAATGTTTGCCAACAGATCCATATGTTTTCTGTACCAAATCAGTATTTGAGTCACTTTTTGACTCAACAATTTGACCCTGTTAATATGACAGCTTTATCAATTTTGAAGTGGGCTTGGAGAATCATTTCCGGAGATGATTACCCAATCCTTCACTGATCTTTTTTTTGTTTCTGTTTGTTTGCTAACTATGGGATGCTGGTGCAGTGTTTTAGTAATTAATAGTAGTTTTATATTACATATGTTATTAATAATGTTTATGATTTAATTGATTTTTAACTGGTATAAGTTCTTAATTGTGTATATGGTTTTGTGTTGATGTTGATGTTTATAACAGAAGTACATCTCATTTTATTTTTTTTAAGAAAAGGGGGGAAATGGATGCCCTAAAAGCATTTGATTAGTGTAATTCATTAACTTCAAGGAGAGAAGTGTCTGTGTTTTGTTGGCAGGTTCAGAAAGGTCACCTGTCCATCTGCCCAGACTGTGTGCCTCTGAACACACGAGATCCAGTGAACAGAGATGTCATCACACACCCTTGGTACTCCAGACATGGATCAGAAGTGGAGCTGTCAGGACACAGTTGTGTCTGAACACTATACAGACAGTTGCCAACAGAAATTTTATGTTGTTATTATGATGTTGTGTCTCTACCAATTTTTCAGGTATCCTTTGTTTTAAGATTTAGAAGGATCTGAAGAACAACTTGAACATCAAAGCCCTCAGTCACCGATCAGCTGCCAGCTGACATCACGGGAGCAGTGAACGTTCCAGGACTGAATCGTGTTAGAGAAATTCTGTAGAAGATCTAAGAAGTGTAGAGACTCCATTTAACTGTATATAAAGCAAATTGTAGTTGTGTTTTTATCCTTTCAGCAAATTGCTTTCACGCTTAGACCACATATATACCAGAGCACGTGTGTTAAAAGTAGTTAGATAATAGTCTAAGATAGAGTTTAGCCTGTGTAGTAATTGTTATGTTAGTATAAAGTATAAGTATTTCCCCTTCAAGAGCTAGTGTAAGCATCTTTGAAAGTTCATTTAACGTTAAAGTTTAGCTGTGAGTTTGCTCGTATGGTGTCATTTACATGGAACAAACTGCTTATGGTAATTGTGTTGTGTATAGTCCTGACCAACTGTCTGCTAATTAATATCCAAAAGTGACAGAACATATGGGTCACTCTGGCACATTGAACTGGCCAAAGGTCAATGTGTTTGAGCCTAGCCACACCTGGAGATCCTTTCACACCTGTCTCGTAGGAGTCCCTGAATGGGATCCTCCAGCATTTAAAGGTTTAATTAGTAACGAGACTCCACTGAATCGATTGGCAATGTTGCAAGAGTGCAGTCGCACTCTTGGCTTCACATTAAGACAACTTGAAGCCTGTTGGCAAGCAAAAATTACCAAAGTTCTCAATGTTACAACCCTCAGAAGAATTAGATTTGTTAAGTTCCACCGATACCTCAGGTGGATGGATAATGTTTGAACCCCCGACAAAAAGTCATTCTAACAAAGTAATGCGGCACTGAGCTGCAGTCAGCCCTACAGCTGATCTTGTTACTACCATTGAAAGTAAAGCTTTTATTTGTGGTGCAATCTCACAGGACAATTACCAAAGCGATTACCTAGTTCCATCTTCCTCATCTGTGGAGATACAGCATGGAATGAGATTCCTGCTAATCCACAGAGGACCCTGTTATCTTGGGAAATTAACTTTGTTCCACCCAAGTTTACATCAATTGTTGAATGTAACTAGCAAAATGAAAAACATCAAACAGTCAAAGCGAAGCCTGAATGAATTGGGGCCTAGCAACTCTAAAAAGGCTCGCTTGCTAGACTAAGGAAGGATTGAACTTAACATCCACGATGTTAAGTGAGCTTTCAGCCGATGTGAGTAGTGTGTCATGCAGTATTATGAAATCGAGCTGCAATTGACTTTTTGCTCTTAGCACAAGGACATGGTGGTGAAGAGTTTGAAGGCATGTGCTGCTTGGATCTTACTGATCATTCAGCTTCCATCCATAAGCAACTACAACAGCCACAGGATGGGTTACATGCCCTGAAAGAAGATAGTGACCCCATCGGAAGTTGGTTTGCCAGCTGGGGCATCACCGGATGGTTGAGGTCTCTTGTGCTAGAAGGGGGACGGACTTTACTTATAATGTTAATTGAGATGACAGTTAAAGTTTTGTGTTATCTTATCCAAAGCCTGGTTTGTGCAAAAAGAGAAAGGGGGAATTGTTGCTGTATTTTATATATTGGTAAAGGTCTGTCTGCACAAACCAGCCTCTGGGATAAGTCGCAATATTAAAGGCTAAAATCCTTGAAACTTGCCTGTAGAAAGTAAAACAATGTTCCTGTGTACAAGGATAAGAATGTAAACCTGTGTGTGTTAGCCAATAGTAGCTTGCTCTGCCCGCAGACCCTGTAGAACCCTATAAAAGGTGTGCTAAAGATAGAAATAAACGGCATTCACAATTACTTCCGTGAAGACTGGTGAACAGCTCGGGGGTCTTTCAACACTATTTGACTTTCCTTGCCCCTGTGACCTTTTTGTTCCTTCAGCTGTTTACCCCTCCCAGCCTCCCAGAATTCAGGATGAATTTATTCACCAAGAGAAGCCTTTTCTCAGAAGAGCTGCTCAGACAAGTTCATTCCTGGCAGATTTCGGGCTGTTTGTCTCTCCACAAAAGCAGATCTGTGTTTGCCCTGCTCAGGCCCTGCCTGACTGCACTTCCTCTGTCTCCTGCAGGCTCGATTTCATCACAGATTTACTGTAAGTGAATCACTGAGCCCTTTTGTTGTTTTGTTTTTTTGCTCTGAGCCTCAGGGTGGTGAAATGCACACACACAATGGCCCGAGGGCTCCAGGAGATCCCAAATCCTGCTCCAGCTCAGCCACCTCCAACACCACCCAGCCAGGGAAAATCTGCTTTTTTTCCTTCCTGATCTCTTTGTGACCTCTCCTTTTCACAGGCACCCCAGCCTCACGAAATCCCAGAATCCCAGACTGGAAGGGACCTTAAAAATCATCCATAAAAACTCCAACCTCTTCCTAGGGTGGCACAATTCCCTTCACCCTCCGTGCCTGCAGCTTCAGGTGCTGCACATCCCAAGGAATTCCAGGACACGGGGAATGGCTCCCAGTGCCAGAGGGCAGGGTAGGACTGGAAATTGGGAGCAGAATGTCCGAATTGGAGATGCCTCTTCACACATCTAAATAATTTTCCATCTACTCCAGTTTTCCCCAGCTGGCACATGAGGGTCCAGAGCATCCCAAAACACCAGCAGAGCCAGCACAGCAGAGTTTGCAGTGGGAGCTTTTGTGGCTGACCACACCAATTTGGGGTTTCTGCAAGAGTTTGTTTATTTTTCATGTCATGCCTCTACCAAAGAACTCAATTCTGCTTCTGTTCCTGGAAGAATGTTAAAAATGCAAGCAGTAAACACCAGAAGTGGCAAGGGATGAGGTCAGAGTTTGGAGGGATTTTGGTATAGTAGGTCTGGGATTTGTTTTAGGCTTTCAAAGTGTAATTTGAATCCTCCTTATTTTCCTTCCTTGTTTCAGTTTTCTGAGTTACCTGTGGCTCTTCACAAGAACAGAGGGACCATTGAGGAACACAAGGCAGGGGCTGATTTCTCTCCCACTGTTATCCCAGAATTGTTCACATCCTGATTTCTGCCTGATGTGGAGCTGCCCCGGCTCTGGCAATGGATTCATTTCCCCTCTCTCTCTGTGTGTTTCTTTCTGGGCACCTTCCTTATCTTTTTGTAGATTCAAATTTATTTTTTTTTTCAAGATTCTGTGCCAGAAATTCAGCTGCAGGAAAGTCAGGGGATCGTTTATCCCTCACTGATTTGGCATTGAGCTTGCTTCCCTCTCCCTAGGCTCAAATAAAGCCAATACACTGAATTATCCCTGACCTCCTGTAGGTTCTGCAGATCTCCTGGATTATTGATATTATTTTGTTTTAATTGGATGTCACATTAAATCCAGCTCTCTCTTCCCTCCACCTTCATTAAATCACTTTATTCTCCATTCTCCTCAACGTTTAATGAATCATTCCTCACCACCAATGGTGGGAATCCCATTTTCCATTCCCCTTTTCCCACTCTCACCTCTCTCCTGGCAGGGAGGACTCCAGGACAGGGATTTTTCAGGCTTTGGCTCACCAGGAATCTCCAGATAAATCAGAAACCAAAACCCTGCCCGAGTTTCCCCTGAAACCAAAACCCTGCCTGAGTTTTGGCAAAGGGCAGATGAACACGACCCATTCTGGGATTTCTGCACCAAAGCAGAGGGGACGGGAAACTCCCTCTGCCAAAGGCACAAAAATCTTTAATTTGGAGTTCCTTCATCAATCAAATCTCACTAATTAAGGGCCCTTCCAGTCTCAGAGCGCTCTGAGCGCTGTTTTGTTGTTTCATGGAGATGTTTCTGTGAAAAATGAGGTTTATATTTTTTTATATAGAATTTAAAAGTTTAATAGACAATGAGGAGATAAAAATAGAGTAAAATATACAGATATGGCCGGGTGTCTGCATTCACCTTACTGACAAAGGATTGTCCCTTAAAAACAGGACCCTACTACATATCCATAAATTCTCATACATAATTCAAACATTCTTCTTAAGTTTTAGATGTTTCTTTGTTCAGTTTTCACCTTGCCCCCTTCCCAATAAATCAATTTTCTTGGCACCACTGGGTTTTATATCCTCTGATAAGGGCGCAATAAATCCTTCTCTTGGAGGTCTTGGAGGACAAGATAATCTTAAGAATTCAGGGGGGGTCTCTGACCATCTTTTCAGTCTCTGGGTTATATAAACAAAAAGTAGTTTGTGCTTTAATATCATGTTATAGCCTAACATATATATGTATTATACCACTATTTCTAAGTTTCATCAATAACAGAAATAGAGGGAACTGTATTAACACAACAAAGTTTTCTAACCTTATACATGTAACATTCACTTTAATGTTTGTGAAAAGCCAATAATATAATATGCAGTTATAACAATATTTATGTTGTTATTATTATTGCTATTATTAATAATAATACTATATTGTTGCCATACTAAATAATAATAATAATAATAATAATAATAATAATAATATTACTGCCACACTACTGTTATTATTAATAACAGTGTCACCAGGTGTGCTCAGTGTCACTGTAGGTGTGCTCAGTGTCACTGTAGGTGTGACAGTGTCACCAGGTGTGACAGTGTCACTGTAGGTGTGCTCAGTGTCACTGTAGGTGTGACAGTGTCACTGTAGGTGTGTTCAGTGTCACTGTAGGAGTGTTCAGTGTCACTGTAGGTGTGCTCAGTGTCACTGTAGGTGTGACAGTGTCACTGTAGGTGTGCTCAGTGTCACTGTAGGTGTGACAGTGTCACTGTAGGTGTGCTCAGTGTCACTGTAGGTGTGACAGTGTCACCAGGTGTGACAGTGTCACTGTAGGTGTGCTCAGTGTCACTGTAGGTGTGCTCAGTGTCACTGTAGGAGTGTTCAGTGTCACTGTAGGTGTGACAGTGTCACTGTAGGAGTGTTCAGTGTCACTGTAGGTGTGTTCAGTGTCACTGTAGGAGTGTTCAGTGTCACTGTAGGTGTGTCAGTGTCACTGTAGGAGTGTTCAGTGTCACTGTAGGTGTGTTCAGTGTCACTGTAGGTGTGCTCAGTGTCACTGTAGGAGTGTTCAGTGTCACTGTAGGTGTGTTCAGTGTCACTGTAGGTGTGTTCAGTGTCACTGTAGGAGTGTTCAGTGTCACTGTAGGTGTGTCAGTGTCACTGAAGGTGTGACAGTGTCACTGTAGGTGTGTTCAGTGTCAGTGAAGGTGTGACAGTGTCACTGTAGGTGTGACAGTGTCACCAGGTGTGACAGTGTCACTGTAGGTGTGCTCAGTGTCACTGTAGGTGTGACAGTATCACTGTAGGTGTGACAGTGTCACTGTAGGTGTGTTCAGTGTCACTGTAGGAGTGTTCAGTGTCACTGTAGGTGTGTTCAGTGTCAGTGAAGGTGTGACAGTGTCACTGTACGTGTGACAGTGTCACCAGGTGTGCTCAGTGTCACTGGGGCTGGTGCCCAGTGCAGCTGAGGAAACCCGGGGTGAGATGTCCTCACATGAACCACGGGGACAGCGACAGGGACAGTGATGGAACAGGGTCGGGAAAGGGATAGGGACAGGGATGGCACAGGGACAGTGATAGGGACAGGGTCAGGGGCAGGGATAGTGTCAGGGATAGGGACAGGGATAGGGATGGCACAGGGACAGCGATAGGGACAGCGATCACAGCACACCCTCCCCGACACCTCTCCGGGCCCACCCCGGAACCTCCAGGACTCCCCGGCAGCTCCGGGCGGGGCCGGGCCGGGCTCAGCCCCCGGGGGCGGTGGCAGGGGAGGGGACAGAGGCGGTGGCAGGGGAGGGGACAGAGGCGGCGGCAGGGGAGGGGACAGAGGCGGGGACAGGGGAGGGGACAGAGGCGGGATCGGTGCGTGCGGCTGCCCCAGCCCGGCCCGGCCGAGCCCGGGGGGAGCCGCGGCCGGGCGGGGCCATGCGGGGCCGGGCAGGGCTCCGGGCACCGCTCCGGGCACCGCTCCGCTCCCCACCGCTGCTGTCCCTGCTGCCCTTCCTGCCCTTCCTGCCCCTCCTGCCGGGCCCCGCGCTGGCCGCGGCCGCAGGTGGGTGCGGCTTGGGGGATGCGGGTTTGGGGGGGATGCGGGTTTGGGGGGGATGCGGGTTTGGGGGGGATGAGGGTTTGGGGGGGATGAGGGTTTGGGGGGATGAGGGTTTGGGGGGGATGAGGGTTTGGGGGGATGGGGGTTTGGGGGGGATGAGGGTTTGGGGGGGATGAGGGTTTGGGGGGGATGAGGGTTTGGGGGGGATGAGGGTTTGGGGGGGATGCGGGTTTGGGGGGGATGAGGGTTTGGGGGGGATGAGGGTTTGGGGGGGATGAGGGTTTGGGGGGGATGAGGGTTTGGGGGGGATGAGGGTTTGGGGGGGATGGGGGTTTGGGGGGATGAGGGTTTGGGGGGATGAGGGTTTGGGGGGGATGAGGGTTTGGGGGGATGGGGGTTTGGGGGGATGCGGGGTTGGTGCCTGCGGGCTATGGGTGGTCTCGGTCTCTGTCCCGGTCTCGGTCCCGGTCCCTGTCGCCGCTCGGTGGCTCCTGTACCGTCCCCCGCGGGTTGCCGGGCTCAGCCCCGGGCCGGGCTCGGTGCTGCCCAGCCCGGGGATGCGGCTCCCCAGTCCCCGCTGAGCCCCGGGCCGCGCTGCGGGGGATCCGCCCGGTGCTCGGGGGTGCCTGAGGTCCGGGAGGTGGCACCGGTGCTTTCATCAAAGGGCGATTAAATGTGTACATGGACGCGAGGCTGGGGTGAGGGTTAGGGTTAGGAAATGCTTTGTCCCGCTGGGGAAGTTTGTTCTGCAGCCAGGGCGGGGCTGGAGCTCAGTAATCCCAGCTCCAGGTGTGTCCCAGGGCTGGAGCCCTCTGGAGCCAGGCTGGGAGAGCTGGGGGTGCTCAGCTGGAGAGGAGAAGCTCCGGGGAGAGCTCAGAGCCCCTTGCAGGGCCTGAAGGGGCTCCAGGAGAGCTGGAGAGGGACTGGGGCCAAGGGCTGCAGGGCCAGGAGCCAGGGAATGGCTGCCAGTGGCAGAGGGCAGGGCTGGATCTTGGGATCTTGGGCAGGAATTGTTCCCTGGCAGGGTGGGCAGGGGCTGGGATGGAATTGCCAGAGCAGCTGGGGCTGTCCCTGGATCCCTGGCAGTGCCCAAGGCCAGGCTGGACATTGGGAGCTCCTGGGACAGTGGGAGGTGTCCCTGCCATGGCTGGGAATGGGTGGGATGAGATTTAAGATCCCTCCCAACCCAAACCATTCCAGGGTTGAATGAGGTGTGCACAGAACATGTGCTCGGGTTCTCTGTGAGCTCTGCATGCCCTGTGTCCCATACCCCATATCCCATATCCCATATCCCATATCTCATACCCCATATCCCATATCCCATGTCCCATGTCCCATACCCCATATCTCATACCCCCATATCCCATATCCCATGTCCCATACCCCATATCCCATACCCCATACCCCATATCCCATGTCCCATGTCCCATATCCCATATCCCATATCCCATATCCCATATCTCATACCCCATATCCCATATCCCATGTCCCATGTCCCATACCCCATATCCCATATCCCATATCCCATATCCCATGTCCCATACCCCATATCCCATACCCCATACCCCATGTCCCATGTCCCATGTCCCATGTCCCATGTCCCATACCCCATATCCCATATCCCATATCCCATATCCCATGTCCCATACCCCATATCCCATACCCCATATCCCATACCCCATACCCCATATCCCACTGGTGGCCATGGCCTGGTCCCAGCCTGGCACTGCTGAGCCCTGTGGGGCTCTCTGCTCGCTCCAGGCCAGCGTGGCTGGACTGAGGCAAGCAGGGCAGGGTGTCCTGCAGCCAGCACTGCCCAGTTCCATCCATCAGCAGCTGTGGGACTTCCCAGGGAGCTCCTGGGAGCTCCCAGGATCCCTGAATGTATTGGCTTGGGAAGGCCCTTGGAGCTGCTCCCATTCCATCCCCTGCTCTGGGTAGCAATCCCAGGTTACAAGATGAGAAGCCACTTTGGTGCACTGGAACAGCAAAAGTCCACACAAAATCCCCCAAAGCACAGATTCCTGTTTTGTCAGTGTAGCAGGAGGGTTTGGGGCTGCTGCAGGGCGAGGGATTGGGAATCCCTGAGGAGCAGCAGGAGCTGGGACACGGGTGGGTCACCCAAGCCCAGCTGCTTTCACTGCCTGCCCTTGTGGCTTCTCACTCTGCTGTGTGAAAGCTCTGACTTGTGGTGTGAAGCATCAGGAAGTCTCTGCACGGCAGG
The DNA here is from genome assembly GCF_049639895.1 of Pseudopodoces humilis. Taxonomy (NCBI): domain Eukaryota; kingdom Metazoa; phylum Chordata; class Aves; order Passeriformes; family Paridae; genus Pseudopodoces; species Pseudopodoces humilis. The sequence continues at coordinate 721,061 of NC_142201.1, forward strand.
AAAAAACAATCTGAGCCTTCTGAGGCTGCTGCTGTGACAGAACCAGCCCAGTGAAAACCCCCTCCACCTGCAGAGGAAGGATGGGACCTCTCTGGCCGAGGGGGTTTGGGGTGTTGAGGGTACTGGGACCTGTGGCTGCTGCGTTTGAAGTGTTTGTTTTGTCATTTTACAAACCGGAGATCAGTAGGAAGCTGAGTGTGTGATTTCAGCAGCTGCAGTTGCTGCCCTGAGAGGGGGGGATCTGGCAGAAATTCAGATTTCCCTCGATGAGCAGCTCCTCGGCCTCGTGGCTGCCTCATGGCAGCAGAGCTGATGGGCCCTGCAGCGCCTTTGAAAAGCTCTGCAGTGTTTTTGAGGGGAAATGACTCATTTCTGCATGTAAAATAAACAGTGTGCACTCATGGGATCCCAGACTGGGCTGGGGGGAACTGAGAGCCCACCCAGAGCCCCCCAGCCATGGCAGGGACACCTCCCACTGTCCCAGGAGCTCCCAATGTCCAGCCTGGCCTTGGGCACTGCCAGGGATCCAGGGGCAGCCCCAGCTGCTCTGGCAATTCCATCCCAGCCCCTGCCCACCCTGCCAGGGAACAATTCCTGCCCCAGATCCCATCTAATCCTGCCCTTGGTTGCTCTTTTCGTGATTTAAGGTGTGGTGGGAAGCTGTGGGGTTTGGTTCTCAGAGCTCCCTGGGTGCTGCAGCAGTGTGTGACAGAGGTCTGAGGGCACAGATGGTGTGAGATACCTCACCACGTGCCAGACCTGCACTGACAGGCCAGGAAAGGATCTGTGGGACTGCAGAGTGAAAATTTCTCACGAATTAAGAGGAGGTTCCTTAGGGGCCCTCAAAACCTCTGAGGGATGAATGGTTTAGGGAGCTGTAAGGAATTTCCCACAGGTTTGCAAAGCCCCTTGTGGCCTGAGGGAATGTGTGTGCTCTGAGACCACTGCTCGAGAGCTGAGGCTGAGAAATTACTGACAATAATAAATAAATTAATAACAATTAATAAAAATAAGGCCTGATTAAAGCTTTGAGAGAAACACAGTGTCTTGGGCTGGGAGGGATGTTTAAGGTCACGCTGTTCCATGGGCAGGGACACCTTCCACTATCCCGGGTTGATCCAACCTTATGGAATTGTCCACCTTGGACACTTCCAGGAGTGGTGCAGCCACAGCTTCTCTTGGAAAAACTAAAACTCAACTCATTATTTGGCATTTTGGACTTAGGGTTTAATGCAACTTGGTGTGGAAATTAAAAAAAAAGCCAAACTTTTTAACATGACCCCAAATTCCCAAGGAAGCCTGGGCTGGAATTTGAGCGGAGTGCTTGAGCTCCCTGATCTCCCTGATGTAAAAATTAACAGACTGTGTGTGAGGAGACTCTGTTCTTCAGAGTGAAAACTTCCCTGTTGTGGTGTGGGGATTTTGTCAGGGTTCTTTGTCAGGCCAGGCTGGACGCTGTGCACTGGGTGATGTGTGAAGGCCCTTCCATTCCCTGGTTCTGTGGTTGCCATGGGGTGAGGGAATCACTCCAGAAAAGCCCACTGAGTGTTCCTGGGGCAGGAAAACCTCTCTCCCAGCCGGGACACTGAAGCTGCTGCTCCTGGAGCTTGCAGGATGTGTCTGGGGCGATCCTTGAGCTGCTGGAGCCTCAGCCCTGTCCTCCAGAGGTTCTGCTCCTGCTGTTCCTCACAGTCTCCAGCTCCCCTCTCCTCCTCCCTTCTCCTCAGCCCTTTTTCCTCTCCACCGCCCCCATTTCCCTCCTGGCTCTTCGCCTGTGGCTTGGCTGCCCTGGCTTGGCTGTCTCCTCCTCCCTCCTCCCTCCTCCCTCCTCCTCCTCCCTCCTCCTCCGGCTTTGGCCAGGTGCTGCTCCCCGTTCTCCTCCCTCTGTCCTGCCCGATAAACCAGGCCCAGAGCTGGCAGGATGAAGAACCAGAGCAGAGCTGGTTCTCCAGGGGCACCTGCTGTTCCTGAGGGGTTTTTCTTCTCCAGGTGGCTCCTGAGAGGTCTCAGGGTTAGCAGGAGGCAGATGGGTGGGAAAAGGGCTCGATATGAGCTACAGAGTGAAACAGGTCAGCTGCTGTGATCACCAGCAAAAAAAAACCCTTGGAAGGTCTGGAAAACCTTCCAGAAAAAGGAATGTCCTGTGAGGAGGGGCTGAGGGAGCTGAGAAAGGGGCTCGAGAATCCCTGAGGGAGCTGGGAAGGGGCTGGAGAATTCCTGAGGGAGCTGGGAAAGGGCTGGAGAATTCCTGAGGGATCTGGGAAAGGGCTGGAGAATTCCTGAGGGAGCTGGGAAGGGGCTGGAGAATTCCTGAGGGATCTGGGAAAGGGCTGGAGAATTCCTGAGGGAGCTGGGAAGGGTCTGGAGAATTGCTGAGGGAGCTGGGAAGGGTCTGGAGAATTGCTGAGGGAGCTGGGAAGGGTCTGGAGAATTGCTGAGGGAGCTGGGAAGGGTCTGGAGAATTGCTGAGGGAGCTGGGAAAGGGGCTCAGCCTGGAGCAAAGGAGGCTCAGGGGGCCCTTGTGGCTCTGCACAAGTCCCTGGCAGGAGGGACAGGGAAAAAAATGAGAGGAAATGGCCTCAAATGGCACCAGGGGAGGCTCAGATTGGAGATTTGTAAAGAAAATTTCCCTGGAAGAGCGGTCAGGCCTTGGGATGAGCTGCCCAGGGAGGTTTGGAGTCGCTGGAATTGTCCCAGGGGAGTCTGGATGTGGCCCTTGGGGACAGGGTTTGGGCTGATGCTGGGTGGGACTGTGTGGTCCTGACGGTCTCTTCCAGCCCTGGTGATCCTGGGATTCTGGGACCTTCATTTTTCTGCCTTCATGGGAGACTGGATGGGGTTTAGGGTTTTGTGCTGGGCTTGGTACTTTCAGCTTTATGTTCTTTATGGAATGAGTAAAAAGCACAGAGCTGGGATTCATGGACACAGAGAATTCCACCCTGACTGGGGTTGGGAAGTACCTCAAATCCCACCCAGGGCCAGCACTGGGAGCAGAAGGAGAAGGTTTGCAGGTTTTACCTGCAAAGCAGTGAAAATTTAATATATGAGGGTGGGATTTGGAGACTGAAATTACTGTGCACATGAATGTTTCAGCAGTTATTTTTATTCCTCTTCTTCCTTTAGAAACTTCTCCCCAGTTACCAGCACCAGAAAACGTGGAGATTTATTCCTACAACTTCCAGAGCGTGCTGAGGTGGTCTCCTGTTGTAGTGGAGAACGGCTCGGTGTTATACACAGCCCATTACAAAACGTGAGTGAGCAGCTCTCAAACCAACTCCTTTTGTTCTAATCCAGAATAACAACCGGCTCGAAAAACCCCAGAAACCCTGAAAATGAATGGTTTTTATCAGAGATGTTTTTATGTGTCCCCAAGAGCAGCTCCTGAGGATACCCAGAGATGTTGCACAGGAATTTTAGCTTTTCCTGGTTCTCTCTGGCCAATTTAAATCCTTCCAGTCTGAAGGTGTGAGGTTTAGGAAAAGTGACAAGTCATAGCTCCAAGGTAGTCATGAATTTTTTTGTTACACAGCAAGATGTATAAACAACAATATATATAAATATAATATAAAAATAAATATATTTATAATATTATATTCATTACATATTATATTTATTATTTTTATTTAGTTCTTATTTTAATCAATATTTAATTTTTTATAATTTATTATTAGTTTATTATTAGTTTATTAGTATTATTATAAATATTATTAATATTTATATTATTTCATTATTTATTGTTTATTATTAATTATATTTATCATATATCCTTATAATATTATATTTCTATAAAATATATGATAAATATAATAAATATATAAATAGTAAGGTAATATATATTAATACAATAAATATATAAAAATAAACATATTTATCATAATACATTTCATTATATTTATTATTTTAATCATTATTTATAATATTTTATTAGTAACAATCTTTCATTATTTGTTATTTATTAGATTAATTATATTTTATTATATTACATTTATATATAATATAAATATATAATACATAAATATAATAAATATATAAACAGTAAGGTAATATATATTAATATAATAAATATATCATATAAAAAGAAACATAATATTTATAATATTATTACATTCATTACATATTATATTTATTATTTTAACCATTATTTAAAATATTTTATTAGTAATATTTTATTATTTGTTAGATTAATTATATTTTATTATATTACATTTATATATAATATATATATACCAAAATATAATAAATATATAAACAATAAGGTAATATATATTAATATAATAAATATATAATATAAAAAGAAACATATATTTATAATATTATTGCATTCATTTCATATTATATTTATTGTTTTAACCATTATTTATAATATTTTATTAGTAATAATATTTTATTATTTATTAAATTGAATATATTTAGTTATAATATTATAGTTATATATAATAAGATATATAAAATTATATATTGAATATATAATAAATATATAAACAGCAAGATACAACATTTTGGTCCAATAGACCAAAAGAAATAACTTTAAAATTAAAAAAAAATTAAATTAAATTACATTAAAATTTAAAAAAATATTCAAAATAAACATGGGTTTATTTTGAATCTCTGAACTTTGCTAAGCTCTGCCTTGCTGTGTCTGCTTTTTACCCCACAGTCTGTTACACACATATTACATATACACACTCTTATGATAACATCTGGACTCTTTCTCCATAAAATCCCATCACTGCACCTTTAGACTCTTCACCATCTTACCCAATACAGTTTCTCACTTACAACTATAGGAATAAATATTATAAATATATAGGATAAATGAGTTTATCATTGCTTATTGCCTGTGTACCTTTATGATGACACCATCCCAATGGAGGGCACAAAATATTGAGTGAGGCTCCCCAAAAATCACCCACACCACTTTTGTGAGGCAAAAAAAAAGCCTTTACTGCAGGGTCTTGTCAACCTTTTATGAGCTTCTCCCACCAGCTCACCCTGACTGAAGGAACAACCCCCCTCTCATCCCATGGGTGGGATAAGAGAGAAAACCACCCTCAGAACGTCTGTGCCTTGCTTTGGGAAATTAATTCCTTATTTCCACAAATAATCCTCCAGTGAGAATGGGCTCCTGAGGGTTTCCCTTGGGAACATCCAGCGTCTGAGAGCTTGAAAATTCCCTCAGGTTCAGAAAATCATGTCCACAGTGTAACTTTTGGTGTTTTGTTTCGCTTCTTGTACTTCTGCACTTCTCACACCTGCACTGTTCAGTCTTTTTTGAGCTGAGCTCTTTTGGAATACTCCCAAATTCTGATTATCTCAGTTCTCTGGGACAGGAAGAAAACTCCAAAGCTCGTTAGGATTTTGTTTCTCTTGTTTATTATGATGTTATCACAAAACTTGGCAGGTTTTTCTAGACCTTCTGCACAAGTTTAATTTATCTTTCCTTTTGGTTCACTTTGGCTCTGATGGCACAAAATGGCTCTGAACCACGTGGCAGTTTCATCTTTATATCTATTTTTATCTAATTAACAATAGACATGCAAATTATTTTTTTAAATGACTTAATGACCTGTGTGCTGCAATGCATTTTTTATCTAATCACTTACTACTACTCAAAAACTCCTAGAAGAAAATCAAGAAGTAAGAAGGAAAAGAGACAACACCTTAAATACTCTATTTTCTATTTTCTAAACTAGTTTAAACTTTAACTTTTTCACACAGTGACTTAAGAAAACTCTCTAATCTACACACTCCCAGTTTTAGCTTTTCTATCTGACTTTAACAGTTGTTTCCATGAAAACATGCCCATAAATTTAATGTTATATGAAATTCAGTGTTCTGGATTTCAGAGTGTCTTAGTTTAGGGCAAATTTGGGAGAAAAATCTCCAAATGGGAGTTCCCCCAGGAAAACAAAATTCAAATGACCCCTCCCCACAACTGGTTTGGAAAGGAAAAAAAAAAAATTCCTTGGAGAGAAGTGGAAAAAGCTGTTTATTTAACAGAAATTGAATAATATTAAACAATAAAACCTCTCACTGTTTGATGGGATGGTGAATCCAGGAAGAAAAGTCCTTTTCATGTGGTGTAGCTCAGCTCGCTCAGGTTCTTCTCAATCCCTCCAGGGTTGGAAAGTGCCGAGGCCCAGGCCCTGGTGGGTCACAGTGTGAGTTCCTGGGGTTTGGCTGGGTGTTTTTCAGTCCAAAAGAGGTTTGAACAGATCCAGGAAAAAGGGGGAAAAAATGGTCCAGGGAACTCCTGTGCCTCAGCTGGCTAAAACTAACTAAAAGCCAGAGAGAAGCTCTGTCCCGCTGTCTGTCTGTGCTGCAGACACCACAGTCCAGGAGCGGGATGTGGGGGAGTGATGTTTTTCCTTAACACAAACTGCAGCTTCTTCTTCCTCCCCTTTGCTCTCAGAGCCAATCTTAAAGGTGCAGAATTTAATATATAACATAAACCAGGAGATTTGGGGATACCAACACCATGAAGTGACCCCAGGACACAGAGGCACGGGAAATTTGGGGATACCAACACCATGAAGTGACCCCAGGACACAGAGGCACGGGAAATTTGGGGATACCAACACCATAAAGTGACCCCAGGACACAGAGGCATGGGAAATTTGGGGATACAAACACCATAAAGTGACCCCAGGACACAGAGGCACGGGAAATTTGGGGATACAAACACCATGAAGTGACCCCAGGACACAGAGGCACGGGAAATTTGGGGATACCAGTATCGTAGTGACCCCAGGCCAGGAGTCAGAGCCAAGAGCACACTCTGTGTGTGTCAGGCTCAGCCCCAGCTGTGTCTGACTGTGTTTGCTGTTCCCTGCAGAGGTTTTTTCGAGGAGTGGAGCGGGATGGGCTGTGCTGGGAGCCCCCAGCCCCAGTGCAGGTTCCCCCCGGAGCTGCGGCGGCGCTGGACGGTCGTGCTGCGCGTCAGGGCCGAGCTGGGCGCCCTGGCCTCGCCCTGGGTGCTCACACCTCCCTTTGTGGCAGAGATGAACAGTGAGTGTTCCTGGGGGTTCTCTGGGGAAAGCTGGGCTGCCTGGGGACATCTGTGGCTCTGCAGCTCCACAAAGGCTCCCCAGGGTTTGGTTCTGCTCTGCTCTCCTGGGTGGCACCAGAGGAAAGGCTGAGGCTCCCGGGGTGGTTGAGCCTTCCAAGGATACTTCCACGTTGTTCTTGTGCTGGAGGGTTTTTCTCATTTCCCCACACACAAACTCTCGGGTTTGTGGCAAAACCACCTCTTTCTGCTGGACAGATCCCTTTGCTGATAAACATCAACTGGCCTGATAAATTGTAGTGATGAATTGTCCTCATGGGAATAAATGGTTTAGATAAATATCAATTGTTCAGATAAGTATAAATTGTTAATGCTACAGTGTAGAAGTGGCAAGGCCATACTTTAAATCACACAAGGTTTGGGTTGGAGGGACCCCAAATCCCACCCATTCCCAGCCCTGCCATGGCAGGGACACCTCCCACTGTCCCAGGAGCTCCCAATGTCCAGCCTGGCCTTGGGCACTGCCAGGGATCCAGGGGCAGCCCCAGCTGCTCTGGTGTGAACAAGTGTGGTGCTGCTGTCCTAGGACCTGCTCCTTGCCTTGGTTTTAGGATTAGGAAAAAGTCAATGTTCAGGATAAAAAAAAGTAGCTTTGAAGTGGGAACTTAGCAGAGCTCAGGGGAAACCATGGTCCAGGCTCCAGAGTCTGAGACTTCCCCTGGTTCTAAATCTGGATTTTGTCTGGCAGCAGAGCGAGGAGGTGCTGGAGTCCTGCACTGATGGGGAACCTGGGGGAAGCAAGGGGGAATCACCTAACCCATCCCAACAGACAGTGCAGGAATGCTTTTCCTGTTTTGTATTTCACCCAGGACTGACTGGGGGAGTTTGAGCTGCAAGGATGGGTCTCCTGATAATAAGGCACAAGTTTTCAGTCGCTTTTCTAGGAAGATTGACTTTCAAGACCAAAAAATGAATATTGTACAACTCTCTTAGTGCAAGCCATTGATAAAACTCCCTTTCCTCCTCTCCCTAAGAATATGGACAGCAAATCTCACCTGCAGAAGGAATTTGAAGGGCTGGTAACACAGCAATTCACAAAAAGCTGTTTTGACTGATTGGGTTTCCTGGTGTCTAGTGTTGAGTGTCTGTGTTGTACCACAGGACTGGGAGTGGGATCCTGGGGAGTCTGGGACAAGGCAGAGGCTTGGGGTGGGAGAGGAGGAATGGGGTCATTCTTGTGTCAGCTCCCAAAAACCAGCTCCATGGCTCCTCCTTCGGTGCTTGGAATAGAGTGGCTGGATTTGAGGCACAGTGAGGAACTGGTGCATGCAAGGAGTGATTTTTGCTGTAAATGAACACTCCTGAGAGCACTCTTGGGGTTTTCCATGATTTACACCCTGGGGCACTTCACAGAAGGAGGTCACCATGGTTATCCTAATGGACACATCAAATCAAGGAGGGGAAAACTCCTTTTTCCTCTTCCCATCTAGGGAGCAGTGGGGTTTTGGGGAGCATGGAAGATTCAAAGATAACGATTTTATGGCCAGTAACTGCAGATCAACTGAGATGTTTCCATGCATTTACTTTTGGTTAATATTTACAGAATTGCCAGGAAAAGTTAAGCAAATACTGTAAATGCATTAAGTAGATGGGGAAATGCTTTCCCTTTCTTGAACAAAAGCTGTTGATACCTGAGCTGTTTGCTGAGTGTGTCTAGGGCAGGGAACGGAGCTGGGAAGGGTCTGGAGCCCCAGGAGGGGCTGAAGGAGCTGGGAAAGGGGCTCAGCCTGGAGCAAAGGAGGCTCAGGGGGCCCTTGTGGCTCTGCACAAGTCCCTGGCAGGAGGGGACAGCCGGGGGGGTCGGGCTCTGCTGCCAGGGAACAGGGACAGGAGGAGAGGGAACGGCCTCAGGCTGGGCCAGGGGAGGCTCAGGGTGGACAGCAGCAGGAATTTGCCCATGGAAAGGGAGCTCAGGCCTTGGCAGGGGCTGCCCAGGGAGCTTTGCAGTGCCCATCCCTGGAGGTGCCCAAGGAAGGGCTGGACGTGGCACTCAGGGCTCTGGGCTGGGGACAAGGTGGGCATCGGGCACAGCTGGGACTCCATGGGCTGGGAGGGCTCAGGAATTCAGGGATTGTGTGGAGCTGGAGCCAGCTGTGCAGCCCAGGGATTCCCTGCTCTCTCTGTTTGCTTTCAGCCACTCTGGGCCCCCCCAAGGTGAACAGTGTGAGCAGCAGCCCCGACTCTCTGCTCCTCAGCATCAGCCCCCCCTTCACCCCCGAGCCTGGGGACCTCGTCCAGTACCACGTGTCCTACTGGGAGAACACAACCAGTGCTATAAAACAAGTAAGGATTGTCCCCAGTTTGTCCTTCCTGCCTGGGGACTGAGGGATGGGGGTCAGTGTCCCTTGGCAGGACAGCAGATGGGGGCAGAAAAGTGGGCTCCTGGGAAAAGGCTTCTGGCACAAGGATTGCTGCACCACCAAACCTGGAAACCTTTCCTTTGGGTGGAAAGGGATTAAACCCCTCTGCAGATCCAGGGAGAGAACTGGTGCCAAAGGTGACTTTTGATTCCACAGTTTTCTCAGGCAGTTTGGAAAACTCTGGAATCTCCCTCCTCTTTTTGCTGTGCTGGGGCCTGATGTGCCTGATCCCAGGGCAGGCAGAGGAGGTTTTTGCCAGGAAGATGCTGGGATGAACTGGGATGAGCTGGGATGAGCTGGTCCTGTTCATCCTGAGGCTCAGAGTTTTTGGGATCATGGTGTGCTGCCTGTGCCCCAGAGGTTCAGGGGAGATATTGAGTCTGGCTTAAAAAACAAACAAACAAACAAAAAAAAAAATTAAAAAAAGAGGAAGAATCTTCTAAATGACGTCAGTCTGAAGTCAAACACTTAAAAAAACAGAAGTGAAAAAAATAATTTCTTTAAAACCTCCTTTTGCTTCAAAGTCTTGGGTAAATTGGTAAATTGTTTCCACTTCCTTCCTGCCTTGCAGCAATGTGTGTTTTTGTCACACACAGAACACCTTCTGCTCAGAACCAGGAAAGAAGTCAGAGTGGTTTCATTTTGCCCTTCCCTGGGTTTTACTCCCTGCAAAAGCTGCATCAAAACTCCCAGAAAAAAACGGAATTATTCCACTGCTTCTGTTATTTGGGAAAGCTGAGTGAGGAAAAATAAAATCTGGGTTTCTTGAATGAGAAACTTAAATGGGGAGAGGGATATTTGTGTTGAAAACCAGTCTGGATTTTACAGTAACACTTTTATTTTGTTGTGTGTGTCTTTTCAACAGAAGCTAAGTGAAAGCAAGACACTATTCCAGATTGGAAATCTAAAGGAATCAACACTTTATTGCTTCAGTGTTCAAGTGCAGCTGAAGATCTACTCAGGGCACTTCTTACAGGGACAGCAAAGTGCCCCAGAGTGTCACAGAACTGCCCTCAGTGGTATGGAATGGGGATGGGATTTTTGTCTGGAGTGGGATGGGGTGGAACACAAGTCCTGGGTCACCTGGACTGGTCCTTTCCAGGGGAATTCCTGTCAGGAATGCTGAGAGCACCACGGGGAGCTCACCCTTGGCATTAGTGCCAAAAGAATCGGGGATTTTCAGCCAGGGATTTCCAGAAGGTCTGGGTGGTACCCAGCCCTTTCTCCTTTTCCTTCATAATCCTGCTGTAAAATGGGATCATGGATTGATCCCAGGGCTGGAGCCAGGCTGGGAGAGCTGGGGGTGCTCAGCTGGCCAGGAGAAGCTCCAGGGAGAGCTCAGAGCCCCTTGCAGGGCCTGAAGGGGCTCCAGGAGAGCTGGAGAGGGACTGGGGCCAAGGGCTGCAGGGCCAGGAGCCAGGGAATGGCTTCAGAGTAGGATTTGATGGGATCTTGGGCAGGAATTGTTCCCTGGCAGGGTGGGCAGGGGCTGGGATGGAATTGCCAGAGCAGCTGGGGCTGCCCCTGGATCCCTGGCAGTGCCCAAGGCCAGGCTGGACATTGGGAGCTCCTGGGACAGTGGGAGGTGGCCCTGCCATGGCAGGGGGGGAGCTTTAAGGTCCCTCCCAACCCAGCCCATCCCATAATTCCATAAATATGGACCTGCCATATGTATTTGGATTTTTTTCCTTCTTTTCCAGAGGCAACCCAAGCTGTGCACATCATCCTCCTGTTTGTCCTGGCCTTACTCTTCGTGCCCCCAGTGACATATGCTTTGCTGCTTCTGTGGAAGTACCACCAAAAAATCAAATATTGGGTTCAGCCCCCCCTGCAAATCCCATCACACTTCAGGGAGGTACGTGGGGACCTTCAGGGCTTCTCCTGTAGAAGAGAAGCTCATGGGGAACATCACCAAAAGCAGTTGTTGCTGAACAGAAATAGAGATAAACATGTGATGTGTCAAAATGTGCCTTTTCTGATTGTCATCTCCCACTTCTTTCCTCTTTTCTGAGCTCAAGGGTCTTTCCTGTGCCCTGGGACACAACCCTGGCTGTGCTTTCCTGGAAAAGCCTGGCTGATCCTGCTTCCTGTTCCTCTTCCCTTGCTCCTCAGCCTCAAACTGGGGCTCACTGGGGCCACAGAGCTTTTGTGGCACAAGGACTGGAGGCAGGAATGGGATCTGGAAAAGCAAAATCAGATTATTTTTAATTTACAAACCTCGATTGCTTGTTTTGACGCCTCAGGATGATCTCAAGGGGACATTCCTGGGCAGTTCCTCTTTTGTTTTTTCAGCAGGACTGAGATGAAAATCTCACCCTGGGGCATTTTCCTGCTGGTAGCTCAGACATTTCTGGGCTAACACAGTGGTTTCAGTCCTGCTCATCTTCCTCTTTTATCCTGGCACAAGAAGCAGCCTCTAAGCAAAGTTTTGATGTAAAAATTCCTATTCAGCAGAAAATTTTTTAAAGGTTTTATTTGTGTGCAGCTCGTGGAGGTGAATATTTTGTGTCTGCCACAGTCCTGTGGTTCTGGAAGGGAATTCCCAGGTTTTTGTAGCCAGAGTAAATAATTTTCTGTCTTTGTGTTTCCTCAGCTGGCATTTCATAGGGGTCACTTGTCAAGTGAAGTGCATCTCATTTAGGGAAAAAAAAATCCATGTGTGTTGGGTTAAAAGGGCAAAAAAAAATCTTTGTGCAAGGTATTCAAATAAAGAAAAAATATCCTTGTGCAGGGTATTAAAATAAAGAAAAAACTCCTTGTGCAGGGTATTTTAATAAAGAAAAAACTCCTTGTGCAATGATTAAAATAGTAAAAAATAAATCCCTGTAATTATATTAAAATACTAAAATATCTTTGTACAGGGTAAAATAGTAAAAAACTCCTTGTGCAAGGTATTAAAATAAAGAAAAAAAATCCTTGTGTAGGGTATTAAAATAAAGAAAAAATCCTTACACAATGATTAAAATAGTAAAAAAATAAATCCTTGTAATTATATTAAAATAGTAAAAAACTCCTTGTGCAAGGTATTAAAATAAAGAAAAAAATCCTTTTGCAATTATTAAAATATTAAAAAAATCCCTGTAATTATATTAAAATAGTAAAATATCTCTGTACAGGGTATTAAAATAGTAAAAAATATCCTTGTGCATGGTATTAAAATAAAGAAAAAAACCTCCTTGTGCAATGATTAAAAGAGTGTTAAAAAAATCCCTGTAATTATATTAAAATAGTAAAATATCTCTGTACAGGGTATTAAAATAGTAAAAAATATCCTTGTGCATGGTATTAAAATAAAGAAAAAAATTCCTTGTCCAGGGTATTAAAATAAAGAAAAAATCCTTGTGTAGGGTATTAAAATAAAGAAAAAAATCCTTATACAATGATTAAAATAGTAAAAAAATAAATCTCTGTAATTATATTAAAATAGTAAAAAAATCCTTTTGCAATGATTAAAATAGTGTTAAAAAAATCCCTGTAATTATATTAAAATAGTAAAATATCTTTGTACAGGGTAAAATAGTAAAAAAAATCCTTGTGCATGGTATTAAAATAAAGAAAAAAAATCCTTGTGCAATGATTAAAATAATAATAATAATAATAAATCCATGTAATTATATTAAAATATAAAATATCCTTGTACAGGGCATTAAAATAGTAAAAAAAATCCTTGTACAAGGTATTAAAATAGTAAAAAAATTGTTTACAGTATTAAAATAATTAAAAACTCCTTGTAGAAGATATTAAAATAATTAACAAACAATTGTGCAGGTTATTAAGAGTAAAAAAATCCCTGTAAGTATATTAAAATAGTAAAATATCCTCATACAGGGTATTAAATAGTAAAAAGAGTCTTTGTACAGGGTATTAATTTAGTAAAAAATCCTTTTGTGGGGTATTAAAACAGTAAAATAATTGTGCAGGGTGTTAAAAGAGTAAAAAAATGCTTGTAAGTATGATAAAATAGTAAAATATCCTTGTACAGTGTATTGAAATAATAATAATTTTAAAATCCTTGTACAGGGTATGAAAACAGTAAAAAAAATCTTAGTACAGAGTATTAATGTAGTAAAAAAAAATGTTTGTGCAGGTTATTAATAATAATAAAATAATCCTTGTATAGGGTATTAAAACAGTAAAAAATTCCTTGCTCTGAGAATAATAATAGTAATAATAGTAGTAATAGTAATAGTAATGATGATGATAATAATAATAATAATAATAATATCATCCTTGTAGAGGGTAATAAAATATTAAGAAAGTCCTTGTATGGGGGTATTAAAATAGTTTAAAAACAATTGTTCTGGGTTTTAAAATACTTCCAAAAATAACTGTACAGGGTCTTAATAATAAAAAAATTTGTTCTGGGTATTAAAATAATAATAAAAAAGGAATTATGCAGGATATTCAAACAGTGCCAAGGACCTGCAAGGCCTGAGGCTCAGCCTGTGCTCTGGGGAAATTTCCAGATTAATGAGCAGCAAAAGTGGATCCCCCTGCACAGCAGGGCCTGGGATGGGGCAGGACACTGCCAGGAAAAGGGTAGAGTGTTTAAAATGTGGATTTTAACAAGGAATCAGCCTGGGATAGGAGAAGAAGGAAAAGAAAGTCTCTGGCAGGATGATTATAATGTGAATTTCTAGCAGGATCAGCCTGGGATAGGAAGAGAAGGGAATTGGCAGAGTGTTTAAAATTTGGATTTCTAAAAGGAATCAGCCTGGAATAGGAGAAGAAGGAAAAGGGACCTGGCAGGATGTTTATAATGTGAATTTCTAAACAGGATCAGCCTGGGACAGGAAAAGAAATGATCTGGCAGGATATTTATAAAGTGAATTCCTAAAAAGGATCAGCCTGGGATAGGAGAAGAAGGAAAAGAAATTATCTGGCAGGATGATTATAAATTGAATTTCTAAACAGGATCAGCCTGGGATAGAGAAGGAGGAAAAGGGAACTGGCATGATGTTTATAATGTGAATTTCTAAAAAGGATCAGCCTGGGATAGGAAAAGAAGGGAATTGGCAGAGTGTTTAAAATCTGGATTTTTAAAAGGGACCAGCCTGGGATAGGAGAAGAAGGAAAAGAAGGGATCTGGGAGGATGATTATAATGTGAATTCCTAAAAAGGATCAGCCTGGGACAGGAAAAGAAAGTCTCTGGCAGGATGTTTATAATGTGAATTTCTAAACAGGATCAGCCTGGGATAGGAGAAGAAGGAAAAGGGATCTGGGAGAATGATTATAATGTGAATTCCTAAAAAGGATCAGCCTGGGGCCTCTCCTGGCAGCCCCAGGGGGGGATGCTGAGGCACTGAAGGCATTTCTGTGGGAACTCCTGTGGTTTGTCCCTTTCCCAGCAGGATCTGAGTTCCAGGGAGCAGGAAAGCCAGGCTGAGGTGTGCTCGTGTCTGGAGCTGGCTGCACTGGATCCATTTGGGTTTTTGGAAAAGTAACCCTCATTAACCTCATTAGCCTTGTTGTGACTGCAGAGAAAGTGGAGCTTTAATTGAAACCTCAGATTTCATCTTTCTAAAATCACTTTTTTAAAGCTGCTTGCTTTAATTACCACCCTTTGTTTGATTTATTGCCCTTGGAGAGCTGCTGAGTGAGTTTGGAGGGAAGGGGAAGTCAAGGGTGGCTGCAATGGCAGAATGTCAGGATTGCTGGTGAGAAGCTGCAGCTCCCACTGGCATGGAAAGATTGCCCAAAATTTATTTAAAAACAACAACCAAACACCCAACCAAGAGCTGCAGCTGCTTTACCTCACTTGAAGGGGTATTGGAGTGGTAATTTATTTCTTTTCCCCCACAGAAATAAGGGGTTTTTGAAACATTCTCTTTGTTTAGTGTAGTCTCAAGGAAGCCCAGGATGGAATATCCAGGTAGCAGCTCCTGCTGTGGGTTCTGGGCTGGAACAATTTGTTGGCTCTGGGGTTTCTAACAGGGAGCTAAACCTGGTGTTTTGTGTTTTTTTCCAGTTCCTGAGGGACCCTGGCTTGTCTGGCTTGGAGCTGTACAGTCCTGCTGAGGAGGAGCCCCAGGCCCTGGTGCTTGGAGAAGGAAGTGGCCTGGAGGGTGAGGATCCTTCACCTGAGACCTCCAGGGACAGGGGGGACACTGAGGCGACACCCCAGTGAGTGTCACCTGCCCCAGGACTGGCCAGAGGCTGCTCCCATGGCTGCTGGCAGGACAGCCCTGAACAGAGATCCTGGGATCACAGGATAATCCTGAACAGAGATCCTGGGATCACAGGACAGCCCTGAACAGAGATCCTGGGATCACAGGATAATCCTGAACAGAGATCCTGGGATCACAGGACAGCCCTGAACACAGATCCTGGGATCACAGGACAGCCCTGAACACAGATCCTGGGATCACAGGACAGCCCTGAACAGAGATCCTGGGATCACAGGACAGCCCTGAACACAGATCCTGGGATCACAGGACAGCCCTGAACACAGATCCTGGGATCACAGGACAGCCCTGAACAGAGATCCTGGGATCACAGGACAGCCCTGAACAGAGATCCTGGGATCACAGGACAGCCCTGAACAGAGATCCTGGGATCACAGGACAGCCCTGAACACAGATCCTGGGATCACAGGACAGCCCTGAACACAGATCCTGGGATCACAGGATAATCCTGAGCACAGATCCTGGGATCACAGGACAGCCCTGAACACAGATCCTGGGATCACAGGACAGCCCTGAACACAGATCCTGGGATCACAGGACAGCCCTGAACACAGATCCTGGGATCACAGGACAGCCCTGAACAGAGATCCTGGGATCACAGGACAGCCCTGAACAGAGATCCTGGGATCACAGGATAATCCTGAACAGAGATCCTGGGATCACAGGACAGCCCTGAACACAAATCCTGGGATCACAGGACAGCCCTGAACACAGATCCTGGGATCACAGGACAGCCCTGAACAGAGATCCTGGGATGACAGGACAGCCCTGAACAGAGATCCTGGGATCACAGGATAATCCTGAGCACAGATCCTGGGATCACAGGACAGCCCTGAACAGAGATCCTGGGATGACAGGACAGCCCTGAACAGAGATCCTGGGATCACAGGATAATCCTGAGCACAGATCCTGGGATCACAGGACAGCCCTGAACACAAATCCTGGGATCACAGGACAGCCCTGAACACAAATCCTGGGATCACAGGATAATCCTGAGCACAGATCCTGGGATCACAGGACAGCCCTGAACAGAGATCCTGGGATCACAGGACAGCCCTGAACACAGATCCTGGGATCACAGGATGATCCTGAGCACAGATCCTGGGATCACAGGATAATCCTGAACACAGATCCTGATGCTCCAGGGGCCTCTGCCCAGCTCCCCCGACTCCTTGCTCTGCCAAAGGCACTGGGAAGAGGGAGTGTGGAAGGGAAAGGAAAGGAACACTAAACTGCCTGAAGACAGGTGGATAAAAGGGGTAAATTCCCACTCCAGCTTGGAGGAATAATAGCACTTTATTGATGTGGGATAACCTGGGACTTTTCAGGGAGCGAAGAGTTGCAGTGTAAATTCCATTTCTGCTGGTTTTGCAATAATACTCCCATTCTACCCACTCCAGTCTGCTTTCCTGAATCATTTCAAGTGCAGCACAAACTAAAAAGAAATTTGTAGGTACTTTCCTTGGGATGAGCCTGTGCCAAGAACCCCTCCCAGAGAGGTCTGCTCATATCTGCCTCCTGCCAGCCTCCTGGGAGCATTAATCTGCTCCTGCGGCCAGCCCAGGGCCCTGCACACCACAAAGGACCTGAGAAGAATTTTGCTCCGAGTTTTTTACAGCCTGTATCAGTCACTGTCACACACTAAAAGCTCCTGTTGACACCAGCAGGACTTGACTCAGAGTTTTCTGGTTTTAGTGCCTTAAAGCAGAAGAGCCCAAGTTAAACCCCACATCACCCCCAGTGGGGTCTGGAGTGTCCAATAAAGCACAAAGAACAAATGAACCTCTTCTGTAGTAAAAAGATGGAGTTGTTTGGTTTGTTTATTTGGGTTTTTTTTCCTGGGTTTGATACCAGAAAATTGATATGAATTGTTTAAAAAAAAAAGCAGTAAGAAATGTGGTTTTTTTTGTTTGGTAGTGGCTGGTTGGAAGGCCCTGGCAAAGCTGGTGCCACTGTCTCAGCCTTTCCAGCAGCTGCCAAAAGCCTCATCAGGTTCCTTAAAACAGATCTCATCCCTTGGGATCAGCCAGGCTGCTGACAGGGGAGTTTCAGGGAAGGCTGACTCATGTGGGAATGGTCACATCAGCACCAGGCCTGCTTGAATCACCCACACTCTGAGGCTGGGCTGGGAACAAAGGGCACAGCTCACAAAAAGGAACAACCAAACTCACCCAGAAATAAGGTTAAAAGCTCCTGGGAGTATCTGTGTGTATTCCTGAATAAACCCTGGACTGCTGTCCTGTGTGCATTCCTGAATAAACACTGTCCTGGATTGGCTTGTTAAATATTTTTACACAAACAATTAAAAAGCGTTTTCTGGGAGTAACTCCAGGGTTGTTGTCACTAAGCCCTCCCTGTCCCCTTGGCTTGTGCCAAGTGTAAAGTGTCCCCTGCCACTGGCAGCCATTCCCTGGCTCCTGGCCCTGCAGCCCTTGGCCCCAGTCCCTCTCCAGCTCTCCTGGAGCCCCTTCAGGCCCTGCAAGGGGCTCTGAGCTCTCCCTGGAGCTTCTCCTGTCCTGGTGAACATTCCTGGCTCTCCCAGCCTGGCTTGCATGTTCAAGTTCCAAGTCCAGGCACAAGATGCTGGCACTGGGAGTTGTTACAGGATTAGTTCCAGGCCACGCTCCTTCCTGACTTCCTAAAGAATCCAACAAACATTCCCAAGCTCCTGGGCAGGAAAAGCTGCCAGGCCTGAAGACAAAGCCTGGTTTTACTGGGTGGTGCAAGCCTTGTGCCAAGGTGAGTTCCTGTACAATTTCCCTGGGAATTCACTGTTTTGGGCACCCGAGTTCACTTTTATTGCAGCTTTCTGGAATTCCAGCCAGGGGGATGGGGTTACTGCAGCCAGGACAGCTCCAGAGCTCCTGCCCCTGCAGCAATTCCCACCTGGAGAAGGTGACAAAGAGCTTCCAGTCACCAGCACTGCATTTCCACTCAGCTCTGACACCACTGAGGCAGCAGCCTTGATTTGGGAAGCCGTAAAAGCCTTGGGACCCAGGGGAGAGGCAAATGCTGTAAAAACCACAGAGAACTCGTGAGAAGGACTCACCCCCAGCAAATGGATCTACAGGAACACTCCAGGGATAAGAAACATCCTCAGCCTCACTTTCTGTTTCACTCCACTGAGATGAAACTGGATTTCAATAATTCATTAATGGAAACAGCCATAAAATGTAAGAGATAAATACATTTTAACTGGGGCAACAGCAGCCCTAAAACTGGGTGTGAGTCACTGCTAGAATTTATTGAAAATTGAAATTATTACAAGGTTGAGCAATAAATCCATCTATACCCCACTACCTTTTAAGCAGAGAGGGAAGAGGTCAGGAGAACTCAATTTATCAGCAAACAGCTTCCCCTGGAGACACTGACACTTGCACCAGCAGCAAGACATTGCTCTGACTCATTTATTCTTTATATCGAGTACAACTGGCAACAGTTTGTTGGAGGTTTTTGTTTTTTTATTATTATTATTCTAATATCAGGAAATACATTAAATACCAACTGGTATCTCTTACACTGAGCAGCATGAAATTAATCCCAAGGACTGTGGTGCCAGCAAATGTCCTTTGTGCCAGAGCCATCACAAGTCAGGAATACTTTGCTTTGCCATGCACAACCTGCTGAGTGTAGGACTCGCTTAAAAACCCATAACCTTTTACCAAAAGAAGGAAAAAAAAAAACAAGAAGCTACTTTATATTTACCTGAACAATAATATAAAATTCTTAAAATCAGCTCTTATCCCAGCCCCTGCTCCAGGGATGGGCTCTGTCCTGTTTGCTCACTACTTGTTGGCTGAAGCCTCGGACACGGGGAGGTTTGGAAGATGGAAAACCGTGGGTTTGAAGGAGAAAGCCTGGAGATGTCAGCAGGAAAGCCTGGCAGCCTGCCATTCCCTTTGAAATGATAGATCCAGTCCTATGTACATATTCACAAGTGTGTCCTGGGAAAAGAGGAGCTTCGGACAGAGCCTGGAATTGTCTCAGTTCCACCAGTTTGGGAAGCAAACCAAGGACAAAGGACTGTGAATTATCTACGTACAAGAACCATGTGGCAACTATGCTAACCACAGGCCAGCAGTGAGCTCAGCCCCACAGCTCTTCTGTTCTCCCAAACTTGTAGATCAGAGTGCTGGGGGGAGAAAATACAAGAAATAAAATAAAAATCAGACCACACACAAGGTAATTTTAACAGTATCCTTAAATCTTATCCCGTGCAAGTCACCAGCCCAGCCCTGAACTTTTGGTCACATCAGGATTTGGGTTTGGTGTTTGTGTTTGGTTTCTTGTGCATGGCTGGAACTGTGGGAGTAAACTGAAGCTCAGACAAAAAACCCATCCAGTTTCACAGCCCTTCTGAAGGAAAAGCCTGGGATTTATGAAATTCAAGGAGTCCAGAGCAGCAAGTCTCACTCTGGCACCTGGGAATCAGCTCAACATGACAGGATGTGCTGGGATGAAACCTAAACAATTCCATTTTTGTGAACAATCAGAAAGAATATTAAGCCTGTGGTAAAGAATCAGATCCATATTACAATTTGATTTCCAAAATTCCACGTTTTGGCTGCCCCATCCCTGGCAGTGTCCCAGGCCAGGCTGGCCAGGGTTTGGAGCCACCAGGGATAGTGGAAGTTGTCCCTGCCCAGGTGACACTGGATGGGATTTAAGGTCCCTTCCAACCCAAACCTGGGATTCTGAATAAGGCTAAAAATTTCAGGCACAAAATCTGCCTTCTGCAGTTTCCCTTTTCAATCCCAGAGGGGATTTAGGAGCTGCTGTTCCCTGCAGGAAGATCCTTCATTTCCCAGATCCCATTGATCCAGGTCACTGCAAAGCATCTGGTGTGGGGCTGGAAGGAAAAGGATCAGCCAGGAACTGGAAGAAGGAGCTGAGATGAAACTTTTCAGTGACTGATCTCAGAACTGACACTGTTCAACACTTTCAGTGCCTTTCATTAATAAAATCCATGGGTTGCAAAATGCATTCCACAGCTAAAAACAGTTATTAGGGACTCCAAATTGATTTTCAACTGTTACACAATAGATTTAATAATATTATTTGAAATAAATCCAGTGTGCTGTTACAAAACACAGCAGCATGCTCCTACAAAAAGGAAGTACCACTCTTTCTAACTGTGAGCTCAGGCAGCGAAAGGAAATCCAGGGAATATCAAATACCAGAGAACTGAGGCATTGGTGTGAAATAGTCTGGAACAGGAGAATTGAATCCCCCAGCTGGCTTTGCTGGGAGGGAAGCCAAGGGACTGGAGGACAGAGGTGAATGATTGCCATTTTCCAAAGACACTGGCAATCCCTTATCCAGAAAACTCTGTGCATCCCTGGCCATCCACATTCCAGAGCTGTTCATCCAAGGGGAGCAGAGACAGCTGGACCAACAGGAGTGTGGGGGAGCCAAGAGCCTGGGCAAATCAAACCTTGTTTCTAAGCTCTGCAGCTAAGGGAGGAGAAAACAGAGCTGCCCTTCCTGGAGTATCAATGTGTGGAAGCAGGAAAGTCCCTTTGGAAGGAGGGGAATTTTCCCAGGTAACTTACCTGAAAAATATTAATGCATTCTGGAAAAACACTGCTAATCCAGGGTACACATTAGTGTCTGCAGAGGAGGAACACAGGAAACACTCAGTTCTTTAGTCATGGCAGGTGGGTTTAACAGGATATTCCAGTTACTGGGAGCTGAGTTTAACAGGATATTCCAGTTACTGGGTTTAACAGGATATTCCAGTTACTGGGAGCTGGGTTTAACAGGATATTCCAGTTACTGGGTTTAACAGGATATTCCAGTTACTGGGAGCTGGGTTTAATAGAATATTCCAGTATCAATCTCAGACTAAAACCTGGATGCTGTGGCTTGGATTTTGCATAGACCACAGGCTTCCATCCCTGTGGATTTCCTGCCAAAAGCTGACAGGAAAAGCACTTTCCTGGAGGAGAAGATACCCAAACTTACTCTGTGTGACATATGCTCCAAAGAGAATCCACATGGAAGCAATGAGGGATCCAAACATCAACATGAAGCCGATGAAGAGCCAGATCCGAGCCCCTGCAGGGGAGAGTGAAATGTGGATTTTATCCTCAGGGCCAGGCAATCCAGCTGCTCCTCTGGGAGGATGGAATACATGATCTCAGTAAGGGCATGAATTGAAAGGGTTAAACCCAAGGATCAAGGACAAAATCCACTTCTCAGTCACTGGGAAGGAAAAATTCCTGTGCAAACGTTCTCAGGAGCTGGATCATGAATGACACACAAAAAAAGCACCACAGGCCACTTCAAATAGCAGTTAACTCCCTCCACATGTACAAATCCTATGGAAAAGGCTGCTGGGATCCATGTGGGAAATAGGGAATTATGAATGGAAGCAGAGAGGACAGCAGGTCCAGGGACACCCAGAGCAGTGACACAGAGGAAATGGAAATGTTTCTGACACATCCCTAGGGAATTCCTGCTCCAGAGCTATCCCCAGGCAGGAACTGATTTCTCCCAGCAGCTATCCAGCTTTTGCAGGGAAGGTTTAGGAAGCCAAGACATCCAGAAGCTGAATTTCACCAAGTTCCCTTTTTAACAAAGCCAGCACTTATCTCTAAGGGTTAATTCTGTAAAGAAATTAATTCACAGAAATTCTCTCCTACTCCTTATCTTCTGATTATTTCTTTCACCTCCACTTGGAAAAATCCCCAGAGATAAATGATCAGTCCTTCACCTGAGCAGGATTTGTAGAGTTCATTTACCTGTTCTTCCTAAGCATCCATCACTGTAGCTGTCTCCTCTCACCTGTGCATTTGATACAGCATTTATCCTGGGGACAAAAAAAGGAGATTCACTTCAGCCTACAGAAAATCAATGGAGAGTTCCAAGTAAAACCCCAGGTTTTTATTTTTTTTTTTAACATGTGACAAATTCTGGGGAAATTCCCTGGCAATCTGTGTAGTAGTCACAAATCCCAAATCATCCTTTTTCCTTGCCAATATTGAATGATTCAATAAAAGCTGTTTTATTTACATCTCTACAAAGAAAGCCAGGCTATTGTTACCCCTCCCGTTTGAGGAAGTTTTGGGCAAGGAAGAGCTGTAAAAATTGCAAAAACTGAGGGAAATGCAGTTAAATTGTTTCATATTGAGGTCAGTGCTGGATTCTCCATCCCTGGCAGTGCCCAAGGCCAGGCTGGACAGGGCTTGGAGCAGCCTGGGACAGTGGGAGGTGACACTGGATGGGCTTTGAGGTCCCTCCCAAGCCAAACCATTCCCTGATTCTCTGATTTATCCATGCTGGACACACTGTCAGCAGAGGCTGGTTTGGTTTGTGGTGTTTATTGGTGAGGGCTCCCTGTCTCCAACACTCACATGAAGAAGGCCAGCGTGGAGAAGACCCCGCAGGTGTGGAAGGCGTGGTTCAGCTGCTCCGGCTTGGGATAAACCACGGCAGCATCGATCATGATCCACCAGCCTGTGAAAAACTGGGCACAGACACAGGGGGTGAGCCTGGGGGCACAGGACAGGCAGGGAAACCAGGCCAGGGCTCTGGGCAGCACTGGCTTAACTGGCTTCTAACCAGCACCAGATCTTCTGGAAAGTGGTTTAAATGTGTTGGACGGGCAGTGCCTGCACAAATCTCAACGTCCCTGTTTCCAGAGGAGTGTTTGGGAATCAGCCACAATTTCTGCTCAAATCAAGGTGTGGGGTATGGATAAATTTATACCCAGAGCAGCTGGGGCTGCCCCTGGATCCCTGGCAGTGCCCAAGGCCAGGCTGGACATTGGGAGAAGCTGGGACAGTGGGAGGTGTCCCTGCCATGGCAGGGGTGGCTCTGGGTGGGCTCTGAGGTCCTTTCCAACACAAACTCTTCTGGGATTCTGTGAAATTCCCAGTTCCTTGTTCCCCATTAAGAACAAGAATCCAGACTAAACACACATGAGATGGAGATGATGCAGAACAGAGCAGTTCTAACAGATCCAACTCTGCAGGACATCCACGAGGAACTATTTTTCAAGAAGAGAGAGCAGAAATGGTTCGTGATCAGCAACATCACGGCACTTGTGAAAACGCTGCTGACAACCCCACAGTGCCCCCTGGAAGCAGAGGCTGGATTTTGGGCTGGATTTGGGGAAGTTAAGAGGAAGAACTGACAGAACTTGAGGCACAAGTGTGCCTCTGTGTGTGTCCCCAGCCCGCTGTCTCCCGGCTCACCAGCACCCCGGCCACGATGGAGGCGATGGCGTTGCGGCGCTCGCTCCAGTCGATGCACTCGCACTCGGGCCAGCGGAAATTGTCCAGGAACCCTGCCATGGCCACGGCTCTGGCTGCCCAGGCAGTGCTCTCACTGCTCTGGCCACGGCTCTGGCTGCCCAGGCAGTGCTCTCACTGCCCAGGCCACAGCTCAGGCTGCCCTGGCCACGGCTGTCGCGGCCCCGGCCACGGCTGTCGCGGCCCCGCTGCCTCGGCGCTCGCTCCTGGGCTCTTCCATCAACAGCCGCTCCTGAGTGCCTGAAACACAGCCAAGGGGGAGGTCAGCATCAGCCAGGAACATCTCGAGGTGTTGGACAACTCTCCTGAGTTACAGTCTGGGGGTTTTTACAGAATCCAGGTTTTTATACAGAGCCTTCTGATGGAATCTGCCCCGCCCGCAAGATTTGTTTTAGATTGTTTTAAAGCCCTCCCAAAACATTCCATGATAAACCATTCCATAATTCCATCTACTGATGCTGCATTGAGCTATGTCAGTAAACAGCCTCCCTTACACAGAGCTACAAAACAAAACCACCACACAACCTAAAATCTTATGGCAGAACTTAGTCTTTAAGCCATGTCAAGGAGCCATGTCAAGCCATGTCAATTAAATACTAATATTTACTAATATACTAATAGTCTCCAATCTGACAGATAAAATGATTTAGTGCCTTTTTTAACACAGAGAAAAAGAGCCCAACTCAGCAAATCAACTGGTTCTGAGGGTAAAGAAGGTCTTGCTGCACAGGCAGAAGGTCACAGGGAACTTCAAATATGGGAAGAGTAAAGTAAAGTTAATTAACTGACTCACAACTGCTCTTAGCACCATTCTAATTGGTTTAGTATTGTCAATTCTGCATTTCCCAGCCTGCCATAATTCATTTCCAGCCATTTGGTAAAGACTAACAAAAAGGTCCTCCACGACTGTGTGACAGCACAGACTGATGGAGAACATTTTCTGGTTGACAACAGCAGTGAGAGGAAGTGGAATAAAAATCAATAAATAAACAGTTTGTCTATGCCACAAACACAGGACACCTCCTGTGGAAAAGATGAAGAAGTTTGTCCTCCAGAACCAAGTTCCAGAAACCCACACTTGTGATGCCACTTCAGATATTAAAATCAATCAATCAATTCCCAAATTACTTTAATCTGTAACTTTAATCTGGGCTCAGCCACCTGGTTATTCTCCTCAGTGACACTTTTCCCTGGCAATGGTCACATCCCTGCTTGTCCCACAGCTTTCTCAAGGAATCACAGGGCACAACTCCAGGATCAGGGTGGGAAAAGCCCTCTGAGATCATCCAGTCCCACCCAGCACCAGCCCCAAACCCTGTCCCCAAGGGCCACCTCCAGACACCTCTGGGACACCACCAGGGACAGGGACTCCACCACGGCTCTGGGCATCTCTTTCCAAGTTCTGACCGCTCTGGCAGGGAAATTTCCTTTTTAATCTCTAACCTGAGCCTCCCCTGGCCCAGCCTGAGGCCGTTCCCTCTCCTCCTGTCCCTGTTCCCTGGCAGCAGAGCCCGACCCCCCCGGCTGTCCCCTCCTGCCAGGGACTTGTGCAGAGCCACAAGGGCCCCCTGAGCCTCCTTTGCTCCAGGCTGAGCCCCTTTCCCAGCTCCTTCAGCCCCTCCTGGGCCTCCAGACCCTTCCTCAGCTCCCTGGGCTGAATTACAACTGCTCCTAAAGCTCTTCCTCATTTTCCACTCTTAAACAGCTCCACTTTCTCTGCTCCTCTTCAGAGCAGAGCTGGGTCTGTTCCTGTCCTGCAGCAATTCCTGCTTTCCCCTCCCAGTTCCTCACCCACCCACACTGTTCCTGTTGCTGTCCCCACTGTGGAGCTGAGGGGCCTTGCCTGGGAGTGGCTGCAGGCAAACAGGGAATCCTGGAATGCTTTGGTTTGGACTCAAATCCCACCCGGTGCCACCCCTGCCATGGCAGGGACACCTCCCACTGTCCCAGGAGCTCCCAATGTCCAGCCTGGCCTTGGGCACTGCCAGGGATCCAGGGGCAGCCCCAGCTGCTCTGGGCACCCTGAACACAGCACAGGGACAGCACAAGGGACCTCGGCAGAAAATCCCCGTGGGAAAAAAGGGCCATGAGGTGACAATGGACACGGGCAGCCAGAGAGCCAGGGGTGTGCTGGGCCGGGGAACAAGAAGCAGGAAAGGGATTGGGATTGTGCCCTGAGCCCCCTGAGGTGAGACCCCACCTGCAGAGCTGCCCCAGCCCTGGGACCAGCCCAGGGAGCAGCTGGAGCTGCTGGAGAGAGCCCAGAGGAGGCTCCAGGATGAGCAGAGGGATGGAGCAGCTCTGCTGGCAGGAAAGGCTGGCCCAGCTGCCATTGTTCAGCCTGGCCAGGAGAAGCTTTGGGCTGAGCTCAGGGTGGCCTTGCAGGGCCTGAAGGAGCCCCAGGAAAGCTGGAGAGAGACAATTGCCAAGGGCTGCAGGGCCAGGAGCCAGGGAATGGCTGCCAGTGGCAGAGGGCAGGGCTGGATCTTGGGATCTTGGGCAGGAATTGTTCCCTGGCAGGGTGGGCAGGGGCTGGGATGGAATTGCCAGAGCAGCTGGGGCTGCCCCTGGATCCCTGGCAGTGCCCAAGGCCAGGCTGGACATTGGGAGCTCCTGGGACAGTGGGAGGTGGCCCTGCCGTGGCTGGGGGGCTCTGGGTGGGCTCTGAGGTCCTTCCCAACCCAAACATCCCATGATCCGAAATGCTCAACACCCTAGAAAAACAGCAAGAAACCAATAAACTGCATTTAAATGAACCAGCCCCAGTGCAAAGCTGAGGCTCCACAGACAGCACAAGCCAGGCTGAAGTTTGTCCCCACGAGGATTAACAGGGACAGCCCAGGATCCTCGGGCTGCACACACACCTCTGGTGGAAGCAGATGCTTCCAGCTGGAATTTCCCACCTGGGTAAAGGTGCAGAACTCACTCTCTGCTTTAAACTCTTCCACCCACACACCTCCCAGGGAGGAAACAGGTAAAGCCCTTGGCGCTCCCAGTCCTTCAACGCCCTTCCCACCATCAGCCTCCTCCCCTTTCCCAAGGACAGCCAAGAACATTCCTCACTCATGTCCAGCAAACAAAAACACATCTGCAGGCACAAACTGGAGACTCTGAACAAAGTGAGCACAACTGGAGCTGTAAAATCCACCCCTGGCAGATGCCAGCATTGACACTAACCCCACTGGTCTGTCATGCAGGCAGAAAACACAACAGCAGCTCCACACTTTCACCTGAAAAATCAGATTTTCTTTCCCAAATGAACTGACTTCACTTGAACAAAATACTGAAAGCAATCAAGGAAGTACAAAAAGTCTGCAGGAAGAAAAATGCCTTAATGTGGAATATCATTGGGTTAGTAAAGAACAGAACCATCTGTTTCAAAGAGGAGAGGAAAAGACAGAAGGAAAAAGGGAAGTTGGTAATGAAAAATATTGAAGTTTTCATTGAAGAAGGTGCATCTTCCACAAGCAACTCATCAGAATATCCTTTAGGTCACACATGCCCCCACATGCATAGAGGATGAAAAGTAAATCAGGAGCTTATGTGAACATTTCTGCTATCCCCACTATAATTTTCCCACTTATTTCAGCGATTTCCTGCAGTTTCAGTTCTCCCTAATCCATAACACTGGGCTCTGCTGTCTAATTAAGTACTACAGAAAGACAAGAGCAAATAAACGAGGTTTAAATGAATTTATACAAAAACAAGGCCGTGTGAAAAACTTATTAAAAAGCGATATTGGAGAAATTTCCATTCCTTACAAGGCTCCATCCCTGGCAGTGCCCAAGGCCAGGCTGGACATTGGGAGCTCCTGGGACAGTGGGAGGTGTCCCTGCCATGGCTGGGGTGGCTCTGGGTGGGCTCTGAGGTTCCCCCAACCCATCCCATGACTTATCCCTGTACAGGAACGCGCTGCTCAGCCCCAAAACTGCCCGCAGCAGGGGTTTTGAAGGGGGCTATTAAAGTTTGAAGGCTTGAGGAAGTAGAGGTAAAACAATAAAAAATAAAACTCTGGATTTGGCGATTCTCCAGAGGCCGGTTGTGCCTCAGGCCTGCACCGGGAGCATCGCCTTGGAACCGGGGCATGACGGGGCACGACAGCCGCGACCCCACGCTGCTGCCACAGCAGCTCCCGACCACAGGAATTGTTATTCAGACTAAACACGACTTTTTTGTTTTCCCTTTAACTTCACCTACGGACCCCAACTCTCCGCGGAGCACCGGCGGGGCGTCCTCAGGGCCGGACAAGCCGTGACATACCGGGACGTGCCGGTGTCCCAGGGGAGCGGCCTGGGGGTCCCTCCCGGTCCCGCTCTCCACCCCGCTCTCTCTCCCCATCCCGTTCCCTCTCCCCATCCCGTTCTCTCTCCCCATCCCCATCCCGCTCCCGCCCCGGTGCCGGTGTCGGTGCCGCCCGGCCCGGCTCGGCCGCACGTACCCGCTCCTGGGCGCGCCGCTTCCGCCTGCGGGCACCGAGCCCCCTGACTGACGCACGCTCTGGCCAATCAGAACCGAGCGCTGCGCATCAGCCGGGGGCCGGGTGAGGGTGCAGCGCTGTGATTGGCCAATGAGGCGCGACACGCCACGAGCCCCGCCCCTTCCCGCTAGGGCGGGAAGGGAAGGGGCGGGGCCAGCGCGCTCCCGCCTTTCCCTCGGGCCATGCCCCCTTCCCCTCGCGGCCCCCTCACGGCCCCGCCATGGCGGCCCCCTCACGGCCCCCTCACGGCCCCTCAGGCCCCACAGCCGCCTCCCACACGGCCATAAATGACCCCCGGCCTCTTCCGCTGCCCCACCGGAACAGCATCATATTGTCAAGCGCGTCCTGTGTTGAAATAGACTCATTTCACCCCTAAATGCTTTTTAAACCTCAGTCCGGTGTCTGGTTTAATGAATCTAAACGGAATTAATAAACACTGGTAAATTCTAATTCATAGGATTAGTCACGGAATGGTCTGGGTTGGAAGGGAACCTACTGGACAAGCAATATGGGGGTAAGAAACATGTCAATAAACTCATCATGAAACATAACCCATCTAAAACAGCAAAACAGGTGACAAAAGACAGACGGTGAATAAAATCTCTGGGCAAAGAGAAGGACTGGATCAAAGTCAGCATTTTGAGGATTAGAGGGTACATCTCACACATATGGAATTAAAAGAATCAGATTGTTCTCAAAGTCTTCTTTTCCTCCTTTTTTAACCTTACATGTACACACTGGTCCATCAAGCCCGGAGACACCACACACCCTGTTCCCTCAGAGGGAAACCTTCTCCCACTAAGAATAAAGATTTATCACTTAGCTATTTTACAAGATGCCCTGCTCTTGCTTCTCCTTTATTCCTTCTCCTCAGAGCCTTCTCTGTATCTCCACGTTCATCCTGAGATGTTACTGCTCTGAAACACAGAAATCCTCAGCAGGATTTTACAGTGCCTAGAGAAGGGAAGAATTTCTTCTCAACACTGAGTTTAAATCTCTATTTCAAGCCATTCCTACTTGTCCCATTAGGCAAGAAACAGATTCCTTACCTTAAGAAAAACTGATACCTCAAATATTGTATCCTCATAATATATAAAATTATAGATGCATATAATTTTTTGTCTTCATATTAAGATGTCACTTAAGCCTTTCAAGCCACAAGATTAGACCAAGATTAGACCAAGAAACGGGAATAAAGAAGGTGTTTTTGGATCTGGGATCAGCAATGATTGCACCCTTTTTCACAGTCATAAAATAACATTTATCAAATTCAAATTAACATTCCAGTGACAGCCAGAAAAATTCCTTCTGAAGCCATTCTGTCCTGGGTTTTCTGTGTGCAGTAGTTGATATTCCTTAGTATTGACTAAACACTACTCTTAAGGTTTTGTGAGCTCAAAACAACAAGATTATAGACAACACTGAACTCCTCTACATACCTGGGGAAAATAAAAGTGGATTTTTATCCCATTGTCACTGTAAATGTTGCAGAAGTGGATTTTTGTGCCTGGCAGCTTTTGATGACATCAGTGCAAGGCTGATTTAAAGTATCTCGGTTAGGTCATAAGTGCCCCATTTAAAACCAAGTGGTTTTAAAAAGAACATAAAAATCCCTCAGTCTGCTGATTCACCCTTTATGGCACCTCTGATATGCAGTGCTGATGATTCTTTGTGAGCCAAAGTGGGTCCCATTTCCTGCAACCTGGTTTCTCCTTACCCTTGTGCCATGAATTTGATTTGCTCCTGAAATCCTCCACTGGATTTGTCTGAATAGCAATTCTGATCCAATTCCTGCAGATCATGAGAATCAAAATTGTGGGGTTTTCAAGAGTATTATGTCAAAGGACCTTCAGAAAAGTACCTTTAATTAACAGTTTTCATTGTAAACAGAATAAAATATAAAAATAAAAAAGAATAAACGATGGAAGTAAACATTCATACACAGCTGCTGGGGCCAGCCTGGGAGAGCTGGGGGTGCTCAGCTGGCCAGGAGAAGCTCCAGGGAGAGCTCAGAGCCCCTTGCAGGGCCTGAAGGGGCTCCAGGAGAGCTGGAGAGGGACTGGGGCCAAGGGCTGCAGGGCCAGGAGCCAGGGAATGGCTTCAGAGTAGGATTTGATGGGATCTGTGGCAGGAATTGTTCCCTGGCAGGGTGGGCAGGGGCTGGGATGGAATTGCCAGAGCAGCTGGGGCTGCCCCTGGATCCCTGGCAGTGCCCAAGGCCAGGCTGGACATTGGGAGCTCCTGGGACAGTGGGAGGTGTCCCTGCCATGGCAGGGGGTGCTCACCAATAAATAAATTACCAAGACCTCTTTCTGTGTTAGAGATGCAAAAATGGACTGGTGCACAGGTACAGTCCAAGCCAACATCCAGAACCCTCCCTTCACAGCCACAGAATTTAACCTTAAAGAGGTGAATGTACTTTTAAAAAATATGCAGGGAACCTGCCAAAAATTCATGAGCTGTAAGTATTGAAATAAGAGTACAAAGGTCAAACAGGGCACAGCAAGATGCTTGCCTCCACTCTGATGTGTTTTTCTTATGCCTCTTTCCCCTTTGAAGCGATAAGAGACTGTAAAAGTGATTACAGTCTTCGCTGAAGTGAGGCATTAATTTGGATTTCAGCAGAAGGAAAATGACCTGCAAGAGAAGAACTGATCTGTTGCTGCTGTGGTTTAACCCCCCAGGGGTGGGGAGGTGTGAAAGGCACAAAAGGTGCTGTGCAAACCCTGCCCAGCAATAAAAACACCCTGGAATGGCTGGCACTGCCTCCAGCCCAAATCAAACACCCAGACTAATGATGACAAAAAATAACTCTACCACAACCCAAACTGGCACATTTAATTTAATAATATTTAAAAATAATGGAGTTATTTGTAATGCAAATGCTCATCACACAACCAAATTTCCTTCAAGTAGGGTGACAGTGTGGATTTCACATTTTCACTGAACCTGAAATTTCTCTAGTGCTATATTTTATTAATAAAGTGCATTCAAAACCTTGATAAGAGGAATTAGCATGAAGTTATTTCGGTGTAAGTTTTAACCACTTCAAAAGAGAAGACTTCCACCCAAACCTTTTGCCCTCTTCCCCTTCATTTTCCTTCGTGTCTGAATCAGAAACCTTTTCCACGACAGCCTCGTAAGTCTTTCGTGCTCGGAGGATTTCCTTGTCCAGGCTGAAATGCACCATTTGCCTGCTGAGAATGGGCACCACCAGGTTGAAGTTGTCAACTCTCTTGTTTAATTTCCTGATGTCTTCCTCGAACTGCTCGCAAATCCGACCCCACTGCTTCTGCTCCGACAGCGTCATGGGCTCCCCGAGCTTCCTCCTGGAGGCCACGATGCTGTTCCTCAGCCGCTCGATGGTCTCCCGGATCTCCTTCTGCAGCAGGATCCACTCGGGCTGGTACCCGTTGTCGATCAGGATCCTGTTCAGGTTGTGGGTCATGGGGTCGATGTGGGGACTGTCCGAGAACTTCTGCAAAGGCTTCCCCTTGCCGCTGAGGTTGTCGAAGTCTCCTTTGGCCATGGATTCCTGGATGAGGTCCTCCACCAGCCGTTCCACCGCCTGAGTTATCTTCACCTTCTTGCTCTGCCGCACGTCCTTGGCTCTGCTGAGGTCGCTGCCGGCGTAGCGGCTCTCCAGCCTCTGCTGCCGGTACTCCAGCACCTGCTCGGTGGCGCGGTCCACGCGGAACTGCATGTACTGCTTCTCCCGCTGGCTCGGCGTGCCGATGCCCACGCCCTCGAAGCTCAGGTAGTGTCTGTGCTGCAGAGACTTGGATTTGAACTGGTCCTCCTCCTCCTCCTTGCCGGAGTCTGATTTCTGTTTGGCTGCCAGGTCGCTGAGCACAACCCTGTAGGCCTCCTCCAACCTTATGAAGGCCTTGGAATCGGCCATGCTGGAGCTGCTGTCTGGGTGGTATTTTTTGGCAAGATTGCGATAGGAGTTTCTGACATCATCCATGGAACATCCTTCCTCGAGCTCCAGAATTTTGTAAGAGTCCTTGACATCGTTTTCAGGTTTGTAACCCGACAACATCCTGCAGAGAAACGGCTTCAGCTTCCTTGGGATCATGGCTCCCCGTCCCATGAAACAATGTCCCATGTTGTTAGGCAGCATGACACAAAGCCACTGGGGATTTCTTCAGATGCAGCTACATTATAAAGAACCTACAGACACATTTGTACAAAAACCATGTTAAATATCCTTTTTTCTAAAGAACTTCCAGGGCACAAGTCATATCTTTAGCCTGATATATTAAAGAAATCTCTACTAAAATTCAGCAGTATTTTTTTTCTTTTTCAGACTAATATTGAAATCACAGAATCCCAGAATGGTTTGGGTTAGAAGGGACATGAAAGGCCACCCCATCCCAGCCACCCCTGCCATGGCAGGGACACCTCCCACTGTCCCAGGAGCTCCCAATGTCCAGCCTGGCCTTGGGCACTGCCAGGGATCCAGGGGCAGCCCCAGCTGCTCTGGCAATTCCATCCCAGCCCCTGCCCACCCTGCCAGGGAACAATTCCTGCCCAAGATCCAGCCCTGCCCTCCTTAAGCTTAAAGTCATTAATTTACATTTCTAATTAATTACTACTGAAATAGTAGTATTACAATGTAAATGAAAATTAATTCACCATTTACATTTTTCTGGTATGACAACAGGAACACAGGTTTATTTTGTGCTGCAGAATTCCCTGGAAGCATTTTTATCACCTTTATTTTTCTATTATTTATTTTATTGCAAAATAAACTTTCACCAAACTCACGCCAGCATAAACTGGAAATAAACTTGATGCTGAGCAACAACTGCTGAAACAAATCCCTCCCTTTTCCTCTGTACCTACATTCAACAATTTCCTACTCCCTTGGATCAAAGCCTCTACGACCTGGTACGTTCTCAAAGGAGGTCATCACAGCACGATTTCGGTATTTCACAGCAACATCTGGATCAGCACTCAGGTTATAGATTCATTTAATTCAGCCTTTGTATCCCAGCAGTGGCCAAACTGGCATAAACCTGGAACTCAGAACAGATCGATAGCAGTCAGTATTCCCTCTGTCAGCAATTCCAGTGATTCTGGGTTATCCGGGGACACAGCCAGGGCAATACCTCTGCAGGTAACAAAGTCAGTCCTTATGTAAAACCCAAGTGGAAGATTGTAACACTTAACTGCACACACCCGTTACACATCAGCCAACTCCTCTCTATTCATGAAAATCCTTAAGAAAATGTTGGATCAGTGGAGCTAAAGACACAGAGAGAGCAACATCTCCTTTGCTCGCTCTGTTTTCAAACAAAAAACTAAGTCAAATCAACTCCTCCAGGTTAATAAAAGAATAACCAGCATTTATGTCTCCTGTACAAACCAAATTGCCCTTCTGCCCTAACCCAGAGAAGGAAAACGACAAGAACTTGGGACTGGATCAATCCTCAATGTTTTCAGCTGGCTTTGATCCATGTAAGGTAACAGGTCAGCAGCTTGTGATAATGGAGCTCGTTAACAGGTTGTATTTATGATCCAGTGATATCATTCCGTCTGGGTGGTGGACAAAGACAACGCCTGATTTTTATACGGCCATAAAACCCCGTGTAACTACTTAACATACTTAAACATGATCATACTTAAAAATTATCAATGAATACAATAAATACACTTTCTAAATTTCTAAATTCAATTATTGCTCCGAAAGTGACCTTCTCATAACTCGTTAGCCCCGATTTCAAGAAACTTAAAGAACCGTAAGTAGAACCCTGACCTCCCGAGGGGGCCGGCTGGGAAAGGTGGGGGTTACTCCCTGGAAGAGTGAACTGAGAGATGCCCACTGGGATTTGGGAAGGGGGGATGGATGAGGCCTCCCCCAGGAGCCGGCCCCGCTCCCGCCCTCCCTGCTCCGTGGGGCCCCGCACCTGCGAGCCCGGCCCGCCCCCGCCTCACCTGCTGCCGCCGCCCGGCCCGCGGGGACGGGCCGGTAACGGCGCCGCAGGAAGGGGAGGAGCGGCAGGAACCGGACGGGCCGGGCCGCGGCTGTGACCCCGCGATCAAGGACGGAGGGAGGGAAAGAGGGGAAGGACGGAGCGGGGACGGAGGGGAAGAAAGGGGGCAAAACGAGAGGGTCGGGGGAAGTGAGAGAAACGGGGAAGTAGAGAAGAAGGGAGAGGGAAAAGGTGGGGAAGGAAGGGAGATCGGTGGGAGAGGGTCGCGCTTGTCCCCGCTCTCCGCCGGGGGGCGCCCGAGGGCCGCCTCAGCCGTGAGGGGCGGGAAGGAGCCGTGAGGGGAGGTGCCATGGTGTGCCTGTGAGGGGAAATGCCATGCTGGAGCCGTGAGGGGAGATGGTGCCATGGTGGAGCTGTGAGGGGAGATGGTGCCATGGTAGGGCTGTGAGGGGAGATGCCATGGTGGGGCTGTGAGAGGAGATGCCATGGTGGGGCTGTGAGGGGAGATGCCATAGTGAGGCTGTGAGGGGAGGTGGTACCATGGTGGAGCTGTGAGGGGAGGTGCCATGGTGGAGCTGTGAGGGGAGATGGTGCCATGGTGGAGCTGTGAGGGGAGATGCCATAGTGAGGCTGTGAGGGGAGATGCTGCCATGGTGGGGCTGTGAGGGGAGATGCTGCCATGGTGGGGCTGTGAGGGGAGATGCCATAGTGAGGCTGTGAGGGGAGATGGTGCCATGGTGGGGCTGTGAGGGGAGATGGTGCCATGGTGGGGCTGTGAGGGGAGATGGTGCCATGGTGGGGCTGTGAGGGGAGGTGCCATGGTGGAGCTGTGAGGGGAGATGGTGCCATGGTGGAGCTGTGAGGGGAGATGCTGCCATGGTGGGGCTGTGAGGGGAGATGCCATAGTGAGGCTGTGAGGGGAGATGATGCCATGGTGGGGCTGTGAGGGGAGATGGTGCCATGGTGGGGCTGTGAGGGGAGATGCTGCCATGGTGGGGCTGTCACCATGGCTCAGGTGGGCTGGGAAGCTCTGGATCAGGGCAGCAGCAGAGAGTGGGAGAAAAGACAAACCTCTCCCGGTTAATGCTGCGCTCTGTGCAGTTCCAGCAGTTCCTGGTACAAAATGAAGACTCCATCCCACTGCAGCTAACAGGTCATGGTTTTCCTGCCTGGGTGTGAACCCATGGGCTGAAAAAAGTCAGGCTGATCTGCACATAGAGCTGCCCCCGTTCTTCATTCAAACAGGAAGATATTTCATGAAATTAGGATCGCGCAAAGTTTCAATGTTTACAAAATAAAGAAGATCACAGGAAACAAATTTAAAAGTTTAAAGCTACAAGAAAAGCACGTGACAAAACTGTGTAAGTAGTTTATAGCATAGTTTTATTAAGTCTTTTGTCAGTAGAGATGTTGCTCCTAACAACCTCTTTATGACTTTTGAGCCACATGTATCTCTAATTATACCGTTCTAGCATTGTTATGCCTTTTAAGACCAGTGTAGAAGAGAACAGTGCAATCAATAGTGGTTTTCTGTCCCAGGAAAACGAAAAAACTCGTTTATCCCAACTAGACTAAAGCCTGTGGGTTTCATGTCCCATGTCACCCAACGGGGCCGTGTGGCGATACTGGCGCAGCCGAGCGCAGCCCTTGGGGCCGCTGTCCGAATGCATTTGGAAGGGCACGGACACACTTGGAGCGCCTTTGTGTGTCTTTGTGCTCCGTGCTTTTGTTTTGCCGTGCGGGCGGAGCGGGGCCGGCGGGAGCCGCGCTCCCCTCAGAGCCCCTGAGGGCGGCAGCAATGGCGGCGCCGCTCCCTCAGCGGCCGGCCCCGGCCCCGGCGGGCGGGGAGCCCTCGGCAGCGCCCTGCTGGCAGCAGGGAGCGAGCCCCGGGCTCGGGCTCTGGCCCCGTGGCGCCGCACGGCCGAGGGGAGAGCTGCGAGAGTGGGGGCCGCGGCCATTGCCCCGAGCCAGGTGGCCCCGGCCTCGCGTGGTGCCCCTGGGCCGCTGAGCTCCCCGGGCCCGGCCGAGGCGCCGCGGCTGCGCTCGGTGCCCCTGCGTGTCACTGCTGAAGGCAGCGACGAGCCCCGCTGGCCGGGCACAGCCCTGAGGGCCAGCCCTGCTCCCCGGCCTCCCGCGGCACCTGCAGCCGCTGCCCACAGCTCCCTGGCACGTCGCTGCAAAGGCCAATTGCTCGTGGCCGGGGCAGCGCAGGCTGCAAAGGCCGGGCTCTGCAGTGCGGGGCTGGGGCTGGCACACGTGTGCCAGCGTGGCCAAAGCCTCTCAGGGCTCTGGGCACAGCAGGGGCCACAAGGCCACGAGGGGGTCCGGGGGCTGCTCCGGGCCGCTTCCTGCCCGCTGCGCTGGTGTTGGGCTGCCGGCGGTGGCCCTTTGTGACACGGGCGCGTGGGGTCAGGGCCCTCTGTGATGCGGGACACGGTGGTGGCCAGAGAGCCTTGTGACATCAGGGAGCCCCAGCCTGGCTGAGGGTATCCAAGGGGCGCAGAGCCCTGGGGTGCCCAGTCCCAGGAGAGCCGCTGTCTGAGGAGGAAGCAGCTCCCTGCGTCTCTCTTCACGAGAAGACGGCGGACATTACATCAGATTACACTGAAGATGGACAGAGAGAAAGAGAATCCCAACTCCCAGCCTGCCCAAGGCCACCTGCTGAGCCTGCGGAGGAGGGCAAGAGAGAGGGGTGAGGCAGGAAGGAGAGGCCAGCAGACGGAGAAGGCCAGGATCTTTGCTGTGCCAAGGGAGCCGTCTCCGTCGCACGTGTCCTCATCCTCCTCACAGGTGCCCCTCAAGCTGCCACCGGTGGAGCTCAGGCAGCCAAAGGTGGGACCCAAAAACCTTAACAAACCATCGGTCTCACCAGTGGAGCTCAGGCAGCCGCAGGCAGCACCGCAGGGCAGCCGGAGCCGGGCCCTGTCCCTCTGTGGGGACAGGCTGCCAACGCTGCCACAGCTGCCACAGCTGCCACGGCTGCCACAGCTGCCACCACTGCCAACACTGTCACCACTGCCACGGCTGCCACCACTGCCACAGCAGCCACAGTTGCCACCACTGCCACGGCTGCCACCACTGCTGTGCCTGGTGAGTCCCAGGGACACTCACAGCCAGGGCACAGAGCTGGGGAGCGCAGGAGAGAAGGGGCCCCAGCCCTGCAGCCCCTGTCCTGGGCAGCCACACACCCCCGTGCCCAGGGTGCTCTTGCCCCCGCTCAGGGTGGCCCAGGAGGGCACAGCCCGTGTGTCCCCGAGCTGGCAGCTGCAGCCTGTGCCACCCATCCCCTCGGGGGCTCGAGTCATGGAGCGCAGCCTCACGGGCACAGCTCCAGGAAAAACAGATAACAACGAGCTGTCCCGAGGGAGAAATGACAGAGACCAGGAGCTGTCCCCAGTGACAGAGGACATTGAGCTCTCTCCAGGGGACAGCGCAAGTGATGAGGAGCTGTCCCCAGTAGAAGAGGCCACTGAGCTCTCTCCTGGGGACAGCAACAGTGAGCCAGGGGTGTCCTCAGTGGAAATGGCCATCGAGGTGATTCCAGGGGACAGCACAAGTGACCAGGAGTTGTCCCCTTTGGAAGAGGCCATTGAGGGCATTGCAGGGGACAGCACAGGTGACCAGGAACCGTCCCATGTGGAAGAAGCCATCGTGGTTGTTTCAGGGGACAGCCCAACAGATGAGGAGCTGTCCTCAGTGGAAGAGGTCATCGAGGGCATTGCAGAGGACAACACAAGTGACAAGAAGCTGTCCCCAGTGGAAGAGGCCACTGAGGTAATTTCAAGGGACAGTCTGATTGATGAAGAGCTGTCCTCAGTGGAAGAGGCCATCGAGGTTGCTCCTGAGGACAGCACAAATGACACGGAGCTGTACCCAATGGAAAGCGACAATGACCTCTCCCGAGGGGACAGCAAGAGTGACAAGGAGCTGTCCCCAGGTGAAAAGGAGAGTGAAAAAGAGCTGTCCCAATGGCTAGAACATGAAGCTGGAGAGCTCTCCCAATGGGAAGAACAAGAGGATGAAGAGCTCTGCCATTGGGAAGAAGAGGATGAAGCACTCTCCCACAGGGAAGAATGTAAGGATGGAGAGCTGACAAGGATGGCCCTGCTTGGTGGTATGGACAGAGATTCAAGCTCGTCACCTGAACTGCCAGAAATGGAAGAGATATCGAGACATCAGAAGGTGCTGGAATGGCTGGAAGCCAATTTCCCCAATGATTATGGTGCTGAGGAGGAGGAAGAGAACAAAGCTGACAGATACCAAGGACTGTCCAAACTGAAATGGTGCAAGGAGGAGACCCCATGGCAAGACCTGCTGGACTCCCTGTCATCTCTTGCTTTCAACGTCGGTGACAATGTGCTTTCAAAAGGGAAGCACTGCAAAGTCCAAGAGATGGAAGATGACATCCAGGACAACAGCTGGAGTAACTCCATGGGCCTGGTGGATGATGAGGACCCTCTGGAGGGACCCAGCTGCTCCAGGCATGTGGGTGCAAGGGTGGCAGCAGAGGCAGCCCGTGCCCTGCCCGAGCTGGCAGCTTCTAAGGAGAAGCCCAGTGAGTCTCTTGGTCCAGAGGTGACAGAAGTGACAGAGGCACAGAGCCAGGTCTCCGAGAAACGTCCCTCCCGCTTCAGGCGGGCGCTGCGGGCGCTGCGGGGGCTGTTCCGGTGCCGCTCTGTGGTGCGGGGGCCGTTCCGGTGTCCCCACCTGCTGTCGGGGCTGTTCCGGTGTCCCTGCCTGGGCACACAGCCAGAGGAGTAGCGCCCACAGCAGTGCCAGACTGGGCCTGGAGACGGAGGCAGAGCAGCACTTGGGTGGGAGAAACGTCCCGGTTGTGGTTCCTGGAGATCAGCACAACCTGACCCAGCAAGTGCAGGACTCAGGCCAAGAAGTGGCCATGGACCATTGTGAGGATCAAAAGCACTAAAGACCCCCAAAGCTGCTGACCCTTTTCCAGAAGGGTCTGAAAGGACAGACTGTGCAAGAGACCCAATTTGCATGGAGGTGAGAAACCCGTTTCAGGGTGGGGAAGCCAGTCCATAAAAGGGTACCTCCACCAACCCCATGACCCTGGACATCCCAACAGCTGGATCAACGTGGGAACCAGGAGTGTCATCCCCTCTCCTTGGAACCATGCTGGAGCCGGGAGTGATGTCCTATCAGCTGGAACCGTGCTGGAGCCGGGAGTGATGTCCTATCAGCTGGAACCGCGCTGGAGCCAAGACTGATGATCTCTTTTCTTCTCTCTTGGTCTTTCAGTGGCCAGGAGTGAAAGTCTTGCCCTTTTTAACTCTTTTCCTTTCTCTCTGCCCTTTCAC
The DNA here is from genome assembly GCF_049639895.1 of Pseudopodoces humilis. Classification (NCBI taxonomy): domain Eukaryota; kingdom Metazoa; phylum Chordata; class Aves; order Passeriformes; family Paridae; genus Pseudopodoces; species Pseudopodoces humilis. The sequence goes on from NC_142201.1 coordinate 760,662, forward strand.
CCTTTCCCTTTATCCCAAACTCATTGCCCTGTGTTTTTATTGTAGGTTAGGGAGTAATGTAGCAGTTGTGTAGTAGTAAATCATTAATTTACTACTACTTTAAGTTAGTACTACTGTAACTTACTACTACTATTAACTTACTAGTCATTTGTTAACATAATTAACAAAACATTAATATATTAATAAAAATATTTGTAAGTATTTAACAGAAGTTTTTGATTATTTTGTGGATGCTCCGGCTTTTATGGTTGCTTTTGTTCCTGAGCATTTACGGTTCTTGGGTGCTTCCTTCCCTTTATGGGTGGGTGATCACAACATGTTAATAAAAAATGCTGCTTTTTCCTGTTGTGCTTGTCTGTGCCTGGTCCACCTCAAGAGCAAGGTGGGTGCTGGCAGCATAAACAGTCATGGACTCATGGAATATCCTGAGCTGGAGGGACCCCCAGGATCCCCCAGTGCCCCCCTGCCCTGCCCAGACCCCCCAACAAGCCCAGCCTGGGCATCCCTGGATGCTCCTGGAGCTCTGGCAGCCTCGGGGCCGTGCCCATTCCCTGGGGAGCCTGGGCAGTGCCAGCAGCCTCTGGGGAAAGAAGAGCCTTGCCCTAAAAGCCAACCTAAATCCCTGCTGGGCCAGCTGCAGCCGCTCCCTGCTGCTGTCCCTGTGGCAGGAGCAGAGCCTGGAGCTTGAGGGAAGAGCTGACAATTTCCTGACTCCATCTCCCTCTTCTCCAGCACTTCTCAGGAATGTGACAGCACACAGGCAAACTTTAAAAACCCTGCATTTATTCTTGCATCATTCACTTGCACAAGCCCAGTCTCAGCCGTGTCCCACATTGCACAGCCCCACACCAGCTGTGCCACCACAGCTGGGAGCTGCACCAGCCCCACACAGGGGGCATAGTTTAAGGACTCTTATTTAGTTATAACTTGTTTGTAAATAGAATTTTTAAACAAGGGGGGACTGAGGAAACAAGACATTCCCAGCAACTGAAGTAAGTTAAAATGGTATTAGGAGAAACAGTGCTGCCTGATGCATACCTATTGCAAATGCCTTAATAACCAACAGGAGCCGTCTTCACAGTACAGATATTTTACTGAGGAATAGTTAAATGTGCTGCAAATGAACAATAAAATTAATTGCATTTTCTTGAAAGAAAGAGTAACTTTTTCTCCTATTGCCAGATAATGCCTTCATAATTTTTAGGATCATACAAATTCTACAGGTGGTTGAACTTTTCTCTGATTTTCTTACAAGAAAAAAAGAAAAGGAAACTAATCCATACCATTTGTTTGGCAAAAACCAAAATGTGCACTAAAAAGCCAGGGTGAGATGGGGAAGGGGGAGCAGCCCCTCTCAGAGAATGGGCAGGGGCTGGGATGGAATTGCCAGAGCAGCTGGGGCTGCCCCTGGATCCCTGGCAGTGCCCAAGGCCAGGCTGGACATTGGGAACTCCTGGGACAGTGGGAGGTGTCCCTGCCATGGCTGGGGTGGCTCTGGGTGGGCTCTGAGGTCCCTCCAGCCCAACCCAATCTGGGATTCTCTGATGCCCATGACATGGCTCAACCTGAGGGAAAGGTCCCCCACCTGCAGCACCAAATGAGCCTCAGCTCCTTGGGGCTCCCTCCAAAACCCTGCCCAAGGTTCCTGCGTTCCAGACACGAGATTTTTTTGTCCTTTTGGCCAGTTCAGCCGTCACTGTAACTGATGCTGGTGAAATGACACTATTAAAAAAGTGATGCTACTTGTGAAACCCTGAAATGAATGTTCACCCTGCTGGCAGCTCTGAGTAAAATTAGGACAGCAATAAAAGGTTAGACAATGACATTTAATGGTACTCCAGTAATAGATTTTATCACTTTTTTTTATCCTACCACAACAATGTGTATTTTCATATACATTATATTTAATAAAATGTATTGATATGGAATTAGGAAAGCATGGGTTTAGTACTATTTACATATTTTAATTGAAACAATTTTCTTAACAACATTGAAAAATAGAAACTTAAAGTTTTCTTAACTGTGTTTTCAGCCAGTTAGTGGTAAACAAATGCATGCCTAGGAAGTCACACTCCCTCTAAAATGTGGTCAGTTGAAAGTTTCTAACTAAAGTGTGTATCTCTGTTTTGTTTCAAAAAATACATAAGTATGTCTGTCATTTCTGATACAAAATTCTACACTATCTTCAATAAATAAATAATAAAGCGATTCTGAAAAGTATGAAATGTAAACTTTGTTGTCCCTCCAACATACATTTTTTTTCCTTCCCATTGCTTGAAACATTACAGTGGTCTTTTAGGAAATTATAATACACAGACACTTCCCAGCACAGTTTACACTTATTACCATACTGATCTACCTACCTGTTATGGATATATCCTAATTTCCTAATGGAAACCAATAAGACTTGGAGTGCTAGAGAACACCGCCGACACAGGAGAGGTGGGAACCAGTACTGAAAGGACATGCAAGGAACACCGAAACCTAACAACAGCTCCACGAGAACGTTCACATGCGAATGACACGGGCCGGCACCTCCCATCCGGAATGAAGTCCTTACAAAAATACCAGTGGATGCGTGGCAGGGCATGAACAAAAGGAATCCAAGCAGAACAAAGAGGAATTTGACTCTCAGGGATCTTTTGTCCCCCGAGTCCGGACTCAGCAGAGCACTCACACAGACGTCGGTGCCCGCCTGGAGCCGGGAGCTTTGCCAAACAGGGATGTGGGCCTGGACCTTGTTATCCATGGGGTGAAAAGGATGGAGAGCCCTGGCATTCCCCCGATGGCTTTGGGTTCCCTGGGGAGCTGCAGGACGGGGCTGCACAAGGTGAGCAGGGCTCAGCTCCCTGCCTGGGCACCACAGACTGCCCTGCACACCCGGCTCTGCAGGCTGGAACTTCGCTGGAGCCATGACCACGGAGCTGGTTTCTTCTCCCTCAGGGCAGGTGCCGCTGGCCCTTGGAGCAGCAGCAGCCAGGAGTCACACACGGCACCCAGCAGGGCTCTGGGCCTCACCCTCGGCTCCCTGCCCCAGCACGGACACTCCTGGGGACAGCAGCGACTCCCAAAGGGACCGGGGGTTGGAGCGCCATTCACCTCTGTGCAGAAGGCCTGGACATCTTCTATTTTCAGGGGCAACACGAGTCATGAAGTGGTATGTTAATAGAATCTTCTCTGTTTATAGATATAGACTATTTATTTTCTAAGTCTTTTCAGTACCGTCGTGAAGATCTTTTGCAGATCTTGCTGCGGACCGCTCCTTCCATTCACTCACATTTACACACCACTCTGCTGAGCAATAGGCACAGAACTCCTGAAGGGGGAAAACCCTCAGAAAGCCTCCAAAACACACCCACACTGCCTCCTCCATGGGAATTAAAGAGCAGGGCAACTGGAGCAAGCAGAGCCACCCATGTGGTTTGCCAGCCCTCCCGACTGCGGCACAACAGGGAACAACAGGATTGTTTCACCAGCCCAGGAAAGCAACGCCAAGTTCCACACAGAGAGATTGACAGAGATCTCCTCACCAAATTGGGATTCATGTGTTCAGTGAGAATTATCAAGGCACAAAGATGCTCCTGTTTGCTTTGATAACCCTCTGACGTGTGAAGGGCGAGCAGTAGTTTCATGCCACACCAGCAAGGACTCAGTGACAGCTTCTGCAGACACCTCCTGCAGTGACCTCTGGCTGAATTCCGATACCGGCCCCTCTCTCCTAAGGCTCATCGAACAGCTGCAGGTCCAGGCGCACCACGATCTCTCCCGTGGGGACTTCGTGCAGGAGGAGACACTTCGTAACTGGTCCCTTGGAACCCTGATCCTTCTTGATGTCTGCCACACGGATCTCTGTCCTGCCCAAAAAGTCTGGAATGCAAAAACACCGCGTGCTCAGGAAAGGGAACCCAGAGTCTGCAGAAAGACCTGAACTTCCACCCACACACAGCAAAAGAGAAAACAAACCTTCAGTCCAGCTCTGCTTGTGCACTTGAAGGGGGCCAAAGGCTGCAGAGAAGGGGATTTGGCCAGACCATGGCTAAACAGCAGCAGCATTAAAACTAAACGGGCCCATGAGTGGAAAAACCCACCATGGAATTCACAACTGCCTCACTTCAGGGACTTCTGGATTTTATGGTATGTTAGCAGAAGGCCAACAGTTACTGAACAGTTACACCTGAGAGTGAACCTGCTGGAGATGACACAGCCAAGCAGGGCATCAGCCCAGCAACAAGGTCAGTGAGCCAGCAGCAGTCCTATCCAAACTCTGCTGGAGAGGCTGTATCTCCAAAATACACCCTGTGATGCTCCTGTGTTTATCCCAGCTTATGAACTGAGAGAGGCTGTGGAATCCCCACCCCTGGAAGTGCTCAAGGCCACTCTGGATGGGGCTTGGAGCAACGTGAGGTAGTGGGAGGTTCCTGCCCATGGAAGGGGCTGAAACTGGGTGATCTTTAAGGTCCTTTCCAAGCCAAACTGTTCCACAATTCTATCAGGTTTGGAATCCTGGGCTCATTTTTGCTACTGTTACTGCATATAACAGGAACTCAAAGTCATTTCTCTTCCTCCTGCCTCAACCCATCCATGTGCAAGCAGCATCCTGAGCTTTCTGGAGCCTTAGCAGAATTACAAACCACACTTAACTTGTTGTCAACTGCACAAGAAAAGGAACTGTCAAAACCCAGAGGGAGCTGCATCCTTTTTGTGCTGATACTGGGGTGGAGCAAGGGCAAGTTGACTCCTAAATATGCAAAGAGGGTCAAGCCTGGGGTATCTTTAATGATCATCTCCCAGCCCAGCCCATTGCCTCCGATTTCCCTCAAGCAGGAATGCTCCTCCTCAAAAAAGAGCTTTGCAAATGCTCTTGGCAGGGGCAGCCCCACACGCACCATCCGGGGAGAACTGGTCCCGCTCGAACACCGTGATGCACAGCACGTCCTGCTCCAGGTCCTTGATAAAGAACTGGCAGTTGGAATTCCACTTGGGATTGAGGGTGTCCTGGATGGTCTTGGTGATGTGGCACTGAGAGCCCATGGTCACCTCACAGTAGGGGTTGCTCTTTCCTGGGAAGATGGGAACAAACAGAAACCAGCGGGGCTTTTTTAGCAGCGTGATCCTGCTCAGGAGCATCCCTCTGCTCCGACAGAGCTGAGCTGGGAAAGACCTTGGCCACCCCAGGCATCTGGCCCCATCCCAGGCTCTGGCCCCATCCAGGCTCTGCTTCACCACCTCTGTAATGGGCTACATCAACATCACAGTGAATACTCTGCTCTGCTGGGTGCTGAGCACCCTCCACTCTTCCCTGTGGGACTCTGTGGCTTGTGCGGTGGAAACGAAGCCAGTCTGAAACAAAAGCTTCACGCAGGACAGCTGCAGGAGCACGGCTCAGCTGCACAAATTCACCTCTGCCCATTTATTCCCTAAACCCACGTCATTTAACAAAGTCGTGTCTGGGACAGACCCTGCGCAGTCAGGCTGGCAGAAGGGAACATCTTCTGGATGGAGCAGAGAAAGCCAAGGCACTCACCATGGGACCTGCAGGGCTTCAGTTCAATGCCTTCAACAACGTTCACCATCAGCCTCCCGATGCCTGTTGCTCTCTGAGAGCGAACTGTGGTGGAACAGAAGAGCACAGAGAAAATGTCACCAGTGGATTTTCCTGCCCAGGGACTTTTCCACAGAAGATGAGTCCCACATCCTACGCTGTACCTAAGTAGGCCTTTTCCCTCTTCTTCTTCTCAGTCTCTATGTAAAGTTCTGAAGCAGCTTTGATCTTCTGGACCCAGGCAGTCCTTCAGAAGGAAAGGAGAAAAAAATGTTGCAAAATGCTGGAGCACAGCAGACATAACAAAAGCTGTCCCTCCTTCCCAGGCAAGGCTCTGGCCCCATCCCAGGCCCTGCCATCCCACAGCTGCCTGATCCTGGAAGGGATCTCACTGGAACTCACAGCACCTGCAGAATGTAACCATCCCAGGGAAGCAAACCCCACCACACAAAGAAAGCTCAAGAGAACCACGAGCAGGAGATGCTTGGTGAGAAAACCAAAGTTCTAAAGATCAGGTTTGCTTTCATCCAGCCCTTTGTTTTCCTGAAATAAATGGAGTTCTTGGAGCCAGGAGGTACCAGACACTGGTGCTGCTGAGGTGGTCACTGTCCTTGGTCCCTGAGATTTCCTACCCAGTTCTTGTGATCCTCAGCACTTCAAAAGTGTAACCTGGGGAGTCCACGGGTGGTGAATGGGCCCTTTGGGAAATCATTTCATGCTTAAGAATCACAGAACATCCTGAGCTGGAAGGGACCCACAAACATCACTGAGTCTGCTCCTGATCCCAACAATCCCAGCTGAGGGGGAAGGCTGACAGAGAAAAAGGGTGGCAGAAGGGCTACTAAGGGACCTCAAGGGCTTAGAAAATCTGCTGTGACATACAAGGGGGCCTGAGTCAAGGAAACATGGGAGAATCTGAAAGCTGTGGATCAACTTTGGAGCCCCAAATGAAGAGCTGCTGCTTCACAGAACATTCATGGTTTGTGCTGGGAAACATCCTCAAGCTCATCCAGTCCCCCTCAGGGACACCTTCTACTATCCCAGCTAACAGCAGAAGATAGAATTGCATCTTTGGCCTCTTCACATTACCATGTGAAATGCAGCCTAAACATCCACCCTCAGCCATTTCCTCACTGGTCTAGCTGGAATTCAGGAAACATCATTATTTCTCCTTCCTTTTCAGGTCACCATATTCCAAGAAGGAGTTTTCCAGTCTTGTAAAACAACCAGCTTGGAGAGTGCTCTGCAAGTTTCCATCACAACCATTCCCATCCCACATTCACCAGACTTTTTGAAGGCCCACAAATGCACCTACCTTTCATTAATGCTTTCGGCCCGGAGCGTGTAGACTCTGTCAATGTGGGAGATGTGGAAGATGGGCTCATCTCCAGAAGGGTCTGTGGGTAATTTTACCAGTACCTCGTTTAGGAAAATGGGCTGTAAAACATCAGCAGAGCTGGAGTTGTACTGCAGAGTCTGCACGGGGGCATTCAGCACACATCAGCTCACAGCAGGTTTATTCTGTCCCCCAAGTATCTCCCCACTTCTGCCTCCCATCTTTCTGCAGAAAATTTTAAAAGCTGACAAAGACAGAGGTGCCAGCATAGCCTGGGAACCCTCCTGGAGACAGCCAAGCACAGCAGTTTCCTCCTGCAGAGAACAGCCAGCACCACTCTCCCTCTGCTCCCTCAAGCACACGAGCCCTCATAGAAGGGTTTTATTCAAGCAAAACCTCAAAAACATCTGTTCTTATCTCACTGGAGCACACCCTTCCTGCCACCAGCCCTGAACCTCAAAGCTTTCAAACCTCTTCTCTGGGAAGAAGATCCCAGAACATCTCCAGAATGGAGCTACCGAGCCCCATCCCCGTGCCGGAGCAGCACTTACAGTTTTGTACATTTTGTATTGCAGGTTGGACTTGGGGCTGAAGACCTTGTCTGTGCCAGAAGAGCCAAGAGGTTTTATGATCTGAGTGAGGAGGAGGAAGTCGTTGAAGAGAAAACCATACAGCTCCTTGTTACTCTTGGCTTTATAGAGCTTCCCACTGTGCAGGAACTTGCGTGGTCCCAAGCAGTTTGTAACTGAATTAAAAACGAGTTGCTGCGAAAAGTAGAAGAAGAACAACAACGCACTGTATAAAGTGAAACAATCGGGGCTGCCCTGCAAGAGAGCAAATACAGTTTTGAGTCCTGGTTCCAGTCTGTGTCACAGGGGTGACGATGCCCCGAGCGCGGCGAGCGGTGCGAGTCACGGGAGAGCCGGGAGGAGCCCCTGCAGGGCACCCATCGCTCACAGGGCACGGGCTGGGCAGGCAGGGGGGAGCCAAAAGCATCTGTGGCCCCTGGCCAAACACATGCACCCCCAGGAGTGGGGCTGAGCCTGTCCTGGATGAGCAGCCAGAGGCCTCTCCCCAGGCTGAGCTTCCTCAAGGGCTGCGTTCTGGATTGGGTTTGAATTTCACCCCTTAAAACACCCCAAAGGATTCCAGATGGCCACGATACCCCGAGTTAGAGCTGCTGGCCACTGGGCCTGGCACAATCCCAGACTCAGCCGGGGCTTCTTAGGGAGCAGCAGATTCTTGGCCTTGCCTAAAGTGCCATTTTCAGTCTGACTTTCAGCACAGCTCTCACCACCCAGGGCAGCTGGGTCCGGAGGGGCTCCTTTGGCAGGCTGGAAACCCCTGGGACAGAAAACAGGGAGAGGCTGGGCTGCCCCCTGCCATGGCTGGAGCGAGCACCACAGGCTGTGTCAGGGTGTGGATCTGCTGCTCTGGGGCCAGGCACCATCCACAGAAGATAAAAGCAGGCAGGGGCTGGCAGATGAATGTGCTGACATTGTCACACACGTCCTTCTCCCAGAACTTCCTCAGGTAAAATGCCATTTTTCTACTTTATGAACTCATTAGTTTTTTACCTTCTAGAATGGGAAACTTGGCGCACAGTTTGAAAATCAAGTTGTGATCTGTCTGCCTCTGTTACCTCCAGCAGCAACAGGAAGGCCATCAGAATATCTTCCCTCCTTTTGCAGGACATACAAACACAGTATTTCTAGAAACTCAGCACGTAACCATAGAAAATGACACGGCATGGGAGGCAGGGATTCTCTCTGTAAAGTCTCTGGAGACTTGATCAGTATTCTTGAGTTTTCAAATGCATACAAAGCTCTACCACAGAAAATATTTCAAAATATTTGGTTTTTAAAGCACTCCAAAGTGCTCAGGCACAGCTTTTCAATGGGACACAGCAGTCCCAGCACCCAGAGCTGGGGATGGGGCAGAATGCAGATTGCAGCACCGAGCCTGGGTGTGGATTCAGGCAGGATTCACCACGAGGAGCAGAGCAGCGAGCAGGCAGGAGGGCAGGGAGCTGGGCGGGGATGGGGTTTGGGATGGGGTTTGGGATGGGGTTTGGGATGGGGTTGGGGATGGGGTTGGGGATGGGGATGGGGTTTGGGATGGGGTTTGGGATGGGGTTTGGGATGGGGTTTGGGAGGGGGTTGGGGATGGGGTTTGGGATGGGGATGGGGTTGGGGATGGGGTTTGGGAGGGGGTTGGGGATGGGGTTGGGGATGGGGTTTGGGATGGGGTTGGGGATGGGGTTGGGGATGGGGTTTGGGATGGGGTTGGGGATGGGGTTGGGGATGGGGTTTGGGATGGGGTTGGGGATGGGGTTGGGGATGGGGTTTGGGATGGGGATGGGGTTTGGGATGGGGTTGGGGATGGGGTTGGGGATGGGGTTTGGGATGGGGATGGGGTTGGGGATGGGGTTGGGGATGGGGATGGGGTTGGGGATGGGGTTGGGGATGGGGTTTGGGATGGGGTTTGGGATGGGGATGGGGTTTGGGATGGGGTTGGGGATGGGGTTTGGGATGGGGATGGGGTTTGGGATGGGGTTTGGGATGGGGTTTGGGATGGGGTTGGGGATGGGGATGGGGTTTGGGATGGAGATGGGGTTTGGGATGGGGTTGGGGTTTGGGATGGGGTTGGGGATGGGGTTTGGGATGGGGATGGGGTTGGGGATGGGGTTTGGGATGGCTGCCGAGCAGGTTAACCCGGTTACCTCGGAGAGCCCCTCGCACTGCACGTGGGCCTGGATCCACTCCAGCCTGTCCGAGTTCTCCTTCTCCCGCACGCCCTCGTTCACCTGCGAGCACAGCTCCTCCGCCTTCTCCAGGGCGTGCTTCAGGTGGCTGTGGTCAGGGTGGTTCTCGGGGGTGTTCTCTATTATCTGCACACAAACAGGGCCTTGTCAGCTCAGCCCTGCAGCCCCACGCTTCTCTTCCAGGCTTCACTGCTGGCAGAGCCAGCCAAGGCAGCCTGCATTTATCATTTATCATATTTATCATCCTCCTTGGCAGCCATGAGGAGTGGGAGAGCAGCACTAGCTGGGAAGAGCTGGATCATGGGCCTGCCTGCACAGCCTTTGCAGCAGGACTGGCTCCTGTGGCAGAAACATTGCAGCCAAACACAGAAACGCAGCCACAACTGCTGGAGGAATCCCTGCCGTGCCAACATCCAATCCCTAATTCCCTGTGAAAGCCTTGGGCCTTGTTCCACGGTGTTATTTGGGATGGGAAGTGTTAAGCAACAAATGGAAGTTAGGAAAAGGCTGTAAATCCTCCAGCAGCATCAGCTGCAGGGGGAACTGCAGCGATCCCGGCTCAGTGTCAGCTCCCGGCCTGTGGGGAGGGAATGGCACTGAGGGGAAAGGCAAATATGAGCACAGGGTTGTCTTGTTGCTCCTGTTATCTGAATTTTTAATTTTCACTCAGTACTCGCTGCCTTCTGGTTCTTTGGGTGCAAGCTTCACCTCTGTTTCAAATAGAAATATAGAAGAATTTCGCCAAAGCCCAAGGAATGATCCTATTTTATATACTGGAATTGAGTATTAAAGGACATCCCACATTCCCCAGCACATCAGAAATATCACAGTGACAAAGCCTGACACAAATAAAGAAACAAGCCTGTGATTAAGGTGTAAGCAAAGCAGCACCAAACCCATCATGTTGCAAAGGAACGTACATTTTTAATTATTAGTGGGTATCTGGTTACCCGTTGCATAGGCTTTAGTAGAAAACTTGATAGTGGCATTCCTTTACAGCGAGGATCCATTGCTAACCTCTGAAACATTAGAGAGGTAAAATCTGGTTAGTCAGGTGCTTTAAACCCTGAAAAATGAGCTCCTCCAAGAAAGGAAAAGGGAAGGCAATAAATGAGCACCAATCCTCAGCTAAATCTGCTCTGAGATCACATCAGGAGAACTCCCTGTGGGTTTTGCAACATTTCTTCACCTGCCTTGTCTGGATGAGAATCCCAGGATCACCAGGGCTGGAGGAGCCCTTCAGGACCACCCAGTCCCACTCAGCATCACCCCAAACCCTGTCCCCAGACTCCTCGGGGACACTCCCAGGGACAGCGACTCCAAACCTCCCTGGGCAGCTCATCCCAAGGCCTGACCGCTCTGTGAGGGAAGAAATGTTTCCAATCTGCAACCTGAGCCTCCCCTGATGCAATTTGAGGCCATTTCCTCTCGTTCTGTCACTTGGGACACGGCAGCAGAGCCCGACCCCCCCGGCTGTCCCCTCCTGCCAGGGACTTGTGCAGAGCCACAAGGGCCCCCTGAGCCTCCTTTGCTCCAGGCTGAGCCCCTTTCCCAGCTCCCTCAGCCCCTCCTGGGGCTCCAGACCCTTCCCAGCTCCGTTCCCTGCCCTGGACACGCTCCAGCCCCTCCAGGTCCTTTTTCAAGTGAGTGGCCCAGAAGTGGACACTCATTTGTTCAGCAGATCAGCCACGTGAGGAGATGCACAGAACTCCCAGGGGTTGCTGATTCTCTTACCTTGACAAACTCCTTGAAGTCGGGCACTTCATCCGTTTTCTGCTGGATGAGGGCGGCCCCGTTGAGCTGGCAGCTGCAGAACCTGATGTAGGGCTGCATGTGGGGCAGCTGCGCTGTCAGGATGTCCCCGATCATCTTCACCGGCATCTTCTCCCCAGACATCTTCTTCCTCACACGCAGGGCCCTGAGCAGGAGCAGGGGTTGGACAAAGAACCACTCCTCAGTTATGGAATAAAGGGCTTCTCATTCATTATGGAAACGCAGAGAACGAGAGATGCATCGGCCACGAGATTTACTGCAAGGACACAATAACCCAGGCTAACACCTTTCCCTCTCCTGGTCATCCAGGACCTTAATGCAATGCCAGATCAGAGGTGAGAGAAAGAGGAGGGGAATTTCCTTTTCTATTGGTTTCCTGATGTGTGAGGGAAGGAGGAAAAACCCCATCACTCTGAGTTTTCAGCCTGGTTTCCTAAGGAAAGCTTCGTTGTCATTTGTCCTGTCACCACCACAACCGCTCAACCTGTGGGCCATTTTCAAACACATTTAAAAAAAAAACAGGAGATACTGCAAAGCTGTAAAATCTCTGTAGGTTCAGTGAAAATTAGCAGCTCAGTAGGGAAACAAAATAATTTTATGAATGCTTTTGCTTATCCAGGTGAAGGTTTAACTGTGCCCTCCTTCCGTGTGGGTGGGTCTCAGTGGTTTGGGGAGGGGTGCTCTGGGCACAAACCCTTTTGGATCCAGGCAAATCCTGCCCCGTGGGAAGCCTTGGCAAGCTCTGCTCTTCAGGGAAGAGGAGGATTTGCCTTCTGAGCACAGGAACAGAGGGAGTGCAATGGCAGAGAGCTGCTGGGTTCTTCTCAGCTGCTCTCAGCAAACACTGCCCCCGATTGCTTCTTCCCCACAAGGAGAAACACGTGGCCCTTCTGGTTGGAATTTGTCTAAGTGGCAAATATTTTCATGTAGAAGAAAGGAGAAGCAGGGGGAGAGGCCCAGAGCTCTGCTTTTGTGAAGTACGGTGGGGAAAAAACAAACTTACTTCAGTAGTTTAATATTGCACATTATCAGCTCCTTCCAGTTAACAAAAATCATGGCAACTTCTTTTTCTGTGACCAGCTCAGACTCCATCAGTGGTTTCTGGAAGATCTGGGGATCAGAAGGGAGGCCATTGAGGGTAGGTACAGACAGAATTCCAGCATGCTCCAAGGCCCAGACATCCATCGTGTTCCCTAAGGAGATCTCAGGTACGAGGGGCTTTAACAGGGAATATTCTGAATTTGTAGGGGTGGTGGTGTTAATTCTGATCTGGATAATCTGTTTGAAACAAGGGAATTTTAGCAGAGGTCTCCTATAAAAGATCCAAGACTCCTTTGATAGTAACTGAAATTCGGACTCTTTTATGGAGGATCTGATTTCTGTGAGGGTCCCAGGTTTGTGTATCTTGAACTCTGCTTCAAAAAAGGGCTTTGCTTTTCTGTCAGGAGAGTTGTTCATAATTCTCTGTGCTAATTCCTTTTTTCCTACCTCTAAAGCCAATTTCAGGAAGTGATAACTGAGCCCCACTGCAAGCACAGTGCTCCACTTCATTGCATTTGTTTAAGTTTCAGAACTTGTGCATGAAAAATAAACACTGAGAGTCAGGAGCTAAGGGGCTTTGCTAAAACGACACCTCAAACATCAGCATTTTGGTGATGGCAGCACAGGGAATGGCCGTGTTTGCACCCTCCCACAGCTGAATCTGAATAAATACAGGTAAATGAGGATTGGATGGAGACCCCCCAGGGCAGGCAGAGCCAGCAGTGAAATGCAGGAACTTTGCAGAGTGCAAGGATTGATTTGGCCGAGGGAGGAGTGCCCAGGGCTGCCCCACCTCTGTCACCAGCTGCAGGTCATTGACGTAGTTCTCCTCGGTGACGATGAGCTCGTGGATGTAGCCCTGCCTCTTCCTCTCGGTGGGGGTCAGCATGTCCAGCAGGTGCAGGTCTGCACACCCTGCAAAACACAACACAGCCCGCATTCAGATTCATTTTCCCACATGGACTCCACAGGAGCTGCCTGCTCTGCCCACTTCATCTCCCCTAAACACGCTCCTCAACACCTTTTAGTATTTATCAGAACAAAGCCATCCCTGTGGCTCAGCTCTTCCCTGGGGGCCAGGCTCCCTCACCTCTGCCCATTCCCAGCCTCACCCTGGAGGCCCCCAAACCCTTGGGGATTGGGATTCCAGTCCCACACGGATGGCTGGTGATGGAAAAGGGGGAGAAAGACTTTGTGTGGTGTGAGGAAGATGCAGAGATATCCCAGAGGGAATTAGGGAGGAGCTGCAGTGACCCCAGTGCTCCGAGGGGTGTGTTGGAATGATTCCCTCAGCTGATGGATGCTCCGTGGCCAAGGTTCACCTTTCCCCTTCTGGCCAAAGACATCCTGCTCAGGAAGGGCCTGCAGGGCCTCTGCCCTTCTTCACACTTAAATAAAAACTGCTCCTAAATGTTTGAAGGGCTTGAGCCAGGACATGCAAAGGTCACTGGGGGTCCCCAGATTCCACTGATTTCTGGGCCAAGCCAAGGGGTGGATTCTGTTCTCCTTTATGTTTAAAAGCAGGAAAAGGTTGGCACTGAGAGCTCCTCTTCCATCACTTTCGTCCTTTCATTGTTGCAGACCTCCCCTGCACTGATCCCCTGTAGATGGGAGGATTTTTACATCAATTCTACAATCTCAAATTATGTTTCCTACTCTGAATTAGACAGAACATTTAATTCCATTCCTTCTTCTGTGGGCCGTTATTTTCCAGCTGAGTTTAATGAAGTTTTTCTGAGACTGGAACACAGAATGTTTTCTCCCAGTTTTTGCTATTTTTCTGCATAAAATACCATGCATTTCAAAAAGCAAAGTTGATTTCAAACAGGTGGAAAATGTTTGGCTCTAAAAATGATCTATTTCAACTATTTTCACACAACCAAAATTCCCCAGTTGAATTCTTTCCCTCACCCCGCAGCAAATTCAGTGTATTCCCCATGGCAACAAACTTTCCTTATGGAAACATCAGGCCCCAGGTTACTCCTTCAGTTCTTTGCATATAAAGTTAATACTTAAGGAGTATTTCCTGCATTCTCCTGCATTTCCAGATTCCTGAATGGAGCTCAGACAATGCCAATGGGAAGGTCCAGGGTTGTCACCATTATTGCCATGGAATATCAGCAAAATCTGCTTTAACTGATCTGTGCTCCTGATAACGGAATGATGGATTTGACTTAAAAAAAATCAAATCAAATCAAATCAAATCAAAAATCAAACCCAAACAAAACCAAATGAAATAAATGCAGAAAAGGAGATACAGACAGTCAAGTTTCCTGTGTGACCCTGAAGCTGGGATCAGGCTGGGAGCAGAGGAACACCGATAAGGCTCCCCTGAGACAGGGGGATGTCACAGCCCTTCACAAAGTGCAACTGAAATTTTGCTTGCAATAAAGATTTGGAGAAATACCAGTTTTATGCCCAAACAATGAATTTTGGCCCCTTTCAAAAGCCAGAAGTTTGATCTCTGCTGAATAAATGCCTGATTTCAAAGCAGTTTCTTTGGTACCAAGTAAAGAAGAAACAGCCCCAGCTCTCCCAGTGCCTCATTAGAAGAGAACCAAGTGTTTCATTACTTTTCCTTGGGGAAGTTCTTGTTCAAAGATGCAACGACCTTGGCCTGAAGGTGATTTCCAACCACCAGGCCTGTGGAGGGATGCACTGACATTTTGAATAATGAACCATTTTAGTGGCTCCCTTGGCAGCATGGGCTGCTCTGAACCACGACAAACACTCTGCTTTTGGATGTGAAATATTTGGGGAAAAAAATGCCCAGATCTGAGCAGAACATCCCAAAGAGACTTTCCTGGGAGGGGATTTTCTTCCTGATGTGCACAAGTACAGGGATTTTTCTTGGTTTTGCATTAACACCACCGAAGAAGAAGAACTGGGTTCCTTTCCAAGTGAGAATGTCTGGCTCGTTTTTCATGGATGCCAAAGGACTTTGCTGAACTGAATTCCATTGATCACAAAATCATGGAATGGTTTGAGTTGGGAGGGACCTCAAACCCCACCCATTCCCAGCCCTGCCATGGCAGGGCCACCTCCCACTGTCCCAGGAGCTCCCAATGTCCAGCCTGGCCTTGGGCACTGCCAGGGATCCAGGGGCAGCCCCAGCTGCTCTGGGCAATTCTTTTCTTCAATGCAGTAAAAGCAGGGGAAATGACAATAATGAATTCTGCCATTCTGGCTGGACTTGGAGAACCAACAGACAAAAGTGACTGCAGATCTGTGCCCTGACCTCCCAGCACCACAGCCCCTGCACATTAATGGGCTCCAGAAATGCAAAAATCATTTCAAGTCTCTTTGTACAGAGTAAAGATGTTGTTGTTCTTCCCTACAAAGTCAGCCCTGGAGATCTGGGTCTCCCAAGATAAACATTGAGCCTAAAACAAGATGCTGCTTTTGGGAAGGGAGGTTCTGCTGTGGAAATCCCTGATCCACACCCCTGGCCACAGCTGCTGATTCCTTTTCATTTGGGGAGGTTTTCTAAGCGGTGCTACTGCCAGATTCCCCTGGAAGCCTTGTGCTGGCCCCATCTGCAGGGACAAGGCCACAGGAGACTTAAATCTGTCCTGTTAGAGGGAACCAGGAGCAGGCAAAAATGGTATCACAGTTTACCTCCAAATCCTTGAGGAGAAGGGAACAGCACACCAGGAGAGCACCCCTTCACTCAGGTAAATTATTCACAGAATCCCAGGATCCCAGGGGCTGGAAAAGCCCTCGCAGCCCAGGGAGTCCCAGCTGTGCCCGATGCCCACCTTGTCCCCAGCCCAGAGCCCTGAGTGCCACGTCCAGCCCTTCCTTGGGCACCTCCAGGGATGGGCACTGCAAAGCTCCCTGGGCAGCCCCTGCCAAGGCCTGAGCTCCCTTTCCATGGGCAAATTCCTGCTGCTGTCCACCCTGAGCCTCCCCTGGCCCAGCCTGAGGCCGTTCCCTCTCCTCCTGTCCCTGTTCCCTGGCAGCAGAGCCCGACCCCCCCGGCTGTCCCCTCCTGCCAGGGACTTGTGCAGAGCCACAAGGGCCCCCTGAGCCTCCTTTGCTCCAGGCTGAGCCCCTTTCCCAGCTCCCTCAGCCCCTCCTGGGGCTCCAGACCCTTCCCAGCTCCGTTCCCTGCCCCGGACACGCTCCAGCCCCTCCAGGGCTCTCCTGCACCAGCCACAACTGGAGCCAGCCCTGGAGGGACCTCAGCAATGTTGAATTATTTAAATCACAGCAGTGCAACATTCAGCTTTCCTAGCACCTGTTCCAGATGCCACCAATTCCCCTTAAATCCCCTGGGATGGACCCTCCACTGAGAAGCCATCCCAGGATTTGGGTGAGGACATTGTCTGGGATCAAACAGATCTCTCCATCTCAAACATCTGCAATGCCCAACCCCATTTTCTGTTATTTTCAATAATTTCAGCACGTTTGGAATGTGTCAAGCAGAGCAGTGTGTCCATTTCCCGTCAGAGCAGAGCTCTTCCCTCTGAGGAGCACGGAAGGAGCTGGAACAAGCCTGGGCAGTCCCACTGGCAAAACCTGAAGCATTATTTAGTGTGGAATCGCCCTCCCTGGAAGTGTTCAAAGGTGTGGAGGTGGCACTTGAGGATGGTGGTTCCCACTCAACCACTCTGTGAGTCATTGATTCTACCAATCCCTTTCCAGAGGCTGCTTGGGGACAGTAAAATCCTACATGTGAGGGCAAGAATGCATCCAAAAATGTAAACCACAGTCCTGGAATGGTTCAGAACGCGTCAGGAAATGAAATCTCACCCCTGAATTGTGACCCAGGGCCTGCCTGAGCCCCTGGGCACTCAGGGCACAGAAGCAGCAGAGTCACAAACAGCAGCCACGGGTCCGAGGAGGAACTGCACAGCCCCATTTCACAGGGAATTCCACAAATAATGAAAGGTGCTGTGCAGGCACTTCACTTGGAACCAGCAGTGTGGGAACCAAATGCAGTATTTTAAATGTTCCAACCTTTTATCAAACAACATTTTATTATTTTTTCACTTTCATTTGGCAGAGGAACAGCTCCGGGCTCTGCTCCTGCCACAGGGACAGCAGCAGGGAGCGGCTGCAGCTGGCCCAGCAGGGATTTAGGTTGGCTTTTAGGGCAAGGCTCTTCTTTCCCCAGAGGCTGCTGGCACTGCCCAGGCTCCCCAGGGAATGGGCACGGCCCCGAGGCTGCCAGAGCTCCAGGAGCATCCAGGGATGCCCAGGCTGGGCTTGTTGGGGGGTCTGGGCAGGGCAGGGGGGCACTGGGGGATCCCTGGGGGTCCCTCCAGCTCAGTTCCAGTGCTTTGCTCATTAAAGGCCCCAGGTGGGCAGTGAAGTCTTGCTGAAAACCATTTTAGTTTGTAACTGCACCAGCACAACGTCCTGAAGCCCAAAGGTCACCTCAGCACCGTGTGCAGCTAAGGAGGAGTTTGTTTCCCTGTTGTGTCAATTCAACTGATGCAGAAATATTTGAGGTATTGCTCCTGAATCTACTGAACTTGTCTAAAATGAATTTAAAAACAAGTCACTTGTCATCTGAATTTACTGCACAGAAGTTGCTGTATAACAAGTTAAATAGCTGGAGTCAATAAGCACAAAGAACTAAAAAGTGCTTTAAAACCAGAGAACAAAACCAGAATTTCAGTCATTTTGGTTATGAGAATAAAATGTGCTCTGTGAGCTCATGGGGACAGAAAGTGAAGCCACTAAAGCTCCAAAAGAATTGAGGTTTAAATAAAACTGATCCTGAATATAAAGCAAAATGTTCTCGATAAACCCATGTTTCAGAGCTAAGAACTGTCTTGGACAGATTTCAAGTATTGAACAAATTCTCCAAAAGAACATCCATGGGAATTCTTTGTCAGCAGTTGGATACAGAGGGAATTCCCACAAACAATAAAAACAGTGAAGAATCAAATCAGCAGCACTGGGAGCATCTGGAACTGCAGCCTCCTCTCCATCCCTCAAGTGACAATTCCTGTGCAAGGGGAGAAGGTGCCTGGCACAGGGAAATGAATATAAAGAACCAATTCACAAAATCCCAGGATGATTTGGGTGGGATTTTAAGGATCAGCCAGTGCCAGCCCTGCCATGGCAGGGACACCTCCCACTGTCCCAGGAGCTCCCAATGTCCAGCCTGGCCTTGGGCACTGCCAGGGATCCAGGGGCAGCCCCAGCTGATCAGATTCCCCTTCTCATATATCTATTTATATATATTTACATCCATCAGGACAAGTGCAGACAGGTAAAGCAGTCACTGCCCTGGTCCCTGCAGCTCAGGGAGAATCCCTGAGGAGGAGGAGGAGGATGGAACATTCCCTGCCGAGCTCCCAGAGCCCCCTTAGGGACTCATGGAGGAAATAAATGTTACAGGGACTCCCACATGTGACACTTAATCCACAAGGGAGTCTCTCTGGGACTCTGTACATGAGATTTCTTTTGCTCTTCTGCCTGAGGGGTCCTGGCACAAGCAGCGCCTCGTGTGTGTTCAGGGTGGACAGCAGCAGGAATTTGCCCATGGAAAGGGAGCTCAGGCCTTGGCAGGGGCTGCCCAGGGAGCTTTGCAGTGCCCATCCCTGGAGGTGCCCAAGGAAGGGCTGGACGTGGCACTCAGGGCTCTGGGCTGGGGACAAGGTGGGCATCGGGCACAGCTGGGACTCCATGGGCTGCGAGGGCTTTTCCAGCTCAGGAATCCCGGGATTCCCTGTGAATCCCAGCGGGACAACTCCAGATGCCCCTCCCAGGTCACTTTTAGGACTTGGTGACTTTGAAAGGCTCCAGTGTCAGCCCCTGGAGGACACAGCAGAGCAGCTCCACCCTGCAGGGCGCTGCAGGAGCCTCGTTTTTCCTCCCACTTGATGTAAAGAGAAAGAAAAGAGCAGCACCTGAATCCCCTACAGCTGAATTACTGCAAATATTTCACTACAGATCCAGCTTGTAGCTGTGGCCTGAAGTCACAGGAGCCACAATGGCCCTAATGGCCAAAGCTTTTAGTCGAGTCAGATTTTCATCCCAGCAGCTCAGGATAGGAAAAGAGAGATCCTCTCGTTCAAATATCAGTTAATGCACAAAATATTGACAGAGTGGAGTCAAATCTGGCTCCATCCCCACAGAAAGCACTGAAAATCACAAGTGGGACGGGCTGTTCCATTTCTGCAGTTGTCAGCAAGTGGCCATGATGGAGAATTGTTTTTTTAGGGTAGAAATGAAGGATGCATTACTGTTTAAATACTGTCCTAAAAAGAAGGAAAATCTGTGCAGTTGTGCATATTTTCAGATTTGAGCTCCTGGCATAAAACACATCCCAAATCCAGGTAAACCCATGGCAAACCAAGCAAGAATATTTAATTTATCTATTAAAAAAAATATCAAAATCCACTGATTGGAACCACGTAGAAAGCCTGGGTAGGGAATCAGAGGCTCCTGAGCTGGAAGGGTCCCACCAGGAGTCCAAGGACACCCCAGCAATCCCCTCCCAGCCAGAGGGGCAAAAGGCTGCAGGTAAGGATGATGAATCTGAGTAATTAGAGTGAAACAACGTTCCAAGAACCCAGGCAAGTTGTCCCTGTGAGGGGCAAAGGGCTCCAGGCTGTGCTGCTGGCAAATCCCTCGGTGCTCTCACGGCCCGTGGCGAGCTCGGTGTGACCCAGCAACGAGACAACAAACACGTGTCGGCCTCTTTTGTAGGAAGGATTTAATTCTCTATACATGGAACTAATTGGAAAGGCTGTATTACAGTTGTTAAAGCTGCAGGTTTTTATATATTTATATAATTTACATTCATAGTGATGAAATACTGAAGTGCAACTGAGTAAGGAGCTTCACTTGTCCTTTGCACCGCAGGACGGGTCGGGAGCGGGGAGCTGGGCTGGGAGGGCTCCAGGGGACAGTGGGACACGGAAAGCAGCACGGAACTCAGTGGTAAATCGTTAGTAGCAGGGCTCTGTGGTGCTCCAGGCTTTGGGAGGAGGGCACTGCCAGCAGCAGGGATTTCAGCAAGAGCCAGCCACTAACGCTAGACACGGCCACGGCTCGGCTACAGCGCGGCTACAACTCCACTGCCAGCTCCGGCTCCTGGTAATCCGTATAAACTCCACAGTCTAGTTTCAAAAAATGTAAACATTGGAAATTAATCGCAGGGAGATCGTTCTATACATTCGTTCTTGTCAGGAAAATGACTGGTTCAGGTGGTGTTGCACAGAAAGGGAGGGAGGGAGCCCCGGGGGCTCTGCCAGCCCTGGAGGAACATTCCAGCCGTTCCTGGCCCGGGAATGCTGCACAGCACCTGGAGCAGGCTGGCTGCTCACTGCCTGCAGCCACAAATGTGCAAAATCCAACCAACAGAGCTGGGGAAAACATCGCTCCAGGTTCGCCTCTGGCACGGGAGGAGGGCATTTCCCCTCTCCACCATGGGTTACACACTCAACAACAACACCTGCTACAAACAGTACAGTAACTACAACAAAATACCTGGAACTGGGCACATTTCAACTTCCTTAAACTGATTTTAACCCCTTCTGTTCTTTTGTAATTAAAAAGAAAAATTATAAAAAAAACAGAAAAAAAAAAAAGAAAATTAAAATAATAATTAAAAAAAAGAGACATATCGACAACACTGGACAAGTGAACAATAAAAAAGAAAGATACATAAAGTCTCCAATTCATGGACATTTGGAACAATTTTAATAGCACATGCAGCATTCCTTGATAGTGGGTCTTTTTGCACAAACAAAATTGCAATGAAAAAATTTAATTTATACTTTTCCTTTAAAAGGCTAAAATATATCTTTAAAAAATAATTTTTTAAACTACCAAAAGCACCTGTGCAAAGGTGGAAAAATTAGTTTGGTAACTCTGAAAGCCACAAAAGGACCCACTATCCTCTGATTATTTTTATTATTATTTTTTTTTTGTGTGTGTGTGTGTGTGTGTTTTGTGGTTTTGTTTTGTTTTGTTTTGAATCAGTTTAATTTTGTCGGTGATTAGCTCGACCATTGCGATTCCATGCAACTAAATGTCAAATGAGGTAAAACTGCTGTGCAGTGTGTTCTTGACTCAGAAGGCAGTAGATGATCATGCTGGAAGGCACATGATCAAGGCTCCCATCATCCCTCTGGGCACTGCTATGGGATAGTGGGTCTCTTTGAGGACTTTCAAGCCTGAGTGGGGGATGGACAACATATGATTCCTAGAAAAAGGAGGAAAACAACACATAAGCAAAACAAAACAATGAGCAAATTCAAGCTAGGGAAATGAGGCAGGCGTGGCAAGGCATGGAGCAAAAATGATCCGGGTGGGGATGGGGGAGCAGGGCGGGGAAACGGGGACGTGCTCCGGGGATGGGAAGGAAACCAAACACAACGGGGGGGACAGAAAGGTCTTCAAAGAGCCCGGGGGCTGCGCGGGGCCCGGCAATGCTGCATGTTCCACCTGCCCCGGCCGCACACTCACACTGCTGGCTCGGGTCCGTGTCCGTGGTCAGCTTCACGTAGTTGGATGGGAAGAGCCCCACGTGGCCGTTGACCTCCCCCTTCCACCAGTCGGGGTCCTCCCTGTTGAGCACGGTGATGATCTGGCCCTTGTTGAAGGCCAGCTCGTCGTCGTTCTGCGCGCTGTAGTCGTACATTCCGATCACCTGGCACACTGCGGGGACAGCGGGCACCCCCTGGTCAGTGCCACCCCCTGCAGGGTCACCGGTGCCGCCCTGCCCTGCCCAGGCCCCCACAACCCCAGCCTGGGCACCCCTGGGGGTCCCCAAAGGCTCCCCGAGCTCTGGCAGCCTCGGGCCGTGCCCTGACCCCCAGCCTGAGCCTGCCCACCTGCAGAGGTCACCTCTGGCCCCTGCCCGTGGCTCAGGACAGCTCCAGGAGCCTGCAGTGACCAGAGCCCATCCTGGGGCTCGGCTCAGCCCCCCCAAACTGACTCAGGGGTTCAGAAATCCCAAAGACTTTCATGGAATCCCAGCAGGGCTTGGCTTGAAAGGGACATTAAAGCCCATCCAGTGCCACCCCTGGCACGCACAGAGACATCTCCCACTGTCCCAGGGTGTTCCAACCTGGCCTGGAACCCCCCACCAGGACAGAAAATGTGGGACACATTTGAACTTCCACCACTGGAAGCTCCATAATCCAAAAGAAAGCCAATGCTGACATCCTTGTTGTCCCAGTGAGGTTTTCAGAACAAAAAATGTTGGAAAATACAAGAGAAAATTAACAGAACTGGAGAAAAAACATCATAGGCCATCCAGGCTGCTCTGCTGGCACCCCAGGACCGGTTCCAGCAGGGGTTTTCTATTTCTTGCAGTGGAACTCATCCAGTCTCAGGATGCAGCTGGTTCTGCTCACTTGTGACAAAGCAGTTCCCTGAATTCTCTGAAGCAGCAGGACTGTTTAGTTAAATAAATAATCCCCTCTATTTCTCTGCTGGTTTCTCTTTGCCAGGCCACAGGGCTTCTGGTTTTTCCCACCAGACATCAGACTTCTATTAATGAGCTTTGCTGGCAGCTTCCCTCCAGTGGATTAATTCTAAAATTTGCTTTTCTTTTCATCCTTGTTCCAAGCCAGCAACTTGCCAAATTTGCCAAACAACTTCTCTCTTTTTTTTTTTTTTTTTAATTACAGTTTAATTAAGATTCTGATGTTCTGCAGACAATGCAAAAAGTGCTGAAATTTTATTCTGTAAAATTCAATGCCTGGGGAAAGTCCCAGATTGTCAAACCTGAAATCATTTCAAAAATATAGAAAAAAAATCTCTTTGTATTTCCTTGTAAAAGAAGGTTGTGTCTCAGTGCTGAGTTACCATTCTAAACCTGAATTCCATTTAGAGAAGGCATTTTCTGGATCTTTACAACAACCACCAGAGGGGCCAGTCAGCACCAGTTCCACAAAGATCAAGGAATGGGATCTGGAAAGGCCCTTCCAGCCCAAGCAGGCTGTGATTCCAGGGAAATGTTCATGTTCTGTGGCTCCTGGCTCCTTTCCCAAACCCTGAAGTGCAGGAGGAGCTCCCTGCCCGTGGGGTTTGTCCCTCATCAGCTCAGGACAAACGGGGGCTTCTGCAGGAGAGGAGCCCCAGGTGCCCAGCCTGGATCCCCCTGAGCCTCCCCAGCTCCTGCCCCGGGATGGGGATGGGATGGGAATGGGATGGGGGATGCAGGAATATCCCAGAGCTCCTGTCCCACAGTGCAGGGCAGGAATGGGATGGGATGGGATGGGATGGAGATGGGGATGGGATGGGAGGGGTTGGGGATGGGGATGGGAGGGGTTGGGGATGGGGATGGGTTGGGATAGGATTGGAGATGCAGGAACACCCCCGAGGCTCTGGAGCCCCCCACCCCTCCCAGCTGCAGGCCCAGGCCGCGGGGCAGGGCTCACCTGAGGCTGCTGCAGGCCTGGGCAGCTCGGTGGGGGTGCTCTTGCTGGTGCCAGGGCTCAGCAGTTTGACGTAGTTGGCCGGGAACCAGCCGATCTGGCGCTTCTTGCCCCGCGCCTGCGGAGACAGCGCCCGCTCAGCCGGAGCCTTGGGCAGGCACCGCGAGCTGAGCTCACAGCCCAGCTCAGCACGGGAAAATGGCTTTGCTGAGGAAAAGCTCAGCTCTTTCTGTGCCACTGCCTGAATATTGTAACATCAACACATTCACATTTCTAGTTAAAGGCTTGCATGATGGAAAGAATTACGTTTAAATGGATCCCCAGGTTGTGACATTTTAAAGAGAGATTAAGAATCCAAATTTTCTCTTTTCTTTTACAGAGACACATCCAAGCTTTTCAATGCCTTGTGTCACCAAAGCAGGAAACCTCCTCCTGTTTTTTCCAATCCCTGTTTTCTACATCCAATCCATAAAAATTCCTTACAGTAAGAAAGGTTCTTCCAGAATTTTGAATCCCAGCTCCTAACTCTATATCAAGAATGATTTTAGCTGTTTATTTTCTGTGTCAGAATTAAGGTTGGCATTTTGGGCAAGGAGAATTTTGCCTCATAAAAACATTATTAAATGAAAAAAAAAAGTCATCTAAAGGATTTACTGTTCTTGAACTACTTTCTTTCCTGTCCAAATCTTTACTAAAAAAAAGAAAACACTTGATCTAAAGTCTATTTAGATAATTTAAGATATTTTTGAACACTGCATTAAACCAGTAATATAATTCTTAAAACATTTGCCTTATTTTCCCTTCACTCTGACCCCCAAGTGTGGAACTGGAGAATTACAAGAACACTTGGGGATTGCTAACAAAATAAAACCCAATTGTAAAACCACATGTAAGACATTAAAGTGTCTAAACTTACACAGGAGCATTTACACAACCAAAATTTAATTGTTTCAGAGCCTCACAGCAGCTGCCCAGGGATAACTGTGACAGCTCTTGCTCAGAGAAGTTTCTTTTCCATCTTAAAATACATTTAATGGAAACTGCTTAAAGCTAAAAGTTACCAGCAGCATTAGGGTTAGTGAGAGAAAACCCCAAAGGAATCCTGGAAGAGGATTTCTCAAGAGAGATTTTATCTCAAGAAAAAAAATATCACCAGCAAAGGCAAAAAGGGCAGGTACAAAGTGTTCAAAATAGCTGAATTAGTCTGAGATCTGCACTGCACAAATAAACCAACAGCATATATATATATTTATATATATAGATATTATTATTAAATATTTTTATATATTATTATATATTATTATAAACCCTGGGGAGGGGTTTATTGGGAGATGCTGCACTGCACAACATTGTCAAATCTATTTCTCAGTGGCACAGCCAGCATTTTGAACTACCAAAAAACAACATTCTTTTTTAAAAAAATTGAATTTTACTAGGAAAAAAAAGGAACTAACTTGGAGCTCTCCTTCCCACCAACCACCTGGATTCTTCTTTCTGATGAGGATCAACTGGCCAGGAGCAAGAGTCAGCTGTTCTGGGCCTGTTGCTGTGTAAGAGGCAATAACTTGGGCAATTTCTGTTGAAGCAGAGGAGGAAAGAAAAGGTTAATTTGAAAAAAAACTGAATACATTTTATCCACTGTTAATTCTGCTATAACTCTGTGTTATTTCTTTCCATAAAATTATTATGGATTTATGTATTTACATGAATACATGTGGTAATTGTAAAATAAATGAGAGGTTCAGAGCACTACAGGAATAATTACAAGTTTAATTCCTATTAATTAATTAATAGGAATAATTACAATAAAAAGTAATAAATCAGAGGTGCAGCAGCTCTATGGTGATAATAATAGTAAGAATAATAAGAATAAGAACTGTAAAACTCTTAAAAACCAGTGTTTTCCAGTAAAAATATCTTTGCACTGAGCTCCCCAAGGAGAGGAGACAAATCAGTGACAAAATAATGAAGATTTGCACCAAGAGGTGCAAATAAAGGCTGGCAGAAAATTTTTCCCCACCTGACCCAAAAATGAATGTTTTCCAAATGCAGCAAACAGGATTTCTCTGGAAATCTCTGGATCTCACAGAACAGCTGCTTTGCCTGGGCCCCTCCCAGCAGAGGAACCGGGAGCTCACAATTCCAGGGATTTACACAAAGCAGGTGTTGGAGCTTCCTCTGCTCCACAGTGCTTGTGGAAAGGCAGGGAACAATTCTGGTCCCCACAGGGTTAAGGAAGGTTTGGATCCAGCTGGAGCTGAGAGGAGCTGCAGGAATTCTGGTGCCCTCCCCAAGCCAGGCTTGGCCATGTGCAGGGTGAGGGGAACACGTCAAACACACTCAGAGGGGGCTGGTGCTGCTGAACCTTCCCTGTGGGATCCAGGACAGTCACTCATCCCTCAGGGATTCATTCCAAGGGCAGCTGGGGCCAGAGGAGTCCATCAGCCCTGGAAGGATGGGAACTGAGGGAAGGTTTGGTGCAGGGAAGGTACAGAGAGAGCTGAAGCCCAACATGGAAACAATCAAATGACTGACGGGAAATTTAGAAGGAAAGGACCATTAGGAACACAAAAAATTATCAGAGAAGCATTTGAGATACAAATGAGGAGCAATCCAAGGGCACTGAAAAGGACACAGAAATCAACTACAGCAGGACCTCCTTCAGGATCTGTCAGCAGGGAGAGGCAGGGGGAGCCAGGCAGGTGATGGAGAGGCCTGGAGCTGAGTTATAAAGGTGTTTTAAACCTGGATCTGGGATTAGCACACAAATTCATGGAGTCATGGGATGTCCTGGCCTGGAAGGACCTCAAATCCCACCCAGAGCCCCCCAGCCAAGGACAGGGACACCTCCCACTGTCCCAGGAGCTCCCAATGTCCAGCCTGGCCTTGGGCACTGCCAGGGATCCAGGGGCAGCCCCAGCTGCTCTGGCAATTCCATCCCAGCCCCTGCCCACCCTGCCAGGGAACAATTCCTGCCCAAGATCCCATTTATCCCTGCCCTTTCCAGCAGCACAGCCATGTTCCCAGCCCAACAACCCCCTGGCTTTGCCCTCACCCAGCACTGACTCTGCTCTTGGATTTTCTCTGTTTAAACTTTCCACTCTCCTGCCTGCACCTGCTGTATTTAATAAAAAATTCCTCCTCCTGTTCTGCTGAGCAATCCATCAGGAAGTTTACATTCACTTCTGAGCAAGCAGATAATTATTCTCTAGCTGCATGTTATTTAGTGATTAACACGCTAGAATGATTAGAGGGTGAATCCTTTTATTACAGTTACATTATTCATTAACTGCATTTTTTCCAGTTATCTTATAATGGTTTTCACCAATGCAAACTACTCCAAGATGACCAAGAGCAAGCATACTCTATTTTTATAGAAAGGCTTTGTTGCCACTGAATTGAACACTTGAAGAATAGAGAGAAGGTGCTGTCACAATATTTCACTCACCAGGTTTCTTCCCTAAGCTTCCCGTTTTCCCAGCTGCTCCTGGAGCCTTGAAATGGAGAACAAGATGCAGGTTTAGCACTCAGATTTCTTTCTCCAGTACATGAAAATTATTTACAAAGCTTCACTCAACACACTCAACAAGCATGGGAGTCAAAAACTCACAGGAAATTCTGTTCTTACAGAAATCCTTAATATTTTAGATGGCAATAAACATCAGGGAATAAATACCAAGCACAAAGTGGATTATTTGTTAATGCAGAAGGGCAAACTTTTATTCCCTTTCATGGGCTGCAAATACCAAAGTATATCCCATTTGTAATTCCAAAGTAGATCCCATTTGTAATTCCAAAGTATATCCCATTTGTAATTGCAAATCCATATATCTGCAGAATGGGAATTCTGTGGAGCTGAAGCTGAAACAACAATAGAAGTTTTCATCCCTGCAAACAGCTGGATTACAAATACTCCTGAGAAACTCCCTGCATTCAGACAGGGTGAGGTGGGGGATGAACATCAGGGTCCCAGGATTGGGAAGCAAAGCCTTTGAACAACCACAAGAAATCCAGCAAAACCTGACATCAGTCCAGTTCCTGCCCCCTAAATAATTCCTGCAGTTCCCTCCCAGGTCACTGACAGTTTCATATCCTGCAGTAAAGAGGTCTGAGGTGGGTAAGAGCAACTTCAAGCTAAACTGTACTGTGGCCAGAAATGTTGGGGAGCCATAAATGTCCTCTTGCCTTCAACACTTCCACCTCCCTCAACTTCACCTTCTTCACCTTCAGGATCCTCCTTACAAAATTGGAGCCAACATCAAACCACCTGACAGCTTCCAAAGAATCCTAAATCCTCTGTGGAAAAGCACAGTTTCTTCCTCCATATTCTCACTGTCAACTGATGCTTTGGAAACTTGGGGATTCTGGCAGAAATTAATCTGAGGAGTAACTAAAGAACAGTTCTGTGGCTGAGAGGAAAGGGCCATTCAAACCCCTGTGCTGGTTCTGAGTCCCCTATAAAATGGATTATTAATACACCTTGCCTTGCCTTGATGTCTCAGTGCTCCTTTCCTGTCACTGACAGGTTATAACAGTTACAACCCCACAGGAGCAGCAAATCTTGCTCTCCTCCCTGCGTTCCTCTGAATGTCCCCAGATCTCAGCCCTCCCTGCAGCCCTGGGCTGGCTCCCAGAGCAGGGAGCCAGGAGAGCCCCCAGGGCTCAGGGGCAGATCCCACTGCAGCTCTGGGACAGGGGGAGATGGCCTCCAGTGCCCCATGGAGAAGGATGAACCTAAGGACTGACAGGGTGATCCCAGGAAGTGTTTCTGGCAGAGGAACAGCCTCTGCCCTCCTCAGGAAAGAACAAGTGCCTGGACCTTCAGAGAACCCCTCCTCCCAGACATCCCCTGGTCAGCATCCACGCTGCTGGATTAGAAGCACATGGACAGAGCAAACAGGCTGGGATATTGTCTTTACCGTGAAACAGAGAGATGATTTTAAAATACAAACTTCACCTTGACCAGACCGAGTCTGAATTGTCTTTGAGGATTCTCTGAATCCTCGGTGCAAAAGCAGAAGGAACACATGGAAAAATCCCACAGCACTTCAATAAATACCTAAATTCATAAATAAAACATTTAGGATGGTCCCCATTTCTGTCCCACTCAGGAGATGGAGAAACATTTCCTATTCCTTGTGCTGAGAGAAAACAGCAGCGAGGACAGGCCCTGTTCTATCCCCCTGCACACCTGGGACACTCACTGAGCACCTGAGGGAATTTTGTGACAAGTGATCAAGTCTCCTGAGCCAGCAGAGCAGAACTGGCTTTGGAAATTTAATAAACCCCAGCAAGGCCTTGCCAATTGTGTTGTACAGGACCCTTCAAATCCCAACTGGATCCATTCAGGGATTATTTTCTGAACCCCTATGTGAAGTTTTATAATCAGATGTCTTGAAATTGTTGTTTCCAAGCCCTCCCTGAACTCCATCCCCACAGAGGGAATTCTCAGCAGTGTCCAGAATAAAACCCTGTATCCACTCAGTTCCCCCTAAGGAAAACCCTTAGGATGGGCCATTGTGCCATTGTTCCTCTGAAGAACAAAAACTTTCCCGCTTTTTTAGTAAACTGAAGCTTCAAGGAAGAGGGAATGGTTTATTTTAGCACCCTGAGGTGAATAGGCACAGCTTAGCAAAGAACAAATTAAAGAAATTCTTGTGCTGTAGATACCATTGAAATTTTGAGTCATTTCTAGAAACTCTGCCCTTGCTGCTGAAAGATCACCCCTGCTTTTCTTTGGGCCTGTCAGTAGTGCAGAACACATGGAATTATTTCTCTTTTCAGAGCATTTTCCAGGCCTGGGAAGCTGTCCAAACACAGCAGCACATCTGAGTGCCCAGAGAGCCATGACTGTGAAATCCTCTGCAAAAACTGGCTCTGGGACCAGGCTGGAGAGCAAAACCCAATTCCCCACTTGGAGCCAGATCCTGCAGGCACAGGAACCCTGGGATGAAAACAACACCCCAGCAGCTCTGTGCTTCATCCTCCCTCTCTCATCAAGAGAGGAGCTGAAGGTGGGATTTTCACCAGCAAAAACAGCATTTGGAGCACTTCTGGGTGAAGTGCAGGGTGCTGGTGCAGCCCCAGCCAAACTGAGGAGACAGAAACACCAAACTGAGCTCTTGGACAAAAGGGGACTCAGAACTGAACTGTGAGCTCTCCACAAGGATTTGCCAACAGTGCCCCAATCCCATCTCTCCAAGGGCTGCAATATTAAACATCTCTAACCACAAGGTTTTTAGTCCTGGCCCAGAGGATGTTGTTGGAATTTCTTGGCACTGCAGAAATTTCCTCTTGAAAGGTTTCCTGCAGCTGCAGATTTCACTGCAGGTTTTCCCCTCTGGCTTCTCCAGCAGCAGGAATGGTTTGAGTGACTCTGCTCAGGCTCTGTGTTGCAGTCTTTCATTGAGTATTTGTGCATTACCATCCAGATTGCCCAAAATCCACTGCTTTTTACTGATTTGCCTTTAACCCCCCATTATTCCAGAGATATAAACCAGAATCCTTCTCATCAAGAGATCAGCCATGTACCCAACTCTGTATCTAAACTAATTCCTACTGGGAGATAAATTATCCTCTGAAGCCATGTAAATGAGAGAATATCTCACTTTAGAATGCCTAAAAAGAAATCAATAAAAACAAATAAACAAGGATATGTTCTATGGAGTTATTTCAAGATAAAAAGAGATGAAACAGAACCTCTATTATTCAGTCAAAAACTGTCAAATAAATACAGTAATTAGCAAAGTTTTGGTGCAAAATTTGTTGTTGACTGCAAGAAATGATAGGGGAAAAATGTAATAGACTGAAATATTACTGTGTGGATTTTTGGGGATTTTGAAAATAATGGCAGTAGGATACAGCTCAGGCATTAAAAACTTACCAGGGCAATAAAACAATCATGGCTGTTCTGATTAGTGTCTAAAAAACTGCCAAGTGCACTACTGATGCTGGCATGATTTTAATGGATGATCCCCCCAGTCAATGAGGATTGATTTATTTATTTATGATACATTAAGTTGTGAAATGCAACTCTTGTTGTTATTGTCATTGTTTTTCCTTTCCAGTCTCAGTAAATCTGCAATGTGTTTTTATTTCCCCCTACAATGCCCTTGCCTTGCAGCTACCACTACAACCCCAAAGAAAACATTTCTCTACCTCAGAATCTTTGAGTCTCACATAATTAGATGGGAAAACTCCTGATTTATCACCCAGCGTTCCCGTCCACCAGTCACCATCTTTCTTTGTCACCAGGATCAGGTCACCTTGTTGGAAAGTGAGGTCTCCCTGCTCCGAGCTCTCGTAGGTGTACATGGCAATGTACTCTGGAAAAGGGAAATACAGCACATGGAAAACTCCTGAGAGATCCCCAGTGATCCTCTGCAAAACCTCATTCATATCAGGGCTAGGCAGAAAGCAAATTAATTATTTATTACTCATTGAAACACCAATATTTAATGAATAAAATTAGATCTAGCAGAACTGAGTAGGATCTATCAAAAGGCTGCCTCAGGGGGGTTTGTATATAATTTGCCAGTATAATTAAAATGTACATAAATCATTCATTTAGATATTAAACATGTTTCCCAGTGGTTTGTGCTGATGAGTGGAATTTTCAGAGTTTGGGATGCAAAGTTCACACACCTCAAAAATCACCTTCTGCACGTGAACCCTCTCAACAGAAGATGTTAAATCCCTGCTTTGTTGTCTCTCAAAATCACAGCTTTTTTGAAGTGTTTAAACCAAAGTTGTGTTCCTTTTTAATACAAACACAACACCTGAGATATCCCACATGGGACAAGACTCTGCATGTCCACAATTCCTTCTCCTCAAATAGGAGGAAAACCAGAACAAGGTGATCCTGAAGGTTCCTTCCAACCCAATCCAGCTGGGATTCTACAGAATATTTACTGTACTCTGAAATCATTGATTAGCTCCCTTTTCTCTGCTGTTCCCTCTTTTGAGTTGCTCATGCCAGACACAAATGAAATGTAAATGTCCCTAAAACTGTACCTGGAATTGCAGTTAGAAACTCGAGGTGTGCTGTATCAGATACACAAACATTCACCTGTAACCTACATTTAGATTAATTCATCTCCTCTGCCTGTGATTTAATAACCTACAGCTGACTCTGCACTGGAGGGGAGTAAGAGTTAAGGCAGCTCAGGTGGGGACATTCTCCTGCAGCTGAAGGAATTCTCCTTTTAAAACCCTTCACTAAAATATCAGTGGATTCTGTGTCTGTGCCCCAGGCTCCACCTTTAGCATGGAGCTGACCATAAGGATCCCAGTGCTCTCCAAGTGACTGACACTGCCTTCATTAAGAGCTTAATGAAACATTGGGAATGAGCTTTGGGGAAAATTAAAATATTTAGCAATTCCTGACACCAAGTGCTTATTGGGCCCTCTGTGAAAAACCCTTCTAGATCACAAAATGTTACCAGAATAATGGCAAAACTATTAGAAATTTTCATATCTTTTGTGATATGTGAAATTGTTCCTTCTCTAAACACAACATACATAAACTGTAATAATAGTAATAATAGTAATAGTAATAATAGTAGTAATAATAGTAATAATGATGATAATGATAATAGTAATAATTATAATAGTAATAATGATGATAATGATAATGATGATGATTATGACAATAAATAATAATAATAATAATAATAATAATAATAATAATAATAATAATAATAATAATAATAATAAAAATCTAGATTTGCATCTGGATTTTAACACCACTTGAACAGCACAATCCTGGTTTTGGCAGAAAGCAGAGTTCTTGTGTTCAATGCCAGAGTAAGAGGCTGCCAGGGCCACCCAGGACTCACCTTCCCCTGACATCGCTGCCTTGGCTGCTGGGGATGCTACTCTTTTCAGACTAGCAGGACTTTCTGAGGAACCAGAATCCATGCTTTAGAAGAAAATAATGGTTATTTAAGAAATTCAATCTCTTCAGAATAATTATTATTATATTTCAAACTGGAAAATGCACATTGCACCCCCAAGCAACTCCCTGGGTTTTAAAAGAAGAGACAGTAAATGTGCAAAATAAAGCTTTGAATCCAGTGGCCTGTCATGGTCACATTTAAGTAACTGTCTTAAATACAGAATTTTCTGCATCTCCTCTTTTTCCTCAGGAAAAAAATTATATAAAATCATTCTCATTTTTACTCCTAAGGCTAATGTTGCCTTCACATTACAAAAAAAATGAGATTTTAAATGTTTAATCCTGCAAGAATAATGAGAAGCAATTTAGATTTGAAGAATACCTTTTAATTTTGGGCAGAGAGGAGCTCTGACTTACAGAGCTGTACTTCAGAAAGTCAATACACTGATTTTTCAGTTTCAAGTCACATAAAATTAAGGTGGTTAATTAATTTGTTGGTGAGGCAAGACCCAAGGAGAAGTGAGATCGGTTTTTTTAACGCTGACACAAATTTTCAGGATTGGAAGTCAAAACCCTCCAGGTGAAAACAAGACCCCTTTTACAGGGTACAACTTCAAAATTCAAGTGTGCAGCTCTTCCTATTTCCTTCTACCCCAGCACAGAATAAAGGACAGGAAAAGCAAACAAAATACCTCGTGGATTTCCTAATGGGGCCTGAAATGAGCTTGACGTAGGATTTGGGAAACCAGCCCTTCTGTCCCTGCACCTCCCCAAACCACCACATGTCCTGCTGCTCCAGCACTGTGATCACATCGTTCTTGTTGAAGTTCAGGTGGTTGTCCTTCTTTGCTCTCCAAGGATACAGAGCTTGTGCTTGAAGCCCCTCCACTTTTTCACCCTTCAGAAAGGA
Source organism: Pseudopodoces humilis (assembly GCF_049639895.1). Lineage (NCBI taxonomy): Eukaryota > Metazoa > Chordata > Aves > Passeriformes > Paridae > Pseudopodoces > Pseudopodoces humilis. The sequence goes on from NC_142201.1 coordinate 794,275, forward strand.
ACACAGAGGAATCACTTGTGCTGCACCTCCAGCAAGAAAGCTGCTTAAGGAATTACGTCCCTAGGCTGCTGGGACAGCAACAAATACACTCTCTCTCAACTAAAGCAGCTGTTAAACTTCCAAAGTAATTCCAGAAATGTTTACAGTCCTCCTCCATTTCTGTCAGTTAACACACCATCAATGCAATGCAAGATTAAATTAATTAATTTTACTTAAGATGCATATGTAATAAACCCAAAATGAAGCTGCTTTGGCAGGACTTACAGTCCATTTTATGGAAATGATGCTTTGCTGCACATTATTCATGGCACATTCCAATTCTTTTTTTGCTCTGAGGTAGATATTTAGCACTTCCCAGAACACATGAGCTCCCAAGAACAGTTTGTTGTTCCAGTGAGTGAAAGGAAATGCCTGAACAGAGGGACAGAACTCAGCTGGGAAGTTTTGCCTTTGCTATTCCACTTAACCCACCTGGGAGTGAAAGCTGTCATGGGAGTCAAGAAAGCCCCAAGGAACTGACCCAAACCTGGACCAGCAAAATCTAAAAAACTCATCCCAGACAGGCAAACCAGAAACTGATTTGTGTTAAATCCTGCCCCAGATGCTGCCAAGGGATCAAAGATCCATGGAATGGCCCGGATTGGGAGGGGCCTCAGTGCCCACCCATCCCAGCCCTGCCATGGCAGGGACACCTCCCACTGTCCCAGGAGCTCCCAATGTCCAGCCTGGCCTTGGGCACTGCCAGGGATCCAGGGGCAGCCCCAGCTGCTCTGGCAATTCCATCCCAGCCCCTGCCCACCCTGCCAGGGAACAATTCCTGCCCAAGATCCCAAGATCCAGCCCTGCCCTCTGCCACTGGCAGCCATTCCCTGGCTCCTGGCCCTGCAGCCCTTGGCAATTGTCTCTCTGCAGCTTTCCTGGGGCTCCTTCAGGCCCTGCAAGGCCACCCTGAGCTCAGCCCAAAGCTTCTCCTGGCCAGGCTGAACAATGGCAGCTGGGCCAGCCTTTCCTGCCAGCAGAGCTGCTCCATCCCTCTGCTCATCCTGGAGCCTCCTCTGGGCTCTCTCCAGCAGCTCCAGCTGCTCCCTGGGCTGGTCGCAGGGCTGGGGCAGCTCTGCAGGTGCTCCCCTATGCCAGGTGAGTGTTTCAGTGCACAGACAAGGTTCACACTTGGCTCTCCAAGCCTTTGTGCTGGCTCAGAACATTTGGGGGAGCCCAGGAGCTCACCTGGCCCAGGACAGGGGAGGGGGACGAGCCTGTGACGGTGGCAGGAGTGAAGGCCGAGCGCTGCCGGAGCTGCCCCGCGCTGGGCACGGTCAGGGAAGGCTGAGCTGCCCAGGCATCCCAGTTATCACTCTCTGGCTTCTCACTGGTGTTTGTTGGCCAGCTGGAAAGAAAAAGAAAAGAACAATGTAATTCCTACTGTTTTGAACAGGAGGAACAAAAAAAAACTTCCACAGAACAAATATTTCAACATTCTACATTGATTTCTTCTCCATGAGCACCTTAACTCCAGGTGCAGCAGTGCAACTGAACACTGATCCACCACAGCTTTACCTTCAGAGGCAACCCCCAAACTGAGCTCCTTGTCCTTGCCACTGAAGGACAGGTTTTTATTTCACTTCTTAGCTGTGTCCCAACAAACAGAAGTTCAAGCAGTGCAGTGGAAAGAGAAATAAAAATAATTCATTATTCTTCCTAAAACTGGTTTGAAATTTTCCCCCCTGCACATCACTGACCTCTCCCATCCCTTTCCTTTAGACACAGAATCATGGAATGCTTTGGGTTTGGACCTTAAAATCCACCCAGTGTCCTCCATGCCATGGCAGGGCCACCTCCCACTGTCCCAGGAGCTCCCAATGTCCAGCCTGGCCTTGGGCACTGCCAGGGATCCAGGGGCAGCCCCAGCTGCTCTGAGCACCCTGTGCCAGGGCCTGCTATTGAGATAATAGTTTATAAATATAAATTTGACAGACAATGAATTGCAGTTGATGAAACTGCCCAGTGTATTGAGTTAAGACATCCAGGGAAGGGCAGGCACTGAAATTCCCTCAGTTTTACTAATGATGTGATCAGGAATTAAATCAGCTTTTCATGTCATCTCTGCCATCAGCATTATACAGAACACTAAGTTGGAAGCCTTCAGTAAGGCTTGGTGGCAACTAATGTAGGAGAAAGGGGTTTAGGAGGTCCCAGTACCTGGAGGGCTCCAGGAGAGCTGGAGAGGGATTGTTCATTAGGAACGGGAGTGGCAGGGCAAGGGGGAATGGGTTCCCACTGAGGGAGAGGAAATTTAAGTGGAAGATGAGGAGATGAGGATGTTCCCTGGCAGGGTGGGCAGGGGCTGGGATGGAATTGCCAGAGCAGCTGGGGCTGCCCCTGGATCCCTGGCAGTGCCCAAGGCCAGGCTGGACATTGGGAGCTCCTGGGACAGCGGGAGGTGTCCCTGCCATGGCGGGGCTGGGAATGGGTGGGATTTGGGGTCCCTCCCAGCCCAAAGCAGTCTGGGATTCTGTGATTCCAAGGGAAGTGAACACCTTGGCATTGCCCCTGTGCCCACATCCACACTTGGGGATGCCTCCTGCTCCTGCTGTGCCCAGCTGTGATGGGAGCAGCCTCACATCCTGCAGGGCTGCACTTCCAACTGATCCCTACAGAAAGCATCTTTCACTTCCCAGAAGGGATTTTCAGTTGGCACTCTGGCTCCTGTGTTCAGAGCCAGTTCCAGAGGGCTCCACACACCGAGGGGACCAGCAGCACCCAAACCTACGTGGAGCTGAAGTCTGCCCAGTTGTTGGCTGCTGCAGGAGCCTCTGGAGGGGCAGGAGCTGCCAGGGCAGTGGAGCTTTCCTGCACAGACACTTTGGGAGCTGCAGAGGGCTCGGCCGCGGGCTTGGCAGAGGTTGGAACTTCACTGTCCGGAATTTTCTCTGCGTAGTTCGCAGGGAACCATCCAGTTTTCCCCTTCAGCTCTCCACCAAGCCACCCTGGCTCTCCAGTCTGGCTTTCATCCACCTGCAGACACAGGAAGTCAGAGAGTTAATAAATACACCCTGCAAATGGAAATTTTATAGAAAACAACCCATGTCCTCCACACTTTTTGCAATGCAAGAGGCCTTGACAACTGTTTTTTCTTTTTGGAATGGTTTGGGTCAGAAGGGACGCTAAAACCTGTCCTGATCCAGCCCAGCCATGGCAGGGCCACCTCCCACTGTCCCAGGAGCTCCCAATGTCCAGCCTGGCTTTGGGCACTGCCAGGGATCCAGGGGCAGCCCCAGCTGCTCTGGCAATTCCATCCCAGCCCCTGCCCACCCTGCCAGGGAACAATTCCTGCCCAAGATCCCAAGATCCAGCCCTGCCCTCTGCCACTGGCAGCCATTCCCTGGCTCCTGGCCCTGCAGCCCTTGGCAATTGTCTCTCTCCAGCTTTCCTGGGGCTCCTTCAGGCCCTGCAAGGCCACCCTGAGCTCAGCCCAAAGCTTCTCCTGGCCAGGCTGAACAATGGCAGCTGGGCCAGCCTTTCCTGCCAGCAGAGCTGCTCCATCCCTCTGCTCATCCTGGAGCCTCCTCTGGGCTCTCTCCAGCAGCTCCAGCTGCTCCCTGGGCTGGGCCCCAGGGCTGGGGCAGCTCTGCAGGTGGGGTCTCACCTCAGGGGGCTCAGGGCACAATCCCAATCCCTTTCCTGATCCCCTGGCTGGGGCAGCCCAGGGCAGGGATGGATCCCAATCCCTGGACTCCTCAGAGGAGGTGCTGACAAATTCCTTTGCCTCGGGCCATTTGTTGACTCCCCTCTGGAATTTGCATCCACCCTCCCCTTCGGTGCAAACCAATCCCTTATTCCTGCTTTTTTTGGGTCCCCCTCCTGTCTCTCAGCCCTTGGCAATCCCACAAATAAAGGCACTTCGTGCTTGACCGCTTCCATGAGCTTTTCCTGCAGTGCAGAGCAAAATTTCCACTGCAGCAGAGATGGGGAAGCAGCAGGACGGGAGAGGGAAGGGCACAGCTGAGGGTGGATGGGGGAAAAAGGAATTAAAGCAGCGAGGTTGAATCATCCACACAGGGATCAGTCACCCCAGCCAGGCTCAGGAACTGCAATCAGCACACACAGAAGGAACAAACAGCACTGCAAAGGCAAATCTGGGCTGGGGAGATGCTCTAAAAAGAGCATCTGGGAGGTGATCCATGGGCTTACAGAAACCACTGGGATTCTTCAGGCATAAGGGGAAAAAAAAAAAACAGCCAAAAGGTTTTAGACCCTTCCAATTAATGCCTCTTCAAGAGAGGATTTGAAGCTGTAATAATTCTAAAACTGCCTATGAGGATCCTCAGATCTCTGCTTATTCAACATAATTGAGTTCTCTATGCACACTCATGAAAAGATACTTTGAAGGATAATTTAAACTTCATGATTCATATCAGCTCTGGTTTCTTTTTCATCTAAAATACAACTCACATCTGGTTTTGCAGCACTGCACTGAAATTTTAAATACATTCCTTTGAGTCTTTTTAAAGTTATATTGTTTCAATTTCCTTAAATTTTTACACCCACCATCCACAAATCCCAAAAACAATCCCAGATTATTTTTTTCCAAAATACAACCAGACTTTAAATGTACACCTAAATAGTGAATTACAGTGTGTGGGAGGTTGTTTTCATTTATTCAGCTGTACTTCAGACCCACAGCTGACAACTCCTGAATTCTGTGGATCACAAAGAAGATTGATTCCAACTGCAACGATCAATAACTACCATTAGAATTCACTGTAGATTTTTCAGGGAAAAATATCTATTCCTGCCCAAAAGCTTGGTTGAGCTATAGCCAGGATTAAAATCAATCTAAACTTACAGTGGAAGAAATTGAAAGTACATTGAAAGGCTAAAATAATTCAAAAGTGGCAGAATTAAAAAGCCAGAGCAATTGTGTAATCCATGGCACCAGACCCAGTGGTGCCACAGGCTCTTCCCAGCGGTCAGGCAGAGCAGAGCCCTCCCCAGATGGCAAATCCTTTCCCTTTCTGGATAAATCCTCCTCCTCCTCCTCCTGCTCCCTGGTTCCCTCAGCCTGGGCTCAGGGTTCTGCCCAGGATCAAGTGTTGACACTCTTGGAAAGATCATTCCCAAGCTCTGGTAAAGGCCCAGCTCCTGTGACAGAATGAGCTCTGCAGTCCCATTCCAGCCCAGATCCCAGCTCAGGATCCCAGCTCAGGATCCCAGCTCAGGATCCCAGCTCAGGATCCCAGCTCAGGATCCCAGCCCAGATCCCAGCTCAGGATCCCAGCTCAGGATCCCAGCCCAGATCCCAGCTCAGGATCCCAGCCCAGGATCCCAGCCCAGGATCCCAGCCCAGGATCCCAGCCCAGATCCCAGCTCAGGATCCCAGCCCAGATCCCAGCTCAGGATCCCAGCCCAGATCCCAGCTCAGGATCCCAGCCCAGATCCCAGCTCAGGATCCCAGCTCAGGATCCCAGCTCAGGATCCCAGCCCAGATCCCAGCTCAGGATCCCAGCCCAGGATCCCAGCCCAGGATCCCAGCCCAGGATCCCAGCCCAGATCCCAGCTCAGGATCCCAGCTCAGGATCTCAGATCAGGATCCCAGCCCAGGATCCCAGCTCAGGACTGGGATCCAGCCTTGGGCTCTGTGGCACCTCCTGCCCACTGGTCCAAAATGGGTCAGAATTGGGGTTCCAGTGTGGGAAAGCTCCATTTGTGAGAGGACAGGTATCCAGGGAACAGGGATTTGGTGGGACAGGAAGCTCCCAGCTGGAGTTCAGCTCCACTGATGTCTCCAGGCAGCCTCACCTTGATCTGAGCTTGCAAATTGCTGTTTTCCAAGGAAAGGCACTGCTGGGACCTTTGGAACCACAGGACAAACACGGGAGGGCTGAGGCAGGAGCCAAAGGCAGCATCAAAAGCAAACCCTTGGTCCAGGGGGTGTGAATTACTTTTGTTAACGAGCTGGGGTTTGTTAATTTGAACCCTGGTGGGTTCAAACCACCCTGGCAGCACTTACCCACTCCCTTCTCACCTCCAGGGGAAGCAGGGATGCAAAGCAAGGCAAGGTTATAGCTCAGCCCTGAGCACAGCAGCCCTTTAAACCCTTCCTGCAGGGCAGCAGAGCCCCCAGGAACCTGCTTTAATTATGGTCAAAATAACTGCAATAAAGGCAAAAGAGAGGAGTGACCCTACTGGGGCTGAGGGGGTTAAAATCGAGTCCATGAGCAACAGATAACAACAGCTGGATGGTCTCAAAGTGTTTATTTAAGATATGTGTAGTGCTCCTTAGAATTACATATTCTCAGGGAAAATCTTATTTCCCTGCAAATCTCTGTTTAAAAAATATTTCAGTGCTCTTTAGAACTGTGTGTTTTGGGAAAAATGTTATTTCCCTGCAAATATCTATTTAAAAATGATTTCAGTGCTCCTCAGAATCACATATTTGAGGAAAAATGTTATTTTCCCTGCAATGACAGGGATAAATATGTGCAGAACTGCCTAGAACCATGTATTTTGAGAGAATAAAAAGGTTATTTTCACTGCAAATCTCTATTTAAAAATGTGTAAAATGCTTCTTAAAATCACAGCTTTTGGGAAAATTGTTATTTTCCCACCAAGTCTCCCTAACAGTGATCACTCCTGCCCACAGAATGACCTGTGGACCCAGGGACCCCCCATTTCCCAGGAAAACAAAGCATCCCAGCATTTCCCAGCAGCCTCCAGAGTCTCCTCTCCAACACCATTTCCTGCTGCAGCTTTACAACCTCTTGTATCCTCACTCCTGAGCCAGGATTCACTTTGGATTTTCCAGAAGCCCATTCCAAGGTCACAAACACCCAATAAGGAAAAAACTCAACCCCAAAAGGTTCAATTCCCCAGAACAGGTTTTCTAAAAACAATAACCATTACAATTTAGGGGAGTCTACAATGTGGATTTTTCCAAAACTCACTGTTACTGAACTGAGCTAAAATGTAAAAGCTCTTAAAATCAGTTTTGTTGGGTAGAACCCTGTTGGGAATACACTTCCCCCAGTGAACAATATTTAAGAATTCCCCCAGGGATTTTCATTCTGCATGATAAGAACACAGCAATGATTAATTGGTATTAATATCCACTTAATCCCTGCAGCCATTAATCAGGGAATTATAATTTAGAGAGACAAAAGCAAACCTTGCTTTGGAGTTGGACACAACACACTGACCACATCCCTGAAAAATTGGAAATTATTCTCTATCAACACACCTGCAAACAGTTTTCTGGGATTGGAAGTTTCCTTCCTTGCAATATAAAATTGAAATCACTCATGGCAGAAGCTGAAGGGTTTTCCCAAGGAACATCCCAATCCCTGCTTACCATGACGATGTCTCCAGGCTGGATGGTGATCTCATCGTGGCTTCTGGATTCAAAAGGATACAGAGCTCTATAATACACTATTTTTACATCCTCCTGAGCAGAAATGGTTAGAGGAGCTTTCTCTGAGCAAAGGAAACAAACACACAGATACAGAGAGAAGAAATCAAACCACCTGAATTTTGAACACTTGGAAAATGGGAGACAAGAATCACCAAACCTGGCAGGGTCTGCTGAAGTACCTTATTCTCTTTTTGCACAAGGGAAATATAAAAATTGATTATTTAAATAAAATTTTCTTATTATTTTTCTCCTCTAAAACAACAGGGAAATCACAGGAACACAGAATGGCCTGGGTTGGGACGGGTCTCAAAGCCCCTCCAGTGCCAGCCCTGCCATGGCAGGGACACCTTCCCCTGTCCCAGGGTGTCCAAACTGGCCTTGGGCACTGCCAGGAACTGGGACTTTTATTGATTTTATTTAGTCATAAAAGTGATGCAATCCTTTGGACAAATATTTAAACCAGATTTATGTTCCCAAACAGTTCTTGTGTGTATCCAAGGCACTTAAGAGGGAAGCAGGAATCCCAACACAGACAAAAATCAGGATACAATGCACAGAAAAAGCTCTCAGCTGAAAGTGGCTGTGTGGAGAGCAGAAAAGGGGGGATTAAATCTTAGATTTCAGGTCAATGGTTCAGTGAGCAAAGGAAGGCAGGAAAGGAAAAGGGTGACCAAATTATGTATTATTTTATTATTATTATTATTATTATTTTATTATTATTGTTCTTACTCTGAAAAATCCCAAGGCATGTATCCCCCACCAAAATAAAAGCTACAGGAACAGTTTTTGACATCTTGCATCCAGCCCCTTCCAGCTGAGATTCCCCCCCTGCCCTTGCCCTGCAGTCTCAGAGCTGTGCTTCCCCCTCTGCTCAACACCTTTGGGGTGAACCATTGCTGGAGTCTGGAGCTCCATCCATGCCTTCTTTACTTTAACAAGACTCACAATGCAGCCCTGAACACCACCTTGTTCTGTGTTAAATGGGAAAAGAAAAGAGAACTGAGCTGTCCCAGAGCATTCCCTGCTGTTGGACCTTACCTGCGTTGGACCACGGAGCCTGGCCGGGCTTGTTCGGCTCCTGGTGGGGCTGGAAGAGTTTACTCAGCTTCTCCTGCATTTCCTGTTTCCCCTTATCCTCACTTTCCTTCTTCCTGGGGAGTTCTTCCCTTTTTTGTTTGTCATCTTCTGGGATTTTTTTTTGCCACTGTGCTTCTTCCTCCGGCTGTCCCCGCTCTGGCCGCGGTTTGTCCTGGACCCGCCTGGGGGACAATGGGGGTTAGAGCCGCTCAAACCAAAACCTCCAAAGCTTTTGGGTCATCTCCAGCACCAAGTGTCCTCTTTAGGGTTTTCCATGTTTTGGTGAGTTATCAACCACTCCTCAGCATCTCCTAACGCTGGGAATAATTCCCAAAAATCCTAAACTCGTGGAATGGTTTGGGTTGGAAGGGAGATCCAACCCAAGGTAAGACTCCAAACATCCAATTCAGAAAGAGAAAAGCAGGAATCAGAACATGTGGCCATCCTTATCCTCATGCTGAGGGGCAAGGAGGAGAAGGATTTGCAAGTTTTACACAGCACTCCAGAGAGTTATTTGGAATATTTCCCATTCCCAGCCACCAGAATTAACAAGTCCTTTCCCTCCACCAGAGGACAAGACATCAAGAAATGAAGAAATATTCTCTGCTGGAAACAATTTGCCCCAGTAAAGTTAACTCTGAAGATCTGAAGGATGCCCAGTGTACTCCAGTCTGTTCCATGGCCTATTCCACCCCTGGAATTTCTCCAGAATTCGAGACAAAGGCCTGAGAAGCAGCTGCTCCTCACACACTTGGTGTGATACAAAGAACAGACTTTGTCCAAGGACACTGTGAATTTTTGATCAAAAACAGTGCCAGGAAAAAAAAAACAAACTAATTCATGGAATCCCAGGATCCTGAGGCTGGAAAAGCCCTCGCAGCCCAGGGAGTCCCAGCTGTGCCCGATGCCCACCTTGTCCCCAGCCCAGAGCCCTGAGTGCCACGTCCAGCCCTTCCTTGGGCACCTCCAGGGATGGGCACTGCAAAGCTCCCTGGGCAGCCCCTGCCAAGGCCTGAGCTCCCTTTCCATGGGCAAATTCCCTCTGGTGTCCAACCAATCCACTTCCCAAGCACTAGAGGACACAAACCCCATCTGCATCCCTGCAAGTTTTGGGCAGACAGGAATATTTTCCAGGAGATGCCAGGGGAGGTGTTACATTTAGGGCTCCAAAAGCAGTTTGTTACCTCTGAGCTTCTTTTTGCTTTTCCAGCTCCACTGTCTTCCTTTCCTGTTCCTTCTGTTTCAACCTCTCAGCTTCCAAGCTCTTCTGCTTCTGGAGCTGCTGTTTGTTATGGATTTCTCTCAGCTCCTGGATTACAAAAAGGCAAAGAGGTGTAAACATCCACCCTGTGAATCAGAACTGAGGCCCCAGAGAGTTCCCTGTGAGGGGACAACACCTGGCAGTGCTTGGGGATCCCCCAAACTCACACTCCTGCCAAATGCAGATATTTCAGGCTCATTCCCAGGGTCTAGGAACCACCTCCTGTTTTCCTATTTTTATCCATTAAAGGGTTAGGAGACCAGAAAACCTTTAAATGGGACTCTGAAAAATGGACAAAGCTTAATCTGAACAGTCACTTCTGGTTTGTTTGCTGGTTTATGGAATTCATTTATTAAATTCCATACACAAATCTGCCCTCTCAGCTCTCACTCTAAATCAGTTTCATTTGCCAATTAATGCTGATTTACTAAAGAACCTTCAGGGCTGGTTTATACGCAGGAGACTGAAATCCTTAAGGAATATCTTTGAGATGAATTGTGGTACAGAGTATTCACTCACATATAAGTCAATTTTTCTTCAATTGCTTGAAAAAACTAGAATATAAATAATAATAATAATACCATAATATTTTCCTCAAAATTTGTTCTCTGCATTAACATTCTCTGTATTAACCTATTAACACAAATCCAACTTTTATCTGGGATTTCTTTGTAGAACCAGGAATTCTGCATCTGAAGTCCTCAGCATTACAGGAGAAAAAAGGAAAATTTGCCTATGAGCACTGAGGATTTTCACTGAAAATAGTTCACTTCAAAAACTGTTATCTTTTCATGAAAACACAGTCCAGGTGAAATTGAAACATTTCATCTTGGAAGTACTTGGGTGGTTTTTCAGAAATTCACAGTCTACAAACCATAGGAAGTTTTCATGTAAAACTCCTCATGCACTGACCCAAATGAGAAAGTTGTGTAAGAGACAAAAAAGTAAATGGAAGTGATTCAATCCCACTGGATACAGGGATGAAACTTTCAAAAGGGAAGCTGATCCTTGTGGCCCAGGTCTCAGTTTTACTTCATTAATGCTCCTCAGTTTTAAATTCAATGAAAACTGAGCACAGCATCATTAAAAAGAGAGTCAGTTCTCAGGGAAGTTGGATTTAAAGAGACATTTTAATAATAATTTAAGTTTTCCCCAGACATTTTAACACACTATTCCCTCCTGGCCAAGCTGATGTGCTGGGTCAGTGTTCTGTGAAAGGAATTTTCTGTGCCTTTTTGACAGAAAGACAACAGGACTTGGGATATTCAGGGATTACAATCCAAGTTTTCCATCAGATTTTCTCCCCTTGAGACAATCAGAGAATTGGATCCCAGAGGAAAGGAGGCTGCAGTTCTGTGCTCCCTGAAGCTTTTCCTTTCCTGCCCCACTCCCCAGCTCCCAAAGCCTCTGCTCTGGCCTTGGCAGCCAATTCCTCCCATCACCCCAACCTGGGGGGGACTGGGCAAAGGAAAGAAGCTGCCACCTCTCTCTCCAGCCTGGAATCACAGATTACAGCCATGTGTAGGGATTCTTCCCATCCAAGTGTTTGCTTTTTAAAAATTCTGAAAATCATGACCAAAACAGGCAATTTACTTAAACTCTCGAAGTTCCAGATAAGCAAGAGACAAAAATAACTCACTAGAACCATGCCCAAGTTGCAATTCAAGGCACACTCCTGATGCAGGCACAAGGATTAGATAAAAATCCAATGCTAAACTCTCTGGTTTTGTTTTGGTGCTGGCACAAACACTGACCCAGCCCAGGAGGCTGCTCCCTCAGTGGGTCCAGCCTGAGCAGGGCATGCAGAGCTCTGGGAAAGCTTCAGCCCACTGGGGCCTCGCTGCCTCTGCCAGGAACTGGGAAAAAATTCTCAGCAAAACTGTTTCAGAGACATGAACTCGTTCCTTGTGTGCTCTTGGGCAGGAGCAGCAGCAAGAAACTCTGGATTCTTCTATGTTATAGGAAATGGGAATTTGGTCCATGAAGACTGGAGTCACATCAAGCCTTAAGCTTGGAGGGTCAGTTTAAATCCAGGGATCTTGGGCAGGAATTGTTCCCTGGCAGGGTGGGCAGGGGCTGGGATGGAATTGCCAGAGCAGCTGGGGCTGCCCCTGGATCCCTGGCAGTGCCCAAGGCCAGGCTGGACATTGGGAGCTCCTGGGACAGTGGGAGGTGTACCTGGCCATGGCAGGGCTGGGAATGAAATGAGCTCTGAGGTCCCTCCAACCCAGGCCATTCCATGATCCTAAAATAAACAAGTGACCAGTTCCATTTTATTGATACCTGTACCAATATTAATTATTAGATCTCTAGGATGAGATTTTTTAAAGAGTCCAGAGGTTTCATTTCTTCAACTCTGCTGCCAGGGAACAGGGACAGGAGGAGAGGGAACGGCCTCAGGCTGGGCCAGGGGAGGCTCAGGGTGGACAGCAGCAGGAATTTGCCCATGGAAAGGGAGCTCAGGCCTTGGCAGGGGCTGCCCAGGGAGCTTTGCAGTGCCCATCCCTGGAGGTGTCCTGGATGTGGCCCTTGGGGACAGGGTTTGGGGTGGCACTGGGTGATCCTGAAGGTCCCTTCCCACCCTGAGCACTCTGGCATTCTGTGACTGCCCCTCCAAGAAAGCCAAGGAAGCTGAGCAAGGCAGAAATCCCCCAAACTGCACCTGATCTGCTCCTGGCAGAGGAGTCCCACAATCTCCTCAAAAGATCCCTTCTACTCCTTACAAAGAATGTCTCCACAACTCCTTATCCATTGATTGAAACTAATTTTCCCATTAAACTGCAAAATCTTTTACCTTTAGTCAAGGCATTCCTGGATTCCTGGCACATGCTGATAAATCTGTGCTTAATGGGCAACTTCAATTTTTAATTATCACCAGCTTGTGAAGTGCAATCCTTCAATATTTAAAAGATTGAATTTTGGGTGATTGGTTTGTTGGTTTTGGGGGATTTTTCTGCTGTTGTCACAATACCAAGACTGTTCACCCCTTTCCTATTTATGTTTAGGTAATTTATGATCAAACCAAATACAGGCACTAATTTTAGAATTATCCTTTGCTCCAATTTATCACTTTTAAAGGACTTCATTGAAAAAACTAATACCCAAGAAGTACAACATGCTATCCAAAAACCACACATGAAGAAAAAATTAAGTGAGGTTTAAACATCAAGGATTAACTGAGCAAGGATTAAACCATTCTATTTTCTTTGAAAAATAAACTGTGCCCATTTTGTTTGTCCTGTGTCTGACTCTGCGAAGATTCTCCCCTTCCATCCTCCCTGGCTCAGACTGGGAGAGTCATCTTCAACTGAACCTTAAAACAGGGCCTCACTTTTAATTTTTCCTGTAATTATTAATAACTCATATTTAAACAATCTATTTCTTGCTTATATTCAACCCCACCTTCCATCCTAAATTGATTTATTTAATCCCAGTTGATCAACTTTCGTAACAACTCCATCAATGTCTCTGTCACAGTGACTTTCCTGCTGAATACTTGTAGCACAATTTGTGACACCTTGCAGGAAATTGAGCATTTTTGGTCAGCTTTCAGGAGAACCCACCAGTGGAATTAGCAGATAAAGTACTTGAGGATTGGAATATTTTATGAAAAAATGAATGCCACTGGAAGTTTGTAACTACAGACTGATTTCCAGCTTCTCTCTGCAGAACCCTGACATTGCTGGTTCAGAAATACACCAAAAAATCCCAGTTTTAACAAAGACTGAGCAGTAAAGCATGAAACCACAAAACACAGGCAGCTGCACTCAGGGATAAGCAGGAGCACAAGGACAGATAACCATTCTGGGGGGCAGTAGAAAATCAAGTCTCCTTTGTTCAAGATTTCAATTTCAACTCCTGATTCCAGCAGATTCACTGACCCTGCCCTGCACTTCTTGCATGCAAAAGAACAGAAATTGGTTATTTCATTTTTGCAATCACAGATTTGGAATCAGGGTTCAAATTTCCTCCTGAAGAGACTCTGCAGATTAAATTGATTCAAACCCTGAGTTTGAAAGCTGAGCAGCATTTTCTTAAAAACAAAATAAAAATTAAATAAAATCCTCAACAAATGCATTTCAGAACCCCCCAAAGTGATATTCTTAATCATTCCAGTTCATTTCTTTCCCCCACAATCAGGTTAGAAAATAATCAACTGAACATTCAGAAAGGCTTAATGAGTCCTGAGTTACCTTCAGCTGATTATTGAAAATATCAATTTCCTGCAGTTTAGATCTGGTTTCTTTCTCCACCTCATCCAGCTGGTCCCGGAGCTGCTGCCGTGCCAGTTCCTTGGCTTCCAAGGCTCTTTTGATGGTGAGAAGGGAATCCCCTGGTTTAGAACACATTGTCAAGTCAGGATTTTCTTCCATGGAACAGTTTAGGTCATAGAAAGCAACATTTTCCCATTTGCACCTTGCAAGACACAAAGAGCAATTCCAGGGGATGCCACAGGGAGGGAAGGTATCCTGCCCCAGCTCAGGCATGCCCCAAAATCTACTCACTGTGCAAACTGTTCTGCTGGACTTGCTTGAGCTGATCATTCAGGAGCTGCTTCTCTGGAATCAGCCTGCCCAGCATCTGCTGGGACTCCTGGACCAGGCAGGGAAAACAAGAACAGAAACAGGCACAAAGCTGAGTGAGGGACAACTTCAGCCATGAGACCTCTCATTTTCATTTCTGCTTTACTTTTTCCCTCACTGAATGATGGATTATTGCTTATTTCCCTGCTGCTGTATTATTGCTCTTAGCCAGGCAGTGTCCGTGTGATATCCCAAACATTCTCTGCCAGTCCAGAAGAGTGGATATATCAAATTGATCTGATTCCCATTGAATATTGAGCCTGCCTTGGAATTACCCAAAACTGAGGGCAGAGAGACAAGGATAAATTTGAGGAAATGTTCAAACAAGCACTTATTAAATGTTTAATTCTGATTTTAATAAATGTAACACAGAATCCCAGGATCCCTGGTGCTGGAAAAGCCCTCGCAGCCCAGAGAGTCCCAGCTGTGCCCGATGCCCACCTTGTCCCCAGCCCAGAGCCCTGAGTGCCACGTCCAGCCCTTCCTTGGGCACCTCCAGGGATGGGCACTGCAAAGCTCCCTGGGCAGCCCCTGCCAAGGCCTGAGCTCCCTTTCCATGGGCAAATTCCTGCTGCTGTCCACCCTGAGCCTCCCCTGGCCCAGCCTGAGGCCGTTCCCTCTCCTCCTGTCCCTGTTCCCTGGCAGCAGAGCCAGACCCCCATCCCAGCTGCACCCTCCACTAACAGTTAATTAATAATATTAATAACAGTCTTAATGATTAGTAACTTAGGTCAGGAATAGAAAGACAAGTATTTACAGGAAGAGAAAACAAAGACTCTTTTTAAAGGAATATATTCTGGCCAAAAGCCATGAAACACAAGCCCTGTGGGATGAGAATCCCCGAGTCCTCCATCTCTCCACTCGAACTCTTGGAAAAGGATTCTGATCTCTCTCACACTCAGCACATGGCTGGAAGGTTGTGAACTGTGTAACTGCTGTGTTACAGGGGTTCCTGCAGGAGATCCTCCTCCTTTGGAGAATCCTATAAATGTATTTCCTGGAGGACCCTTGACCTTTCCAGAGCATGAAGTGCCACCTGACACATTTTTTGAAGCCTTGACCTCCAAGCTCAAGCAGTGAAAACACCCTCAACAGCACAAGGTGAAACAAAACCTGTATCAACATCCTATCTTTCCCACAAACCCTGAACCTCTCTGAGCACTGCAATTCTCTGGAATTGCAGGCTTTTGAGGAATCAAGAAGCTGACAGCTTCAATTTGTCATGGAGGATTGCAAATGACATCACTCAATGCTAAGAAGAAATGTCCCCTGATCCCGGAACACCAGAATGAGCCCCAGGGGTGTCCTGGACTCCCCATCCCTGGCAGTGCCCAAGGCCAGGCTGGACATTGGGAGCAGCTGGGACAATGGGAGGTGTCCCTGCCACGGCAGGGCTGGGATGGGATGGGCTTCAAAGTCCGTCCCAATGCAAGTCATTCTGTGATCCCACAATTCCAAGAAAAGTTTTGATTTTGGTACCAAAAAGCCAGGATTGACAGCACTGCCATGGCTTTGGGCTGTCCCACTTTCCACCTGCCAGACCCTGATGGGGCTCTGCAGTGCCCAGCTCAGCTCTGAGCATTATGCAACAACTGCAGCCTCCTGTGAGCTCCTTATGTTCCAGAAAATACCCTGAGACAGCACACAGCACAATCAGGGACTTTAGGAATTCACAAGTAGCAAAGCAGCAAAATTCAGATAAACTACAGATTGGATTATGAGGAGCTGCACGTGTCCCTCACTGTTCAGCTGCAGGGCCTGACACAGCAGCAGAGCTGTCCCAGCTCCTCAGGGAGATCCCAAAAGCTGGATACTCTAATCCCACCCTGCAGTAGGGCAGACTCACCTCCAGTGCTGGGGACAGCTCTGGGGGGCTCAAGAAAAGATCAGAAGCTGTTGGAAAGTGTCCAAAGGAGGGAGACGGGGATGGGGAAGGGTCTGGAGGGGCCCCACGAGGTCACTGGGTCGGTTCAGCCTGGAGGAGCCTGAGGTCAGAGCTCCCCGGGGCTGCAGCTCCTCCCGAGGGGCAGCGCAGGGACAGCTCCGGGCTCTGCTCCTGCCACAGGGACAGCAGCAGGGAGCGGCTGCAGCTGGCCCAGCAGGGATTTAGGTTGGCTTTTAGGGCAAGGCTCTTCTTTCCCCAGAGGCTGCTGGCACTGCCCAGGCTCCCCAGGGAATGGGCACGGCCCCGAGGCTGCCAGAGCTCCAGGAGCATCCAGGGATGCCCAGGCTGGGCTTGTTGGGGGATCTGGGCAGAGCAGGGGGGCACTGGGGGATCCCTGGGGGTCCCTCCAGCTCAGGACATTCTGGGATTCCATTCTGGGACTACTGGGAAACAGCAACATACACAATATAAAAACTTGCTCTGGTGGGAGGTTCCCTGCCCATGGCAGGGGGTGGATGAGCTCTAAGGTCCCTTCCAAACCCAACCCCTCTGTGTTTCTGTGATTCTGACAATGCTGCAGATCAACCAAGCAGCAGAATAGGCATCAACATCAAGCAGAAGTTCTCCTTCTCCAAGTACAAAAAGCACCACAGGACAGCATTTGAGGGTGGAATGTGATCACAACATCAGCTGCTTTGTTTGTAAAGGCCAGAACACTTCCAAACATCCCAGATTACTCAATACACGAATAGTTTGGGGAGTGTGTAAGGACAGAGAATGCCAAGGGATCAGGAAGGTCAAGTCCTGTTTGCTGAAAGCACAGACAACCATGGAATAAGCATCTAGCCAAGAACAGCCACCACATGGATCCCACATCCCTTCCTTGTACTGAAGGAACACATGAAAGAAATTAACGGCATCAGAAACTCTGGAAATTGGTGCAACAAGAAATGGCCAAGAGTTGAGTAATGTCCCACATGGCAGGGGAAATCAAAACCCAGCTCCTGCCCCTTGGACAAGTGAAAATTCTCTTTTCAAAGTTCAGCAAGGAGCTCAGTGATCCCTGCAGGAACTGAGCAAGCCCCACACAGCACAAACGTGTTTCAAACACTGCCCAGGTGCTGGGAGAGCAGGATCCTTCTGAGCACCCCTGCAACTGGCACAGCTCCTCATCACCAGGATTAACTGGGACACCACTCCTTCCACAGGTTAAATGAAACTGCAGCTTGGAAGTAATTAATGGGCTGAAGAATAATTACTCCTTTGAATTAACTCATCTTCCCACAGGAAGTGTCAGATGTATTAAACTAAACTCCTTCCAATGAAGATTTATCACCCTACAAAGAAAATGACAATATTGACTTTTTAACCTATTTGAGAGTTTAGAGGATGAAAATATCCTTTTTTAAAACTCATTTACATCTTTAGTCTGTCCTCTGCAGATGAGACAAGAAAATTTACAGGATATTTGAAAAAAAAAAATTTGTTTTTCAGGAAAAAGCTCAAAGGTTCTCCCTAGACAAAATGTGTCCTTTCCTCCTAAGCAGTGACATTTTCTAGGATCACAATTGGGATAAAAACACCTCAAGTGACACTAAGAAATATCAGTGGTGGAGATCAATGAGAGCAGACATCACCACACAGCTATTGCTGCCAAACCACCTCAAAGCCCAGAACCCAGGAGAACAACTGCCTGGGAAAGGAGGAGTGAAGCTGGGATGGAAAAGCAGGATTAGGTTTTACACCTCAGCTCCATAAGTGTGAGATTCTTTGTAGTGGTACAAACACACTGAGAGCCCCCATGACCAGCCAAGAATTAATTCCAAGCCCTATAAAGTATTGAATAAAGAGAAAAATTCCTAAATTAACTACTACAGCCCATTGAAAAACCCTTACAAACAACAAGGAATATTCTTTCACTAAAGGCAGCTCAGCTCAGCTCAGCTCAGCACCTGCTCAGCTCCAGCTCTGATGTGACAGAATTTTACATCAATAAGAAAGGCAAATGCCAGGCTTGGATCAACAACTCCCTGCTTTCACTGGGAACTTCCATTCTGAAAGTTCATTATTTTTTATAATTAAAAAAAAAAATCAACAAGCCACTTCACTGCAATCAGTTCTTTCCCCCAACACACCAACAGCAAAATTTACACAGGACAATTTCCTTCTCCTGATCCCCAACAACACCTGCAGCCAAAGCATTTCCTGCTCCCCACAGCAGGAGGATGAAGGGATAATCCCAGACAAATCTTCAGGTGTAGGAAGCAGTTCCTAGACACTTCTGAAGGACATTAATTTACAGGAATGACTAATTGTCTACAGTGATCCTTTAAGTGTGAGGAACAGCTCATTCCAGGTTTGCTCAGGATATTGATGTTTTTGAGGAGGCCAAGATTCAAGGCTAAGCATAAAATGAGAGAATGTTTTCTCACCTGTAGCTGCTGCTGCAAATGGGTGATTTCTGCAATTCTGAGCTCTCTGGATTTATTTGTACTTTCAATTTCTTGTCTTTGGGTCGACAGCCGACACCTGATATCCTGAAGCTTCCCCTCCAACTGATTTCTCTTATCATTCTTCAAAAAAAAAAAATAAATCTATTATATAATGTGGTTTTTTAAAAATGTTTGATTGTGCAAATCTGGATCTAAAAACTACTTTTATTCCATATTTAAAAGAGAAATTCTAGAAAACAAACACAGCCAAGGCACAGTCACCACCACACTGTGCTCGTGTGTTTGAGCTGTGCCATCACCACTCACAAGAGCTTCCAGTTCAAATTCCAGGGTTTTCTTCTTTGCCTTCAGCACCACGATGTCCTCCTGCTCCTTGTTCCTCTGGTTCAGCAGCTCCTGCCGTCGGTTGCGCTCCCACTCCAGCTGCCTCTGCCTCTCCAGCTCCCGTTTGGCAGCCTGCAGATTCAGAAAGAAACATCTGGCATTTCAAATATTCATGTTCTGATATTCACTTAGAACTTTGGTACAAGCTGAGGGCTGCTCTGTGCTCTGCACACACAGATTGCTCGGTGGTTGCAATGCTTCCCTGCACAGCAGAGGTGACTGAACAGAAAACCTCTCTCTTTTCCTGTTTCCCAAGATCCAGTTTGCTGATTTAACAGGTTGTTTAATACTAGGACTGGGAGAACTCTCCAGGACACATTCAAATCTCTTGCCAACCTCCAACTTTAGACCTTCTGTAGCTTTGCAAAGGACAGCCAAGTGTTTCTGTGCTGAACCTATTGTGGCTTGGCAATGGGAGAAAAAAGGAGATTTTTGGGTTAACCAGGGTGTGTCTCCTTTAACAAATTGAAGGCCAGGTTGGATGGTGCTACCCCTGCCCATGGCAGAGGGTTGGAAATGGAGGATCTTTAAGGTCCCTTCCAACCCAAACTATTCTGGGACTTTGTGAAATGAAAATCACAAAATGCCAAAAAGTTTTTCTTCATTCATTCGCGCACCTCTTAACATCAAATATAATAATAATAATAATAATAATAATAATAATAATAATAATAATAATAATAATAGTAGTTATTAAAGGAGTGAGAGGTCAGGAAGGAGGGTGTTGTCCTAGCTGTCAATGTCTCATCCATTCATTTCACAGGACAAATGAAGCAAAACCCACCCCTTCCTTGCCTTTAACACCCCAGAAATTTGAGCTCCTGCTTTAAGAGTTTGCTCCCCACCCTGGCAGCAGCACACCGAGTGCCTGGCACACACCTGGATCCCCCCAAGCCAGGGCACAACCCCTCCCTGTGCTCCCCTGGCTTACCTCTCTCCTCTCAATTTCCTTCCTCCTCTCCTCCTCGCGCTGCCGCTCCAGCTCCCGCTGTTTCTCCAGCTGCTTCTCCAGCTCCAGCTGCCGCTTGCGCTCCTGCTCCTGTCGCTCGCGCTCCTTCCTCTCCTGCTCGGCCCTCTCCAGCTGGGCCAGCCGCTCCTGCTCCTTGCGCTGCTGCTCCAGCAGTGCCTGCCTGCGCTTCTCCAGCTCCAGGTTACCCCGCTCAAAGTTCTCCCGTTTCTTGTCCTCAAACGTCACTTTGTGCAGGGAAACACGGGGCCAAAGGACAGTTACGCTCTGCCACGGGCCTCGAAACAAACCAGCCACAGAAACCCGAAGGAATCCTAGCACTGTGAATCAACCTTCCAGCAGGAGAGGATGCACCTCCCCGCCAGGGATAACAGCTCCACAGGCCAGCCTGGGGTTTAGCATTAGCACTGACATTGCTGAGCCCCTCAAAGCCACATCCTCAGCAAACCAAGGAGGGAATTTCCATTCCCATTCCTCAGGCCTCCAGCTTTCTCCACAAAGCTCAGCAAGTGGGGATAATTTAGACAAACCAGCTGATCCTCCATGAGGACATGGATCTGGAATTCCTCTGTACATTTGATAATAGCAGCAGTCCAAGAGCCAACACTCCCATTAATGCAGAAAAAAGAATTCATCTGCTGACATCATCAAAAGGCCATTATGCAAATGACCAGAACTAATTTAAAGTTGCTGTTCTCATTAGATTACTCATTACTGTCAGGAAGAGAAATGGTTTAGGTTCTTGAGCAGCTGAGCCCAGGAATTCTGGATTCCTGCAGATCCACATCCTCACCACCTACTGTCCTAAAAGAACAGCCTCACTTCCAGCACACCCTCTGCAGTCCCAGGCACTGCCCCTCCTTCCCCTCCCTCCAAATGATTCTTTCACTTCCCCTTCTGATCCTTTTCATATCCTCTGTGTCCCATTCCCACAGCCCAAAGCCCAGATCTCTCTCCATTGTGTGGCCAGCTTGGGCATTTTTGGGATGCAAGGCCAGGGAAAGTCCACACTGCCTTCCACATGTGCACAGCTGGACACGTGCCCAACATCTGCTGAACCAGCTGAATTCTTCTTTTCCAGTTTGTGCCCCTTTCCAGCTGCCAATTCCCTCTTCCTTTAGCTCTTTTCCTGGAACTGCTGAAATCTGTATTAAGCCCCACACTGTTACACAGACTCCAAGGAAACTGGAAGGTCTCTGTGGGAATACTGGGATCTTTCACAGATTTGTGATCAGCCAAGCTTTGCTCCACCTAAGCCAGAGGATGAAGGCAGCAGGAATTTTTCCTTGCAATTTCCTGTGCCAGGGCTGCAAAGGGCTGCCTGTGTGGGGAGTGCAGGAGATGAGGAGCCTGAAGGCTCTTCCCACCTCTAGTGCCTCCAACCCCAAGGATCAGGCACAGGAATGAACTGGACCCAGCAATGTGCCTCTGACCTGTCCCAAACTGCTCTGGAAAAACAACATTTCTCAGTCAGCCCATGTAACCTCCCAGGCTGTGACCTGATAGGAAAACCCCTCTGAGAACAGCACACTAAATATTTAAATATTTATTTATCCTGTTTTCCCTTGCTCACCTGGCAATTTCTTTTCCAGTTGCTGCTGTTCTTCTTCCAGTGCTGGTTCTTCTGGTAACCTTTGGTCTACAGACACTGAACTGGCAGCAGAAACTCCACTGCCAGAGCGGACTCTTCTGCCAAGGAAACAGGAATTACAGGTGCTTAACAGAACCCAGGCCTACCCAAATTATTTCTGATTTAATGATGAGATCAAATTAAATGCAATGATGTAATGTTTAATGGTACTCGGTGTTCACTCAGTGCTGCCCAGAGGGTCTCACTCAGGCACTGCCTCAGGAGAACAGGATTTTCCAGGATCCCAGGAGCTGAGAACCCCAGTCCCAAATTCTGCTTCCAGATGGGTTCAACCCTGTCCCCAAGATCTGTCACTTGGGGGGAGATTTTTCCCCAGGAAGTCTGCGTTTGGGGAAATGCTGACTTAAACTACAACAAAAATAGCAGAGACAGAGGCAGAGCCCACTATAGTCAAGCTAAAAGCAATATCCCAGGTGGAATACACAAAACTTGGGAATCTTTAGGAGGATACCTGAAAAACATGGTATAAAAACACTTACTTCCCTTGCTGTTGCTGTCTTCCCTTCTATTTTTCCACAAAGAAGTGAAATGGAGCAAGAGAAGTGATGAGTGACCCCACTGTTCCCAGACCCAGCTGTACCAAAAGAGGTCTGGATTTGGTGCAGTGCAAATCCATATTGGAATTCCAAGACATTCCAACTGCTCCACAGGAGGATAAGCTTGAACTTAAATCTAGATTTCTATGGCCAGACTGAGCAAGTTTGGAGAGCGTGCCAGCATAAACACCCACCCAAACCCTGTTCTTACAGGCAGAAGGTGAGGGCTCAGTGTTCTGCTCTTGGCTCTCACAGAACCATCCCAAAGGAAATACAAAACCCAGGAGTGAGATTCCCAAGGGATGAGCAGTTACCTGAAGGAAGGTGGGATGTACTCAGGGGGCAGGGCAGGTGGCAGTGGCTGACCAGACATTGCTACATCAATGAGGTGCATAGCCAGGATAAACTCCTCAGCTGTCAGCTTCCCATCTTGATCAATGTCAGAGAGATTCCTTGTTAAAGGGAAGGGGCAAAGCAAGGAAATTATGAAATATTAAAAAACACTGTTCAAAGGCATTGTTTCAACACATACAGTTCTAAATTCATTCCATTTTTTTCACTATTTTTTCCACACTACTCTGCTTTTGCTAAAGAAATGAAAAGCAAACCCCTATTTCCCCCATTTTTCATGGCTGTCTGCCTGAAATCCAGCCTTGCAGCCACTTCTCCTTCACCTGCTCTGAGTGCTGCCTGGAGCATGTGCCAGAGAAGGAGCTTTAACCACTGGAGCTCTCCTGAACATCCAAAAAACCAGCTCAGGTGTTTGGCAGAACTTTTAGGTTTGGTCTCCTTCGTCCCTGGAGGCTCCTGTCTCACTTTCCAGGGCACCCACTGGCAGTGAAATCAAAGCCACTGATGTTGCAGTCCTGACAAGCACCAACCCACCCTGGCCTTATGCACATATTAAAAATGATGGACTAATGTCTCTGGATGGCCCAAAGCAAAGCTCCAACAGAGGAACAAAATGCTTTTACTGCTGCTAAGGTGGTGTGGGATTAAATTAACAGCCAGGGACAGCAGCAGGGAGCGGCTGCAGTTGGCCCAGCAGGGATTTAGGTTGGCTTTTAGGGCAAGGCTCTTCTTTCCCCAGAGGCTGCTGGCACTGCCCAGGCTCCCCAGGGAATGGGCACGGCCCCGAGGCTGCCAGAGCTCCAGGAGCATCCAGGGATGCCCAGGCTGGGCTTGTTGGGGGGTCTGGGCAGGGCAGGGGGGCACTGGGGGATCACTGGGGGTCCCTCCAGCTCAGGATTTGTTTCTCCAGCATGCTGCACTCTAATCATGCAGGAAAATCTCCCATGATACTGTGAACATCAAAGTGAAATAAATGATAAATTCTTTTGAAGTCCCAAGGCACAGGAATTTGCTGATGGGATTCAAGCTTGGGAGACCATCACTCGACCCACACCTGTGACACTGAATTAACTCCTCAGGCTGGAGCACAGGAAGAAGCCAGGAGCTTGGCAATGCGCCATGCACAGAAACTGCTGATCAGCTGGCAGATACCTGGGTTAGAACTCCCAGGACAGCCCAGAGGCTGAGCATCAGCTCCTCCCTTTGAGTGTCTGAGTCAGGGATTTCAGCCCCAGCACAGGCTGACAAACCTCAGCCCAGACAGCAGCAGCCCCCCAGCAGGGCTCAGGAAAGGACCAGCAAGAGCTGCAATATCCCCTCCTTATCTCAGTGCATTGGCAGCTGTCAATGTCCCCAGCTCAGCAAGTCCTGTCTGCAGCTCCTGGAGCGAGCTGGTGGCAGCTGCCTGCCCACACAAGCACTCCAAGGCTGGCAAAAGCAGTGCATTTCTTGGTTAATCATCTGCTGGGGGACTGGGTTGGTTTGTTTTTATCCCTTTGTTAGGAAACAGAGAAGGAAAGAGTGGTTTTTAATTTATAACACAACTCCCAGTGCTTTGCAAAGAGAACAAGTGCAGCTGAATGGCCTTGTCAGAGTGACTGCACCACTGCCATCCTCACACTGAGCCCCTGGGCCAGCTCCAATGCTTCTCAAGCAAACACTCCTAAAGGACAGAAGTTAATTAGGAACAACTCTCCATGGGGCAATAAAAACATAATAAAGTTCAGCAAACAACAAGTTGGAAGGAAAAAGGGAAGCTGAGACAAATCCTTTTAAAATCCATTGTTGTAAAGGTCTCTAAGTCCAGCCCTTGGGAAATCAGCCCTCCCAAACCCATGGAAAAGGCAGAGGAACCTCACAGAAAGCGTGGTTTGGGTGAAGATTCCTGTTCTGTCATCTGTACAAAGGTAAATGTTTCCCTGGTGTTCTGTCAGGGGATGTGGAAGGCACAGGAACATCTGCTCTGCCTAAAAACCCAGCACTGACCCCCAACTTCCAAAACATCACACAAAAGATGCTCCTGGTGCTCTTGTGGAATAATATTAATAAAGGCATAGAAGTGGAGGTTTTGTTTATAAAGTTACACATGACAAAGAGCAACGTGTGATTTATCAGTGGGACTGAAAATGGAGAAAACCCCAGGGACTCCAGTGCAGAGGTTTCAGAAGAATTTGTGTTTTGTTGGAAATGGAAACATTTATTTTACCATATTGTAGCCAGCTGAGCCTGGGGTAAACTTGACTGCATAAGAATCGTTCTTGCTTGGGGACCTAAAAGGGAAACAAATATTAACAAAATTAGCAAGAAATGTGACCAGCAGGAACTTGGCTCCCCCAAATAACCAAGAAAAAACACTTCACTTCTGCACAACCACAGAATCCCAGACTGGGCTGGGCTGGGAGCGACCTCGGAGCTCATTTCATTCCCAGCCCTGCCATGGCAGGGACACCTCCCACTGTCCCAGCTGCTCCCAGCCCCAGTGTCCAGCCTGGCCTTGGGCACTGCCAGGGATCCAGGGGCAGCCAAATCACTCAGATTAAAACCCAAGAAAGCTCTAAACCAGAGCCATGCACAGAACTGTTAAAATCAAGCCAGACTAGTCTCTTCCTGGAGCTGGACACTGCTCCCAACAGAGGCTGAACCAAGCACTGGAAATGGCAGCATGAGTTTTCACAGAGCTCACTGGACCCTTTTCCAGAAACATTTCCCAGGGTCAACTTTGCAGAAAATAAAGGAGAGGTGGTGATAAAATGATCCCAGCTGCAATGAATATTTGCTTCTAAACAAGACCATTAAGCACCTGGGAGATTCAAACAGGAAAACACTGATGAGTCTCTTCTATGTGAACAACACCCCCAGTGGCATGAAATTGGCTCTTACAGCTGGAAACAAGGAGACAACAGAAGCTGTGCCAGTACCTGTCAAGTGTCCACTCATGGTTTTGTCGTGGCTGTTGAAGAGCTGCCGGTACTTGAGCCGTGAGGACTGAGGCACAGCCCACTCTGCCACGGCAGGAGAGCTGCAAGGACAGCAGGGAGAACAGGGAGAATTGGAAATTCCATCTCAGGAAGGCAATGGCAACAATCACAGAGTCATAAATCACAGTAGGGTTTGGGCTGAAGGGAGCTCAGAGCCCACCCAGTGCCCCCCTGCCATGGCAGGGCCACCTCCCACTGTCCCAGGAGCTCCCAATGTCCAGCCTGGCCTTGGGCACTGCCAGGGATCCAGGGACAGCCCCAGCTGCTCTGGGCACCCTGTGCCAGGCCCTCAGCCCCCTCACGAGAGGCTGAAGTGCTGCACTGAGATCAAGTTTTATGCCTGAAAATGTTCTTTTCCCCAGTTTTGCTGTGAGGGTGGGAAGGTACTGAGGTGTCCCAGAGCAGCTGGGGCTGCCCCTGGATCCCTGGCAGTGCCCAAGGCCAGGCTGGACATTGGGAGCTCCTGGGACAGTGGGAGGTGTCCCTGCCATGGCAGGGGCGGCACTGGGTGGGCTTTGAGGTCCCTCCCACCCCAAACTATTCCAAGATTCCATGATCTAATATTCCCAGCTATTCCTGAAACCACCACAGGTTTGACCTCTTGTTTGCAAACATTTATCACAATTCAGTCTTATTGGAAGATAATTTTTTTCCTAAGAGTTTTGCTTTTTTCTTTACTGGCAGAGAATGAAAGAACCTAAATTGTTCAGAGGAGCTACAAGCTCTTACCTAAACATGTAACAGGAAATGCAGAATAACATTTTACCCTGTCTTTAACTGTTTCTCTTAGCTAAATAGAGCTGATGAAGGAAAAGAAATGTAAAATATACTGGAAATGCAAAAAAAAAAGGTGTGAAAAAGCCACATATTTACGTAGAGTTTCTCATAAGGGAACGAGTGAGGAATGTAATATTCCCAGTTTTAGTTCACTCCCATTGCAGGCTGAGCTGATTTGCAGCTCTAATTTCCCAGGCTTGATGGCTGAGAAGTCTTAATTCTAAAAAACAATGAGCAGAGTTTTTCTGCCTTTAGGCACATTCAAACTTTGTCCTTTTTTTGACCTTATAAACCACTCTCACATGACAAGACACAAACCAGTATCTTTATTTCTATTTTTGATTTCCAAACTCTTGAGCTTTAATAATACCCTACATGGGAGCAAAGCAAAAACAAGCTGGATAATATCTTATAATAATCTTATTTTCAATAATGAAAATAAGAAAAAATGTTAAATATTTAATTTTTACTCATAGGAATTCCTCCTCAGTTTTGCTGGATTTGGGGGTTCCATACATTTTAACTTTTGTGTTACATACAAATTATATCAGAACATCCCTATTCTGTTCCTGGCTGGTTTAGATTTCAGAGAGAAAATGAATTGCTTTGAAAGACTTTTAATTATTTGCCAATACTGAATAGTGTCACTTATCTAATAGCAGGGCAATAAACAAGCCTGCAGAAGGAAATGAAAATAAAACCAGATCATTTAATTGTGTCCCAACCCATTTTCCTCTTGCAAAAAACCTGTGGCATAAAAAACCTGCCATAGATCTGTGAGACAGATGATTTACAAGGACTTTGGGAAATCCCTCTCTCATCTCCTCTAAGGAAGTTCTATTTTGTTACAACCATTTCTTAAAACCCTTTCTGCCCAACCACGCATTTTTCTAGGCCTTGGAATAATCTGAAAGCCTTTTAAGTGACTTTTCACACAGAACTTTAAGAATATAGAAGAAACAGTGATGTGGAGTACATTTAAAATAGGAGACCGATTAAATATTTTGCTTTCGGCTATTACCCTGGAGTTGCTAATTTTAAATAATGTATTACTTGTCTTGTTTTCCCAGTAGCAGAGGAGTCTGTGCACGATGCAGGTTTTGTTTATAGAAGCAAATGCTGTTCCAAAAATCAAGTGAAGATGTCAGAGCTGTTAGTAGTTATTATTTTATTTCCATGATTCCCTGCTCCTGGAGCATTCCCTGTAAAGCCACAGCACCCCACGGAATGCTGAAGTGGTACCTCTGCAGGAACTGATTTCTGCCAGAACTATTATTTCAGACAACCACCTTGGGAAAGGGAAGTTTTCCCAGCCCTGGGGACCCAACCCCCCCTGGCTGCCCCTCCCTGCCCCAGCCCCACCTGGCCACGTCGAAGGATTGTGCCTTTTGCAGCTTTGCATTGAGCTGAGCTCCCGGCCCGGAGCGGCTGAAGGAAGAACTCTTTGGCAAAGTGGCTGGGAAGAGAGAAAACAGGGATTTATTGCTATTCCCATGACATTCATTCAGCTCCTACATCAAGTATAAGCACTGTGGGTCTGATGGGAACTCTTTTAACAATATAAAGATAACGGAGTCCAGCAGGACAGGGGGAAACACAAGGGCACTTCCCTCGTATCTTTTTACTTCCACAGCTTTGTGGAAACCCTGTTGATGCCAAATTACATTTTGGTACATGTTAGAAACCGTATGTAGCTCAGTATTAAAGTCACCCTAAAAAACAGCAGTACTTCAGTAGCTATAAAGAGACAGGAGAGGCCCAATTTCCACGCAACAGTTTCCTGGCAAGTTCATTTCTCCAAGTGCTGTTTTATCTTCTCACCACGAGGGACTCCTGCGGGAGGCCACGTCCACATTCCTTCCTTTAGCTCTTCTCCAAGTGTGCCAAGTGGGCTAAAGCAAAACACAGTCCTTCCCCAAAGGCATCACTCGGAGTGGCTAATTCCATGTGTCCCAAGGAAATGCAGGGGAGCTGTTAGGAGCAGGAGACAGAGAGTGAGAGCAGCGTACCGGGGTGAGCGAAAGCAGGCAGGGGCTGGATGACAGCAGGAGCTCCGTTAGCCAGGGGAGGGACGGCGGCGGGGACAGAGGACACCAGTGGGGGGGACATCCCCACGACTGGGATGGATGCCATGGGCACTGGGGCCACAGTGGAGAGGGATGGCATGTTGGCAATGCTCCCGAGACCTACGGGCGAGAAAAGCACAGGTTGGTTCTGATGCGCGCCCGCAGGGGCACCGACAGCTCCAGCGGCAGCTCCCGAGCCCTGGGACAGCCCTCCCAGCACAGCAGGGACAGGAACGGGACACAGGGCACAGGGACAGCCCCACAGCACTGCCCCAAACTGTCCTGCAGCACCTGCAAACAAAGGAACTGTGGGCCTTGGAGGGAGTGAGGAGCAGCACTGGCAGGCCCAGGGAGGAGTGAAGCCCCAGGCTGAGACAGGAGCTGCAGGATTCGATCCCCCAGGAGCTGCAGGATTTGATCCCCCAGGAGCTGCAGGATTTGATCCCCCAGGAGCTGCAGGATTTGATCCCCCAGGAGCTGCAGGATTTGATCTCCCAGGAGCTGCAGGATTTGATCCCCCAGGAGCTGCAGGATTTGATCCCCAGGCTGACCCAGGAGCTGCAGGATCAATGTTCCAGCCTTTAGTTGGGATGAGACAGGGCAAAGCTAATGGGGAGAGCAGAGGAATGAGGGGAAGCAGAGCTCAGGGAACCAGGGAGGTTAAGGAGGGCCAGTGGTGCCAGGGGAGGAACAAGGGGTGTGCAAACAGCTCACATCAGTCTACAGGGAATGAGAATCACCCATTTGGCTGGGGTTTGTGTGAGTTCATTTCATTTTGCCTTTTCTCACTTAACCCTGTATTTGCTGTGCCCAGTTTCACTGTTTTCTTCCAAAGAATTTTATTTCTGACTGTGAAACATGTGGGGGTTGCAGTGGATCAAACCACACTGCTGCAAGCAGTTTATCAAAGGCACTGTTCCCTTTTCTCTGGACATTTAGATGGATCTTGGGCAGGAATTGTTCCCTGGCAGGGTGGGCAGGGGCTGGGATGGAATTGCCAGAGCAGCTGGGGCTGTCCCTGGATCCCTGGCAGTGCCCAAGGCCAGGCTGGACAGTGGGGCAGGGACAGTGGGAGGTGTTCCTGCCATGGCAGGGATGGATCAGGACAGGTTTTAGGGTCCCTTCTGACCCAAACCACTCCATGATTCCCAGGCACAACAACCCTGAGTACAGCAAAGACTAAAGCAGAAAGGGAAAGAACCTCTCATGATAGGAGTCAGAGGTTCAGCTTTATTTAGTTATTTACCTTTCCCCATCTCATCTTCCCTACTCTTTTCCTAGAAATGATGGTGACTTTGGCAATACCTCACCCCAGCAGCTGTTCACCTCCTACCAGAGCAGAAGGTGCAGGGATTGTAAAGAACAGCAGAGTAGATCCTGCCAAAGCTGGAGACCCAGTAATGCCAACAGTTTAAATCACAACTCCAGCCCTTTGGAATGCACTAGCCCACTACCTGAGCCATGTTTTGTTTGGAGCAGTGCAAACCTGAAGCAAACAGGAGCTCAGCTCAGGTAAAAGCCCAGTGCAATTTGTCTCAGTGCGCTGGCAACATCTGTGTTTGAGTCCATGTGCTTCTAGAAGCACTTTTCCCTAAAGTTTTCTTGGAGAAACTGCAAAAGGACAGTGGAATTGCTTCAGTCCCAGGGAACAATGAGGAAGATGGAGGAAAACAGGGATCTTACCAAATCCTGGGGCACCGGGCAGGGCGAGGGGTGGCTGCTTCATGACGGGCGGCAGCGTGGCCGGGAGCTGATACCCCTGGAGCTTCAGCTTGATGAGTTTCATAGCTATGGAAAACTCCAAGGGATCCATCCTCCCATCATTGTTCATGTCAGCTAGAGCCCTGCAAAACACAGTGTTTTCACAGTTACATTCTGCAACCAGCAACTTCAGGCCCTGCCCCAGGAGCAGGCTCACGTGAGTATAGATAGTCAAGGCTGATGAAGGGTCTGGAGCCCCAGGAGGGGCTGAAGGAGCTGGGAAAGGGGCTCAGCCTGGAGCAAAGGAGGCTCAGGGGGCCCTTGTGGCTCTGCACAAGTCCCTGGCAGGAGGGGACAGCCGGGGGGGTCGGGCTCTGCTGCCAGGGAACAGGGACAGGAGGAGAGGGAACGGCCTCAGGCTGGGCCAGGGGAGGCTCAGGGTGGACAGCAGCAGGAATTTGCCCATGGAAAGGGAGCTCAGGCCTTGGCAGGGGCTGCCCAGGGAGCTTTGCAGTGCCCATCCCTGGAGGTGCCCAAGGAAGGGCTGGACGTGGCACTCAGGGCTCTGGGCTGGGGACAAGGTGGGCATCGGGCACAGCTGGGACTCCATGGGCTGCGAGGGCTTTTCCAGCACCAGGGAATTCTGGGATTCTCAGTAATTTCCACCCAAAACTATGCTAGGCTAAAAATAAGACCTAAACTTAAGAGCTCCTTGATTTCTTTCCTGGGATGATTAACAAATAATTTTCAAGTTGTTTTTCAACTCTTGGAGGAATTGCAACAAAGCATGCAGAACAAATGTAGCTGTACAAGAACTTTGCAAAATCACACCAATGAAAGCACAGAGTCCTCAAACAGCAGCACAGAGAAGCAAACCACTGAGTCTGCAAATCTGTACTTTAGTTCCACTTAAAATAAAACATTCTTTAAATCTGTGACTCCCCTCAGCACAGCTCCATCTGTGAGTGTGCAAATGTGTTTTCAATTAAACAATAGCACTCAAGATGAAACATTGAGCCTAGGCCTTGAATAGGCTTTCAGGGAAAGGAGTCTGACTTAAACAGTCTGCTTTTTGTTCCTCCCCTTGCTAGTTAAGAAAACCCAGCTCAGCAGGGAATAGGGGTGGGAGCCTGGGGGGAGAGAAGCAGGAAGAAGAGTGTCAGTTCCTGCCACTGCACACCAAAAACCCCTGAGTAAATGCACATCAATAACAGAACTAGCTGTAAACTTACTTTCAAAGACCATGCTTATTTCTTTGCATTTGACTGAAGAATTAAATACAGATTTCAATGCTGGAATAATACAGATTTTAAAGTTCATGCATTTATTTCTATGTCATGGGTGTGGCCCTGGGCAGTGTGGTTGAAGCAGAGCTTAATTTCTGATCAAATTCCTCTCAAAGACAGTTTTTCTGCAACTAGGTGCAAAGTTATCCCAAAAGTACCCCAGTGAATTGACAGCTATTTATAACTGATACACGAGGAGACAGCCAGAGAAAGGCAGTGGCTAAACAGAAATCCTCCCACTCCAAAAAAGAACAACCCAAAACTTGAAAACCCCCATGGAGAGGCAGCTCCCAGCAGGGACCTGCACAGGTTTAGATCCCCAGCAACATCACAGACACTCCAAACCTCTCCAGTACTCCTAAGAAAGGATTTTCAGTAGTGCAGCTGCCTTAATCCAGCAAGTTCTGATGTTATAGAGCTCAATAAAATGAATTAAAATCTGGGAGCAGCATTTAAAGAAAGTCTGGAGAGGACACTGAGACTTAGACACTGATATCCCTAAAAATCCTGTGCTGCACCTGTGCCTGAAAGAGGCTGAATCCCAAAATCTCAGACTGGGCTGGGAGGGACCTCAGAGCTCATTTCATTCCCAGCCCTGCCATGGCAGGGCCACCTCCCACTGTCCCAGCTGCTCCCAATGTCCAGCCTGGCCTTGGGCACTGCCAGGGATCCAGGGGCAGCCCCAGCTGCTCTGGCAATTCCATCCCAGCCCCTGCCCACCCTGCCAGGGAACAATTCCTGCCCAAGATCCCATCAAATCCTACTCTGAAGCCATTCCCTGGCTCCTGGCCCTGCAGCCCTTGGCCCCAGTCCCTCTCCAGCTCTCCTGGAGCCCCTTCAGGCCCTGCAAGGGGCTCTGAGCTCTCCCTGGAGCTTCTCCTCTCCAGCTGAGCACCCCCAGCTCCACCAGGCTATCCCATAATAGTCTTACCAGTGGCTTCTACACCTGCAAACACTTTGATTTATAAGACATAAACCTTTATTTTAATAAGCACAGACAGACCCTCAGTGGGTTCTATCCCTGGCCAGGGAAATGCAGGAAGAGTAAAGATCACCCTGCAGGAACCTCGACTCTCCAGGCACCATTTCCTGCTGGGACACAGCAAATCTTTGCATCCCACATGGGAAAACATTCATTGCCCAGCAGTCAGAAACTCTGATGTGCACCAGTGTCATTGCTCTCATTGAACTCCAATTCACATCAGCAGCTGTAGCTTTTCATTCAACATCTGACCTTCTGTGAACTCCTTTACTCTACACCAACAGCTTCATTATTGAAATTACCAGCACAAATATCAGTGTAGAGTTCTCTGCAGCCCCCAGAATTTCTCCAGTTTTACAGAGCGCAAAGTAAAAGCAGCTTTTGTCTGACAAACTCCTCCTGCAGAAATAGGGCACATTTCCATTTCTAGTTGCAGAAGTTGGTGTCAGGCTGCTGGATTTTACTGTGCTGCTCTGGAATAAGCAGCACCTGAACTGCAGGGAGGGCCTGCCAGCAAACACCACCTAATTCCACTCATTTCTGTTCCTAATGAAATTGGGATAATGTGGTGCCCTTGCATTTGTTTCATTTGTGGTCTGGCCGGAACCAGGGCAGAGTAAATGGATTAAACACTGATTAAATATTATATTCTGTAGGCCAGGCCTGTGTTTGTATCTAATGACAAGAGCTGCAGTGGGCTCAGCACCACCCCAGGGCTCAGGTGCTGACAAATCTTTCCCCATGGAGCTTTTCCTCCTCCTTTCTCTCATCTTTTGTGCAGAATGAAGAGCCAGCTTGATGACTTTTGCATTTATGAGGTGCAGAAAAACAGAACACAGGCAGCTTTCCCATCAAATCTGCTGTAATTAGCACACAAACCATCTCTCCATGAAAGCAGCC
This sequence comes from Pseudopodoces humilis, assembly GCF_049639895.1. Classification (NCBI taxonomy): domain Eukaryota; kingdom Metazoa; phylum Chordata; class Aves; order Passeriformes; family Paridae; genus Pseudopodoces; species Pseudopodoces humilis. Next base: position 827,521 of record NC_142201.1, read on the forward strand.
CTGTGTTAAAGCAAAGATCACCGTGCAGGTCCCAGGTCTGGACTGATTCAGCTGCTGGATGCACAGCCCCAGATGGAACAGGCTCAGGCAGGAGCAGTGAGCAGCACTCAGGTCTCACACATGGATATGGATGCTAACTGTGAAGCAGTGCTTGTGGAAGAGCAGGACACATAACTCTCTCGGTCCTGCCTGAGAAAGTGGCCTGGGAAATCATAAGGCCAGATGTCGCTCTATTGGGAATGGTGAGAAGAACAACACAGACTCTCTTGTGGAGTCAAACTGAAGAATCTCTCCTAGTTTACTGCTTCTGATTTTTTTAATAGACCAATACATGAAAGTATAGAAAAGTAAAACTCTTATTGGTCAGTAAACTAACACATCACCATCATTGGTCAGTGGGGTACACCACCCCTCAACCTTCTCTTGCAAGAAAACAAGGAACAGACAAACAGCACCTGCAAGGCTGTTCTCTATCTCTGTGGATTGTTTTAATTCCTCTTTATGATTTCCCAAGCCACTTTCTCAGGCAAGACTGAGAAAGTTATGTGGCCTGCTATTCCACAGGCACCGTGCTCCCTGCTTCACTGTTAGCATCCTTACACGGATGCCTGAGCAGGAAGCCACAGAATTACCCCCACTTTGCCCACAGAGTTGGGAAGGCTGGGAGGGAAGCAGATGTCAGGAACAGGGAAGTCACCCAGCGACTCTGTCCTGCTAAAATAAGGAACTCCAAGTCCTGGAGAACACCTGGCATTGATTAGCTCAGTTCTCCTTTCATTCCAAGGGGCCAGGCACACAGGAGATGCTTTTTGAGGCCCCATTCCTAGGGCTCTAAAGAAAAGCAGATTATTCTGCTTAAGCACAGTTATCTCCCAAGCCACTGCAGGCCCAGCTCAAAGCCCAATTAGAGGCTTCTTAATTGATCAGCAGCCTGGAGGAGTCTGGAGCTGGTGAAGGGTAGAACAGCACAGAAGCTGTCCTGGCAGACCATAATACTCCACTCCTTTGCTCATTGAGGTCCCAGAGATTCTTTCCTTAAATGAGGAGTACAAGGGACACAGGAATTCTCAATGCTAATAAAAACCAGGGAGCTGCTGCATGGAAAGACTCTGAATTCTGGGGAAGTTTTCTGGGCCCAGAAATGAGGGATTGATCAGATTTATTCCTTGTGTCCCTCCAGCTGGGAAGGATCCTTTAGGAAACACAGGCCAGGCTTTTCTCAATGATTACAATCAACTGTAGCTAAGATCAGTAGAATGATCAAGAATAGGAAAACACTTCCAAAACACCACACACAGACATCCAGACACTTCCTTATGGACTCCCATCCCTGGCAGTGTCCCAGGCCAGGCTGGACACTGGGGCTGGAGCACCTGGGACAGTGGGAGGTGTCCCTGCCATGGCAGGGCTGCCACTGGAGGGGCTCTGAGGTCCTTCCCAACCCAAACTATCCTGGGATTTCTCATATCAGAGAATTAATTCCAGAGTTTTACAAATTGCTTCACCTCAGAATTACAACCTTCCTTCCCTGAAGACTCCTGTACCTCCCCTTCTCTCCCAGTAACAATCAAACACCACCTACAAAACCCCAACCCAGCTATTCCAGGAGCAAACACTGATGGTAGAGCCCTTTTCTGCAGCTCCCATCTCTCACACATTTTGAGCTCATTACTCCAGAACTTCCCCCTCAAAAGTACTCAAGGATCTATATCTATATTAAATATTTACTCCTCTTAATTCAGATGATTGAAAAAAGAAGAGAGACACAGAGAAAGTCCATGAGCTGCTTTATGATTCCTAAAGGCAGCTTGAATAAGTTTTAGTTCAGCTTCATTAACAAAAATGTGCAGGTCTTGTCTCTATGACAACTCCAGAGGGAGTGGAATGATTCCCTTCCTCTCAAGAGCCTGGAAAACTGAATAATTCAGAGGGGAAGAGATCCTTAGTCAGACTATTTACAACTGTTTGGTTCTGTTAACACCTATTTAAAGCCAATGCCTATGGAACATTTTTGGAAAAAGAATGTCTTGTTTAAGACAAAACTTCTTTCCTTGTTTAATTTAGAGGCAAGAGAAGTTCCAAAGGGACATTTGAACACTCACTGAGGCTTCAGCAAATCAATCAAAAAAAGACAACCAGATCAGCTTTGATATTTGTAAGATGAAGATAATTAGAAAAGAAAATAAGCTCTTTATTTAAAAGCCATGTAGATCTGGGCATGCAGGTTTCCAAAGCAATAAAATAATTCTTCTCTTTCTCCTGTCAGAGCAAAATTCTGCCTTTAACAGCCCTTACTGCACCAGAAAGTTTTTGTAATGGCAATAAACTCCCTTCTCAAATGGTTCACAGAGGAAAAGGGAGCACATTTCTCCAAAGTTCTCCATCCCTCTGCTGTTTTACCATTTTAGAATGAAAACCAGTTTTAATTCTGTCTAGCACCAAAATCTGTGTTGGTAGTAATATTATTAACGCAAACCATGAATAATCAGAGAATCATGGAATGGTTTGGGCTGGGAGGGACCTCAGAGCCCCTCCAGTGCCACCCCTGCCATGGCAGGGACACCTCCCACTGTCCCAGCTGCTCCCAATGCCCAGCCTGGCCTTGGGCACTGCCAGGGATCCAGGGGCAGCCCCAGCTGCTCTGGCAATTCCATCCCAGCCCCTGCCCACCCTGCCAGGGAACAATTCCTGCCCAAGATCCCAAGATCCAGCCCTGCCCTCTGCCACTGGCAGCCATTCCCTGGCTCCTGGCCCTCCACACACAGGTCCAGGTCTGGCAGGGGTCAAAGAATTTGGAGCAGAAACACCTTAATTCCTCAGGAAAATCTGGCAGTGTAGGAATGTCTGTGCTGTGTAAAAGGCACCAGATTTGGATCTGGTTGAACTCACCATGGAGCGACAAAAATTTCCAGTTTCAAGCTTTGACTCCAGCTCCATTGGAAATAGTCTATGTCAATCTTCATTTTTGTAACAAATATTCCAGGTCTTGCCTAGGCTCTCCCATTAGCAGATTTATAACTAGTTACTGTGCTTAGCAATTGTATTAGTGCAGTTTTAACAGAGCTGAAAGCATTTAGCAATCTGAGATGAGGGTTTCAAACTGCCATTTGGGACACCCAGGGCCTCCTGCCCACCTGGGACACCTGGGGCATCTCCCAGCCCCTCTGCCCCGAGGCTGGACTGTTCCATGGGGTTGTGGTGACCCCAGGGCAGGACCCAGCACTTGTCCCTCACCCCAGTGAGGCCAGGCCAGGGCTCCAGGCTGCCCAGCTGCCCCTGCAGTGCCCTGGGGCACAGGCTCAGCCAGCCCAGCACTGCCAGCAGTGTGTGTGCATCTCACACACACCCCCCCCGAGCTGGGCTGGCCCCAGCCCCACCCCACACTCACCATATCTGTGCTAGCACTGGCTGAGGTAACCCAGATTGGAAAAAAAAGTTCCTGGCTTGATCACCTGTAAAATAAACAGGAGAGGCTTCAGCTCCAGCTCCAAACAGCTGGCAGAGGGAATAGGGAATCAGGAGGTAAAAATACCTGCAACAGAAGCCCAACCCATTCCATGAGTGATGATCATTTACAAAGTACTAAGAAAATTCAGTGTAAGAGAACAGAGTAACAGGAATCCTATTGCCTTTGAGACCAAATTTTGATGAAAATTTATTAGGATCAGTGCAATTCCTTGATTTGGAGCTTTGCTTCCCACTGCTTCAATCAGTTCTGCATTTAGATCTTTCCAAGAGGTCAACCAAGCTGATGTCAGTGCTGTACAAACTGAATTTCTAAACCTGATTTCAGTTAAACTGACACACCTTTATTAAATCAGACCTTTTATTCATCACAGTATTAGTGTGGTGGGCTGGCCCCAGGCACAAAGAACCCATCACTCCCTTCCACAGCAGGATAGGGAAGAGAAAACATCAGAAAATAACAGAAAAGTTGGGGCTGATGTGGCAAAACATTTGAACAATGTGATATAAAATAAGAAACACCTGTTTGAATTTTCTAATTATTATGACCATATGTCTGGCAGGCAACTCTGCACACATTTAGGCTCACTAGTTAAGATTTAACTAAACAAAATTAGAAGTGGGAACTATTTGTTTACCAGTGATAAATCCAGCAGTTGGTTTCAGACTATGGAACTGTTGATCATGCTTCGCTCTCTCCTCCACAGTAATAGCCCAGATATCCAGGTTGCCTGGTTCAAAAGAAAGGGAGAAATGACATTAACACTACCTAAAAAACACCCTCTTTTCTTTCTAACTGTAATAATCTCACAGCATTCTGGGCCTCTGCAAACAACCCAAGGGTGGAAGGTCATTTGCCCCCCAGAGCACACCCAGCTGGAATTCCAGCTCCTTTTTACCTGCAAATCTTCCTGCCCATATTCCATCTGACCCTGCCCACAGAAATGCTCGGAACAGATACAACTTTTAAGTACAACCAGAGCAGTTTCTCTGTCTCAGCACTGAGATTTCTCTTTGTAATCCTTCTGCAGATCAGCTGCAAAACTCAACTCCCAGATGGATTCCCAGGATCTGCAGGGCCCTACAAGGAAGAGGGACTGTTCATCAGGAACTGAGTGACAGGACAAGCAGGGCTGGGTTCAGACTCAAAGAGGGGAAATCTGGGGGAGTTATTCAGGAGGAACTGTTCCCTGGCAGGGTGGGCAGGACAGCTGGGGCTGCTCCTGGATCCCTGGAAGTGTCCAAGGACATTGGGGCTTGGAGCAGCCTGGGACAGTGGAAGGTGTCCCAATGGCAGGGGTGGGATGGGATGAGCATCCCAATCCAAACCACTCTGGGATTGTGTGGGATTCTGTGATTTCATGTGAACAGCAAAAATCCTGTCCCTACTGCACTGCCAGGGCCCATCCTGGATTTTTCACTGCATCTCCAGATGCTGCAACTTCTGCTGTAAATGAAGAGCTAAAAAATGTGTTCCCTTTGCTCTAATCTAAATGTGGGTGACAGGACAACAAGGGAAAAAACTGGAAGTGATGCCACCCAAAGGCATCTGCTGGACCTTTGAGCAACCAGTAAGTCCAGGAACCATGAAAGGAAAAAGCATCTGCATTTCTCCAGTCCAAGTGGAGCAGGATGAGGTGGTGCCCCACTGCCTGAGTGGCCTGGATGTGCCCTGCAGGGACAGAGTGGGGCTGGATGGGATCAGTACAGCACACAGGGCTCTGTGCTGTTGGCTGGGAGGTGTCTGCAAAGCCATCACAAACACTTCCCTAAGGAAAACTCTCAGAAAGGAATGTGTTTATACCAAGATTTTGCACAAGGAGCAGTTCAGAACACACCAGAAATCACTTACCCCCAAAAGGTGTTGGAAACTGAGCCATGGTTCTGTCACTTTTAGCTTGTTAATAGATGCCTGGAAAAAAAAAATAGATATTCAACATAGTATGTTCCATTTTCCACATATTTTCTGTATGATTAACTACTACAGGGAAAAAAAAAAAAAAAAAAGGCAGTGAAGAAGCAGGATTGTATCAATACTTCCCACACCAACTGGGACTTCCAAAACTCAGTGTCTCATTTTTGTACCTCCCTGTGCATCTATGAGGGCATCTTCCTACCAGCAAACTGCTACATTTCAATTCTGCTTTAAGAACAGCCTCAAAGCCAGCCTTTATTTATAAAAAAGTATTTCTTTATAAATAGCCAGAGATGGAGTGAGGGCAGAGCTCAGATCCCAAGGATGCTGCTCCATGACTTTCCTGAGTGTCACAACCCCTGCTCCTGCTTAGGAGGGAAATTGGCTCCATTTCTAACTGTTGAAACCCAACATCAGTGATCTGGTTTTTATTCCTGACACAAAATGCCCTTGCTCAGGGTGCCTTTGTTTTAAACCACACACAAGATAAAGATGGAGCTTCATGTCCAGACTGCTTTGGCCGCAGGTTTGAGGAGCACCAAGGTGCTGTGGGAGTGGGGGGAGCCCCCAGGAGAGCACCTCTGGCTCTGCAAACAAAGCAACCACACAGGCCCCAAATTTCATCTGGACACAGAAAAGGAAAAACATTTTTCTTGCTGCACACAAAGGCTGACATGAGCTGCCTGAGCCAAGGGACAATGAGCAGCACCGGAGCCGCACAACAATGAGCAAGGGCCTCTTGTCCTGCCAGATTCCACTTGTGTCTTCCAGGCAACAGCAGAAAGGCAAAGGGGAACAGAATCGGGAGAATAATTTAGGCTGCTTGAACAGCAGCAGAAATTTATCAATATCCCTAAGAAAAGGCATTCACTTGCACCAACAATTTCCTTTTGTCTGAATTCCTGTTTGCTCCCCTCCCCATCCCCCTTTCACACTTCCCACATTCTCTTCTGGCTTCCAACTTGGGAACCTCCTCTGTATCCCCTCCCCAGATGTCCCTGCACAAACCCCTGGCGCTTTTGCCAGCCAGGCTCCCCAGCAGTTGGAATTTAGGGAATGATGGACACAATCCTGACTCTTTTTCCTCATGATTTGGCCAAGGACACGACTCCAAAGCCTTGTGCCCGAGGCCAGGGAAGGCAGCTGATGCTGCTCCGTGCACACGCAATCCTGGAACATTACATTACTCCAAAAGTTTCAAATTCCAGGTGCAGAGATCCAAGTGTTCAGACTGAGCTCCCTGTGCTCCCAAAAGCATTCCTGAAGAGCTGAAAGATCAGCACTTTTATCTTTGCTTGTGTTTTCTTATTGTACTCTGCTGTGGGAAAGAGCTCAGAGATGCTGCTGGGTTTTATGACTGCAAGGAAACCCTGAGGAAAAAATAAAAGGAAAAAAAAAAGAGGAGGGGAGGAAAAAGGAGGAAGGAAAAAAGGAGGAAAAAGTAAAAACAAACCAAACAAATAGAAAACTAAAACAAAACTAAACTTTAAAATAAATAAATAAAAAAAAGAAGAAAGCCCCAAAGCAGAAGTCCCCCTCTCACAGCCCAGGCAGTTTCCATATTATCTGTTCTTTTTAGCACAAGGGGAAGCAGCAGAGCATTTCCAGAGCTGAGACCTCCAGGGAAGAGCCTCCTCCACAGACTGCCAGGATTCCAAAGGAACTGACTCCCCTTTGCCTTGAACACAGGAGGAAAAGGAGAGGGAGTGGGAACTCTGAACACCAGCCCCATGCTGGATGCCAAGGAAAGCAGAAACTATTCCAAAGAACTTCCAGAGGTAAAAAAAAAAGAAAAGAAGAGAGAAAAACCCAAAGCCAGATGAAATAACGATGAGGGAATAGAGAGAAGGAGCAAAGAACTGTGCTTAAATGTGAGAGGCTGAAACCCAAACAAGAGACAACTGTGGACAGGGAAGCAAACTGAGGGAAAGACAAATCTCTCCCTTGCAGGAATATGCTGGAGTTTACACTTTACTGCTGATGGATCCCCCAAGTTCCATAACCACAGGTGTCATTGTGCATGACTGAGGTGACACCAGGGGCCCCAATTCTCTCTCCCAAAGCCTGGACCAATGGATTTCTGGGGTCCATCCTGACCCAAGTTGCTCTGTGATTCTGTTTTTGGGGTTGAAGAGCTCAGGGATGGAGAACAGTTATTATTTATCCCCAAAACATCTGGCACAGCTATATTATAAAATATCATATATATGTGAAGTATTGTAAAGCAAAGAAACCAGGCCAGGATCCTGAGGCTGGAAAAGCCCTCCCAGCCCATGGAGTCCCAGCTGTGCCCGATGCCCACCTTGTCCCCAGCCCAGAGCCCTGAGTGCCACGTCCAGCCCTTCCTTGGGCACCTCCAGGGATGGGCACTGCAAAGCTCCCTGGGCAGCCCCTGCCAAGGCCTGAGCTCCCTTTCCATGGGCAAATTCCTGCTGCTGTCCACCCTGAGCCTCCCCTGGCCCAGCCTGAGGCCGTTCCCTCTCCTCCTGTCAGGTCTGTGGGGCACTGGAGCACGTTGGTGCTCCCAGGCCAGGGAGAGCAGTGCCAGATCAATGACATTCCAGGAGATCAATAATTTGAAATGCCCACAGGACCATTCCACAGCTGCTCCCTGTGATTGCCCCTGCTCGGGGCTGTTGGCCTGTGCTGATCTGGGCAGGCAGAAAGGCCCCTGGCTCTGAGAGCTGTTCCAGTTGCACTGAACATCTCCTGGGTTCCGGGGCTTGACCTCTGGGTCACCTGGCAGGGGGAAAGCCCAAAAAGTCTGGGAAATCACAGAATGGTGGAATGGTTTGGGTTGGGAAGGACCTTGAAGCCCATCCAGTTCCACCCCTGCCACGGCAGGGACACCTCCCACTAGAGCAAACTCAACAAGCTCCCCTTCCATGGATTCCCACAGAGCTCAGAGCACAAGGAGCCTTTCCCCACGCCTGACCTGGGGATGATGAGATTCCCCCTGGCACAGGGATGGAAAATGCACAACAAACACCAGGAACAGGGCATTCCAACAGCACCAGTTTTACATTAGGTACAACTGGAACTTCTATCACCTACACAATTATCTTTATAGGCACTAATTAGAAACATTTGCTTACCCCCAGCTCTGAGAGAGGGAGACAGGCCCTGCCCAGCCAGCTCAGCTCTCAGGGCTCTCTTCCACCTTCCACTGCTGTAGATAAGCTCAGAAATCCTTAAATTCTTGATCCTCACTCCAAATTATTTCTTCTAATAAACCAATGCTCTATACACAAGCAGTGTTTATATACATATAAAATATATATGACCTAACTGTAACCCTAAAAGTTGTTCATATAAAAGTAAAACTGAACCACATAGAAACCAACTCCATATATATAAAATCTCAGCTCATATCTATATTTAAATACTGATGTTTAAAGATTTTACCTTGAAAAAATGAGCAGGTTGAAAATAACTCCAGTAAAAACATTTATTCGCAGGAGTCAGACATGTATGAAAATTCCTTTCACAGTGTATGATACATGGACTTAAAAAACATGGCTCAAAACTTTACCAGTTTCTATTTAAAGTTAGCTGTGCTCTGCTGAGACCATGTTTACAGAGAAAACTGCAATAAAGCCACAGGAGGTATAAATTAAGAATAATTGAGCTATTTCAGCCCTGCATGCCTTTACACAAACATGTTTCACACAAAAAACATCCTATTTTTGTTTTCCCTAAAATGCAACACAGCATTTCTATTCCTAAACAATTCCTTATGAGATAATTCTTGATCTGAATGCCAAAATTAATTCCTGAGGCCACTTATCAGTCACCTTCCTCCTCCTACAGGAAAAAAAAAAGGGACAAAGGGACAAACCCAACCAGATAAAGTCCCCATATCCTCTAAGAATTCCAAATGACAACAAAATCCCCCCAAGCAGGACATCACGTGAGTGTCCCAGGCTGACAGCAGGGTTTGGAGTTTACCGATGTTCCATGGGAAAGCCTCTAGACCAGGATCAGTCAAGGGACTCAAAGTTTTAGCAAAGCCTGGTAATTTTGGAACACTGTTTCAAAACAAAAGTATTTTGAAACATTCAGGGAATTCTGATCCTTGCTCTTTGGAGATCAGATTTTAACTCGGTCACCACTTTGTAAAATTTTCCAGGGTTTCTGTTGCTTATAGGAATAACTGGGAAAATAAAAACCTTCACAAATGTCAAGTCCTGCCATTTCTTCTATTTTGTACCAAGCACCCAGAAGAGATTAGAAAAACACCTCCCCACTGCAGACAATTTTCAACAGCTGTGGCAATGATCAAACTGCTGAGAAGTCACTTCTGTATTCCAGAATCATGGAATGGGCTGCGAGGGACATTAAAGATCATCTGCCTGACAGGAGGGGACAGCCAAGGGGGAACAGGGACAGGAGGAGAGGGAACGGCCTCAGGCTGGGCCAGGGGAGGCTCAGGGTGGACAGCAGCAGGAATTTGCCCATGGAAAGGGAGCTCAGGCCTTGGCAGGGGCTGCCCAGGGAGCTTTGCAGTGCCCATCCCTGGAGGTGCCCAAGGAAGGGCTGGACGTGGCACTCAGGGCTCTGGGCTGGGGACAAGGTGGGCATCGGGCACAGCTGGGACTCCCTGGGCTGCGAGGGCTTTTCCAGCACCTGGGATCTCTCACACATAACTCACCCCAGTAACTCCAGTTCAAACTGAACTGTGACTGGATTACAGCACCCTTTTCAAGAGGTGATTGACTCTCATTTTAACACAATGAAAAGCCAGTGCATCACTCAACTGTTTCTAAACCTCTTAATAAGAAATAAGTATCTTATTTTATTTTCAGTTTCATAGTTTTTGGCTTCATTCAGAACCACCAGACCCTGTAAAGCAGGAATTCCAGGAGTTTCTTAGTGCTACAGTTTGTTGATTTTTTTCAGTTGCCTTTACTCACACAGGTACAGCAGCAACCTGTTTGCTCATTTTGTTTGTTTTTGGGGAGTGTGTTAAAAATCCTCATTAACACAATGGCAGTGGGTAATCTCTGACTTCTCCTTCAAAACAACACAAAAATCTGAAAGACAAGAATTAGGTAGTTTGGAATACTTGCACACCCACAATAACCCTTAACAGCAGCCTGACACTAATCTCAAGAATGATCTGGGAAGCAGGACAAGGAAATGCAGAATACCCCCGTGGGATGTGAGTGTTGTGTGCCCTTGGATCTCCAGCTCTGGTGTGTTTGACAGACCTGGAGCTCCTCGAGCACATCCAGCAGAGCTGAGGAAGGGCTTGGAGCATCTCTGTGCCCAGGAGAGCCTGAGGGAGCTGGGGCTGCTCAGCCTGGAGAGGAGCCCCAGCTGAGAGGGGCCTCAGACCTGGCTGTCCCTGGGGTGTCCCTGGCTGTCCCTGTCCATCCCTGTCCATCCCTGGCTGTCCCTGTCCATCCCTGTCCGTCCCTGTCCGTCCCTGTCCGTCCCTGGGTGCAGGAGGGGCAGAGCAGGCCCAGGCTCTGCTCCAGGCCCAGCAATGGCACCAGAGCCACGGGCAGGGGCTGAGCCCAGCAATTCCCCCTGCACAGGAGCACAACTTGTGCCCTGGGCAGTGCCCAGAGAGGGGCTGGAGTCTCCTCCTGGGGATATTCCAGAGCAACCTGGATGCAGCCCTGTGCTCTGAGCTCTGGGATGGCCCTGCTGGAGGAGGGAGCTGGTACCAGGTGACCACTGTGGTCCTTCCCAACCCCACCCATCAGTTGGACCCATTCATGGAGCCACCACTCCATGAATACCAAGAGTAGCAGGTACAGCAGGTGGGTTCTGCTATTTCCATCCCATAAACTGAAGACAGTTGTACTTTATTTCCAAGCTGTTCCTCCAGCTGTGTCCATGGCTCTAGGATCCCTAAGCAATGGCACTCAGGAGAGACTCCAGGAACAGAAGGGAAGCATGGCCAAAGCCTGGAGTCCAGCTTTGGTTGAGTCTGAGTGCTCTGGAGCCCCTCAGTGCCAGTTTTATCCTAATCTTATGGGAGTACAATATTCTAAGAGGAGTCTGACAGTCACACCACACCTTTAACCTGGCCACCCTTAACTCTTCAGCTCCCAGAGAGCAGAGCACAGCTGCTTTGAAAGCCCAGTGCAGCCCTGGATCACTTCTGTGGGCATTTTCCCTTTACCACATTTCTCTCCAGTTCTCACCACAACCAACCTTGTTCCTTCTGTCACTGCCTCTGCAAGAACCAGTTCAAATGGGTTAGAGAATAAATTACTATGTGGCTTTTAGCAGATTGTCCCTTTCTTTATTCCTGCATCAACTCACACACTTATTTCACGCACCTGGGGCCACCTCCTGTAGCGAGGGGGACACTGCTCAGCACATCCAAGTCAGGAAGATCATGGAAATATTTCAGGAAGTGGCTGATAAACTTCTTCCCTCCCTTTCCTACAGATGCCCATGACACAGCTCTACAGGAACTCCCATGCTTTGATCCAGCTTGATGTTTTTAAAGTAATTAGGGCAGCTAAAGGAATAGGTCAGAGCTGTAAAGTCTGGCTGGGACAGCAGTGGTGCCTTCCAGTCCAAAATTTAATTCTTGCAGGCCTGATCTAATCCCACATAGCTATGCTGTGAAAATCCACGTGCTTGTTTCAACTTTAGAGCTGATCCTTTGAAATGGGGACAACAAAAAAGAAGAAGAAAATCTGCTACACTTGAGTTTCACTTCACCTTCTCCATCTCTGTCACTAAATACCAGCTCTGCTGGGGGAAGGGCAGGAAGGAAGAAAAAGCCCTGAATCAGCACAAGTGTTGAGTCAGGGAGTTCAGGATGTGCACATCCATTCCTTTTCCCCTCCTGCGAGGCAAATGCAGCAGATAAAAGGTCTGGCAGGGCAGGAAGAGGCTCCATCTGGTGATGAAAGCAAAGGCTCTGTCCTCTGAAGGAGTCATGGAGGTCACTCTGTCCCCTGCTAGCAGCTGCTCTCCTGAACTCTCCCAGTTACATAAGTGCAGGGCTCTGCTGGTGCTGATTTGGGAAGCAGATTTTCAAACCAGTCATTTAATAGGAGAATTATTCAGCATCTACCAAGGCTTATCTGCATCTCGGTAGCTGTGTCAGCCCACAGCACCACAGCCTGAGGCTGCTCCTATCTCCCACCCAAGGACATTTTGCTCTGAATTTCTTCCAAGCTCTGTCTTCTCAACTTCTGCAGGACACGAGGAGCTCTTCAGATGCACAAGCAGACTTTAATTGTGGCATTTAGGTCAGGCTTTCTGTCATTCACCTTCCTTCTGGTCACACTTAGCCCTGCTGCTCCAACACCCGTTGAGCACAGGTGGCTGAGAAGAGAAAGTGTCCAGCAGAAAATAAACAGCAGATTTATAGGGAAGAAATGCAAATGTTGGAGGAACAGACAGTGAAACTTCCAGGGCTGTTTCTCACAGGGACAGGACAGGCCCTTGGGCATTTGTAAAATCAAGGGATTTCTTTACACGGCAAAGGGGGCTGAGCAGGCACCACAGGGACGGTCAGGGACTCTCTCCCTTTGTCAAGCATGCAGAGGCTGCATAAAAGCCTAAACAAGGAATTAAACATCAAGTTCCACTGCTAGAGCTCCTGCCTCCTATTTAAAATATCCTTAAAATATCCATTTTCTAAGGAAATGAAGCAAAAGAGGCTTCACTGCATGAGACAGGGAATATCCCAAAGCAAGAGTTTCCTGGTTGTTTTCCTGAAATGACAATTCCCTTAAAAATGCCTAGAACCAGTTTTCACACAAGAGCAAAACCATTCCAAGTGTGACCACAAAAGCAGGCAAGTGATACATGCAATGGAATAAGGGAAAGAGCAAACAGCTTGCAAGATAAAATGTGAACTGTAGATACATATAGAACATATGTAAATATACACATGCATTTTAAAAGGCACAATCTAACTTAAAAATCCTATTTCTGTATTAAATAAATGATTAACTGACTGCAACTACATTCAAATGACAAAAAAAAAAATTGTGTAAGGGCACGTGCCAAGCTTTCTTTCCAGATGACAACTGTGTTTTCCCATCAATTTCACATAAACCAGATTATTCCTGCATCTCAACAACAACTGGAAAAATTTCAACCCTTGGCTGGGGTAAAGGAATCAATGAATGTTTTGGGGTGGGAGGGATCCTAAAGCTCATCCCATTGCACCTGGGCACAGACACCTCCCCAACTGTCCCAGGTGCTCCCAATGTCCAGCCTGGCCTTGGGCACTGCCAGGGATCCAGGGGCAGCCCCAGCTGCTCTGGGCACCCTGTGCCAGGGCCTGCCCACCCTCACAGAGAAAGATTTCTCCCCAGAATCTCATCCAACCCTGCTCTCTTCTAATGTTGAGATACAAGGTCAGGGATAGTCCTGCTGGATTCATTACCAGCGGTAATGACAAGTTCAGACACAGCAAATAAATGAGCAGAAAAGACACAAAACAAGGGAAGACTTTCCATGTATTTACTTCACTAGACTTGAGGGGTGAGGATTTATGGAACGAGATTTCCCCAAAGCAAACAGAGTGAGGTTCAGGTTTGTCTCTACACAAAGCTACAGGTCAAGGCAAGAGTTTGAACAGCCAGATTTCAGCTCCAGCTCTGCCCCACAACAGCATCACTGAACCACTGAGGGAGCAACAGAATCACTCCAAGTGACCCCAAGTTCCAGCTACTCCACATTTCTGCCAAGGGCTGGGAATCATTTCAGGCCTTGCAGGAGAGAACAAGGATATGCACACAAAGCCAAGAGCTCCAAGGAAGAATCTAGATATGGAAGACAGAGTTTTATTTTTTTGTTAAGATCCATGTATCAAACAGGGAAGAGATGCTCAACCTCACTGCAGAATTACATGGAGCTGCTCTGAAGGATGTAGGTTGTGGGGGAGGCACCACATGCACAGGCATTTTCCATGCTGCCTCTAGAAAACTTTGTTATGGTCCTTCTTTAAATGACCCAGGAAGTCTGGACAGTTAATAACATTGCAAAGAGTAATTTTCCTGCCCTGAAATGCTTTAATATGTCTTTCCAGGATAAAAATTCCTTTCCTGCAAGAGGTTAAGAACATTAAGGCTGTTGTTAGTGCTAATGGTTTATTTACTGTAAGTCACAAATCTGTGGCATGGGAAGGTTTGTTTACTGTAGCTCACAAATTTCTCCCTTGTGAGTACTTCATAAGTCGACTGGTTTGCAATTCCCTGTAATCAGGAAAATTTGCTACAAGGCTGTGGGGCAGCCTTGGACTGGGAAAAAAAATCCAGTTGCAAAATTGTAACATGATGCTGATTTCCCAACATAATAGATGTAAAAAATCTTTCAAGTTTGATTCAAGAAGAAAGCCAAGGCAGCTGTGAAAACAAACCTCCTCCTTAAAACCCTCACATTTGCAAGTTTTTAACATGCTGACTGATAATCAGTGCCCAAGTACACCCACAAATTGCTCTCCTGGGAAGTCACAGCCTGATCCTCGCTCAGTGTGGCTGTGTGCTGGCAGCAGGCTGGTTCCTACAGAGCCACCCTAAACTCTGCATCCTCAAGAGAGAATCCAAGGATCCCAGGGGCTGGAAAAGCCCTCGCAGCCCATGGAGTCCCAGCTGTGCCCGATGCCCACCTTGTCCCCAGCCCAGAGCCCTGAGTGCCACGTCCAGCCCTTCCTTGGGCACCTCCAGGGATGGGCACTGCAAAGCTCCCTGGGCAGCCCCTGCCAAGGCCTGAGCTCCCTTTCCATGGGCAAATTCCTGCTGCTGTCCACCCTGAGCCTCCCCTGGCCCAGCCTGAGGCCGTTCCCTCTCCTCCTGTCCCTGTTCCCTGGCAGCAGAGCCCGACCCCCCCGGCTGTCCCCTCCTGCCAGGGACTTGTGCAGAGCCACAAGGGCCCCCTGAGCCTCCTTTGCTCCAGGCTGAGCCCCTTTCCCAGCTCCCTCAGCCCCTCCTGGGGCTCCAGACCCTTCCCAGCTCCGTTCCCTGCCCTGGACACGCTCCAGCCCCTCCAGGGCTCTCCTGCACCAGCCACAACTGGAGCCAGCCCTCGAGGGGCCTCTCAGAGCCAGCACAGAGGGACAATCCCTGCCCTGCTCCTGCTGGACACACCGAGGCTGATCCAAGCCAGGATGTTTCCTCAGCAAAGGCAAGGAGAGAAAAAAAGGTAAGTGAAGAAACATGGTAAGGAGAAGTCAGGGAGAGGAGGGCCAAGGAATGATGAAGAGCAGGAAGGGCAGGAGAGAGCAACTCCGTGGTATAAACACAACTCATCCCTTTCCCCCTTCCAACTCCCACAGCTCTTACAGCCCTCCAGCCAAACCTCCCTAAGACTGAGCTTTCCAAGGTTCACACCTCTGGGCATAGATGAAACCTGCTCAGGAGATGGTGCTACACCCACCACAGAGCAATGATCTGAAGACAGAAGTTTCCTTTAGGGTCTGACTTGCCTTAACAGCAGCTCTGAGAGAACCTTTTCCTGATCTCAAGTCCAGACCTCCCTGAGACAGCTCGAGCTGCTCCCTCAGGTCCTGTCCCTGCTCACAGGGAGCAGAGATCAGTGCCTGACAATGACAGATATGAAATTTTGTACAATTTATAGCACAGGAGGAACAAGTTGCACAACCCACAGCTCATACTTGTGGATTAAACCCAACAATCTTAATTCATCCAGATGATTTCAGAAGCTGCTGTCACTTTGAAGGTGCTATCACCCCTGACTGTGGATCAGGATTCCTTTATTTCTCCATCTGGCTTGTTAAAAATAGGGATAATTTGCCTTGGCAGCAGTCTTGTGACTCCAACAGGAGATGGCTCGAGGGCCACTTGCTGCAGCAGCAAACCCAGTCCCCAGCAGGGCGTCGGGCCAGCTGGGGAGGCAGTGTGAGGAGCAAAGGCTCTCCCAGCTGGCACTGCAGTCAGCTCAGCTCCACTCCAGCACAGCATTCTCTGCGAGCTGGCAACTGCCAACATCTCCAAAACCAACTCTGCTTGCTAAAAATACATTTCTGGCTATTTACCTTCAGAGCTGAGACCTCAAAATGAAAACTGGCGTTCTAATGATGAATCCACAGCTTCATCAATCATTACCTTCTGAAACAACAAGCAAGAATTTATGGCAGTCACTTGGGTGCAGAAGTGTAACCTAAAGATATTTTACAGGAAAAATTAACTTGTCGATATTTCAACTATTCAAAACCACCCTATACCAAAGCACTTGCAATCAAACCTTCATTGGTCAAAAAAGCCTTCCTCAAAATCAGCAGTGAAGTTGTCAAATCTCCTGAAAAATACCACAGGCATTTACTGGTGCTTGAAGTGAAGAGAAAACCCAAAATGAACTTGCTGAGGTGAAGAGTTGGCTACTTGCAGAGGAAGGAATCTGAACTTTTGCCATAAAATTAACTTGTCCACCTTTGGGGAAAGAAAAGGGTAGTAACACTCAACCACCACTGACACCAGGAAAATGAATACATAGAACCAGAGAATGGTTTGGAAAGGACCTAAAACCCCCAGACCAAATGTCCAGCCTGGCTTTGGGCACTGCCAGGGATCCAGGGGCAGCCCCAGCTGCTCTGGCAATTCCATCCCAGCCCCTGCCCACCCTGCCAGGGAACAATTCCTGCCCAAGATCCCAAGATCCAGCCCTGCCCTCTGCCACTGGCAGCCATTCCCTGGCTCCTGGCCCTGCAGCCCTTGGCAATTGTCTCTCTCCAGCTTTCCTGGGGCTCCTTCAGGCCCTGCAAGGCCACCCTGAGCTCAGCCCAAAGCTTCTCCTGGCCAGGCTGAACAATGGCAGCTGGGCCAGCCTTTCCTGCCAGCAGAGCTGCTCCATCCCTCTGCTCATCCTGGAGCCTCCTCTGGGCTCTCTCCAGCAGCTCCAGCTGCTCCCTGGGCTGGGCCCAGGGCTGGGGCAGCTCTGCAGGTGGGGTCTCACCTCAGGGGGCTCAGGGCACAATCCCAATCCCTTTCCTGCTGCCCACGCTGGGGCAGGCCCAGCTCTCCCAGGGCTGCTCCATCTGCTCATCCCAGCCTGGATTGATCCCAGGGGTTGCCCCAACCCAAGTGCAGCACTCTGTACTTTCCTAATGCAGAAACAACAGAGGCACTGAACGTGCCAAGGATGATCTGCAGCATTTTCCAGGTGATATATTCAGTTCCCAAGCTGTGACCAGTCAGATCAGGCCCCATGGAGCACTTATTACATCAAATCCACTTTGCTTTCTCACAGAAATGAATAATTAAGTACCTGTAGATAAAAAACTACATGAACATGCCTCAGTTCTCATCTGATTAAATGCTGCTCCTGACAGTTTGAGAAGCCAAGCACTCAGCACTCCAAATGTTCAGCTGGACTGGTGCAGCTTTCAAGAAGGAAACCCCAAATTACACAAGAAAAAAAAAAATCCAGTAAAAAAATAAAAGCCACTTCCTATGTTTAAAGGAGAAAACAGCAGCAGCAAATAATCCTCAATTAAGTCCCCCAGCAAGAGATGCCCTTACACTCTACGCTGAAGAGGCCATTAACTTGCACACTTCCCTTTTTATTTGTATTCTCCAGCAAACATTATCCATGACAACTTTCAAGCTACAGGAGCTCTATACGGCAACAGCTCATGGCTTCCAACCCTGCTGAAGAATCTTACTAATTATTTCAGCTCTCAGTATTGAAATGAGGACAAATGAAGGAATAACACAACTATCAGGGCATATGTTTGTTCATGGCTCTTTTAATCATTGCTTGGACAGCTGAGAATTGGAATGCTTGAAGAGTAGGAATAAAGGGAAAAAAAAAACAACCAAGCAGCACCTCCTGTTCCTTCAAGACATGAACAAAAGAATTTTGAATTGGACCCAGCAGAAAAATCAACATCTTTCAATCCTGAGATCATTCCCTCAGCCTTCTGAAAGGTTCCTGTTTAAGAGTCCCAAATGAGGGCTTGCAGGGGCCTCCCAAAGCCTGGTTGCCAGCAGCCAGGACGGTGTCAGGGCACTGTTAAAATCCTCCAGGAACTGGAGGTACCAACTGGCAGAATCAGGTGGGAATGAGGCAAAGAAACTGGGGAGGAAATGCAACACCTTGGGACAACGTACACTAGAGTCTGTCAGGGAACACTGGGGACACACCTAAAAACCACCATGGAAAAGGGAAGCAAAACTTGCTGAAACACAGATTGGCACGGCAGAGCTGAAGCCAGAAATCCCAGAAGGTTTGGGTTGGAGGGACCTTAAAGCTCATCCCATTCCAGCCCTGCCATGGCAAGGACACTTCCCACTGTCTCAGGCTGCTCCCAGCCCCAATGTCCAGCCTGGCCTTGGGCACTGCCAGGGATCCAGGGGCAGCCCCAGCTGCTCTGGGCACCCTGGGCCAGTAGCCCAAGTCAGGCTACACAGAGGACTAAGTTTTGTGTTTTGCTCACCTACTGCAAAATCTGGCGAATCTTCTGTGAGTCTTTCTTTGAAATTCATTTCATTGCTGACAGTTCAGGAAGCTGTCAGACCACTTCTAAATAAAACATGCAGAATATTAAGACACATCCAAACACACCTGCCTGAACAGGCAAACACCACTTGTGGCTTCCCCCAAACCCTGGAGAGAACATTCCTAATAAATCCTGCAGGGATACAGGATGAAGGGCATGAAGCATCCTGCCCACACTGTTTCAGGCTGGTTTCCCTGAACACTAAAAAAGTTTTCATTAGATAGGTTTAGGTTTGATATTCCAGGGGACTGCACATGGGAATTCAATGGAGCCCTGGAAAACATTCTGTGTGCAGAAGAATTGATCTGCTTTAGAGAAGAGCAGATGCAGAGTATCAAGCCCCAGTAACACACAGAAATCATGTGTAAATTAAGCATTAGGGAAAAAAAAACCCACACAAAAAAATATCAACAAAAAGCCTGAGGGGGAATCACGGATGTTTCAAACAGGATCTCAGAGTTGCAAGTGAGATTTAATTTGGTTTCAATGCTAAGTTCAGTGTTTGAGACCCGTAACAAACTCAGACAAACCTCATTTTTTAAATGCTTCTCCCTAGACTGGACAGACTGAACAGATATACAGATCTAAGGGGAAAAAAAAAATGAGCCGTAACATTAAAATGTAACAGCCTGGCCAAAAATATGAGTAACCAGATCCACAGTGCCAGAGGTCAGAGATCCACCAGCACTGCTCCTGCCAGCTATTGAAAACCAGGAATAAAGGAGTCCTGCAAGGAGGCACTAAGCCAGCACCATCCCTAGGGACAAAGAACTTCACACATTTTTTCAGCTACCTTGCCAATAACTTCTCCACTGTATCCAACACTAACCACTGAATCAGGAAGGAATATAATGATTCTATAGCAACCAGCTGTGGAGATATTTTTCAAACGGAACAAACTGGATACAAATGCCAAATACTCTCCCAACAAATGTAGTCTATTCCTAGTGGGAGGAGAAAACTCTGTTCACTGCTGTGATCCAAAACACAGTGTAAATCTCAGTTCTGCACAGAACTCAGGAAGTTTAAAATAAATCTGATAACCAGGAGCAGACAAACAGACACCCAGGTGTGCACCATTTGTTACTCTGCCAGAACATCACTCCAGCAGCCTCTCTCCTCTGGAGCAGCATTTCCATGAGACTTTTCCACACTGGTTGCACTCCCCCCACCAAAAGGCCAACTTTCCTAATATTTCCATGTCCCTTGGAAGAGTTTATCAGGGAATCTTCTGGGGAGGTGAAGCAGTTACACAACACATCAGCCCTACAGTGGCACCTGCACATGAATCACACCAAGAGAGCCCTGGAGGGGCTGGAGCGTGTCTAGGGCAGGGAACGGAGCTGGGAAGGGGCTGGAGCCCCAGGAGGGGCTGAGGGAGCTGGGAAAGGGGCTCAGCCTGGAGCAAAGGAGGCTCAGGGGGCCCTTGTGACTCTGCACAAGTCGCTGGCAGGAGGGGACAGCCGTGGGGGTCGGGCTCTGCTGCCAGGGAACAGGGACAGGAGGAGAGGGAACGGCCTCAGGCTGGGCCAGGGGAGGCTCAGGGTGGACAGCAGCAGGAATTTGCCCATGGAAAGGGAGCTCAGGCCTTGGCAGGGGCTGCCCAGGGAGCTTTGCAGTGCCCATCCCTGGAGGTGCCCAAGGAAGGGCTGGATGTGGCACTCAGGGCTCTGGGCTGGGGACAAGGTGGGCATCAGGCACAGCTGGGACTCCATGGGCTGGGAGGGCTTTTCCAGCCCCAGGGATCCTGGGATTCTTTAATCTGGGTTCTGTAAACTCTCAGAACAATGCAATGATCTGGCTGGCCCCATGTTTAGATGAAGCCACTCCTGCTCTAGGTTTCCTGGTGTGCAGAACCATAAGAAGATCCAACCTCCTTGCTGTAGCCCAACAAGCACCTCAGCTGAAGCTCTTTTCTCAGCAGAACAAGAATGAGACACCCTGAGAATTCATGTGTGTGCTCTCCCCTAACTCAAATACAAAAGAGAAAACCTCAAGGTAACTTGTAAAAATAAGGAAAATCAAGCCTAATATTAGGTTCATGTACATCAGCCCAAGTGCATATCCTCAGAATGCTTATTTTAGAAGTCTACAAATCAAAAGAAAAGTGGAAAGCACCTATCTAGGTAACAGCTCTGCTTCCTTCTATCACAACAAGGCTTTGTTTCTATTTAAATCTTCATAGAATAAAGTTTTTAATCTTTAATGAGAGACAAAGCCAACCTAATGCAAGATAGAATTATTGGTAGAATGTATTCACCTGGTTTCATAATACTGTACAGGGATAACAACAGAACTCAACAGGTAAATAAATGTTTGAGATCACAGGATGGTTTGAGTTGAAAGGGGCCTTAAAGCTCATTCACTGCTCCCAGCCCCAATGTCCAGCCTGGCCTTGGGCACTGCCAGGGATCCAAGGGCAGCCCCAGCTGCTCTGGGCACCCTGTGCCAGGGCCTGCCCACCCTGCCAGGGAACAATTCCTGCCCAAGATCTCATTCCCCTTTGTCCTGTCACTCCATGCCCCTGCAGGGACTGCAAAATGCCTCAGCTGAGATGGATTCCATTTCTCTCCTTTGGTCAGTCCTGCTCACCTGGTGTTTTCCCATCTCTCCTACCCAGCTGCAGGGCCTGGCTCCTCGTGGGGATCTCAGCTCCTTCACAAAACTCCAGGAGAACTGGCACAGGGTGCCCAGAGCAGCTGGGGCTGCCCCTGGATCCCTGGCAGTGCCCAAGGCCAGGCTGGACACTGGGGCCGGGAGCACCTGGGACAGTGGGAGGTGTCCCTGCCGTGGCAGCCGTGGCTCTGGGTGGGCTTTGAAGTCCCTCCCAACCCATTCAGGGATTGCCAGAAAAGCCCCTGGTACAGAACCAGACACTGCTGGTGTCACATTAAACTCATTTTTCAGAGCAAAGCCAGCCAGAGAAGCTGCATCCTGCTGCATCCAGGCCACCTGCAACCTTCCACCCTTTTCTAGCCCTTGCATTTACTGCCTTTCCAAACCTCTCCAGCTAAAAGGTACCTCAGAGAGAAATTGCTCACAAGGGTCTCTGAGGAGGACTCAATGAACTTTTGTTTAATAAGAAATTATTTCCTTTTTTTTTTTTTCTCCCTTCTGAAGCTGGGAAAGGATGGTAAAGCACAATAAACCTGCCCACTAAAGGAAATTAAGCGTCACCAGAATTTCAGTGCTCGAGTTTCCTGAGTCTCATTTCAGTGCACAAAGCTGGACTGAGTCAGCATTTTTCATTCATAATGCTGGCAGGATTTTCAAGAGGGTGTTTTAAACACGAGGACTCAATTTCTGTCACTGGTTAGAACCTCCCAAGCAGAATGTCTCATTTTAACATAACAATTGGAGAGATTCAGCACGATTATATTCCCTGCATGCATGTAGTTGCTGCCCTGCCCCAGCTAGATTGTGCTTTGCTATCCCTAACAAACCCCAGGTGGTTTAATCCAGGATTGTATTAAAGTAATCCAGGGAAAGCCGGAACTTGGCATTAGCATAGCAGATCCTAGAAACTCTAGGAAAGCAACTCCAGCAGGATAGCCTGATTTCCTTGGAGCTACAGAATAACATTTTCCTGGTTGAAGCACATAGAGAGCAAGAAAAAATGCAACATTATTTCTGCTGCTTCACCTGATTCCTGACTGCAGCAACTTTATCATCCATCAAAAGATCCTCCCTGCCTCCTACTTCCACGGAAGTCCTTAAAACCCCTCAAGACACAATGGGCACAAGGATTATTATTCAGCCATCAGCAGAGCCCACCCAGCACCCAGTGCAGCTGAACAGAGAGCAGCCTGTGAGGCTGAGGTTCCAGCTAACATGTCATCCCTGGAACACGCTCAGCTCCGCGAGCCAAGCACCAGCACGAGCCAAGGCGCTGAAAGGTCAGAGCTCCAGTTCTTACCCTGCCTCCAAGCAAGTGGGGAGCACAGCAAGGAAAAAGCAATCCCACATATGCCTTACTCTTTTCAGTCCTGCAGTTCTCCTCCTTTCTCAGCAAAGTCTGTCACAAGAGACAGGCTGGAGCAGAGTGAAACCAGCTCAGATGCCACCATTTTGCCTGAGAAATTCTGAATTCTCCAGTTGAAACCGCAAGAGTTTGGCTGCAGCTTGACCAACAAGAACAGCACAAATCAGCACTGGAAAGAGCTGCCCAGGGAGCTTTGCAGTGCCCATCCCTGGAGGTGCCCAAGGAAGGGCTGGACGTGGCACTCAGGGCTCTGGGCTGGGGACAAGGTGGGCATCGGGCACAGCTGGGACTCCATGGGCTGGGAGGGCTTTTCCAGCACCAGGATCCTGGGATTCTGTGAAATCGTCATGTCTAAAGGCTCAGAGATCCCATCACATTTTGTAGTACAAAGACTGTATTCAAAAGTGTGATTAACAGCAAACTTCACCAGATTTCCTAAAATCACAGAATCATGTAATATCCTGAGCTGGAGGGACCCCCAGGGATCCCCCAGTGCCCCCCTGCTCTGCCCAGACCCCCCAACAAGCCCAGCCTGGGCATCCCTGGATGCTCCTGGAGCTCTGGCAGCCTCGGGGCCGTGCCCATTCCCTGGGGAGCCTGGGCAGTGCCAGCAGCCTCCGGGGAAAGAAGAGTCTTGCCCTAAAAGCCAACCTAAATCCCTGCTGGGCCAGCTGCAGCCGCTCCCTGCTGCTGTCCCAGCTCACCAGAGAGAACAACAGGAATGGGCACCACATGTTCATGGAGTGCTTCAGGGACAAGAGAGGCACTCAGGGGTTTGCTTCTAAATTCTAAAACTCTTTGGGTTAAATATCCCCAGTAGTTAATACAGATTAAGCTATTTTTTGAGCCATACAATAGCATTTGTCAGCAGTTCAGAGCAACATTGAGAGCACTTGACTGTAAAGGATGCAGCTTTTTCCCTCCTCACAAAGCAAAATTGTTCTGCTTGCATCATCTGCAGACAGCACGAGTTCGAAGCAATGCCCTCAGATTTAGATGCTGAGTTGAAAGAGCAGCACCAAACAATCCATGCCAGACAATCCTGCTAGACTGCAGCTGGAGAACTTCCTATTCCTGTGTCATAAGAGCTTTCCAGTCACCGCGCAGAGCTCTGGGATTTACGGGTCATCCTTAACTTCTGACTCTGCAAAAAGGATGACTAAACAACCTAAAAAAAGCACAGAACTGGTAAAGTGAAAATGCTGCACAAGTTTCAGCTCCATTCAGATTACTCTGATAACAGCTGTGATAAGGAAGCACATTCTGAGCATGGGTAACACCTTTCAGCAGGTTGGGGTCAGAGACCAGGAAGCACCAGCTGGGAGGATCCATCTGGTTCAGTCCCACGTTAATTAAGGATCTCCACAAGCCCAACATCCCCTTTTGTACCACCAAAGGCATCTGAAGGGCTCTGGGCCCATGGGAATTTCCAACCCTGAGACCCAATGGAACCAGGGATCCCTGAGCACAGCCAGCTGGAGCTGGTCAGTAATGCCTCCACAGCATCGAGTGCTACACCACCCAAAAAACAAACTGCATTTGCCTTCTGCCTCTGGCCATGTCATCATCATTTGACAACATTTCCTTGAAGCCACCTCATTTCTCAGCAAACTAGATTTCAGTCACATTTCTTAAAATCCATGCATTACGTTAAATAGCAGGTTGCTGTTTGCTCTTTAATGAGCAGGTTATATTAGTGTGGTTTGAAATAGAATGAGAATAGAACAGCAGAATATGCAGAAGTTTCCAAGTTGGATAATGGCTGTTTCCAAACTTCGTCCTTAAACGCTTCAAAAACCCACAACATCCTGCTGTGAGTCTCAGTATAGATGACCTTATGGGAAAACATATTTTAACACTTTTGCTTCATGCTTTGTTCATGCTTTGAACTCTTCCTCTGAATAGAAATTTTACAAACCAGAATTTTAAAAAATACATCTATAAAAAAGACAACTATAAGGAGCAGTTGGAAAAGAATGGGGGAAAGCCTTGTTACACACCTGCTTTTAAATTTACTTCCCTGAACACCTACAGTAACTTCATGCCACACTACTTTATTCCAAAAAAAAACTCTGCCCTCTTCTCTTTGATGTTTATTCTGTTGTTTGCAATTCAAGCCCACAATGATGAATAGAGGTGTTAGCAAGGAAGAAAATTTTTGAAGTATTTCAGATCTTTCTACAACCCAGTTCCAGTTACAAAGTTTTTCCTTGTTGGGATTGGCCCTTACAATCACCAACAGAACAAAACCCATGAACACAAAATACAAAGGGTAAGAGGGAGAGAACACCTGCCAGCCTTCAGATAATGCTGAAACTCAAGAGACCATTAAAATGAAGAAACACAGATGCAGGACAAAAGAGAGAAAAAAAGAACAGGTAAGAATGGGGATGGCTGCAGTCAGGGAGCTGGGAACGCAACCACAGGCACAGGCAGCAGCTGCAGCAAAGGTGCAGAGCAGAGAGCTGCCTCTAAAAAATCAAATTACACCAAATGTCCGTGCAAAACAGCCACCAGCCCCAGCCCTGAGTATCACAGCAGCCTGTCTGTCTGAGAGCCCTAGAGAAGTGAGTTCATCCAGCTGGGGCTCACATGTGACTCAAAGGAAAATGTCAGGATTTTTGCTCAAGAAATTCAATGATTACATCATCCCATTTGGTACATGACCAGATTACTGGCATTTTATTACAAAACACAGCTCTCTAGTTGTCAGCTTTTATGATTCTCTGTAAGAATTAACTGTACTTCCCCAAAATACCCTGAAGATTTATGAAGTTACTAGAACTTGCACTGGGTAACCGAGCTCCTGGCTGCACCTCCTCACCAAAAGCACAGGAATCCTCACAGAATCTGTCCACACCTGAAGGCCACGTGCAAAACTTACTTAAAAACCATTAAATACTGCACCTTGCAGTTCACAGGCCAGCCCATAACCTGGTGCCTGGGAATCTGAAATTGCAATGTAAATTAAAAAAAATGTATTTTTACAGTTAGAATAAAAGGCTTTATCACCATAAAGGCATGATGATTAACATAGTTCTACATTTAATTTGTGATTAACACAGAATTGGCTTGACTGTATCTTCAGTTTTCAGATCAGTCTTGTGAACACTTAAAAGCAGCAAGTTTCCAACACACAAGCAGAGGTGTTAAATTGTACCACAAAACAAAGACTTCCATCTAGAGAGCCCTCCCAAACTCCCCCTGACCTTCAGAAGCTGAATGTGCAGCTGCCTTTCTCCAGCCTCAGCTAGCTGGGCAGCTGAGGCTGTTCAGGCTGTACAGACACAGCTGAATTCCCTGCCCAGCAGCCAAGGTTGGATCTCCACAGTTCAGCTGGGAGGGCAAGGAACAAAAAGTCCGTGTGTGCTTGGCAGGAGGAGCATCAGGCCGAAAACAAGAGAGGTCTCTTCTCCTTCCCCCCAAGATGGGTGGGAGCTCTTCTGCAAACACACAATCAGACATCACTTAAACCTTTCTCTCACACACTGGTTCCAAGGACTCAAACAGAGAGACCTAAAGGTGCTGTCAGAAAAGACAAAAAGTTCTTGTTTCCCCAAAGCAGCTCTGCCATGGGCACCCTCTGGGTGTCAGGATTCCTGCAGGATTCCAGAGGGAGATTGGAAAACCTGGACTACCACTCCCAAAAGTACAGGATGGGTTGGGCTGGGAGGGAACTCAGAGCCCGCCCAGTGCCACCCCAGCCATGGCAGGGCCACCTCCCACTGTCCCAGGAGCTCCCAATGTCCAGCCTGGCCTTGGGCACTGCCAGGGATCCAGGGGCAGCCCCAGCTGCTCTGGCAATTCCATCCCAGCCCCTGCCCACCCTGCCAGGGAACAATTCCTGCCCAAGATCCCATCCAGCCCTGCCCTCTGGTAGTTCGGATTATTTCACAGGAATATTTAACTGCAGTAAATATTTACAGTTCTGTATGGAAGTAGAGAAAACCATGTGCTCCAGAGAAGGTTCATTCTGAGTCCTGCAGAGAGGTGCCAACCATCCCAGCTGGCTGCAAGGGAACCCTCCTTCAGGAATTACAGGTGTAAATCCAGGTGTTCTGTGTATTTTGAAAGTGTGTTAATAACTATTTCCTACAAACTGTGCATTTCTATGGAGCACATGAACCTGTACCTTGAGATGATACAAAGCCAAACCCTTGTCCAGTCATTTACAGCCAATTAGTCATGCCCAGGGCTGGATCCTTCAAAGACATGTGAATCCCCTTGGAAATCTGAAGGATCAAAACATGAAGGAAAACCTGAGCTTTTGAGACAAAGGGTCTTCAGTGGAATTATTTTAATAGTGTCATTAGGGTTTGCTAAATCTACATTATTAGTAGCAGTAGATTTCCCTGGAACGTGGAATATACCATCAGGCCTATGATTTTCCAGGACTGCCATCCCACAAAACCTTACTCTTACAAACCCATGGGATGGAGAGCTCTCACAACTGTGGGCACACACAGCCATGAGGGACAGTGCAGAGAAAGGGGTTTGGAAAGTGCTGTGGAAGAGAAGCACAGCAGAGACTGAGGTTTCAGACACTCATGATTATCTCACAATTCCAGACACGCATTTTACCACACAACTTATTGAAAAGTAGACTTCACAGGGAAAAAATGTCCACTTGGACACTAATTAATTCAATTACCTTAAAAACAACACATGAAAAAGTAAAATATAATATCCAACGCATGTAAGTGGTAAGAGAAAACCAAACCATGGATGTGCTATGTCAGTTAAGTTTTCTGTGTTTTGACTGATTGCAATGAAGGGAATGCTGTAAAAATGCACCCTTTGCATCAAAAATAGAATAATGTTTCTTCCTGGGAATGCCCAAGAATACCTCTCTTCACTCTTTCCCACTCAGAATTATTTAATTTCTATTAAACAGAAATTTTCTATTCTGGTCAAGAAGCTGATCCTCTGGAGAGGACAGACAATGCCCTGTTTGCATAGGAGAGATTAGTTTCTAATTACTACCAGTAATTAGTGCTTTCCTGCAGCTAAAGCTGGAATTTCTGTCAGGAACCTGACCACCTCCAGAGCTCCAGGGAGAGATTCATTCCAGACAGCTGGATCCACCAGACACCTCCACTGATGCCCTCCCAAACCTCCCAGCTTATGTTTGTTGTATGAGGGCCTGGCAAATACTGTTATAAATCCTTCCATCCGCAATTAAAATCCCAACACGTGCCTGTACTGTCAATGCCAGCCAAAAGTAACCAGTGCAATTGAGTGTATTCTTTTTAAATTATACAAAGTGCACTTTTAAAAGAGGGTAACTCCTTGTGCCACAAATCCCACAGAGGTTTTGGCACCTCACAGTGAGGTTTCCTGTGCACAAGTCATTCATCACCAGATCTCAGCCTGGACCCCATTTCTGATTGTCCACCACCCCACCCCCCAATTTCATGCTTGGCAAGTAAAAACAAAACCAAGTTGCTGTGGAGGGGGCATCCCAAGTTCAGCAGCTGTGTCCAACACAAGAGCAATGAGCACTCAAAGCTCCCAGCACACAACAGCAGCTGAGGCAGCCCTTGGGTTATTTTATGGTAAAAAGAAAGCAAAACCCCTCCCATCTCTTGGGCTCCAAGCAGGTCAACTCTGAGCAGCCCCCAGCTGAAACCAATCTGTGCCCCTCAAACCAATCTGCTGATGGTTCATTCTGCTCTGGTACTTCACACAGCACAGGGAAGTGTTTGTGGCTGCAACTCCTGATTCCAGAATCCCAGACTGGGACCTTAAAGCTCATCCCATCCCACCCCTGTCATGGCAGGGACACCTCCCACTGTCCCAGGCTGCTCCCAGCCCCAATGTCCAGCCTGGCCTTGGGCACTGCCAGGGATCCAGGGGCAGCCCCAGCTGCTCTGGGCAATTCCATCCCAGCCCCTGCCCACCCTGCCAGGGAATGGTTTCTTAGAGAAAACTTCCTCCCCACTGATCTCCCCATTCCTCAACCCATTGCTTGTATTTTCCTATAATTTTTTTCTTTATTCTTCTAGTCCTCTTTTTCCTGATGTTATCCTACTAAAAGCTAAAATTACAATCCCTGATTACAGTACAAAAGACACACCATAAAAGGCTATAGAACGTCACGATTTAGAAATATTTCATTGCTAGATTCACATTCTTTCCTCAATCCAAATCCATCCTAATTGCACGATTAGAGGCATTAAGGAAAGGCCAAACAGCAGCGAGAGACAGAGTAAGCACTGCAGGTCATGGCTCTGAGACCCCAATTCTTACTTTATCTAAGAACCAGGACTTAAAGGAAAATTACCAAGCAAACAGTTACTCTGCAAAGGATCTTATGTGGAAAGAAAGACAGTGGGATATCAGAGAGGGAACACAGGAGCTGAAAGAATGGAGTGTGGTTTATGAAGCAGCAAGCGCAGGGTGCAGCCCACTCAGCTCCAGGGCAGCCTCAGACACTGGAGAAACTGTTCGGAAACCGCTCGTCTGCACGAAACATGACCCCTGTCAGGCTGCCAAAATCAGGGACAGCAATCCAGGGCTGAACACACAGGCTGGACTGCCTCAGCCTGCTAGGATTTACAGTGATGGCTGCACAGCCTGAGCTCTGAGCAAACAGAAAATGCAGCTGTTTTCTCTGCCTGTGCTTGGGATGCAGTCAGGATACCTGGTCAGCATCCATGGGCAGGTATCCCCCTCCCGCAGCTGGGAGTGGGCATGCAGAGAGAGGCAAGACTCCTCCTCCCACACCTCAGACAGGGCTCTGCAGGTGCAGTGGGAAAATTTTAACAGAAAGAAGAGAATTTGGTATCAATTTGCTGGTATAAACTATCACAGAAATCATGGAATGTCCTGCCCTGGAAGGGATCCCCCAGTGCCCCCCTGCCCTGCCCAGCTCCCCCAACAAGCCCAGCCTGGGCATCCCTGGATGCTCCTGGAGCTCTGGCAGCCTCGGGGCCGTGCCCATTCCCTGGGGAGCCTGGGCAGTGCCAGCAGCCTCTGGGGAAAGAAGAGCCTTGCCCTAAAAGCCAACCTAAATCCCTGCTGGGCCAGCTGCAGCCGCTCCCTGGGTCCTAAGGAAGTCTCCTGTGTGAGAACATCACCAGGTCCTATACAGTAAGGGAAGCTACAGGTGACTACAAGAGGTAAAAGAAAGAAGGGAAGACCGTGTGGAGTAACACTCACCAGAGCCATCAACTCCCAAAATACAGTTTGCCTCTTCAATTTAAGAAAATGCATCCATTTGGGGCTTGACTCCAATATGCAATCAGTTAATATCCACAGCTAATGCCTTAAGTTTCTATTGCCATATAAGCACTAAACAAAAAGCACTTTGGAACTGGGCAGTGGGAAGAGGTAGAGGAGGACAGAGTGTTTTTTGTTTTAACGAGGGCCATGCTATCCCACCTGGAATGCCGGCTGGTTTACAAATAGGAACCATTCACTAAACAATACTCTCTGATAAGCTATGGAAGTGTTTCCCCTTCGTGCAGCAGAGAAAGATAGAAGTCACAGAAAATTTTGTTTTCTACAGGCGAAGCCCATATTTCACCCCAAATAAAGCAGCAGCTGAACCAGAACAAAAGATATCCACAGGGAATATCATCCACAACCTTGTCTGCTCATCCGAGGCAGAGGCACACGCAGGGACACAACCCTATCCATGGACTGGCTTCCTTTTCCTGACGCCCCGACATTATTCCCTCGTTCCTCTGGTGCCCTTTGCCAAGCCATAAGGGACGGCACTCCCAAAGGATGGCGTTCCTAAGGAATGGCATTCCCAAGGGAGGGCACTCCTCAGGGATGGCATTCCTAGTGAATGGCTCTCCTCATTTCCCTCGCTCAGGGTGCAGCGGGTGCGGGGAGCAGCGGCCGGAGGCAGCGGGACCAAGGTGATTTAAGCTGCAGAATCCCCGCGGCGGTACCGCCACACGCTCCGCTAACAGGAGCGGGACAAGGCAGCCGGCCCCAGCAAAGGGCGCAGCATCACTCACCGCCCGCCCTGGCTACCGAGGGAGGCGAGGAGGAAGACCCGGGCCCTGGCACCGCGACACGCCCGGGCACCGTGAGGGGCTGAGGCGGCGCTGCCCCCCCGCCGGCCTGAGCTGAACCGCCGCCGCTCGCAGCCCGCGCCCCCCGCTGCCCCCGTCTCTCCGGGCCGTACCTCATGTCTGTGCAGGCCCTACTCACAGCCCCGGCCGCGGCCAGGGGACCGAGGGGCCGGAGGGGCCGGAGCGGCGCCCGCAGCCGCCTCCGCCGGACGCGCCATCGCCGCCCTCGCCCCGTCTGAGGGGAGGGGGGAGGAGCCCCTCGCGGCCGCCGTACTGACGCGCGGCCGCGGCCCCCCGTGTGACGGGCAGGGAATGTCACCAATCAGAGCCCACAAAAGAGCCAGAGCCCCGCCCCTTCCAGCCAATCAGAGATCTGACAGCCCCGCACTGACGTGCGAGCTCCACCCGCTCCCCGCGTGACAGGCAGGGGGCTCCACCAATCAGAAACGGGGATGACGGCAAGGCCCCGCCTACCCCACCAATTACAGCTCTGCCAGGCTGAGGGGCCAGCGATTGGGGAGCGGTGAGGGGCAGCCGCGCTCCCTCCTCTCCGCCCGCGGGAGGGGCCTGTATTGTGCATACGGTGTTAATTCATGAGGTAATTGCAAGTGGCGTCTGCTCCCTCTCCCCGGCGATGTCCCAGAGGTCGTGCCGGGCGCCGTATCCTCCCTCCTCGCCTCGTGAGTGAGTGACATCCGCGAGAACCAATCGTACCTCGGCTTCCACGATGAATGGCGGCCAATGCGACCAATCGCGAGCGCTCACGTGCCGCTGGATGCAATGATTGGTTGCAGGGCGGGGGGGCGGTGCCTGAGGGCGAGGCGGAAGTGAGGGAGTGTCATGGCAACCGCGCGCGCGTCGCGGCGCTCGGGAGTCCCGCGGAACCGGAGCTCCTGAGGGCCGGCCCGGGGCTGTCGGAACCTCTCGGTGCGGGCCGGGTGCGCTCGGAGCTCCTGAGGGCCGGCCCGGGGCTGTCGGAACCTCTCGGTGCGGGCCGGGTGCGCTCGGAGCTCCTGAGGGCCGGCCCGGGGCTGTCGGAACCTCTCGGTGCGAACCGGGTTCGCTCGGAGCCCTTGAAGGGCTTCCCGGGGGTCGCGGGGCGGGCACGGCCTCATGCGGGGGGGTCTCGGGATGGTCTCTCAGGGCTTAGAGCTGCAATAGTGATCGCATGGTTTCCTGCCTCTCTACTCCCTGGTTTCTTTTTTCCTCGTTAACTCAGTTTTACTGTTTGGTTGTTTTGGTTTTCGTTGTTTTTTCCTTTCTAAAGGTTCCTGTTCGTTGAGGACGACGCGGACCGAGGCGGGAGAGGAGACCAGAAACCCAGGCGGTGATTTTTGGTGAAGTCACGAGTAAGGCTCGCTGTATTACTGCACGGGAATTCCCTGTGTCCCCTTTGCAGTGCCCCTGTCTGAATTGTGTGGTTGGGTGGCACAGAGCCCCTCTGCTGAACGGGACAGCCGTCAGTAAATGCTGTGTCCTTCGGTGCCTTTGCTGTACCTACATCAGGGCCTGAAGGGGCTCCAGGAGAGCTGGAGAGGGACTGGGGCCAAGGGCTGCAGGGCCAGGAGCCAGGGAATGGCTGCCAGTGGCAGAGGGCAGGGCTGGATCTTGGGATCTTGGGCAGGAATTGTTCCCTGGCAGGGTGGGCAGGGGCTGGGATGGAATTGCCAGAGCAGCTGGGGCTGCCCCTGGATCCCTGGCAGTGCCCAAGGCCAGGCTGGACATTGGGAGCACCTGGGACAGTGGGAGGTGTCCCTGCCATGGCAGGGCTGGGAATGGGTGGGATTTGGGGTCCCTCCCAGCCCAAACCATTCCACGACTCTGTGACTCTCAGTTTTGTGGATTTTCTCTGTTATGGGCAACTAAACCGTTGATCTGGTTTAGAAATTCTGTATCACAAAGACTCAAATTGCCTGCAAACAATGGCTGTGTTTCTTACAGAGTGCTTTAATTTACTTTAATTTACCAGGGCTTTAATGCCTTGTTTGCCCACAGACACTGCAGATGTCACAGTTTGGTTGCTGGGTTTTTCAGGTCGCTATGAAGGCCCTGTATGGTCAGCAGAATTCTCCTGGAGAGGAAATGACATTTGTGTTCCAAGAAAGAGTGAGTTCCCATCAGAACAGCTCTGTCCATCAGGCAGTGGGAGAGGAGAGTTTGGCTGAGTGTCACGGAGGAACTGAGGCACAGAAATCTTGTGCAGGCTTGGGAAAGGACTGGTAGGGGAGGTGCATTTGCAGCAAGTTCTATCATCAGCACTTGCCAAGACCACTGCTGAATTTCTCTGCAGTTTTGGTGTCCAGACTTTACAAGTAAGCTTTGCAGTCTTGAAAGATGACACACATTTCCTGACTGCATTTTCTAGTCCCTGGAAAAGTAGAAACAGAGCTTGAAGAATCTATCAGGTTTGGGGTAACAACACCGGTTCTTACTGAGGTTGTTTCTTTGACATCATTTAGACTTCATTTTGGACTTGAATGTTGAGCTCAGGTTTGTCAGGATTTGTGCCTCAGATAAAGGGAAAAAAAACCTCAACAGAAAAATAATGTCAGTGTCTGATGAGGTTTAGTAAGGTCTAGTTTGCAATAATAATATCAGAATATAGTAACCTAATAATGATGAAGATGATAATGATGAGTAAGGTCTAGTGACCAGTTTGCAATAATAATATAATGCTAATGTTAATAGTAATAAAAATAACAATTGTATTATATTATAATGGTAATAATAATAATAATAATAGCAATAATGTACATGTACTAAAAATGGTGTTGTAAACCCCTTTTCATTGGAAAAACCTGTGTGCTTTCCCCACTAAAGAAGTGGAGAAATGCTTTCAGGAGCTGGAGAAGCTCCTGTGGGCACATCCATTGTCTAACACAGCAACTGTAAATCTGTCCTAGGAGAACCTGCCTCCCACCAGAGACCACGATGTGAAGGTGCAGGTCAGAGCTTGTGCTCTGAGCTGGGTGGACACAAAGGTATTTGCTTGGTGTTGTGTAAAGCTGGGGGTGTCTGTGGTTTCCATGGCCCTTGGCTGTGGCTTTGCTGCTGGCAGTGGGCACAGGACTGGTCTGGGATTCTTGCACAGCTCTGAATAAATAGCATCTGGAATTTGGTTTCTAATTTATGGAGACAGATCAGTTGTCAGCTGTGAGATCTCTTGCAATAAATCCCTTTTTTCTTCATTTGCACTCTTAAGTCACAAATTGGCTTGGCTGGTAATAACTCCCTGCTTTTAATTTTTAATATATTTCGAAATTGAAATGCAGAATTCAGTGCCATGATTTAATGTTGACTGAGGAATGTGTGCACCTTTTTCCCCCTGGATATCATTTTGGTAATTGCCCAGCCTTACTGATGATACAATGCTGTAAGATGATAATAAATATGTAAATACAGAGCCTTTTTCAAGATGTTGTAGGCATTGTTTTCATTTAGCTCCTGTCAGAAATTAAACTGAAGAAGGAACTTGTGCCTGTTGGGAGAGAAATTTCGGGAGTTGTGCTGGAAGGTGAGTGAGTGTCACTGCGCAGGGAGGGGAGGGAGCAGGGATTCCAGTCAGAAGAAAGAACTCCTTTTTGGGTAGGGCACCTTTAGAAGCAGCAATTCTTTGCTTCCTTGATTGCTCTCCCAGTGCTGTTATCACTCCCCTGAGGTGGAGTGTGCAGCCTGGCTCTCAGACATCACCTGTGTGTTCCTGCATGGAACTTCTTGTAGCTGAGGTGCCGGAGTTAGGGAATCCAACATTTGGGCTTGCCATGTGTGTAATCCATAGAATTATGTTTTTTCACTATAAATGTATATCTTTAGTTTTGTGATCTAGTAATAACCAGTGCTTCCAAATGCACATCCCATTCCAGCTATAAATATTTCTCTTCTTTCCTCCTTTTCACCTCTCCATGGTGAGTTGGAAGCAAGGTGACCTTTTTCCAGCCAGATGATGAAGTGGTGGGTAAGTTAATGCCTGTTTGCCTCAACTGACACCATCAGTCATCTTTTTATAATGAGTGACTGAGGTTAGAATCATTGGTAAAGCTAAATTGACCGTGTATTTTCAAAATTAAACTGCTGTCACATGCATAAACTTATAAATGGGAATTCTGGTCTAAGAACGTTGCCTTAGGATTTGAAATACGATTTTGTATTAACCACCAAATTGTGACTGGTGCCTTAGGAGAGAGGAGTCATTTCTGTCCTATGTTTATATTTTGTGTGCTGAATCAAAGGGTTGGAGGATGACTGAAGGTCTGAAAGCAGGACAGAGTGATGTGGGGAGAATGTCTATTTGGACATCGTGGTCCTTCTTGCATTATTCCCTCACTGCACAAGAACTGCTGTGGGCAGCTCCTAGACACTGATTATTCCCTGGATAAACCTGGAGACAGCTCCAGGTGTGCACAAGCACGTTTTTAATGGGAGCTGTGAAAGACAGGACACAGCAGCCAGATTTGCAAGGCAAAGCCCTTTGGTCTAAATGGAGTGTGAGACTTGTGGGAGAGAGGGAAGAAAAGCATGGTTTTCCCTGGGATGGAGAGGACATGAATTCAGGAGATGGAGCAGGCGCCAGAAGCTCCTGTTCAGGAGAGTTCTGTGGCCAGTGAAGGTAAAAAGCTCAGTTATAACCAGGATGGAGGGATCTTTTCTGCTACTCTGCTTTTGCTTTCTCTGCCTTCCCTGGGTAGTTTGTTTTTCCTGCACTTCCCTTTTCCTATTCCTGCTTTTTAGCACTTCCACATTCCTGTGTGTTCTTCCTCTGCTTCTTCCTGTGCCTTTGTTGCTGCCTTTGCAAACCCCACGTTCAGGAATTGGGATGGGAATTGAGAGGGGCTGTGGGGTGGCTGCTCCGTGCCCCAGATCCCTCCTCTGTGATCCACAGCCAGGAGTGGAATGGGACACTCAGGGTGTGGTGTGAGTCCAGACATCACCAGACAAAAATGACACCTGCCAGTACCAAACAGCACTCACTGGTGTCCCCAGCCTTTCTCCCTCAATCCCAAAATGCTGTGGAAGCACCTCTGGAACTGCCTGGTGCCCATGGACACCCCAGATTAGCACCTGGCCAAGGTCTCCTACCTGTCCTAAACCTGCCAAGAGGGACTGAACCCAGAGCAAGCCAGGCCAGGGAATTCCTTGGGAGGGTGCTCAGTTGGAATGATTGCTTGTGTGAAATTCAAGGTCTGTGTTCTGTTTTTTCCAGGAATTTTGCCCCTGGATTCTGAGGAGTCTGGTGTATGTGAAGTTATCCTGGTTCACGAGCATTATTTGGGTTTGTAGATTATACATTTTGCTAATAATTATTTTGACTGTATCTGTAGACTTTGAGCTTTTCTTAAAGGGAGCACATTACCTTGGAGCTCTGGGCACACTCCTTCCATTCCAACATTCCAAAATTTCAGCAGCCCCACCAAGTCACAGAAGTTTGAACACTCAGTGCTCTCAAGGGTTTTTTTTTTGGCTGACACCATTTCACAGTTTGAGATGGCCTAAACCACACAAGCTTTCCCTGTTTTTTTCCTTTTCCTTTTTTTCCCTTTCTAACTTCTGTTGCTTAATTGTTGTTATACTTTTTCCTAATCTGTCAGAAAACTTAGTGAGGAGAAATTTGGTTTTTTCTTCCCTTTGACTCAGTCCAGCAACGTCACTTGGGACTAGACTAACAGACAGGGTGAAACAAGCAGACTGGAACTGGAGAAAGGAAAATTCAGGGATGAGGGTCAGGGAAAGCCTGGTATTGAAACACTGTTTTCAATTATTGTGAGCTTCCAGTTTTCTCTTTCTGGGCATAGATTGCTTTAATGAGTAAGATACTAAATGTGGGAGTCCCTGTCCTTCTTCCAACAGTTTGTTATCTTGAGCACACTATTCTTTTGCTCAAAATTTGCTTTTCCCAAAGAAACTGTGGCTGCCCCATCCCTGGAAGTGCCCAAGGCCAGGTTGGATGAGGATTGGAGCAGCCTGGGACAGTGGGAGGTGTCCCTGCCCATGGCAGGAGTGGCACTGGATGGGCTTTGAGGCAACCCAAACCATCCTGGGATTCTAAATATCTAAATATAGGTTGTGTTGTTTCTGTGACTGCCTGTGAATTCCAGCTGTGTAGGTATGAGGTGGCTCCCTTAAACTTATACCAAAATGGAATCCTTAATTTACTTGTGTAAAATATGGCAAAATATCCTCTTAATACAGGAGGGAAACAGGAATCGATGATGGGGACCTGTTTGCAGGTGGAGCCTTCCTGACTTGCTGTGACAAGTTTTGCTGAACAAGCCCCAGGGATTTTCCTGGGGTTTTTACCATCTCTTTGGTGTGTTTGTTTGTGTATTTGTTTGTGTTTGTCCCCCCCAGTTCACAAGCCACAGAAGGTGTGTTGGGTGGAGGCCGCCGGGACGGTGCGGGACGGGCTCCGCGCGTACACGGCCCTGCACTACCTGTCCCAGGTGTCCCCTGGCAGCAGTGTCCTCGTCCTGGATGGAGCAAGTGTGGGTACCAGCTGGGCAATGCTCACAGATTTCCTCTGCACAAACCTCCCATGGTAGTCTGAAGCACAGAGTGCATGCCCTAGCTCTGACATCCAAGAAAACACTGAATTTCATATAACACCACAAAAACAACTGTCAAAGTTAAATAGAAAAGCTAAAAGTGTGAGTGTGTAAATTAAAGAGTTTTCTTAAGTCACTGAGTAAAACAGTTAAAGTTTAGAGTTTAGTGTAAAGAACAGAAGACAAGATAAAGAATTTAAAGTAGTGTCTCATCCTTCTTCATCTTCTTCTAGAAGTTTTTGAGTAGTAGTAATAAAAAATGCTTCAGCACACAAATGTTAAGTCATGAAGTCACTAAAAAAAAATACATGTGTCTAATTAAGTGAAAGTAAGTATAAAAATAAAAAAGCTGCATAGTTCAGAGCCATTTTGCACCATTCAAGCCAATCTGAAACAAGCAATAAGTTAGCAGGTCTTCAGACTTTTTGTCTAAGTCTTATAATAATATATTAATAAACACAAAAAACAAGAGCCTAACAAACCTGTAGAATATCCTTCCTGACACAAAACTAAGATCAGTGAAACTCCCTGTGAAAGAGTATCCTGAAAAAACTCAGCCCTAAAAAAACCAAAATGCAACAAACCTCCCTGCATTTCTCACAGCTGTGCTCTCCAGGGAGTGCTGGCAGTGCCCTGCATTTCATGGGTTTGCAGGAAGGGCTTTCCCACGTGAGATCCTGAGCAGGAATATTGTCCTGCCTGGAGTCTCGGGGTGCAGAAAGGGAGGGTGTTCTGGTGTCCTGCAGTGACACTGTTTTGCCCAGAGCCCTCAGGGATAATTGCAGGAAAATGCCTTATTTTTCAGTCCTCTCCCACCTCTACTTTTTACCTTTTCTTGGATATGAATAATTTGATTTGCATCCCTGTAGTTCGTAGTGCTAATGAAGATGTGAGGCTCCCTCAGCCAAGGTTCTGTAATGTAAACATGGCTGGGGCTTTTTCCTTGGAGCTTTTTTCCCTTCAAGCTCAGAGCTCCAACTGTAGTGAAGGTGGCTGTGGTAATTAAAGTAATATCTGAAATGTTTTGTTGAAGACAAGAACCAGCTACTGACCAAAAGTTCATTCAGAGCTTCCCAGTCACTGAAGAGTTGTTTTGGCCTCACTTAGGACAGAAGCAGGTCTGTGAATACTCAATTCTTGGTTCAGCTGTGTTTTGTTGCAGGAGTAAGTTCATTTCTGGGTACTCTCCTGGGTGGCCTTTGCAATATAATTGCTCTTAAACAACATCAAATCATTGGTGTAAATAAATGAATTAATCAATTAATCAATGGCCCTGCTTTTCCCTCCTCAGCCATTTGGTACCATCGCGATTCAGCTGGCCCAGCACAGAGGGGCCAGAGTCATCTCCACTGCCCACAGCCTGGAGGACAAGCAGTACCTGGAGAGACTCAGACCTGCTGGGGGTGAGTTTTATCCTTCAGTTTTAAAGTTTGTCCTAAAGAATGTCTCAAAATATTTTTTTTTCTGCCAGGTCTAGAGACTTCCTTCTGTAAAAATTAAATACAAATTGATAAATAGTCTAATTAAATAGTTTTCAGGTTTGTTCTGTGCTCCACAGGTATTTAATTTCTGGTTTAGGTGTTCTTAATGGCACTTTGATTCTCCATTTCAGTTGTAATGACTGGCAGTACTTTCCACTAGTGCTGAGTGCTGGCTTTTGGCTTAAGTGCTCAGGAAATCTTTCCATTTGATGAAGTGGTTGCTGTGGAAGGAAGGAAGGATTGCTGACTCACCACTACCCCAGTGTGTGCCAGAGCTCACACACCTGACACCCAACACTCAGCAGCCTCAGATTACTCCTTGTAGTGTTTTATCAAGTCTCAGGTACTGCCACTGCTGGAGCTGGATGCATTCTCCTGCTTTCTAAAGGAGCTTGGCCTCACACACAACATTTGCATTCTTCCCTGACTTCTTCTCTTTGATACTTCAGTTTTTGGGATTTTTTTCCCTTCTGAAAATAACATGAGAAAATACTCTGTGTAGGAGCTACTGGCATTTTTTTCTGATCAAAATTGCAGTGGTGTTTTGTGGAGGAA
This sequence comes from Pseudopodoces humilis, assembly GCF_049639895.1. Lineage (NCBI taxonomy): Eukaryota > Metazoa > Chordata > Aves > Passeriformes > Paridae > Pseudopodoces > Pseudopodoces humilis. The sequence continues at coordinate 866,926 of NC_142201.1, forward strand.
AGTGGAATATTCCTTTATTCAGACAGTTTTAAAATAAAGGATGAATTGTCAGGTCTGGCTGGATTGCAGCAAAAGGCTAAAACTGGTACCTGCTACTTCCCCCTGCAAATAGCAAGTGCTGCAGCGTAATCCCCAGGTTTATTTGTCAGAGTATGATTTGTGTTGGCATTCACTGAAGTTCCAGAGCTGTAAAATGCCTTTGTGGGGAGCCTTGTGCAGCCCCATCTGTGTGGTTACAGCTGCACCCCAGAGCTGGGCACATCAGCTGCAGGAGGGGATGCTGCAGCACCTGCCACACTGATTTCTCTAGAGCATGACAGTAACACTGTTTTTTTTGCAATTTGACCCAAAAAACCCATCATTTTTCCTAATTTCAGCAGCCTTTTTTACTGTCTCTATGTTTATATATTTTACTGCATTAGCAGTTGTGAGAGACATCAGAACTGGAAGATTTTTGGGAATGCTGTTGCTATGCAGAGCCCTGTTGTACCAGCTGTTACAGGGCCAAAGAGGAAATAATGAAGACTTAAAACTTCCTTTTGTAACATTTTATGGAATGTTAGTATATTTTTTAATTATATGAAAAATTTTGCTAATTATATGAAAAATTCATGAGCTAGGAAAGGATTTGGCAATTTTATTCTCACTGTCCTGAGTTACTTTTTACAGCATTTTTAAGTTCTTTGAATGTTAATATCAAATAGATCCACCCAAGCTCTAAGTGGCTTCTTGTGTCTGTGGGTGGGGAATTTTCAGTTCTGTGCTTGTTCAGTGGATTTTTGGCAGTTTTCAGTGAGCAGCAATTTGTGTTATCGTTGTTGAGCATACCAAGCTGCTTCCTGGAATGGCTGAGGGGGGAAAAATGATAACTGCAACTTTATTTCAAATAAAGAAATAGAACCTGGATGCAGCATTAAAGAGAAAAAGAGTTTGAGTGCAAAAGGAAAAAGCTTTTAAAAGAGTTCAGACTTTCAGATTTGTTTGTTAATTTATGTGATTCCAGTGCCTGAAGTAGAAGTTCTTGGTAATGTTTCAGGATTTGTATTTGGACCAACAGGATGGGGCTTTTTTTGTCTTCAGTGATCTCTGGAGTAAAAATTGTAATAGAATAAGGAGGGGATTTTACCAAATTTTGACATTTTAATGGGTGTGTTTCAGGCTGGGGACAGAATATTCCATAAACAGTGGGATGAGTTTCTGTTAGAGATCCCAAGGAAAAGTATCTATACATACACAGATATTTCCTCTGCTCCCAAAGGCACCTCCTGTTTTTCTTTTAGTTTGGTTTAGGAGATTTTATTCTGTGCCACCAACACTCTTGGGGGTGCCTCTGCTTAGAACCCCCAGTGAACACGATCCCAAAACCCCCAGCACATCCTGGGGTGACAGGGTTTAAACTGCAGCTGAACTTCCTGGGGAAAAGCTAACTCTGGGAACTCTGTGGAATCCTGGTGTTCTGTGCCTGCCAGCAGTGGAGGAGAGAAACTGAAGTTTTGCCAGTCAGGAAAATGTTACTTTGGAAGTTGTGCAAGTCACAGCAGAAGAAACTGAACTAATTTACCAGTATTCTGTGAGAAATACATAAATGACAAAGGATTATGGAAAATTATATTACACTTTGTTGCTTGGCCTTTTCCACAGTGGTGACAATTTTTTCCAGCATTTTTTAGGAAGGAAGTTGACCAGGATTTTGAATTATTGTACTGAGTTAAGGAACAAAACTTGACATTTTTGCTATACAGAAATCAGAATAGTCAAACTGGTGGAACTCTGGCCTTTTTTTTTTTTTTTTTTGATTGCCAGGGTTTAGGTCTATGAAACCAGAATAATTTTCAAAAAAATGAAATTATTTGCAGAAATAATACCATGTCATATTTGCCCTGTTAAGGAAAACCTTTTAACTTCTTGACTGGAGGAAGCTAAGAAGAAAATTATATTATGGGGATTTATTTGCTTATGGGGAATGTGGCTATCATTAACAATTAATTATTATCCCATCTTTAGTAAATTTTAGCCATGTGTTCTCTCCAGTGAAATCATTTTACTTCAGTGAAAAAAAAAGAGGGAATGACTTAGGAATTGGATGCATCCTATGATTTGATTGGGGATTTGAAGGGACAAAAAGAACCAAACCCAAGGCATTTATTGATGATTTGTTAATATCCTTAATGACCAACTCCTTGCATTTTTCTTGCTCCCTCTTTCCGTCCCTCCCTGCTTCTGGGATCACATTCCAGAAGGAGCCCGGCAGCCTTTGGTGGGTAAGTGCAGATCAGAGCTCAGGCCAGGAGCCTCTGGAATGGGCCTCCAAATTTGGTTGATGCTCTTTCAAGTTCTCATTTTGCTGTGAAGTCTTTGGCCTGTTTAGTTTCTAAATGTTTGTTCTATCTCACAATGATGAAACAAAACCTGTAGCTGCTCCTTTTCTGTCCCTGTGTTATTGTTGTAATGTTAAAAATGGCTTTTAGCTGAAAGAGAGCAGGGCTGGATGGGATCTTGGGCAGGAATTGTTCCCTGGCAGGGTGGGCAGGGGCTGGGATGGAATTGCCAGAGCAGCTGGGGCTGCCCCTGGATCCCTGGCAGTGCCCAAGGCCAGGCTGGACATTGGGAGCTCCTGGGACAGTGGGAGGTGTCCCTGCCATGGCAGGGCTGGGATGAGATGATCCTTAAGGTCCCTTCCAACCCAAACCATTCCAGGATTCTCATTCCTGATTCTGTGGTTCATCTTTATAACCAACCATAAATTGGGCATCAGAGATACATGACAGGACAAGGTGTTGGTGGCTTTCAGTTCAGCAGTATTTCAAGAGCAGATGTAAATCCCTTCATCTAAACATTTAATGAATAACCCAGAGAGCCAGGACTTGGACAAGAATAGCAAAGAATTAACTTAGAGAAGGATTTCTAATCTTCTAATCTTAGAGTGCCACATTTTATCCTTTTGGGCCAAGAAACTCATGAGCTGAACTTCTGCACTCATACTTTTTGGTGTTGATTTTGCACTGTGTTGAAAATGAAAGGAAAAAAAGATGTGCCAGGGTTTTTTGGGTGTAGCTGCAAACCCGTTTGTGATACCTGCAGAGAGCAGAAGCTGCTGCTCGGGGTCTGAGCTCTCAGTTTTGAGCATCTAACTCTGTTTCCATGGACCTGAAGCTGTTTTTGTTGGTGTCCTGCTCTGGCAGCCCGAGTGATCGACGTGTCCCACGGGAAGATTGACGTGGCTGAGAGCTGCCTGGAGGAGACAGGCGAGCTGGGCGTGGACATCGTGCTGGATGCTGGAGGTATTCCTGCAGTTCTGCTTCCTTGGGAATTCCATCATCTAAATATAGAAAAATATATATAGAAATAATATATGATTTAGCATTTTTATATATAAAATGTATATATTAAATTATAATTATATATGGTTTATATATATAAAATGTATATATAAATATAATAATATATGGTTTATATATTCTTCTAGAATTAAATTATATATTATTTTACTATATATATTTTATGATATATTATGTGTATATACTATATATAATATATAATAAAATATATTGCTATATATATTATATGTAATAAAAAATATATTATATATAATTATTATACTTAGCATATATAAAATCTATTATCTTATATATGTGTAATATCTATTATATATTATATTAATTATACGTATTATACTAATACATATACTATAATATAGTTTATAGTTGTTATATATGGGTGTTATAGTTATATATGGTATTGTATACAATATGTATATTGTACATATAATATATGTATACATTATGTTATATATACTATATAATATGTATTTTATACATTTTATATATTATATACATTTTACATATTATATATTATATACATTTTGCATATTATATATTATATACATTTTACATATTATATAATTTATATTATGTACTATTATGTTATATACTATATAATACAGGCTATATTACTAGCCTTTATTATTATATATTACTATTTATTATATAGTATTAGAAATATAAACAAAATATTACTCTCTTATTCTGAATAACACATATAAAATACTCAGGGTATAAATAAAATTATAAATTCAGAGTTTTCAACGACTTTTAGCTGAAACAACCAAAGAACTTAGAGTTCCACCAAAATGTGTGGAAATAAATACATATTGAATTTTCCACATTTTCTTCTGAGCTCAGAGGAATTTCTTCTCCCTCCCCAGTGAGGTTGTACAGTGCTGAAGATGAGCCAGCTTCCAAATCCCAGCTGCTGCCTCACAAGCACGACATCATCACTCTCCTTGGGGCTGGGGGACGCTGGATAACGACAGAGAAGAACCTGCAGGTAAAGATGCCTGTGGCAGGGAGTAATTTGTCCCACAGAAAATAGAGGTACAGACACATAAAACTATTTTTTCAACCTGTCAGTGTTACAAGTTTCCTCTTTTAAGAGTGAGCAAGGGGTGTTTTTTCGTTTGGTTTAACCATCTCTATAAAATAACCATTTAACCTTCATTTATGTATGGGGAAATGTAGCTAAATTACATTTTTTTTCAATTTGCTTCAGCTGGATCCTCCAGACAGCCATTCCTTGTTCCTTAAGGGAGCCTCGGTGTCCTTCCTGAATGATGAGATCTGGAACTTGTCCAATGTGCAGCAGGGGAAATATCTCGATATCCTTTGGTGGTCCTGTGGAATTCTCACTGCTCAAAGGAGTGAAAATGCAACTGGGAAATCCCTCTGGGAGTTCTTCTCTGCTCAGTGCTGCAACCCAGCTGAAAGGTGGAGCTAAAGTATAAGAGACACTCAGGTTTTAAGGTATTTTCTGCATTCCTTTTAAAGACATTGTGGAATCCCAGACTGCTTTGGTGGGAAGTTAAAGCCCAACCAGAGCCACCCCTGCTGTGGCAGGGACACCTTTCACTGTCCCAGGCTGCTCCAAGCCCTAATGTCCAGCCTGGCCTTGAAAATGTCTCTACAAGCTTCATTAAAAGTAGTGCTGCAAAACACCCATTCTGGGGGGAAAAAATGCAGTAGTTTGGTTCATTATTGAACCAAATAATTAAATTAAGATCTATAATTAAATTAAGATCTATATGTTTTTATTTTATGCAAGTGACATTTTTGATTTTTTTTTTTTTTGTACTTGTGCTTTTGGACATTAGATGCATCACTTGTAAACTTAATGCCCTCATATTCACTGCAGAAGTGGAAGCGTTTTGGCTTCCTAACTTTTCCTTTATTTGCAATGTACAGAACTATTAGGTACATAAAATGTATTGATTTGTTTTGTACCTAAAATTTATGGAGGGACAATGTGGATTGGGAAAAAGGAAAGGAATGTCCCCTACATTTGGGTTGATGCAGCTGGACTGAGCTCCATGGGTAGGACATTTTCAGCCCTGGAAGGTTTGGGTGCTTTTGGCTTTAGGGACTTGTGTATCTTGTGAAATTCTGGAGCATCTGAATCATAAATTGATCCTTTTTTAAAAGAACTTGAGCTTCAAATATCAGTCTGATTGCCCTTAAAATGAAGGATGAGCCTTATTGTTTGAGTGTCATACAAAGATTGAATACAGCCCCACGTGTTGGCTGGTGGTCATTAACTCACAGACCCCTCACATGGCAGGGTGCTCCAAGAATTTCCAGCCTCTGCTGTGTTCCCACCTTCATTTTGGTTTTTTATCAGGTGCCTATATGAACAGTCACAACAGCTACCTGGTCCCAAAATCTGTTCTCTTTGTTCTGCACAAAAAATGCCAATGATTGATGATTGATTGATGTTATACTAATGCAGGCTACACTTGTATTTCATATTGAAATACTGAGTATTTTCATATTGAAAAAATTGAAATATTCCATATTTCATTTCTGCATCCTATGTCAGAAAAGGAGGTTTCTGATATAGAAACAAGTACAAAAATCTGATCTAAAGGAAGGAATTTGGGTTCATTTTCATTTTGGCTTGATCTTGCTCAGTTTTTATCAGTACAGGGCTGTGACCAGCAAATGTGATTGTAAAGGGATTTCTGTCCAGCTCTATTGTTCCTTAACAGTCCTCTTGGATACCCATCCTGGAAGATATCATGGAGAAATTATCAAATAACATTTTCAGGTGAGAGACGTGAAGTTTTCTGTGGCTTTTTAAATTCAGCATTAGAAGTAGAAAACTCTTGCCAGCACTAACACTCCTGAGCAGAGCTTCAGGAAAGAAGTAGACTCCCATAATGAGGTGGGCATGGAAGATCCCTTCCCTTAAAGCAGGATAACAACTGCTGATGAGCAGAACCCTCCCCATCACCCCCCTTTTTCCCTTGCAGGAAGGATCTCTTTTCATTCACTTGTAGCTCCTGTTTGCTTTGGGGCTTTTCCCTTCTTCTGTGCACTGAAGCAAAGCCATAAAACTTATTTTGTGGGAGGAGGGAGGTTGACACAGTGAAAGTAAAGTCTGTCCTGTGATATTTCTGTTGGTCTGGGTGTGCTCACCAGCACTTTCTACTGTTTCATTTTAGGCCTCAGCTGGATGAACCAATCCCATTGTACGAAGCCAAAGTTTCTATGGAAATAGTTCAGAAAAATCAAGCAAGAAAGAGACAAGTCATCCAGTTCTGACACACAACTTCTGATTTCTCAGCCTGGAGAAGATAAAGAACTGTATTTGTGGAGTAAATCAGCGTACACTTGCAGGAAGCAAACAGAATTTAAACATTCTTTGTACCTCAGTACAAATGGTCTCTGAAGCTCCATGACTTCAGGGTTTTTTAATTCCCTTGAGCAGAATGTTCCCATCAGCAGCTTCTAAGGAAGCAGCCTTGACATAAAAATCTTGTCTGCCCTGCCGCACTTAAAAATGTCAGAAAGATCTACAGGCAAATGCAGTCGCTGTTGGTTTTCATTCCTAAGAAATTAAAGAGGGAAACAAAGATGTTTTTATTCGTCTTTTTGTCTCCAACCCCGACCAGCAGTCACCTTAATAGTTACATTTTTCTTTTGACAGCACTGAGACCGAGTGCTGCACTTAAAGATCTTAATTCACATTTAAAATTATTACTCAATTGAAGGACAGGGAAAACTATCAAGGTTGGCGAGGGTGCCAGATGGGAAGGACGTGGTACTGACAGCAGGAATTGCCCCCAGCTCTTTCCCTTCATTTCAGCACTAAGGCAGTAAACCTGGTAAACCCAGAGTCCCCAAGCTGGTGGAACTGTGTGAGTCAGATCTTTGAGGCACTTAGTGTAGCTTGTTACCTTTGATGTCTCCCAGTGCTGTGCAATATCACTTCCCCTCTTTTAACCTCAGCACAGCCCAGATCTGTCTGTCCAGCATTATCCATGATTGTGGTCTGTAGGAAAGTCAGCAGAGGGGAAGGAACTGCGTTTTGCTTTCCTCAAAGCATACTCTGACTGCAGAGCAAAAATACCTTTTTTCCTTCAGCCATGTTGCTCATTTTCACTGTGGATCACTCAAATCATGGACATGGGCACTGCAAAGCTGTGTCAGTGGGAAAGTTGGAGAGAAAACAGATTATCCAGAACCACACTTGATCTGTCTCCTCTCCCTCAGCGCACTTGGAGGAGGTTCTGGATAAATGATGCACGGCAAGGCGATGAAATCAGGAGTAACTCTGATTTTACTCCTGGCGTGCTGCCGTGCAGCCTCGGGAACCAGAGGTGCTCTTGTGCTCGTCTGAAGCGGGCGAGTCCTGCGGGAGTTCCACAGCGATCCTGAAGCCTTGGACCCAGCTGTTGATTTTTAATTGATGCTGCTCCGTTTGGCTTCAAGGTTTCCAAAATATGGCGGACCACCATAAACAAATTTAAAAGTTCAAAATGAGAAGAACAACATGACAGAAAAAAAAGAACAAAAAGACAAAACTGTGTAAGTATTTTATAGCAGTTTTATTAAGCCTTTTGTGAGTAGAGATGTTGCTCTTTATGACTTTTGAGCCACATGTATCTCTAATTATACCTTTCTAGTACCGTTATGCCTTTTAAGACCAGTGTAGAAGAGAACAGTGCAATCAATAGTGGTTTTCTGTCCCAAGAAAACGAAAAAACTCGTTTATCCCAAGTAGACTAAAGCCTGTGGGTTTCGTGTCCCATGTCACCCAACGGGGCCGTGTGCCGATACTGGCGCAGCCGAGCGCAGCCCTTGGGGCCGCTGTCCGAATGCATTTGGAAGGGCACGGACACACTTGGAGCGCCTTTGTGTGTCTTTGTGCTCCGTGCTTTTGTTTTGCCGTGCGGGCGGAGCGGGGCCGGCGGGAGCCGCGCTCCCCTCAGAGCCCCTGAGGGCGGCAGCAATGGCGGCGCCGCTCCCTCAGCACCGCCCTGGGGCGGAGCGGGCGTCCTTTGGCGCCAAGACGGGACCGCGGCTGCTCCGGGCCCCGTTCAGCCATGTCCGCCCCCGCCGAGCCCGGACACTCGCCCGGCTTCAAGAAGCCGCCGGCGCTGCTGCGGCTGAAGCGCAAACGCCCTGGGCGGAGGGTCGATCCCGCCGCCGCTGCGGAAGCCGCTGCTGCTCCGGCCCCGCGGGGCCCCTGTGGAGCCGCCCGCCGCCGCAACCCCTTCTCCAGCCTGGACAACGCTCCGCAGCGGGCGGCCGCCCCTCAGCCCCCGGCAGCGGCCCCGGCGGGCGGGGATCCATCGGCAGCGCCCTTCTGGCAGGTGAGATCGAGCCCCGGCAGCGGGGTCCTCAGCCCTCAGCCTTTGCCCTGAGCTCTCAGCTCTCGGTTATCGCCCTAAGCCCCTTTTGGATGCAGCCCGGGGCTCGCCCCCGCCTCCTGGCAGGCCCTGCTGGGCTGGAGCTGTTGCTCAACGCTGGGTGCGGGTCCTGGGCTCGCCCCGAGCCGGGTTTGTCTGCAGCCCGGGGTGCCGAGGATCACTCGGGAAATGTCACTGCACGGGCGGTTTTTAAAATGATCAGCCCGGTGCATCCTTTGTGCTGTGCCTTATGCTGCTCTTTCATTCAGTTTTTAGAGCCGACCTGTGAAGAGAAGCCCCCCAGGAGAGTGGAGCCTGCTGAAAGTTCTGGCATCCTCACCCTAAGCCAGGTATGAAACAGGACACGCTGCTGAAAAGATTTCAGCTTTTCTCAGGACACACACAAAGCTGAAACTGTTTCACTTGATATTCGGTGGCCCATCTCTATATAAAGGAATGTACTAAAATGTCAGTATTCAAGGAAATTTCTTACATTGATGTTTCCTGTTCTGGTGACAGTTTTTAAACCCAGCCTTCTGCCTGAGCTCACTGCTGTTGTAGTTCCACGGACAGAGGTTGTTGTCTTTCAGTTTTATTAACATGATGACTATAATTTTACTGTTTCTTAGTTTTATATGTAGTTGAGATGAGGATGTTCTTCTCCAGAACAGCTTTTTGTAGTTTTCAGCTGCAGAAATGGAGCACTTCATCTGGCACGTAAGAAAGCAAGAATTCCTGAAAACCATCCTTTCAAATGGAAAGAATTTTAATAGACAATTTTTAATGTTGTACTAGGTACGAAAACTGAAGTTCAAACTAAATTAGAAGGATAGAAAAAGAACAACAAACTGTCTAGGAGGTGCCCAGGGCTTTTTTTGGCATGTGACCTTATAGTCACCAGGAGAGGAAATGAAATAACCATTTTGGCATGGAAATTCTTGTCTTCATAAACATCAGGCTCAGGCCTTTTTTGTTTCAAACATTTATCCTTTTATTTGTTCCTAGTTTATATTATTGGAAGGACTCATGCATGCAAGGACTCACGTGGTTTTATAGGCAATGAATGGAGTATTTCTATTAGAATCTGCTACTGAGTAAAATAATCAAAATAATAAACCATGCCTTTGGTTTAGCCTGTGAACAGGTTTCATTTTCTGTGAGTTAACCAATGTTTCTGTTTGGTCAGGACCTTCATTCACCTCTTGCTGTACCCAAAGCTCCCTCCTCGCCAAGACAGGAATTCCCTGCAGACTGGAGTATTAAAACACGGGTTCTCTTCGTGTCCTCCCAACCCTTCACCTGGGCAGAACACCTGAAAGCACAGGAGGAAGCGCAGGGATTTGCTCAGCACTGCAGAGCTACAGAAACCACCTTGCCCCGGAGCGTGCAGGTGAGGGCTGGGTGAGGGTGGCTGGAGCTGCAGTTTTGTTTCTGGCAGCTTTGCTGTCCCCCTCAAACCCTGTTGGGTCCGCAGGAGCCGCGGCTGTGCACGGAGCTGCGCTGTGCCTTCCAGCAGAGCCTCGTGTACTGGCTGCACCCCTCGCTGCCCTGGCTGCCGCTGTTCCCCCGCCTCGGGGCAGACAGGAGGATGGCTGGGAAGGCCTGTCCTTGGGCACAGGACGAGGCCTTGCAGCAAGTGCTCATGAGTGACTGGTAAGTGCAGCCGGATTGCTGATGGGTTGGGTAACAGTGAGACAAAGAGATTTTAGTTCATTACAGAATCATGGGATGGTTTGGGTTGGAAGGGACCTTAAGGATCATCGCTTTCCAACCCCTGCCATGGCAGGGACACCTCCCGCTGTCCCAGCTGCTCCCAATGTCCAGCCTGGCCTTGGGCACTGCCAGGGATCCAGGGGCAGCCCCAGCTGCTCTGGCAATTCCATCCCAGCCCCTGCCCACCCTGCCAGGGAACAATTCCTGCCCAAGATCCCAAGATCCAGCCCTGCCCTCTGCCACTGGCAGCCATTCCCTGGCTCCTGGCCCTGCAGCCCTTGTCCCAGTTCCCTCCCCAGCGCATCAGTAGGGGAGAACTGCCTGCCCTGACAGTGCTGTTTATTCCCACTGCCAGGTCCGTGAGCTTCACCTCTCTGTACAACCTGCTGCGGGCCCGGCTCTGTCCCTATTTCTACGTGTGTGCAGCGCAGTTCTCGGTGCTGTTCCGCGCCGCGGGGCTGGCGGGCAGCGCCGTCCCCACCGCCGCCATCGCCCCCACCACGCGCGGCCTCCGCGAGGCCATGAGGAGCGAGGGTAAGCACAGCTGGGGCTGCAGCACCGACACGGCTACGGCTGCGACAGAGCCCTTCACTGCTCCCTTTCCTCCCCACCAGGCATAGAGTTCTCCTTACCTTTGCTCGAGGAAAGTAGAACCAGGAAACAGAAAAACCCGGAGAGTTTGGAAACAGAAACAGCCTCGGGCCTCGGAGAGGGCAGCGCTGTGGAGGATGCGGGGTAAGTTCCGATGCTGTGCAGTGCTGGAATTCAAGGGCGCTCCAGGCTCCTGCACAGTCCATTTGGAAAACCTTCCTCAGAGGCACTGCCCTCCTAACACTGATCTGTGTCTCCAGGGAACCTGCTCCCAGCGATGATGATGATGACGGAAGTTTCTCTTGGCTTGAGGAGATGGGAGTCCAAGACAAGGTGAAGAAACCAGATACTATTTCTATCCAACTGTATCCTTCCTTTGATCTTCCAGATGTGTGACACCAGGAAACCCTGCAGCTGTTACAATGCTGTGGTACACATGTTCTGGAGAAGTTTTTGAGAACCGTTTTCCAAATACGAATTTTCTCATTCCTGCATGTTCTGAGATACTGCATTTTTCTATTTTTTTTTTTTCATTTACTTTGCAAGTATTTCTAGGATTTGAAGCCAGGATTTAGATGCTGCTTAATATTTGAAGAACAGATCTGGATGAGTGCAAAGCTTGGTGGGGATTGGTTTTGGGGATTTTGGTCAGATGGGGTGTGGGGGGGTTCACTGCTCCAGCTTTTTGGCACATGGATGCTTCCCAGTGTGCCGTGGTTTTCCCTTGACTGGGCTCCCCAGGCGCAAGGAGAAGCACGAGGTGCAGGTGGATCACAGACCGGAGTCGCTGGTGCTGGTGAGAGGCAGCAACACCTTCACACTGCTGAACTTCCTGATCAGCTGCCGCAGCCTGGTGGCCGTGGCGGGCCCGCAGGCGGGGCTGCCCCCGACGCTGCTGGCCCCGGTGGCTTTCCGGGGCGGGACCCTGCAGACGCTCAAGGTGAGGGACACACAGCTGCCTCTAGGAAGGGGAAGGAAGCTGTTTCCTTCCCCAGGGATCAGACCCTGATTTGCTGGCGTTTCCCTCAGGCACCACAGCGGGATTGCTGTGGCTAAAGCCTGAGTCAGCATTTTGTCTGCAGGCAGGGTCTGTTCCTAAATCCTTACAGCACATCCCTGCACTGACCTGACATCCCAGGGTTCCCTTTCCTCACATCCCGAGAGACAAGAGGCTGAGCAGAACTGCCCAGAGGGAAAATGGTTGTTAAGATTCTCCCCAGATCTTGTAGGCTCTCAGAGCCCCTGAGCCACAGCTCACCAGCTGTTCCTGCCAGGAATGGTTCAGACTGGGAGAGACCTTCAGGATCACCCCAGTCCCACCCCCTGCCATGGGCAGGGACAGCTTTCACTGTCCTGGGTTGTTCCAAGCCTCATCCAAGCTGGCATTGGATACATCCAGGGGCAGCCACAGCTGTGCCAGGGCTTCCCCACCCTACAGCCAAGAATTCTTACCCTATATCTAACCCAAATTTCTTCCCAGTAAGAACAGGATGAGCTCCTTGTTCCACCAGAGAAGTTTATCCTGTTCTTCTGCACTTCCCAATCCCTACAGCATTCCTGCAGTCCAGGGGGTACATTTTAGGAGTTGTTACAGGGACAGTACAACCTCACGTGGAGTAGACAACACTGAGCAGTGTTTCTGTTTTCCGTGGGCTCTGGCAGTGTCAGAGCTGCTGAGAACTCGTCCTGGCTGCGGTGCTAACCGCGGTGTTGTGCCCTCAGGCTCGGACTGTCAGCGGCCGTGCCCGGGTGCAGGGGGGCTTTGAGGATGTGTTCAGCCTGGAGCTTCTGGGGCCCGTCCTGCCTCACACCCTGCACGCCCTGACGCTGCTGCTGGGCCCGGCACAGCGCGGCTCCTTCCGTGCCCTGCTCAGCCCCCACGAGCCCAGCGCCGCCTTCAACACCTGCCCGGCCCCACCCCAGGTGAGAACGCTCCCCACAACCGGGCCCTGCCCTTCTCGGTGCCGTGGTCTCGTTCAGCTGTCAGGGCTGGGTTGGACTCGATGATCCTGAAGGTCTCTTCCAACCTCATCATTCTCAGGGCTTGGCACCTGAATAGCCGGGATCAGCAGCTGCGGCCCCGGGGCAGAGGGGAAACGGGAGCTTCCCACAGAAACACTCATTCCCTGTGTGTGCCCTTCACAGGAAGATGTGCCCCAGGACCTCCCTGCCTGCGGCCTGCATCCCAAGACTTTGGAGCAGCTGAGTCAGTGTCCAACCCTGGGAAAATCGTCCCTCCACTTGCTGGAAATGAAGGATTACTGCTACACCTGGAAGGCCTAAGGAACACCGGACCCTGGAGCACAATGCTCCTTCCCAGGGCTGCAGGTGCTGAGCTTGGGGCAGGGCAGGAGGGACACGAGCGTGTCGCACATCCCTCGCAACTGCTGCACATCAGCACTTCCAAGGGCTGTGAAAGAAAGGAGGGGAAAGGCTATGGACATCTTTTTTTATTGTAGAAGGTGTTTTTTAAATAAAACGTGGTTTTATCGGTTTGCCGCTGGCAGGTCAGTGTTCCCCACACACACGCTCCTGCTCCAAGCATGGAATTCTGCTCCTGCTTGGAGCAGGAACTCCTAACCAGGTTGGAATGAGAATCCCCCAAGGAAGAGGGGAGGGACCAGATGAGCTTTAAAGTCCCTTCCAGCCCAAACCTTCAGGGATCCCAGGGATGGGTGGAATGCTTGGCAAAACCCCTTCCCAGACTTCACAGCCCCCTGCCACCCTCGGTAGCTGCACCTTGGTGGGTGGCACCTCCTGAAGTGGGGTCACCTTTGAACTCCAAAGGGAGGAAAGGAGGTCAGAGGGCCCCAGAGTTGTGGCTGCAGCGGGATTGACTTCCCAGAGCTGCTCAGCAGAGCTCCCACACCCAGCCCGGCCTTCCAGGGAGCCCTTTGTACAAACCACAGCCCCAAGGGGAGCAATGAAATGGCTGCAGCACCTGAGCAACAGAAAGAGCTCAGGCCTTGGCAGGGGCTGCCCAGGGAGCTTTGCAGTGCCCATCCCTGGAGGTGCCCAAGGAAGGGCTGGACGTGGCACTCAGGGCTCTGGGCTGGGGACAAGGTGGGCATCGGGCACAGCTGGGACTCCAAGGGCTGCGAGGGCTTTTCCAACCTCGGGAATTTCAGGGGTCACAGACACAGCACGGAGCTGCTGTGTGCTCCCAGCAGGGGCAGGGCCTGACCAGGTGCTCCGAGTTTCCCTGCAGGTAGAGAGGTCACAGGCCTGTTGGGGACTGTCACTTTTCCACAGCTGTTGGGTGAGCACATTCCTGCAGCAGGAAGGCCAAAGCTGAGTGGGAAATAGAAACAATTCGTGCTTGTGTTCTGATCTGGTGTTTCTTACTGGAAATGAAGCTCAGCTTTCCCTGCTGGTGCCCCTCGGGGTCTGGGATCACTGAGCAAACCCCTGCAAACTGAACACGGGCACGGAGCAGCCCCTGGGCCTGGGCCAGCAAAAGCTTCCTCTGCCTCCAGATCCTTTTCGTGCAGGGAGGGGCAGTGCCCTGCCCCAGGGATCCTGCAGGGATGCAGTTCTGCTGGAATTCTTGGTGATTAATCATGGCTTTACAGAACTGCTGTGAGCTGTCAGCCCCAGGAGCAAACCCCAGCTGCTCCCAGCTCCGGGATGCAGGGCTGTTCCTGAGGGATATGCGGCTCCAAGGAACACACAGGACCCCCACCTCTAAGCCATGAAATCCAGACCTTTCCCTAATGGTTATTTTTTACATGGAGTCTTTAGTGGGACTCTGCTGCTGGGGAGATCTCAGCTCTTTAATGTGGGAAACAGGGACACAGAAAAAGGAACACAACAAGGACAGAGGGATTGTACATTCCCAGATTTGTGTCCAGCTGTGAATTCTGAGCTGCCATGGAGAGCACGGACTGAAGGGAATCCTCAGCAGCTCCAAGGTTTGAGCTCAGCCAAACCTGGTCAGGAGCTGCTCCAGGCCCTGGGCTGGGGCCGGACACCCCTCAGCACTCCCAGGGTGCTTCCTCCCACATCTGGAAACTTCACACCTCCCAGGCAGTTCGCAGGACAAGCTCCACACGTTTAGTCAGAGACCGAAGGCGAGATGCCAAAGGGAAAAAAGTTTAATTCAAGACAACAACGTCCATGAAATGAAGATCAACTGAAGCATTTCCAGAGCGCTTGGACAGACTCAGAGGGGCTTTTCTGTCTCGAAACCAACCCCAATTCTCTGCTGCACAGGGAACACCAACCCTTGTCCCTGCAGAGCAAGGAGACTCCGTGTTCCGTGACACTGACGGGATCCACACGGCTCCAGGTACCGGGAATTCCTCAGCTCCATGGCCCCATATGGCCAAAGGGTCCCTCCCGTGAGGCCAGAGCAGCCTGGCTGGGTTTGTTCTTTCCCCAGACCCAGCTCAGGTTCTCTCACCTCACAAAGACTTGTCTGGGACAAGCACCTGAACAACCCAAGCGCAGAAATCCTGGCAGCCTGCTCCCAACTCCGATCCGTCAGGGAGGGTGCCCTGCCCCTGGCAATCCCACGTGCACACAGATCAAAGAATAATGCTTCTTAAATAAAAAATAAAAAGCAGGAAAAGCTCTCTACATCTTCTCTGCTGTCCAACTGCCCAAACTCTGGATCAGGCTCCTTGAGGGCCGAGGATCCTTAAGAAACATTTCATCCCAAGGATTTATTCTGTAAGAGTTCAAAGCAACCAAAAATAACCAGACTGCTCCTGCCATCCCAATGGCTGCTGAGAATCCTCACAAAGCCACTTCTGTATCGTGTGTGTTTCTTGCAGAAAGCATTTTGGCGTATTTAAATTCCCGTTTCCTGGCTTGGCATCCACTGGAATTACTGTTTACTGACCAGGGGTGAAGATTATGAACTTGTGCTGCTTTATTGACCAAGTTGGGTACAACAATTGAAGCGTCATTCTACCCCCTTCCCTCCCCCCAAATCCAGTTGTAGATTTTGTTAAGAGTTTAAAATTCACATGAACCACAAATCCGAACGATCAGCATCAGGCAGTGGATTCACTGGTCGGGAAGAGCAGCCCCAGGCTCCTCCCTGCTGGGGCCCTGCAGGAGCCACGGCGTGTCCGAGTCTTCGCGTCCCCGGGCGCGGGGGGCACCGAGGGGCAGAGCCCGGGCACGGCCCCCCGAGCACCTCCCCGAGCCCGGGGAACTCTGCAGCCACTACAAAACTGTATCAAAGGGTCAACGTTCCGGCAGGAGAGGAACTGCAGGAGCTTCAGCCAAGGGTCTGGATTTCTGATGCCTCCAGAGTCTGTCGTCTGATTTTAGTTGTTTAAGAAATAATTACATCACTAATGTAAACAATATAAACATACCAAAAACTAAGTATGATTTAAATACATTTGGATGGTACAAAAGAAAAACCTGTGGGTGTCTGTACAGTTTTTACAAGGTGGGAATCGCCGATGTATTTACAACATGAGAGGGGCAAATACCATTTCTTGTGCAGAGTAAAACGCTCAGAACCAGTGTCCCAGCAAAGCCAAGCTTAGCGGTGTGAGGCACTCCTGAACATGGTGGTATTGACCATGCTTTCCTTTGGTACGAGTCCCATGGCCTGCAGCGCCGCCGTGGCCGCCGTGGCTTTCGCGTGCTTCTTGTTAAGGCTGGCAAAGGTGGGCCTGTACTCGTTGCCATTGACTCTCACCTGGCACGGGGGAAGCAGGGGTCAGCCAGGCACACTCTGGGGAATTCCAGGGACACTCTGAGCCCATGGCAGCACAGCCATTTAATGCTTTGGGTTGGGAGGGACCTTAAAGCTCATCCCAGCCCAGCCCTGCCGGGGCAGGGACACCGCCCGCTGTCCCAGCTGCTCCCAGCCCCAGTGTCCAGCCTGGCCTTGGGCACTGCCAGGGATCCAGGGGCAGCCCCAGCTGCTCTGGCAATTCCATCCCAGCCCCTGCCCACCCTGCCAGGGAACAATTCCTGCCCAAGATCCCATCCAGCTCTGCCCTCTGCCACTGGCAGCCATTCCCTGGCTCCTGGCCCTCCAGGCCTTGTCCACAGTCCCTCTCCAGCTTTGTTGGAGCCCCTTCAGGCTCTGCAAGGAGCTCTGAGCTCTCCCTGGAGCTTCTCCTCTCCAGGGGAGCACCCCCAGCTGTCCCAGCCCGGCTCCAGCCCTGGGATCAAGTCTCCCTGGTTTCCAGATTAAAGTGCTCCAGGGACCCGATTTGGCCTCTCCAGGAACAGGACTTGCACATTCCAGCACCGAGACGGCTCCACCATCCTCAGCCAGCCCCGTGAGGTGTTTCTATCAAACAGAAACATGGATTTCATCCCTGGCATAGGTGAAGCAGCACAGGGGAAGCCGAAACCCACCTTGAAGATGAAATGTTTGCGGTGATCAGGCCCACTGTCATCCACCAGCACGAACTCGGGGGGCGTCCACCTCCTCTTGTTGCAGATCTCCATCAGCGCAGACACCGGGTGCTTCCCTGGCACACAGACATTCCAGGGTTAGCATCCAGGCAGCCACTGGGAATTGCATTATTCCAGAAAAGAGTCTCACCTGAAAGATCCTTCATCACCACGTAATGGCCAGACCTCTTCTGGGCCTTCTCTCCCACAGCAACGAGCCCTGCAAACAACACAGGCACGATGACCTTCCCCGTTCCCACTGATCCCTGTGTCAGGAACAGGGATCAGAGGGGACACCTGCAAACTCCACCCAGCTCTCAACCCTCCACTTTTCCCTCCATTCCACTCATCACATTCTTCCCAAAGGCTCCAGGAAGACTCTGAACCCGCCAGGAGGAACAAACTCTTGAGTAGTCTTACACAGGCCACAGAACACCTGGTTTTCCATGGAAATCTGGTTTTCCATGTCCTCTTTGGAGAAACAAGGAACAGGGGAGAAAGTGAAGAACATCCTGCTACTGTTTTGTGCAGCCCAGAGTCCCCCCCTGCCTTCAGTTTGCCTCAGCCACGGGGAGCACAGGAACCACTCCCATTATCCAGGAATGTCCCTGTGTGCCCTCTGCCAGCACTGGCACCACGGACCCGGCTCCCCCTGCGCTCTCTGGTTTTACCTGTGCTCCACCAGCCCAAGCTGTGACCTCCATCCCACCTGGAAACAAAGCAGCAGAGCGTGGAACAGCCCCAGAGGGATGCAGGGAGCACAAGCTCTCCTGGAGTCACTGCAAACACCAAAGCTCAACACTGCTCTTCTGAAAATCTTACAAGACTAAGAAATAAACTGAAGAATTGCCAGAAATGTCTGGAATTCCAGTGACAATCCATGAGAGAAATTCAAGTTTCTCCCCATGGATTTTGCCACTCTCAGACTCCAGCCTTTCAATATTCCTTTGTTTCTTACCTCAAGTTTTCCTGTTGAGGCTCTGGTGAATGAAGACAGGGAGATACTGCAATTGCTGCCAGTGTCTTCCTGTTCCTTCAGCTTTTTTGGGTGGCATTTGGGTTTCTTTTGCTTTACAGGAAAAATCTTTCCCTCCTTATCAGGTATTCATCCCAATATTCCTGCAACCCTAAGCAGGGATTTTCCAAGGGGCATGAAGGCATCAGAGACAATCCCTGAAGGAAAGGCTGAGGGTTTTTCCTCCCTTACAGAATTTTAAACCCAAACCTAACAAGGGATTCTCATCCTCACCTGCTGTCTCTGGGATCTCAACTGGGAATTTCAAACAATCTGCAGCCTCCTGAGTCCATTCCTGGGACCAGGAATTGTATTTTACTGGGGTGGGGGACGTTGAAAAAATGTCTAATAAATTCCTTACAAAACAAACCTGGGTGATGGGTTAATAACAGCCTTCCTGCCAAACAGTGTGGACTTAAAAACTCTACAAAGAAGTTTAAAAAATGTATGTTTTACCCATTTAATCACCCAAGAACATGGATGTCTGAAGAACTACTTGACCTCAATATACAACCCCTAAATATATAATCCCTTGCCCTATAAAAATATTACATATATATATATATAATATATTATATTATATATATATATATAAATATTTTCCTGCTTCTCTGGTAGCAGGACACTTCCTGCCCCCTTGTCTCCCTGTGCCACAGACCTGGGTGACCCAAGAGCAGAGGGAATTTTGCTTCCAGGCACAACTTTTGTGGGAATGATCAGGTAAGGCTGCACATGAGCATAAATATTTCAGAGCCAGGAAATGCAAAGCAAAGCCCAGCTGTGTGAAGGCTATCCCTGGTTTCAGGTGACTCTCACAGGCCAGGAGGAGTCCTTGGCAATCACTGTCACCAGCCACCTTTTGGGCTGCATTTCTTTCTTTACACAGAAAGGATGTAAAGAAAAACATGTCAGGAGTTTGGCCATTCCAAGCTCAATTCTGAGCAGTGACAAAAGCCAACACAAACCCTGAAATCCCAGAAAGGTTTGGGTGGGAAGAGACCTCAGAGCCCACCCATCCCCACCCCTGCCATGGGCAGGGACACTTCCCACTGTCCCAGGCTGCTCCAAACCCCATCCAATGGCCTTGAAATGAAAATTCTGAGTATTTCCATCCTTTGGGTTGAGATGGGATTGAAGGTTCCTGGTGCAGAAGAAATGTTTAGAACAGTAGGAATCATTCCCACAGTCAGTGTGGAGCTGTTGTTTTGTTCCATGCGCAGCAGAACAAAATTGAATTAGAAATTCTGACTGCTGAGTTTTGCAGCTTGGATTTGAAGCAGTCAGAACCTGGAGAGGTTTCAGATGGAAAATCTCCAGCAGCACTCAGCACACAAAGCACAGTGGCCAGGCTGAAGGAGCAGCACCACTGCCTGGGGCTCACTGGGTGGTTCTGCTGCACCAAGCGAGTTCTCCCCTCTGGCCATGGACAGGAATCCATGGAAAACAGGGGAGGCTTCCATGTGAAGTGGAGGCTAAAGCTGCCTCTGCCCCCAGCCCTGAGGATGAGCAGAGATGCCTTCAGCAGGATCAGACTGGAGATGAACAGCAAGGAAACGAGGGACGAAGAAAAGGACCAGAATCCACAGGGAAGCCCCAAAGCCCTGAGTGTGAATCTCTCACAGAGCTCAGCTTTGGGGCTCCCAGCTCTGTCCTCACCCCACCATTCCATCTTCTGTGCTTCCTGCTCCAGCCACTTTCTCCACAACAGCCACTGCAGCTTTTCCACAAGGACAAAGCTTTGGACTGACCCCAGGCCTTGGCAAACCTGAGGCAAAGTCCCAGAATCTGTTCATGTGCCAGGGAAGGCACCCAGAGAGCACCTCCTGCTCCCAAGGGCCTCTGCCATCTCCAGGCAGCCGTGACAGGTGAGAAGCCACGAGACATTTCTGAGGCAGGACTCACCTTTTCGATCTGTCTTAAAATCCACCATGATGGGCTCAACGCTGCCTTCCTTGTTCTTCCCAAGCCCTTCTCCTTCTCTCCAGCCCATTTTCCTCATCAGCTGAGCTCCCATTCCTCCAGTTACAGGGGCTGCTCTTAAGAACTGATCCTATCCAGAAAAAGAGAAGTAAAAGAAGGCCTAAAGTTAGTGCTGGGATTTTAAAGAAGAAGTGGGAGCTTCCAAAAAATGTTTCTAACAACTTTTCACAGACTCAATTTAAAAAAAAAAAAAAAAAAAAAAGAAAAAAAGAAAAAAAAAAAAAATCCACCTGAGCTCTGTGGATTTTTAGCCCAAACCAGTGCGTGGAACCCGGAATTCACGCGGACACACGAGACACAAATCAATGTTTGGCAAAAAAGAACAACTTAGGAAAAGTCTAAGGTGATCCCAAAGTGGCAGTGACCCTTTGCAGACAGATGTGTTTAATCAAGCGACAACCATCCGGCTCTAAACACTCTGCTCTGATCCCAGACATCTCCTCAGCTCGGGAAGTGGGAACTGATCCCGGCACGGCTGTGCCAGGGGCACCTCCTCGTCCAACAGAACACAAGCACATTTAGTCATGACATTCACAGGCTGTTTAGGCGTATTTAAATCTTAAAAAAAAACCTCTCCCCACCTGATTTATTACACAGCAGTTGCACATTCAAGTTCTACTCTGAAATTCCACATGGAACAAACAGGTTTTGCTTTCCCCTCTCTTTATTTTAACGGAAAAAGGCGCTTGGCCCCCCAGTTTAGCAGCAGCAGTCGTCACATTCTTTCAAATGAGCATTAACAAAAGTTGTTAAACGGTGAAAGCTTATCAACAGAAAGTTTAAACATCTGCTTTGATGTAAAGAACTGTAAAAACTCCTTAAATGTTACGTACCTAGGCCTCGCTGGCCGCAGTGTTGTGAATAGTAGGGCTGGCACTGACCGTGGCAAGAAGGCGGCTACAAGGATTTGACCCTGAAACAAGTTTCCATATAGAGGGGTGAAAGTTCACAGGTTATTCTGTGAACTATCATCTCTCGTGCCCCCCCGCTGACCCCATAAGCAAGTCAAGCATTTCCATCACAGCAGAACCTCGCTCGCCTTCCCGCACAAAGGCTGGAGCCCGGCACGGAGCGGCCGTCGGACGCTGCGCGAGCAGAGGCAGCCCCGGAGCCGGGCAGGGCTCGCTCCCTGCCCAGCCACATCCACACAACACTCGGGGTTCTGCTTCCTTTGGAGCTGTGCTTGCAAGAGCAGGAGTTTCCCAGAGTTGACAGAATCATGGAATGTCCTGAGCTGGAAGGGACCTGTCGGCACCGCGGGCTCCGACTGCCGGCCCTGCACGGACGGCCCAAGGATCCCAGCCTGGGCATCCCCGGGAGCTCCTGGAGCTCAGCACAGGCTGGGGCCGTCCCCACCACGGGGCTGATGGGTCCCTGGACTCCCAGGGATGCCAGGTGCCTGCTTTCCATTGGCAGGTAACACCACCGTGTGTTTTTCAGGGATTTCCAACGCACCACCGTGTCCAGCCCCCAGGCCGGAGGCTGGCACAAGTTTGACAGGAAAGTCAACGCCAGGAACGCTCCCAACCTCTGCCTATGCCCAGGAAATCCCTGTCTGGATCCACATGGATCCACGTGGCTGGAGGAGCAGAGCTGGGGCTGGTGCAGACCCAGCCCCTGGGACACAACATCCACAGCCCTTCCCTCGCTGCCCGCTCCCTCCTCCCCTCTCTTCCAGGATCATCCCACAGGAGAAGCACCCCCAGGACAGCGGGGCAGGCCCTGGAGCTGGGAGGGCAGGATTTGGGCTCCCTGGCTGTTCCAGCACCACGGGGTGTGTTCAGTTCACAAAGGACACAGCGCAAGCTCCTGCTGAGGTCACTGCGGGCTCACTCGGCTTTCCCAAACCCCTGGACGTGCCCTGGGCTCAGGGCTGGAGCAAGGACAGAACAGAACCAAGGTATCCTGTTCCTGGTCAAAAACCCGAGCCCTGAGCTCCTACAGAGGAATTACCAGAGCCTGAACAAACTCCAGAAACTGGAAACAGGAAGTTCTAAGTTCCAAAGGGCAGTTTGCTACGGCACCCTCCCATGGGTGAATTCGGGATCCTGGCGGGGAAGTGCAGCAGGAATTTTGTGCTGACTCTTCCAACAGAACCAGGACAACAAAACTTACAAATTTATTATTATTAATAATAATAATTATTAATTTAATTCCAGAATACACAAATACTTGTGCATCCCACTAAAAGGCTAGAGGAAGGAATTCTGGCACCAGTGGGAAAGGAGCCAGGAGAAGCCCACTTGATGAGGAAGCAAAGGTCTGCAGCAAGAAAAAGGTTCTTGCATTTTGATTCTGGTTTGGCTTTTTTCTTTCAATAATGAAGTGAATGTAAAACTCTAATGCCACCTGTACATTGTATTTTTCTGTAGTTTAGTAAAAGACAACTTCTCTCAGCCCATGATTTAATGAGGGGGTAAAACTGGTGCTGGGTTTGGAACTCATTGGAAACCAGAGAAGTAACAGAAGTGTTCACAAAAGCAGGGAAGGAAGAGCCACAGTTCCTCTCATTTTAAAAACCAGCCAAGGGTGAGTCTCCCAAAACCTGAGCAGCTC
The DNA here is from genome assembly GCF_049639895.1 of Pseudopodoces humilis. Classification (NCBI taxonomy): domain Eukaryota; kingdom Metazoa; phylum Chordata; class Aves; order Passeriformes; family Paridae; genus Pseudopodoces; species Pseudopodoces humilis. The sequence goes on from NC_142201.1 coordinate 889,833, forward strand.
TGGACCTTTGCAGATACAAATTAAAGGGGATGGAATATAAGAACTCCTGGGTTTCATCTGGTTATTGCTGTCAGAACCAACTCGTTATTCAGAAAAGCATTTCTGTTTCACTCACTGACCTCAATTTGAGGGAGCCTGCAGGCCAGTTTGAGACCTTTTTGTTGTATTTTGAGCTCTAAATTCCATGAAATCCCTCTTCCACTCCACCAACACACGGAGACACTAAAGAGCCACATTCTTGTGTCAGCACTTGCTTTAAGGAGAAGATTCCTTCAGAAGGCTGAGAGCAGTTTTAATTAACTTTCTCACTGATTCTTCAGGCTGACTCTTTGAAGCAACAATTTAGGAAACAAAGACAACCAAGCCTCGAAGGCAGGGGGTGGCAGTTCAGGTACAGCACAGGGCTGGACTAAGGCTGAACTCCAAGGAAGTTCAAGTTCCAGGAACAAGCATCACTTTGGAAATACTTGTGTCAGGCAGCAGAATTGCCCATTAAATCCCAGCATCTCCTGAGTGGGAAGGGACCCACAAGAACCATCCAAGTCCAGCCCCTGGCCCTGCACAGCCCAACCATCCCAGCCTGGGCATCCCTGGGAGCGCTGTCCAAAGGCTCCTGGAGCTTTTCAAGATCAAGATCTGCTCCCTGTGGCACCTTGCAGGGATCCAGAGGAAGGGAATTTGGGCTGGGTGCTGAACTGGAAGATGCTCTGGCCCTCTCAGCAGCAGCCCCAATCCTTGCCACAGACAGGAGCAGGAATCCCTTGCTGAAGAACCCCAGCAGATGCCTCACAAGCCCTGTGCTCCCAAGCACCTGCAGGTGCTGCTCACAGCCTTTGTGTAACAGCAGGGAACAGGAATGGCTGGGAAAAACAGCAGCCAGAGGACTGGGGGAGCCAGTCCCACAGAACTCACCTACCATGGAATCATGGAATCCCAGACTGGTTTGGGCAAGAGGGACCTTAAGAGATCATCTCATTCCCAGCCCTGCCATGGCAGGGACACCTCCCACTGTCCCAGGAGCTCCCAATGTCCAGCCTGGCCTTGGGCACTGCCAGGGATCCAGGGGCAGCCCCAGCTGCTCTGGCAATTCCATCCCAGCCCCTGCCCACCCTGCCAGGGAACAATTCCTGCCCAAGATCCAGTATCCAGTGAGCACAGAGCTGCTCTGCTTTGCCAGGTGACCCTGGCTCCCAAGGAAAGCTCCTTGATCCCAGCTCTGGCTGAGGGAAGTTCAGCAGTGCTGCAAGGCTGGACTTTACTCCTGAGAGTTCTGCTCTGCAAGAATGGAAGGGAGGTTTGCACTTTCCAGAACTTTCTGCACCCCAGGGATCAGCACAAGTGAGTGACCCAGCAGCTCCCCAGGGCCACCCCCGAGCACAACCCTGGGTTTGGGGAGCAAGTTCAGGCTCCAGAATTGAGCTCATAAATCCAGAACCAAGTGGTGAGTCTGGGAAAGGGGGAGTAAATAGACCTCAACAGAATTTGCTTGGAAAAACAAAACATATTTGACCACTTGCTCTGACATGTCTTCAGCAGCACAGTGTGTTTGGAAGGAAAAAGGGAATAAAAATAGAAGCAACCTTCAGAAAAGATGAGTCACATTTGTGAACTGATTACACTGATGGTGACAAACTGAAACAGAAGCCACTTTTCCAAAGGGAAAGGTGAGATTGTTCATAAATTTTTATACCTAACATTACATCACTCTTTTATGGACCCTGCTCAGGCCCCTGCACATAAACATCGTGAATTACTTCAGGAATTAAAAACATAAACCTTATTCCTACTTAGTGTCCCCACCCCAGAGCTCCACATGAACCTCTGCAGTACCTAATTCCCAAACTGAGATTATTCCAGTCAGAGTCTGGTTTGAGTGCATATTACCTCTCCAGTCACTGGGAAAGGACAAGAAAAGGTGAAATCCACGAAATGCAAAGTGAAGACAGAGCTCGGCAAACAAATTCCCCAAGTCCCTTCCTGCCCTCCTGAGCCACTCTCCTGCTCCAGCTCCCTGGTGTTGTGGTGACCTCTGTCACACCCACTGTCTGTGCTTGCCCTAATTCCTTCTTTCCTGAGAGCCAGATGAAGTGGCTGCCACGGCTCGGTCAGTGCTGGATGGTCACAGCTCCTTCCGTGGCAAATTCCCAAGGGAAATGCCTTCAGCACACGGCCTCAGCCAGAAATGTGCATTAATTCACAGACACAGTGTCCCCCAAGAAACTCCACAGCCCTGCTTGCAGATAAAAATCACAGAAACACACAACAGCCTGAGCTGGAAGTGACCCATACAGATCAAGGTCCAACTCCTGGCCTGAGTGAAAAATACCAGGTTTTTTTAATGGTAAGATGCAATTTTTAGGCCAAAAAGGGAGCACAAGCCTGACTCCTCGGTGCTGCACTCGGTAATTGATAATTGTCACACAATTTCAGGTGTCCCAATACAAAATACAACCAGTACTTTGCATTTCATGGGTGGTTTGCATTCCTGTCCCTGAGAAAGATAACATGGATTCAGAACCACATCCCTACTTCTTCCTGTGAAACCCCCCTGCAGCCACAGGAGGACTCCACATGAAGCTGTGAGAAGCTTCCCCAGGCCCCACCATTCCTGGAGCCCCAGGGCACTTCCAGGCAGCTCTGGGCTGTCTCAGAGGGGGAACCTGGCAGGGCAGGAGAGCAGCTGAGGAGTGCCAGGGCAGGGACAGGACTTTGTCCTCGCCTCCCTCACCCAGCAACTCCTCCTGTTCCCAGCAGGAGCCTCCTCTGTGCCCAGCCTCAGAGCCTGCAGTGCAGCCACAGCACATTCCCAGCTCTGGGCAGGGCAGGAGAGCTGCTGCTGCTGCCTCACTGATGCCCAGATCCAACAAAATGCTCCAACATTCCTCTGCTTCTTGCAGCAGCCGTGTCCACAAGCACAGACCACACTCTTCTCCCATTCTCTCCCCATGAAGCATTTTGTTGGGTTTGTGTTTGGTATTTTGGCTGTTATTTTGGTCTGTTTTGTTGGGTTGCTTTTAAGCAGATCCCAGAGTGAAGCTGGAGGACAGGAAAACACACCTGGCCCTTTCCACTTCGCCCTTGTGAGCAGCCCCTCCTGCCACTGCCATCACAGGAGACCCCAGGGAGGAGGTTTGGGAAAGAGCTGCTCAGAGCTGCTCCCTTTCCAGGCCCTTGGGAACCCATTCCAGGTGCTGCAGACAGGGAGAACCCTCCCCTCACAGCCCTGCTGATCTCCTTCCCAAGCCTCCCAGTGGAAAAGCTCCTTCCTCACCAACACTTTGTGCTTTACAGTTCCCTCTGCCAGGAACAAGGGTTGTCTTCATCAAAGGCAGCATTTTCCTACAATCTCAGTTCCTCATAATTGTTAAAATCAGACTTCATCATGCACATTAACACTGACAAGATCCCACAAGATTCCCATCTGGCCAGTCATTCAAATCTGTGGGTCCCTGTCTCTCTGCACTGCTTGGCTATACGAAATGGAAAAACAAGTTAGTGAATCCTGGCAAAAAATGTTCCTGATTTCAGGATATTGTAATTCCAGACTTTTGTGTTCAGCTGACACCAACTTCTAAGGAAAATCCCACCTAAGCCTCAAATCTGTCCTCCCAGCTTGGAGGGTGTCCTAAGCCAAGCTGATACAGAATCACCTGCAGCACCTGCCACAATGACCAGTTTAGCTCCTTATTCCTTGTACCTGGAAGGTGGATGTTGTTTGAATTCCTCAGTTCTCCTTCCTGATAGAGCACCAGTTCAGTGTTCATTGGCAAAGATGCAGCTTGAGTAACTAAATGTATGAAACACATGGATGGAGGACGCACCACACCCCAAAAGCAGCCAGTGATAACCCACAGCAAGAGGGAACTACTGCACTTTATCTAAACAGCATCGGAGTGAGAGTAACTTATTAACTGCAAATCCTGCTTCAATCCTCCACATCTCTGGCTCCCAGAAAACCCTGGTGATCCAGAGAGAGGCAAAGGAGCAAACAGAGAGAACCAAGGCAAACACAAAGGCAGTTTGGGACTTGGTTCGCTGAAGCCGATGCCAAAACCCACTGATTTCAACAGCAGCAGGATCAAACCCTGCCTGATGTGTCCCAGTGGCAGCGAGGCAGTGAGGGAACTGCCACTGCCAGCACAGCAGCAGCAGTGTCCTGTCAGTGGCAGGCTGTGTCCCGCCGGTCACACCTCGCCGGGCACCGTCACAGCCCCGGTGACACCGAGGGACAGGGACCCAGCCCAGCTGCCTGCACAAGGCACTTGTCCTGCATTTTGCAATCCTTGACTGCTGCAAAGTGTGGTGGTGAGACAGCAGTGTCTGTGTCACTTCTACCTTTCGAATCCACGCCTGGGGCCCGCTGTTGGTGAGCTCGTCCGAGGACAGGATCTGTGCTCCGGTGCTGCCCGTGAACTGCCCGGGGATGGAGTTGGACTGAGCCCAGGCATCGATCTGCAACGGCAAAACCCACAGTGAGACCAGCAGCAGCAGCTCCACCTTTTCCTTTGCAACTCTCTGCTGTCTCTCAGTAATTTTCACATCGTGTTGTTAATGTTTGGTGTGTTTGTTGACACTCGGGAGAAAGCAGGTGCTCCCAAAATGTGAGCATCTGAATGATCTGAATGGTCACCCTGAAACCTCAGCTCCAACTCCAGTGAATTCGGGGTCTCCTTATCCCCAAAACTGCTGAACTCACTGTTTTGGAAAGAATGACCTACATCTGTGCTGCTTTACTACAATTTAATACAATTTAAAGAAAAATAAATGTCAAACTATGTTTCAGAGTGACTTGGGTGAAAATACAGAATACACAAAAGAACTCATCAAATCTCACTGTTTGAAAGTACAAAACCAAGGCAGAACTTTGACACACTGGCCCACAACTGGGTTTCCAAACTTAAAACAGGAGAGAAAAACCAGCTGCCATGAAAGGGAAACTTTGATTTTCCTCAAGCTCCCCAGAATGCTGCCGAAAGGCCCCAGCTTACCTGCTCCTGTGCCCGGTTCAGCATGCACATGGCCTCCAGGTCAAAGGAGTTCTCATTGAGCCTTTTCTGGGCCACTGCTCTGTCGTTCATGGCTGTGGTTATGTCCACACACTAGGAGGAAAAAGAGCATTTCTAAAAATACAGCAGAGCACAACAATGTCCACTTGAGCTGGAAAAAGCTGCTGGAGAGTCAATGCTACCAAGTGGGGTTACACAGTGAACAGCTGGTTTGACAAAGAGGAAACGTGATGGAAATACTGGGACTACTTAAATTCACACAAGATGGGTTTTCCTGAACAAAGACAAATCTGAATTTAAACTATAACACCCTGGTAATATAAAATCACCTGTAAACACAAAATATCCAGTGACTTATTTTCTAAGAGATATTTGTCACAAAAAATTCTGGTGTGCAATAAACAGAGAAGCATTTTACTGTACAAGGAGATCTTCTTAACCAACAGACTTAAATGCAATTTAACTAAAAAATCATGCAGAGTTGTTCACATGAGCACTCTGCTATTACGTCACGCTAAAGCTTATCTGTATAAAATAATTCCAGCAGGAATCAGATGCATCCTACAATCTTGACTTTAGTGTTTTACATTTTCATCTTCAGCCTAAACCAGAAGGGAATGAAGATGGGGAAGGGTCTGGAGCCCCAGGAGGGGCTGAGGGAGCTGGGAAAGGGGCTCAGCCTGGAGCAAAGGAGGCTCAGGGGGCCCTTGTGGCTCTGCACAAGTCCCTGGCAGGAGGGGACAGCCGGGGGGGTCGGGCTCTGCTGCCAGGGAACAGGGACAGGAGGAGAGGGAACGGCCTCAGGCTGGGCCAGGGGAGGCTCAGGGTGGACAGCAGCAGGGATTTGCCCATGGAAAGGGAGCTCAGGCCTTGGCAGGGGCTGCCCAGGGAGCTTTGCAGTGCCCATCCCTGGAGGTGCCCAAGGAAGGGCTGGACGTGGCACTCAGGGCTCTGGGCTGGGGACAAGGTGGGCATCGGGCACAGCTGGGACTCCCTGGGCTGCGAGGGCTTTTCCAGCACCAGGATCCTGTAAAACCAGGCTGTGAGCTCACAGAATCCACTGCTTTGAAAAGAATGATCTTTATCTGTGCTGCTGAACAACAGTAAAATATAAAGAAAAATAAATTTGAAATGTTGTGCAGTGACTGCAAACCTTCACTCTGGGCAAAGCCATGGGGAGAGAAATCCACAACATTTGGAAAAATGTAACAAATTCTGTCTGGTGTGCAGCTGTTTTATAAAAGCCTTGTGCCCTGCTCCTCAAAGGATGTGCATTTTATGGATCATTCTGTGAAGAGTGTGCAAAGACAAATGGAATTTCTTGAGAAGCGACAGAAGCTGGAAGGGCTGGGGCTGTTTGAGGCACAGAAGAAACCAAATAATCAGAGCAGCAGCTGGCACACACACTCAAGGTGATGGGTTAACTTCAACTTCATTTTCATTTGCTTTGTGAAAGCCTTGCCTCTTTCTGTTGTCACTATCTCAGCCTCGACCTCTCACACGTTTTGTACTAAAGGGCCAGCAGGAGAAACTGAAACTCCTTTAAAATTGACTCAGCTGAACAAAACAAACACAGTTAAACCACAAACCCTGTTCCAGGAACCTGGTCAAGAATTTAGTAAATACTGAAAGGAAGAGACAGATATGAACATCTACAGTGGCATCAAATGCAGGAATTGCTTTTGTGCTCTATTAAATCTGATTTTAAGATGGGTTTTTTTTGCTGGTGTTTGAGACAAAGGTGCTTCTGTTGGAAAAATCACTGCTGGAATATCTGGCACTGACCAAAACAGAGCTAAAATCCCACAAGTCCCAGGTGGCCATGGCCTGAGTTCAGTGCTTATTTCTTGTCACACAGACCATGTAAAGACACAAGAAGAATTAAAATATTATCTAACAATCCCCTCACAACAGCATGGATGTAAAAACGCCTGTTTCAAATGCACACTGGTTAAGTTTTCAAGTTTCTCTCACATACTTAAAATAATTCTTTAATTTTCTGCTTGTGAAACTGGTCCAGGAGATAAATAAAAATTCTTCTACTCACCAAAAGTTTCAATCCAGCAATACACAAAGGCATGGAAGCAGTCCATGAAACCACAGGGGACCACTGCCATGCTAAACAGGTGTATTAGTGCTTTACCAGACTGGGGCCTAGCAACATTCCCTGCTGGGTTAATTCCCAAACATTTCTCCATTTTGGAGACCATCAGGGCTCTGTGTTATGTCAAGACACTCGATGGCAGCTTTGCATCTTGAAAAAAAGAAAAACCATCTCTGCTTGAGGTATAAGAAGTTGTTGTTACTCCTGAGTCAAGGAAAACGGTGGAAGTGAGGTGCTGTTCTCTCCCAGAGCTCTCCTGGCTGATCCCCTTCCTCAGACTTGCCCCAACAAATCACAAACACTGAAGCAAATAAAAAGCAGGTGTTTTACACACTCTGCAGCTCCACAGATGCTTTTACTGCATCCTCAGATGCCAACAGCATCTCTGCACGAGTCACCTGGGACAACCCAACCCTGACACTCTCCACTTCCAAACACTCCTTCCTCAGAGGTCTCTCTGCCTGCTACAGACATGATGAGCCCTCAGATCACTCCAGACCTTCCCCTCCATCTCTGACTTCCGCACACAACTGCTTTAAGGCATCAGGTTTTATTCAAACAAGCTGTAATGTATTAGCAGGGTCATTTCAGACTAAGCCCATGACTAATATGTGAATTAAAACACAGCAACGAAACCAATTGTGTGGGGCTGAATGTCAAGACTTGCATCAGAACTGTCCCAAGTATTGCAAAATCAGCAACAATGAATGGGGGTCAAGTCTAAGTGAAACTTCCTTAAGTTCCAGCATCCCCAGCTCTCTACTCCCCCAGCAAGGGAGCTGATCTGCCTCATGTTGCTCCAAGGGAACCATTTCCAGCACAGGGTCCTCCTGAACACTGAAGAATTAAGCAGAGAAGCACTGTGTTACCTGTCATACTCCCTGGAGAAACACACAGCAATTCTGTACCTGTACTTCCCAAACCCCAGGGGATGGTACAGCCTGCTGGGAGCTAACACCACTGAAATCACCCTTAACACAAACCAAGTTAAGGTAAAGGCAAATAAAAATATTTATTTACAAAATATAAAAACAGACAACATAGTTACAGGCATTTATATAGATACACACAACAGGAAGGAAAGGAAGTTATGTTAAATATATTTACTGCAATGAAACTGGGAATGACAATTCTGCACAAACATCTCAGGGTTTTACTGGGGCAGGAGAGCCCAAAGGGCAGCTCCCACCTGTGCTGAGGGAACAAGGAACTGAGTGCCCAACCATCAAATTCTGAGGAACTCCATGAAAATGCTGGCTAAGTTATATCCTCTGTACTTTTGGTGCTGTAAAAGAGCCAGAAGGAAATTCCTTCTGCGTCTCAGGGAGTGAACTGAACAATATCAGAAAGGTCTTGAGAAACAAAAGGCACCAAGTGCCAAGATGGCTTTGTCAGAAATTGATGGGGAGGCTTTGGGGTTTGGTTTTGGAAGGTGTGAGAAGAAGGCTTCAGGTGCACTGAGGCAACATCAACTTAAAAATATTAACATCTCTCTTAAATATTTAATTTACTTAATTACAGCGGCCCCCAAAAATGTTCTTTAGAAGAAATTTCAAGGGGAAAATCACCTGCTTTGGTTTTTTTTTAGTTTATTATGCATACAATTAGATTCTCCTTTGGAAGGCCACGTGCAAGACAGCCATGGGAGAAAACGTGACTGGAAAGCTTAAAAATCAATACATCCAGAAAAAATGACTCACAATTTTTAATGGATTACATTCCAGTGTGATGTTCTTGTTCTAAGACTGGGACAATTTTAATGAGTACTACATACATTATTGTGCAAATCTCAAGGTATCATTAATTAACCTCTGCAGGAAACTGAACGAGGAAGTTTTTTCATCTTCCAGCTACAGTTTGAATTCTGTTGAGACCAAGAAGTCACCAGAAACAGGATGGGTACAGGCTGCTTCCACCACTGCCCACGTGAGCATCCCCATTTGCAGAGCTCAGCTCCTCAGCTTAGTGCAGTGTTAGGCACTACCTTTTTAAGTGCCTTTTTTTTTCCCCCAGACTGCAATTTGGTACCAGACTGCCCAGGTGATGGTTTTGGTTTTCTTATATGATATGCTCTCCTTGCCTTCCTTACCTCAATGGCTGGCTTGGGGAAAACATCGTCCTTGCCGTCGTCTTTGCCGTTTTTGTCCACGGGAACCCACTCTCCATACACACTGTCTGCCTCCTTCTTCCTATGCTGAGACCCAGAGGAAACAGGGAATTCCTTGGACAGGCTGACCTGGTTTTTTGGTTGGGGTGGTGGTGCTGGCTTTATGCTGGGAGTCTGAAAGAAATAAAATGAGAAGAAGTTAAAATGAAAACACCCCAGGGTCATGAGGCGGTTTGTTCGCAGACACCTGGGATTTGGTTCTTACGGAACACTCACTCTAGACTAACAAGCCTTTCCAACTAATCATTTTGGCACAGCCCTAAAACCACAAGTGACCCACAGATTTGGCTATCAGAGAAGATGAAAACCCCTTAAAACAACTTTCAGCAACCCAAAATCCCCAACCCTCTTCTCCCAGTTGACCCCATGCACGTCGAGAACAATCTCCACCTGGAGGAAAGCTCCAAGCTAAAAATCCTGAGCAGCAAAACATTGCCTGTGATCAAAAGCTCCCCATGAGTGGAGAGAAAGCAGCTCTCAACATTTGGGTTTCTAATTCTGGCCTATTTTTAGACTCAGCAGCCTGAATCTCTGAGCAGATGATGTCTGTGGCCTTGTTTTGCTTGGTGTTGTTCATATATTAAAAACCTGCAGAAATCCCTGCCAGGTTCCCTTCCAAGAGGCAAACACAGCTGGCAGCACTGGATGATGCTGGATGAACTCCTAGGAATATGGATGGGAATGCTTTTAGGAGAGAGAAAGAACAAAACTAAAAGGGTCAAAAACAAGACCAAGAGGCAGAGCAGTCCATAACCACTACAGAACATTCCTCCTCAGAGCCTGGAAGAATTCCAAGGTTTCTTGAGTTTCCTTGCAGCCTTTTTTAACAATATAATAGAAAATCTAAATCCATTTCTACCTTTCACCTTATGTAAATGTGCACTACTGCTTATTTTATGTACACCACAAGCTATACATACTTATACACAAAACCAGCAATGTTATTTCTGTTGTTGCTGAGCATATTAAAGCTTTTTTAGTGCTTTATATCCTGCAAAATCAGAACAGGCTTTCATGGGCACAACCTCCCACCCCAAAGACAACTGAAAAAAATCCACCCACCACCCCAAAACCCAACAGAATTTAAACAAATTCTAATCCATGCTTCAAAGCTTTTGATTTCCAGATATATCTAAAGAAACTTTCACAATTTTACCAACATTATCAATTTAATCTTGATGGAATTGGGAGTGTTTCTTTAAACTGATTAAAAAATATTCCCAGTTTCACCACCAGATGATCAACCCTTGATAAATTTCTGTAGAATTACTTGCATTATTTAAAAAGAACCAGGATTTAAAGCACTGAAAATATAAGTAGCACTCACACTTAAATTGAAGAAAATAGGTTTGGGTTCACTCAGCTTGAAAGGATGGTTATAGAAAGGACGTTCTTCCTCCTCTTCATCAGAAACGTGAGGCTTGTTCACGATCACATCATCAGTGCTCTGAGCAATCTTCTTGCATTTCTGAAAATAAAACAGAGGGAAATGTCAGCTCTGAGTAAACCTGAACTTTCAACTCAAACTCACAAAGAATACTTCTATCAAAAAAAGTGGTTTTATTTACTAAACCAGGTGGAAAATCTTTTAGCAACGGCATCAACAGATGTACTTTGGCTACTTTACACAAATGATCCACCAAGGCTTTGCCAGGCACTCCTTGGTTACTGACTCAGTTCTCTGGCAGTGCAGGGACCCTGGCAGAAGTGGTGGCTCCAGAAAAGCTCAGATTCTTCTGGAATACCGTGTTGGAATACTCTGTTCTGGAATACTGGTGCTGGCCAGCTATGCAAGACACCCCTGATGTGCAGCAGAATCAAAACACAAAGGTGTTATGGGGTCAAACACAGTCAAACTGGGAGAAGCCTCCATGGGGGAAAAGAAAAGAGAGGAAGAAAAGGACCAAAGACAAAAAGACTTTCTTGAGATGCCAGAATTTTATGGTTAAAATGTCTTTATCGATTGCCTACCACCTGCACTGCTTCTGTGGACAGTTCTGAGTCAAAAGAACAGAAACATCATTCAACAGATCTCCAAAGCTGGAAAGGGAAGGGAGGAGCAGATTTGGGGCCTGCAGATCAGCACAAGCTATGCTGGATCTTGGTCAGGGCACATGAAAAGCCATCCAGGATGTCAGCACAGGGCACCTGCACCAACTCAGCTCCTGTTCAGTACTTCTGCTCCCCCAGCCCAGACACAACTGCAGATTATCTCTCAGCACCTGGATATTGCTTCATCTCAGGTTATTTCTATAAACACAATTTCAGAATTGTCACACTTAAGATGCAATTAAAAATAATAATAATAATAATAATAAAAAAAGGCACTTTTCTATTCCAAATTTTCTCCATTCTGAGGGAGGTTCAAGGCCAGGCTGGACAGGGCTTGGAGCAACCTGGGACAGAGGAAGATGCTCCTGCCCATGGCAGAGGGTGGGACAGGCTGAGCTTTGAAGTTCCTTTCAACTCAAACCTTAATTAACACCACCAGAACAAAAAATCAGGAGTGAAAGCTTTGGATTTCATGGACAGGACTGCAGGGACAACTGCCCATTGGTACAAAACTAGAACAGAATCAAAACTAAAAATAAGAAAAAGTAATTTGATTTAATGCATTTCCATGGAATTAAAACCACCAGTTTCGATGACTTAAAAAACCCTGGGCAGGGGCTGCCCAGGGAGCTTTGCAGTCCCCACACCCTGGAGGTGCCCAAGGAAGGGCTGGACGTGGCACTCAGGGCTCTGGGCTGGGGACAAGGTGGGCATCGGGCACAGCTGGGACTCCCTGGGCTGCGAGGGCTTTTCCAGCCCCTGGGATTTTGGGATTCTGAACACAAAGCATCTCCCAGGTGACAGCAGCACGCAGTGACAACCTCCCACAGGTCACCAACCCCGGGGTGGTCATTTCCAGGCTTGATGCTGCTCTTCTCCCTCACCTCGGTGAGCTCCTTCAGGGTGTCCCTCGAGGACTTCTGGTTGGCTTTGTCATCCTTCTTCTGGGACAGCAGAGGCATCAGGCTCGGGGGCAAGGGCACGCCAGACTTCGCACACATGGCGGCTGCGTTGGCTTTGGCGATTTCAAGTAGCTGGGCCTTGTCTAAAAAGATTTGTTTTTTTCAAGAGAAGTCAGCATTTTTACAGACTCTTGTTTTAATAATAAAGAAGCGTTTCTGGCAAACTGAAAAAGATTCTACCTGCACTGTGCTTTTTTTAAGGTCTGTGAAAATAACTGGAATTGTAGTGAGCTGCTCGAGCCTTTACGCCTGGGCTGTGCAGAAGGCAAGTGAAAATGGAAATGTAACCCAAAGCACAGCATCCTCCAACCCCCCAAGTTCACTGATTCATTCCTGTTTTGGCAATGCTAATTCCTTCCTACAGAGCATAAAGCCCAGAGTTTCCTCATTACCTATCTCTGAAAAGCTCTCAAACCTCTGGAGGAAGTCTCATCTCCCCAGATGTAGCCCAAAAGCTACTTAAAACCACCAAACAGAAAAACAAGCTCTAAGTAAAACTTTCTCTTGCTTAAAATACAGTTAGGTGCAAAACTGTTAACAGAACAGTATTTTGCTTTAATAAGGAGAAAAAGGAAATTTCTAACATAGAAATAGGAAATGATATTAAATTAAGCCTTCTGCCAGTTTCCAACTAACTCCCTAACTGGAAGGCTTCCGTGGTAACTCTTAAGGCAGGACTGAAGGTTCAGAACCTCAGGTCCACCACAGGTTTCCTCACACGCTGTACAAAAGCTCATCTCCCAGGTCAAACCTTCTCTCCCCTTATTAACTCTAAGGAAACAACACAGCCTCTCTTCCTACAAGCACAGAGAAAAGATGGAGCTCACAAGATTTTATTTTATTTTCTGATCTGCTGGGTCTAGGACTATTTTCAGAAAGAAGTCTCTTTTCCCTTTAAGTTCTTACCATTGGAAAGAGGCAAGACAGAGTCATGGGAGCAGCTGACAACAGAGGCTGGAACTCTCCCACTGGCACCTGAATGATCTGTGTTCTCAGGAGTATAAATTCTAAATTTTCTTACATGCAAGTACTTGGTCTTTACTATTGCCATATACAATGTTCCTTGAGATTGCAACATGCCACTTTTGTACAAGAGCTCTAGAATCAAGGCAAAACTGGCTCTAATTCATTCAAATGCTCAGCATTGATTCTGTTCCAATGCAGAAGTTCCTGCTGGAAGTCACTGCCTAAAACTAACACACAGAGTGACTTCCAAGAAATCCCTTATGAATGCTCCAGAGCTAAAATCAGACTATGAAAATCCACCCACCACAGAACTACTGAAAATAAAGCAGTCACTTACCCAGGTCTGTAAGACGTTTGGGTGATCTGCTGGAGAACTCCGAGGACCTGGACCTGCGCCGGTCGGGGGATCTGCTGTAGCGCCTTCTCCCCGAGGACCGCGAGCGCCGCAGTCGGATCGGGGACCTGCTGGAGCTCCGTCTCCTTCCCCTGGACCGCGACCGCCTCTGGCGAAGAGGGGTCCGACTCCTGCTCCGCAATCGGAGCGATATCCTACGGTCTCTGGAGTCGGATCTTCTCCTTCTCCTGTCGGTAGACCTTGATCTGTTTCTCTGAGACCTCTTGCGCCTGTCTCTGGACAAGGAACGCCGCCTTCGTGACGCCGACCTTGACCTGCTTCTCCTCCTGTGCCTGGAACGTGACAGTGAGCTGGACCGAGATCTGGACGCTCTTCTCCGCGTTGCTGACCTGGAGCGATTCCGTCTGGAGCGCGAGTCTGTGTCGTATCTCTTGGATCTGCGCTGGGAGGACCTGGAGCGGCGGCTTCTGGACCTGCGCGATGACTCTTTGTCTGCTGCTTTCTCCACAGACTTGGACTGGCTCCTCTGGCGAGCAGCGGACCTGGAGCGTCTCCGCCTGGACCTGCGTGAGGACTCCTTGTCTGCTGTTTTCTCTACAGATGTTGACTGGCTCCTCTGGTGAGCCGTGGATCTGGAGCGTCTCCGTCTGTACCTCCGCACGGACTCTTTGTCTGCTGCTTTTTCTACCGATGTCGATCGACTCTTCTGGCGAGCAGGAGACTTTGAGTGTCTGCTTACAGATCTCTGAGGAGACTCTTTGTCAGATGCTTTATCAACAGATTTGGATCTGGATTTTTCACGTTCGGAAGACTCAGAACGTCTGCTTTCAGGGACAAAGGAAGAGTCCTGTTCCTCTGACTGCTCAAGAGGCACGGAATCCTGCTTTTCCTCATCTGCCAAAGAGGGCTCTGCATCCTCTCCCTCCTCTTCACCACTGGAAGACTCTGACTCATGCTCATCTGACGATGTGGACTCTCTTTGTTCAGCTGTCAAGGAGGGCTCTGCATCCTCTCCTTCATCCTCAGCGGTGGTAGACCTTGATTCAGCCCCATCAGGGGAGGTGGAACGTCTGTGTTCAGCTGTCAGAGGTTCCACATCCTCAGCTTCCTCACCAGCAGTAGACCTTGACTCCTGCTCGTCCGATGAGGTGGAATCTCTTTGTTCAGCTGCCGAGGAGGGCTCCACATCCTCTGCATCTTCACCAGCAGTGGACCTGGACTCCTGTTCATCTGAAGATGTGGAGTGTCTGCGCTCAGCTGTCAAAGAGAGCTCCTGGTCCTCTGCTTCCTCCCCAACGGTTGACCTCGACTCACGTCCATCAGGAGACACAGAGCGATGTTCAGCTGTCAAATCCTCTGCTTCTTCATCAGCTGTAGACCTTGACTCACGGTCATCAGAAGATGTGGAGTGTCTACGTTCAGCTGTCAAGGAGGGCTCCCCATCTTCTACATCTTCCCCAGCAGCAGACCTTGATTCACGGTCATCAGAGGATATGGAGTCTCTTCTTTCAGCTGCCAAGGAGGCCTCTGCATCCTCTGCCTCTTCTCCGGTGGTTGACCTTGACTCACGCCCATCAGAGGACTCAGAGCACCTACGTTCTGTTCTCAAAGGCTGCTCCAGATCCTCTGCTTCGTCACCGATGCTAGATCTTGACTCGTGCTCATCAGGGGAAGTGGAACGCCTCTCCAGATCATCAGTTTCTTCATCGGCAATAGATTTCTGGTCGTGGCCCTCAGGGGACAGGGATCGTCTATGCTCAGAAGTCACAGAGGACTCCAGACCCTCCTCCTCCATGGGAGACTTTGGCTCATGGCCTTCCTGATAGGAGGATGTGGAGTATCTACGCTCAGATCTCAAAGAGGGCTCCAGATCTCCTGCTTCTTCACCAGGCCCTGATCTCACACTGTAGTTATCAGGAGACACCGAGCGCCCTTCAGGCATTAAAGAAGGCATTGCATGATCCATTTTTTCAACAGGAATAGATTTCAAGTCACTGTCATCAGGGGACATGGAGGCTCTATCATTCAAAGGTTCAAGACCATCTACTTTTTCGATAGCGGTGAATCTCAACTCCTGCCCATCAGGAGATGCTCCATGCTCATTTTCAGGTGTTGGAGAATGGTCTGCTTTCTGAAGAGAGGTGAAACTCACCTCCTGGCTCTCAAAAAAGAGATGGTCACGTTCAGCTGTCAAAGCACAATCCACACCCTCTGTTTTGTCAGCACATGCCAATCTTGACTCGGACTCTTCAGGTGACAGAGCATGTTCAGATGTCAGAGAAGGTTCCTTGGCTATTACTCTTTCAGCAGGGCTGGTCTGCAGCTCCTGACCTTCAGGGGTCATGGGACATTCACCCTCAGACAAGGATAACTCCTGCACCTCTGTTTTTCCAGCAACAGCAGAATGCAACTCTTGGCTCTCAGTGGATATTGAACTTTCACTTTCAGATGCTTCAGAATGTTCCCCTGATTCTTCTTTTTCAACAGGACTGGATCTCAAATGACGTCTTTCGGGGGACGCACTGTATTCGTTTTCAGACAGCAAAGAACACTCCTGCACCTCTGGTTTTTCAGTGTAAGCACTGAGCAGCTCCTGTCCCTTGGGAGATGCAGCATATTGGTTGTCTGGGACCAGCACTGGCTCCTGCGCTGCTGTGCTTTCACCGAGGCCAGACCGCAGTACTTGGCATTGATGGAAGATGGAATATTCACTGCCAGGTGTCGGAGAAGGCTCCTGCACCTCCTCCTCAGCAGGGCTGGCTGTCACCTCCTGGCCCTCAGGAGACTCACCATACTCATTTTCAGGCAGCAGAGAACACTCCTGCACTCGTGGTTTTCCAGCCAAGAAAGAGGGCAATCCGTGATCTTCAGAAGACACTTGACTGTCAGGAACCACAGCCTCCTCCTGCATCTCTGCCCTCCCAGGAGAGCTGGACCTCAACTCCTGGCCCACCCAGGAAATGGCATGTTCATTTTCAGACACCAGAGCAGGCTGTTGTACATGTGTCTTTTCAGGAGAGGGTGATCGCAGGTCCCGGCTGTCGATGGACTCCAGACATCTTTCTTCAGGCATCTGGTACAGCTTCCGCAGCTCCGCTTTTTCAGCAGGGGTTGATGTCAACTCCGGGCCATCAAGCCCTATCGTGTACTCATTTTCAGACACTTGAGAAGGCTCCTCAGCTCTTTCCAAAGGGGTGGATGCCAACTCATGACCATCAGAGGCAACAGAACACCGGCTTTCCAGTATCAGAACAGGTTCATGCACCTGTACTTCTTCACTGTAGGCAGATCTCAGCTTGTAGCCATCAGGGGACGCCAGGTGTTTCAGTTCAGATGAATTCAGCACCTCCACTTTTTCCGCAGGGACGGGTCTCAGCTCGTGACTGTCAGGCAACAGCAGAATTCCACCTTCAGATGTCACAGCACTCACTGGGGGCTGTAGTTTTTCAGGTGTGCCTGCTGATTCACAACCATCAGCAGACGCAGAGAAGCCACTTTCCAGTGAGAGAGAAGGCTTCTGGATCTCCACTTTTTCAACTGCAGCAGATGTCAATTTATAGCCTTCAGGAAAGATGGAACACCGGAGCTCAGATGCCACTGACAGTTCTGCACTCTCTGTTTGCTCAAAGGAATTGTACTTTGCTTTGTGGCCATCATGGCATATGGGAATCCCACTTTTAGACATCACCAAAGATCCTGCACCGTCTATTTTTCCAGTTAGGTATCTTGATTCGTGCATTTCTGAAGATCTGGAGCAGTCAACCTCAAGCACTTGTGGAAGTGTTGGACCATCTAAACCCTTGTCAACAGATGATCTGGAGTCATGAACTTCAAAAGAAGACACTGAAATGAGGTCAGCAGACACCTCAACAGAACCACACACAGAGGTCAGGGAAACATCTGGAGCCTTGACTTTTTCAACAGATAAAAATCTTTGTTCATTTCCATGTGGTGACTTAAAGGACTCGCCCACAGGCAATGGATGCTCCTCTATTGGTGCAGCAAAGCTGGATCCTGATCCATGTCCATCGGGAGATGTGAAGTGTCCACTGTCAGAAGCCAGAGAAGGCTCCTGCATCTGGCCAGACTCACAGCCATCAGGGACCACAGGGCGGATCATTTCAGGAGGCAGAAAAGGCCTCTGAACTTCCACTGCTCCAGGGCTGTCAGCCAGCCGGGAAGACTCATGTTCAGGTACTTGCAGAACCTGTGAAAGCTCTGTGTGCTCACCAGGGATATGCCGTGATTCATGACCATCAGACAAGTTAGTGAGCCCACTTTCGGACAGGAGAGATGACTGAACTTGCATGTCTCTTTTAAGTGCTGGAGGAAGCTCTGGACCTTCTACTTCTTTGAGAGGTGCAGTTCTGGGCTCATCTTCATGGGATGCAGAGAGATGGAGTTCTGCTACTGAAGAAGTTTCCAGATCTCCCCTTTTTTCAACAGATGAGGATCTTGACTTGGATGTGGAGTATGGAAGTTCAGGTAGCAGTGAAGACTCCAGAGCTGCTGGTTTTTCAGTTGATCCATTTTCAGGTGTCACAGAAAGCTCCGTATCCTGTGTTTTTTCCACAGATGTGGATCTCAATTCCTGGTCATCTGGGGTTTTGGAGGTATCAAATTCAGATGTGGCAGAATGCTGCAGATCTGTTTTTTCAACTGATGAACTTTCCTCAAGGCTCTCAGAAGTTCTGGAAAATCCACTTCCAAATGATGGCGGCAGCACTGGACCATTTACTCCTTCATCAGACAAAGCTGCTGATGTGGGACCATTAGAGGATTTACCTTCACTTCCAAAAGAAGACTGAGGAACATCTTTATCAAGACCTTTGGCTGACTCCTGAAGCTCAGAAGACTCCAAATGCTTGCTACCGGACTTTGCTGAGGGTAACTTGTCTTTTTTTTCTACAGATTTGGACCTTGACTTAACACTGTCAGAGGACTTGGAACGTTTCCGTTTGGATTTTTTTGAAGACTCCTTGCGCTTTTTTTCAACAGACCTAGACCTCGACTTGTAACGCTCAGAAGATTTTGAGCGTCGACGCTTGGATTTTCGTGAGGATTCCTTCTTTTTTTCCACTGATTTGGATCTAGACTTGTAACGGTCAGAGGACTTGGAGCGCTGACGTTTAGATTTCCGTGATGATTGCTTCCGATCTCTTTTTTCTACTGATCTGGATCGAGATTTGTAGCGATCCGAGGACTTTGAGCGCTGACGTTTGGACCTCCGTACAGATGCCTTCCGACCTCTTTTCTCAACAGATCTTGACCTGGATTTTGAACGATCAGAGGAACCAGATCGATGTCTGAACCTCCAGGAGTATTCTTTGCCTCCTCCCTTTTCTGAAGACCTGGATCTAGATTTTGAACGGTCAGAGGACCTGGAATGTCTGCGGCGGGACCGCCAGGAGGACAACCTCTTTTCCACTGACCGTGACTTAGACCTGTAGCGGTCGGAAGACCTGGAACGTCTCCGCCCAGACCTTCGGGAGGACAGCCGCTTCTCCACTGACCTGGACTTGGATCTGTAGCGGTCAGAAGACCTGGAACGTCTGCGCCCAGATCTTCGGGAGGACAGCCGTTTCTCCACTGACCTGGACTTGGATCTGTAGCGGTCAGAAGATCTGGAACGTCTCCGCCCAGACCTTCGGGAAGACAGTCGCTTCTCCACTGACCGTGACTTAGACCTGTAGCGGTCGGAAGACCTGGAACGTCTCCGCCCAGATCTTCGGGAGGACAGCCGCTTCTCCACTGACCTGGACTTGGATCTGTAGCGGTCGGATGACCTGGAACGTCTGCGTCTGGACCTCCGAGAGGACAGCCGTTTCTCCACGGACCTGGATTTAGACCTGTAGTGGTCAGACGACCTGGAACGCCTCCGTCTGGACAATCTCTTTTCTGCTGATCTGGATTTAGACCTGTAACGATCAGATGACCTAGAACGTCTGCGCCTGGACCGCCGGGAAGACACTCTTCTCTCTCTCTTCTCCACAGATCGGGACCTAGATTTGGAATGCTTTTTTCTGGAAACTGAATAGTTTCTGCTCCTAGAACGCGCTCTTTTAGAGGTCAGACGCCTGGAAGTAGAACGTGACCTTGATTTTTTCTTCCGCTTCCTAGACCTGGACTGAGACTTGGAACGGCTCCTTTTCTGTTTCTTTGAATCATGTTTTTTCTCACTGGTTCTATGACTACTTTTTTCAATAACATTCTCAAGCCTCATGAGAGTCTCCTTCATTCGTGCTGCCACATCAGGTTGTACATCGGATGTTTCTGAGTCTCTTTTTTCTGAGTCTTCTTCTGGAGTTGCTTCTTTGACATCCTCAGCCTCTGGAGTGTCTTCCAACTGGCCTTCTTCTATAGGTTCTGGACCTGCTTCTGCATCAGTCTCAGGTACTGGAGGTGATTCCAAATCTTTTGTCTCTGACTCCAACCCTACAGCTGCTTCTGCTTCTTTCTGCGCTACATCAGTTGGAGGAGCTGTTTCCAAAACTTGTGTTTCTGCTACAGGAGTCCCTGCTGAAATTTCTTCCTCTGCTGCACGTGAAGAACTAAAAACTGTTTCTGCTACTAAAGGCTCAGATGTTTGAGCTTGTTCCACATCTTCCTTCTCAATCACCATATCCTCCACCTGTTGACTCTGTACTCCTTCTACATATTGTACCTCGGCTGTTACTTCATGTTCCAGTGTGGTTTCCTGACCTTTCATATCCCCTGGTTTTGGAACTGTTTCAAAAGATTTTACTTCAGAAGCACCCATGCTTTCTGGAGCCTCTTCTGAACTCTTCCATTCTGCAGCAGGTTTTGCTTCTACAACTGCTTGAAGCTCTTGTTGCTTTTCAGCATGCAAGTATTCTGGAACAGCTGCTGAAGCATCACCCATGGGCACCTCAAGCTCTTCACTTGTTCCAGAACCTTTCACCTCTATTGCTGCAGACTCTTTCATGCTCTCCAACCACCTCACTCCTCCGGCTTCTGATGCTGGCTCCAGATATTTTGCTTTCTCCATTTCTGAGGGCTCATTTCCTTGTGTGCTGGTCCTCCTTGCTGCAATGACATGTTCTACAGCAGATCCCTGAGTTTGCACATCTGTCAATTCTGTCAGTACTCCTGATGCCATACTGTCGTCTTCTACTCTGGGCAAAGGCTCCAATCCTGCTGCTGAGTGACCTACTATTTGTTCCTGAATAGATTTTGAACTGGTTTCTGAAGCTTGTACAGGTTCTAGGATTGCTTCTCTGCTCCTTGTCTCTGCTTCTGGAGCATGTTCTGAATCCTTTCTCTTTCTCAGCACCTCAGCTTGTGAGGTTCTTGTGTGTGTCGTGACCTGTGACTGTGCAATGATGGAACTCTCTGTTTGGCTTGCATGGTGAGGTTCTCGCTCTGCTGTGGCTTGCCATGGCATCACCCCTGCTGATGCCTCGGCCTCTCTAACTGGTTCCACGCTTTCACATGCAACCAAAGGTTCAGGGACCCTTTCTAAGGCAGGAAGTCCTGGACTTGCTACAGTCCCACAATGCAGAGCTTCTTCTGAAGCTTTCACACCTTCCACTTGTAAGGACATTGAAGCTGGTGTAAAAGGTTTTGCTTCCACCACAGTCACTGATCTCAGGACTCCTCCTGGATCTTGTATGTTTTCTTTCTGCAAAGACAGGGCAGATGCCAAACCTCTCACCTGTGATTCACCCCCAGGCCTCGCTTCTCTCAGCAATGAAGTACCTTCTGAATCTTTTGCTTGTGGACTTCTAAAACCCTCTGCCATCTGGACTTCTGGAGCTGTTTGGGGAATGAAGGTCTGTACAACTGCTGCGGGTTCTGAAGTTGCTCTCAATTCTTTTGCCTCTGCAACCACATTTACACCTGTCAATCCTGCTGGAAGTGCAGATCCCTGGGTTCTGTCCACACTCCTTGTTTCTGTCAAGACTCCATGTTGTAGGAACATTCCTGATACACCCAGTGCTGTTGCAGAACCTGTGGTACCTTCCAGATTTTTGCCCTGGAGACTTTCATGAGCTGCTCTGACATCTTTTGTTGCAACACCCACAGGTTCCATGGTTGCTTCCAAAGCTTTCACATTTCCCATAGCTGGTTCCATATCCTTCATTTTTGCAACAGCTCCTGGTCCTGGAGGTGTTTTGGCACTTTTTATTTCCACGTGGGTCACAGGGGTGGCTGTCAAAGGATGCTGCAAAGATACATCTGCTTTCAGAACACTGGAAGCCTCTACGGGGCTGCCCTGCATCATGCTCAGACTCTCAGATATAACCGAGGGCTGCAGGGATGGCTCCAAAGCTCTGTTCACATCCCCCAGTTCCAAAGATCTCTCCATACTTCTCACATTTCCCATGTGCAGAGATTTTTCAGTTGGTTCTGGAATTTTCACTTCTTGCCCAGCCACCTCCACATGAGCTACAGTCACAGCACCTGGATGTGCCCAATTAGCAGGTGTAGGAGTTGTTGTCACACTACTTGCCAAGGACACGGATTCTGAAGCTGCTTCCAACCCCTGTGGTACCCTCTGAGACACAGACTGATAAGATACCTCTGAGTAAGTCAACACCTCCATGGTCTCAGGCTCAAGAGCCGAGTCTGAAGCTTTTACTTCACCAATGCCTTGAGATTGCGGAGTGACTTCTGTACCTCTTAGTGCTCCTACTGAATCTTTCTGAATCTCTGATTTACTGACAATTCCAGGTGGGATGCTGGACCAAGTATAATTTCCAGTATCAACAACACTGGCATTAATAGCTACAGGATAAATATTTTCATGGGACTGCTGAATTTGTTCTTCGCTAGTGCAAATTCTAGTTTCAGCTATACTAGTATTTTCTGGGATATTAGACTGGATGCTTTCTAAATTAAATGGAGGATTTGTTGCACACAAAGTCCCCTCCCCGCTTCCAAGATGTTCTGCAGATTGCTGAGAATCAGTCACTGAATGAGAAACAAGTCCTAAAGCTTGATTATCAAGCCCCTCAGTTGGTTTTGAGCACAGTTCTGGCTGCATGTGGCCAGCCAGGTTTGCATCTGCAAACACTCCATGCTGTACATTCAGTTGGGAGCTGGACTGCTCTGGCATCAAGTGAGGAGCCGGCTGCACGCCTGCAGGTTCTCCGGGTCGTGCACTCAACTTGGATTCCTTTGGTTGCTTTTTATGCTTTTTCTCTTTCTTCCTTTTCTTCTTCTTTTTCTTCTTCTTCTTGCTTTTGTGCTTCTTATTTTTCTTTGCTTTTTTCCTAGGAATTTCATCTTCACCAGTAGAGCTCCTTTTTGTAGACTGAGTACTATTTTTCAAAGTATTTTTGTCTACATCTAGAAAAAAATGACATTTACCTTGTAAAAATTTAAAAGACTGCATTTAAAAAATTCTTTCAGAGCAGTTGTGAAGTACATGGACAGAGGTACAAAGCAATTAAACTTGCAAACCTTACCTGATTCACTAAACTACCACCTGCAAACAGGATACACTCCCTTTCCAGCTCTTTCCTTCCTCTCAGAGTTACTTTAAGTAACTAAAGGACACTTCTTTCAAAAAAATAGCCAAATCTTGTTAGTCAGGACAGAGATCCAGTGGGAACACAGCTCTTTCCAAACAGTATCACAGTCATGGAATGGTTTAGTTTGGGAGAGACTTGAAAGCTCATCTTGTTCCACCCCCTGCCATGGCAGGGACACCTCCCACTGTCCCAGGATCTCCCAATGTTCAGCCTGGCCTTGGGCACTGCCAGGGATCCAGGGGCAGCCACAGCTGCTCTGGGCACCCTGTGCCAGAGCGTCACCACTCTCTTAGGGAAGAATCTCCTCATAATATATGATCTAACCTTGCCCTCTGGCAGTGAAAAGACATTCCATTGAAGAAGGGAAGACAGGATGATTCTGGGAATTACCATCCTCTCAGCCTCACCTCTGTGCTGGGAAGATGATGGAACAGTCTCCTAGAAGCTCTGGTAAGGCTTGGAGGACAGAGATGTGATTTGAGACAACCAGCAGAGCTTCACAAAGGTAAAATCTTTTCTGACCTTCTGTGGTGGACTGACTTCATCAGTGGATAAGGGAAGAGCTACAGATGGCATTTACCTCGACTTCCATAAAGTATTTGACACAGTGCCCCCACAACATTCTTCTCTCCAAACTGGAGGGAAGAATTTGACTGCTGCACTGTCAGGTGCATCAGCAGTTGTTTGGATGGTCACATCCAGAGGGTAGTGGTCAAAAGCTCACAGTCCTGATGGACATCAGTGACCAGTGGTGTCCCTCAGGAGTCCCTATTTGGAACAGTGTTACTTAATAGCTTCATTAATGAATCAGTGTTACTTAATATCTTCATTGATGATAGAAGGATCAAGTGCACCCTCAGCAGATTTGCACGTGATGCCAAACTGCGGGTGCAGGTGACACCTCTAAAGGACAGGGGACATCCAGAGGCATCTGGACAAGCTCCACAAGTGTCCCGTGGGATTTCATGAGGTTTAACAAGGCCAAGTGCAGCACTTGAGTCAGGGCAACCCCCCAGATCAATCCAGGCTGGGATGAACAGATGGAGCAGCCCTGGGAGAGCTGGGCCTGCCCCATCCCAGAGCCCCCCATGCCCTGGGAGAGCCCCAGGGTGGGCAGCAGGAAAGGGATTGGGATTGTGCCCCCGAGCCCCCTGAGGTGAGACCCCACCGGCAGAGCTGCCCCAGCCCTGGGGCCCAGCCCAGGGAGCAGCTGGAGCTGCTGGAGAGAGCCCAGAGGAGGCTCCAGGATGAGCAGAGGGATGGAGCAGCTCTGCTGGCAGGAAAGGCTGGCCCAGCTGCCATTGTTCAGCCTGGATAGACTTCAGGTGACCTAACTATGACCTTCCAGTACCTGGAGGTATAGTAAAGGCAATGGAAGACTACTGACAGCCTAAAATGACAGGACAAGGGACACTGGGTTCAAAAGAAAAGAGAGTAGAGTTATATCAGAGCTTAAGAAAAAATTCTCCCCTGTGAGGGAGGTGAGGCCCTGGCACAGGTTGCCCAGGGAAGCTGTCCCATCCCTGGAAGTGTTCAAGGCCAGTCTTGACAGGCTTGGAACAACCTGGGATAATGGAAGGTGTCCCTGCTCATGTCAGGGGGTTTGGAATGAGATATCTACAAGGTCCTCTTCCAACCAAAATATTCTGTAACTCCCCTGTGTCCTGTCACCCCACTCCCTGGAAACTGTCTCTCTCCATATTTCCTGGGGCTCCTTCAGGCCCTGCAAGGCCACCCTGAGCTCAGCCCAAAGCTTCTCCTGGCCAGGCTGAACAATGGCAGCTGGGCCAGCCTTTCCTGCCAGCAGAGCTGCTCCATCCCTCTGCTCATCCTGGAGCCTCCTCTGGGCTCTCTCCAGCAGCTCCAGCTGCTCCCTGGGCTGGGCCCCAGGGCTGGGGCAGCTCTGCCGGTGGGGTCTCACCTGAGCAGGGCAGATGGGTTGGATGTTCCTCCACCCATAATGGGGCAGCACATTCTATCAGGAGGCTGGAGATGTACTTTCAAACCCCCAATGCTGCATGTGGAAGGTAAACAAAAATTCCCATTTTCCAAACAAATTACTGAAGTGGGAATTTATACCACAAGTCCTGACCAGCAACTCTCCCCTGATGTGCTTTAACCCAAGTGAGTCCAGTCTTGCTGCTGTGTTAGAAATTCTCTGTGTATTTAGTGACCAAGTTACTCACTAGGGTCTAACAAATTTGGGAAATAAGCATCTATGTCCCCAGTCCCAAACCCACTTTAAGGCACTGCAGGCTGGAACAGCTGCTGGGACAGGTGGGACTGCAGCTGCCATGAGCCACTGCTAAGCTGCATGTTCCTCTTACAGCATTTGATTCCAACAGGAAAATTCAGATGACTGTGGGGACAAGCAAATCACTCAAGAGGAAGGGAAAGAGGGAGACTGGGGTTTCCATCACCAGCTTTTAATTCTGTACCTCACTTCCCTCTGGATTTAACCTTTGTTAGGTTCTTGCCCTTCTGGAGACCTAGTGCCATGTTTTCAGGAGAAAGGCACTTTGTTTAAGGCAGTTTGCTGGGATTTCTGTGAAATACAAGCTGTATATTTGAGTTCCTTTCAATGATTTATATTTATTTATACAGACCAGGGCAGTAACACAGACCCTCCAAGTGGAATCTGTGATCCGAAAGCTCACTATCTTCCAGTGAATACTCCAAAATCTTGCAAAAGCTTTTCGTAATTGCAATACTGTTAAATGAGTGTGACTTAGGATTCCATAGTAAGTACCTCAGGTACATTTCAATAGAATAAGCAACTTAAAAATAGCTTTTATACCAACATTGCTGTGAATGCACTGAGAGAGAACAGTGAAGCAGAGTCAAATTATGGACAAAATGTCCAAGCCACTGCTGGAGAGCTGCGCAACTCAGTGGGTGAGCAACTGGCCCAGGGAACAGTGACTGGGGTGACATCAGGCTGACACCAGTCACCAGTGGGGTTCTGCAGGGCTCCATTCCCTGCACTGTTATCTTCAATATCGTCACTAACAATCTGGACACAGGACTCAAAGGCATCATTAGTCTGCTGAGGACACTACACTGGGAGGAGCTGTTCACTCCCTTGAGGGCAGAGAAGCCCTGTGAAAAACCTCAACAAAACAGAGAGATTTTCAATCCCCAACCCCTGTGGAATTTAACAAGGGAAATGCTGGATTCTGCACCTGGGATGGGCAGCCCTGGCTGTGTGGATGGAGAGCAGCTGTGAGAAGGATCTGGGGGTTCCTGGACCAGCTGAGCTGAGTCAGCAATGCCCTGGCAGCCAGGAGGGACATTAAAATGGGGAAGGGTCTGGAGGGGCCCCACGAGGTCACTGGGTCAGTTCAGCCTGGAGGAGCCTGAGGTCAGAGCTTCCCCGGGGCTGCAGCTCCTCCCGAGGGGCAGCGCAGGGACAGCTCCGGGCTCTGCTCCTGCCACAGGGACAGCAGCAGGGAGCGGCTGCAGCTGGCCCAGCAGGGATTTAGGTTGGCTTTTAGGGCAAGGCTCTTCTTTCCCCAGAGGCTGCTGGCACTGCCCAGGCTCCCCAGGGAATGGGCACGGCCCCGAGGCTGCCAGAGCTCCAGGAGCACTTGGACAGCGCTGCCAGGGATGCCCAGGCTGGGCTTGTTGGGAGGTCTGGGCAGGGCAGAGGGGCACTGGGGGATCCTTGGGGGTCCCTCCAGCTCAGGACATTCTGGGATTCTATAAAATGAACTTTTCTGTAAAGATAAGTCATTAGATTCAGATAATCAGATAATGCCTTTTGTCCAAGTCCTTTTTAGATATGGACAGTGGGAACCTTTGCCACAGGGTAAGATTATTAACTTCCAAGTTAACACTTCTCATTTTTTTATTACCATGTGACCTTGCCTTAGTCCTCCGCAGAAGAGCAAAACAAAAAATAAACAAACAAGAAAAATCACATCATCAAAAGAACCCAACAACCAAGAACCTACCAAACCCCACCCCACGTCAGCCTGAAGTGCTGCTTGCACACCACAAATGAAAAACTTGAAAATGCTCAAGGTACCACTGAGGAAAAAAACCCCAAAGCAATCCTAAACTCCTGCAAGCAGAACCTCTGAAATTAACAGTTTTCTGTGCTGCCTCTGGAACTGTGCTCACCCAGCACACTGCAGTCACCTGTGTTTCAACTCCCAAAAGTGAGAAATGCTGTAATTACAGCCTTCATCACCTCACCAGCCCTCCATAGTCAGAAATTTTACAGCAAGGACCAGTCCCACAAGAGGGGACACTCAGATGTGACTTTTTAGCATTAAAAAAAATCTAGTAATTTATTCAAGATCTGAAATTGCCATATCAAAATCCCTTAACCTTTGCAAGGCTGCACTGTAAGTGCCTATACTTTAAAACAACAAATCATCTTTGGACTGAACAGTTCATCACAGATCTGTTTTGTAATAAATGTTCTTTCAAAATAATCCTGAAAACCAACCCAAAGCACAAACTGCTTCTATCAGCTTTGGTACTAGGAACAGCTCAGTGGAACAGATAGCTATAAAATAATACAAAATGTATAGACAATATAGAACCATATTCTGTAAATATAGAATATAATTCCATATTCATATATTCCATATTCCAAATATATATAATTTAATTCCTATACAGAATTATATAAACATGTATATGTACACATATGGAAAATACTTATCTGTTTCAGAAGTAGAAAGAAAAAACTCCACCTTTTCCCCATAACAATGCTTACATACAACAACCAGCCCAATTTTTTAAATTATGTATTTCTCTGGCCACCTCTGGATGTAAAATCACAGCAGAGAAAATATTTAACCAATTCACAGCAAACACACAACTTGTCAGAGGAGCAGCTCCAAGAAGCACATTTTCACCTCTAGAAAACTGATTTTAGACACAGTCACAACCTTCTTACCAAGCACAGATGTGCCAAAGGGAGTTTTATTACCTGGGTTGCACTGCAGCTCTGTCCCGAGGGCTCCGGAGAGCACTTCCTCTATTTTCTGCACTATCTGATCACTCTGACAACTCCCAGCAGCTCCAGAGGCTTCAGAAGGCCCAGCTTGCTCAGCTGGGATCGTGTCACCATTGGGCTGGCCTTCCACCTTTGCACTAACCAAAAACAAAACAAAACAAAAAAAACGAACAAAAAAACCCCAACTTAATACAAGTGTTTTTCAACATTTTTTTTATATTTTTTGTCATTCACATACATTTATTATATCCAGCCCTTCAGACCAGAATTCCAGCCTCCTGTAAAAACCATGTTCTCCGGGAAAAGTCTGCCTTTGGATTAATTTTCACTTATTCAGCCCGGACACTCTGTGACTACTAAGGCTGAGACGCAAAGGGGAAAAAAAACCACATTCTGGAATGTGCCACATCCCCGTGCTCGTACGACTTTTTAGGGGTTTTCTCCACAAAATAAATACACACAATGAGCTCTCTTTCAGCTTTTCCATGCTCTTTCCAAGGTTTTCCTTCTTTTACGAGATAAACTCGGCGAATTTAGCCGTAAATAAGACAATCCATACAGGTGCCTGCCCCGACTTAAGGACAGCACCGAAACCAGGTGCACTTCCCCCCACCGTCTTCTCTCGGCCCCAGGGCCGTGTCTCCCTCAGGGCGCCCTCACGGCCGCGACCCCCCCCGCCCCGCCATGTTGCCGCCGTCTCGACCCTCAGGCCGCGGCCCGTCTCTCTCCGCCCCGCGCCCTTCCCCGCCGCTCCCCACCGCCCCGTTACCCGCTGTGCTGCTGCTGCTGCTCCTCCTGGATCTCCCGGAATTTGCTGACCACAAAGGACCGAAGGATCTGCTCGATATTCGTCGCCATGACACCCCCCCTTCCTTCCTGCCCCGACGCGAGGCCTCCAACATCCCACAGTGCACCGCGGCCCGGGGCGCGCGCTGACGTCCCCGCAGCAAACCCCCTCGCGATTGGCTGCGTTCGCTGTAAGCCCTCTCGCCATTGGCCGAAGCGGCGTGTGGCTGCGAGCGGCCGCTCTAGCGCGGCGCACGGGCCATAGAGCAGCGGCGGGTTCCGGCGGGGGGGAGGGAGGTCTCGTGTCCCCTCAGCCGCCGCCGCCATGTTGTGGCGCTCCCGCCACCCCCCCCGCACTCCGCGCCTGCCGCCGCGGGCGCCGGCAGAGCAGCCCCGAGCGTGTCCCCGTGGCCCGGTGAAAGCATTAAACCAGTCCCCGGCGCCCCGCGCCCACACCGCCGCCTTGCACAGACCCCTTCCCCAGGCAGACACACCGCCCCGCCGCCGCCACCGCTCGCGGCCCCCCTCGCGCCCCGTACGCCGCGTCCGAGCCCCCGCGGCCTCGCGGAGGGCAGGAAAAGGCACCACGGCGGCCGTGCCCGCCGGTGCGGTCCCCCCGCGCTCCCGCCCACCCTTCCCCGGCGCCGCTGGAGTCCCCGCGGCGGCCGCTGCTTACCCGGCTGAGGCCATGGCGGGCTGAGGCGCGGCGCCGGCGGGTGCGATCGGGAGCGATTCCATCGGTGCCCATGGAGCGGGGCCGAGCCCCGCGTGTGCTCCGGGCGGGCGGCGACTCTCAGGGGGCCCTGCCCGCACACGGGCGGTGCTGCTGCTGCTGCTGCATCACCACGGGGCCCTCAGCCCCGGCTCCATGCGAGAGGCGCCCGCCCGCGCTCCCTCCCTCCCCCTCCGCCCGGCGGTGACACGCACATGTGCTCCGGGGGCTGGCGGCGGGGCCGCGAAAATTAAAGGAACAAAGAGGGAAAACCAAAGGGAGGTGGATAAATAAAGTGCGCCTTTTGCCCGTCTGGAAAGCCGGAGCTTTTCTGGCGGTGATGGAACGCGCCGAAATGAGTTTGTCCAGAGTACAGCCACCCTAGGGACCCCCTCAGTGCTGCCCCTGATGCCTTAATCAAATCAAATTTTAATTATATGGGTGTTCAAACAGGCTGTAAAATCGAATACTCCTACGGCTGGAAGACTTCCCGCACACAGTTTCTGTAGTGGTAACTTAGGGTAATTAGTTGACCTGAAATAAATTTAAAATACTTCCAAACCTGATCTGGTGAGTGGCATCCTTGCTCATGGTAATCACTACATGGTCTTTAAGCCATCCTGGGATTCTATGAAAACCCAAGTAAAACTGTTTAATTGCTGCTGGGGCCTAAAAATTTTTAACAATACTATTTAATAACCATTTGCAAGACCCCTTAAAAGCAGCATCATTCTTCACTATGTCCTGCTGATCTGCCTTAATATTGACTTTGAAGGAAAAAATTAATCAGAGACTTGGATCAACTTGCTTACTTTTATGTCACACTTGATTTATTCCTTTTTAAGTATAAAGTAGTTACAGTTAAGAAGTCCTTATACCTGGTTCATGCCATGCTCAGATTAATATATGTTAGATTTTCTGGTAGAACACTATGTCATATTTGATATCAAAGTAAAGACTTAAAATGTTTCACTTGAACAATTTCAGACATATTTGGATTCAGCTGATGCAAATGGCCTTGTCTCGATCAGGCATGTCAAAAACATGAAGAAAGGTGCCCCAAAAACGCCAGAGGACTTTAATGTCTGCTGCATGTTTCTCACTGACTCCTTATAAACAAAACTAATGTGATAATTACAAAAAGTCCCTTTTTTTGAGGATCCACAGCCCTACAGGAAAAATAACTGTTCTTGCTCTCTCTGTCTCTGCTTGCTGAATAAACTTCCTTTTATTTAAATTCTTTTATTTGGTTTCAGTGTCAGGTAGTTTTCAGATTAATTAAATTTTTCACTTTCATCTTGTCAAGATCAGTGATTGTTGCTGGTAATGTTCAATTAGTAACATTAAAAGACTTTAGTAATAATAGTTCTGCTACAATCATCAATGCTTAGAGCGTTTCTTCATGCAACTCTTTCCTTTCAAAGAAGGAGTCTGGGGTGTGCTTAAATATGCAAAGAAATAACATTAAGCCTTATTTCCTAAGGTATTTTACAAACAGTGATGTTTTCACATTACAGCAATTGAAGGGAGGAAAACTGTGGTTCAAATCTTGTTTTATTAATAGTATTGTAGCACAATTGTAATGCTAAATTAGACTAAACGTTGCCCAATACTCTTTGGTTTCATAGAGCAGAAAGTTCAAATGTGGGAGAAACTAAGGAGTTGCTCCTATGTGGTATTTCAAGGGATGTGGAGACAAAATCCACCTTTGCACAGCCCTCACAGACCACCACCCTCAGCCCCTGAGGCAACTGCCTGACGCATAAAATAACAACAACCTACTCATCCCTAAAGTCTTTCGGCCGCTTCTCCCCCTTTCCCCACCCGCCTCATATTCCTAGACTTGAGGAATTTCTGTGCCAAAGGGAACTCCGGGTGGCCCTGTCGCGACATTGCTGACACGCTCTCGTCCCTCCTCCCGCGCCGGTGCCGCGATGCTCGCTGGGTGCTGTAGTTCCATGCGTGGCGGAGGATCCTTCCCGCTCTCGAATCCCCCCCTGGAGCACAGTAAGTCACCGAACCGCGTTGGAACCGTGCAGGGCCGCGGCTCGCTCGGGGTGTGTGGCTGCCGGTGCCCCCGCGCTGCCCGGGCTGGGCTGGGGGCGCGGGGGGCGGCCCGGGGACATGTGCTCCCGTGCCCGCGCCGTAACATGGCGGGGCAGCCCTCACGGCATCCCCGCTCTTCAGGGCAAATTCACTCACGGCATGGCCCTCGCGGCACCCCCCTCATGGCATCCCTGTCGTGGCTTGGCTCTCGTGGCAATCCCATCATGGCAATGCCCTCATGGCTTGGCCCTCACAGCATAGCCCTCATACAGTACGCTCAGGGCTTGACCCTCACGGCACCCCCCTCACGGCAGTCCCCTCATGGCATGGCCTCACAGCATAGCCCTCATGGCAGTACCCTCAGGGCATGGCCCTCACGGCGTCCCTTTCAGAGCAGATGCCCTCAAGGCTTGACCCTCATGGCAATCCCCTCACAGCGATCCCCTCATGGCAATCTCCTCATTGCAGTCCCCTCATGGCATGGCCTCACAGCATAACCCCCACAGCAGTACCCTCAGGGCATGGCCCTCACGGCATCCCCTTCATGGCAGATCCTCTCCCGGCATGGCCCTCATGGCATCCCCATCACAGCTTGGCCCTCATAGCAATCCCCTCACGGCTTGGCCTTCACAGCCAAAGTGGTGAAATATTTGCTTGAAGTAAATACTCAACTTCCAACCTCCCTGGTTTTGGACTTTGATTCACTTGGATTCTTTCCCTGCTGTTTGCAAAGCTGGGGGCTTACCAGCTTTTTAAGCATTCTTTTTATCCAGTAGATATTGGAATTAATGAGCAGAGTTAATACTTATGCCTCTATTTTGTGTATATAGCTGAAAGGGTAACACAGAAAGTGCATTTCAAGGGTATTTCTCCCCCTTGTCATGGTACAAAACACTGAGCATCCTACATTGCTTGAGGTGTCAAATTTAGTACTATGGGGGTGGTTGTAAAAGTTTATGATCTTATTTATTTTTAGCAGCAAATCTTGAGGGAATGTTTTCCCTAGAAAAATGCCAAATCCAGCTGTTTGGAGTATCATACCTGGACATAAGGGGCCTGTCTTGCAGAGCTTCAGCTTGGAACATGAAAGATACATATAATAATGACTTTTCTTCTATTTTGTTTTCTACACCACACTGAATGACAGGAGGTGAAAGAAGACGATCTTTAAGCTCCCTTCCAACTCAAACCTTTCATATTATATATAGCCAGGTGAGAGATAGGATTTTTTTCTAAATAGAACACATGAGCAAAAAAAAGCTTATTTAACCCAAAACTCTAACTGAAAATCATAATTGCCACCAGATTTTGGAAGCCTCTAAGCTACTTAAGCAGCTCTTCATGTATTGAAGCCTGAGGAAGTGAAAAGTTTTTTAAGGCTGTGTTTTTTTCCTTCAGGATGAGCCTAATCCTGCCCCAGTCTAAACTTGCAATTCCCTCATAAGATTCTGGCCATTCTGCTGATTTGGTTGCCATGGCTGTTTTTTGTTGTGCTTCAGAGCTGCCTGCACGCTTGGCACAGTGAATTCCCTCTGGAAACGGAGCCACACAGGACAAAAATGCAGGAAGAGGTGGATGTCTTCCCCTCCCCAGCCCCCGGTTTCCTGGTGTGTCTCTCCCTGGGACAAGGAGCAGGCTGGGGCAGGAGGTGGGATTTGGAATGCAAACTTGCAGCCACCGAGTGTGTCCTGGTCACTCCATCCATCGGGATGATCCAAGGGCACAGCTGGGCTTGCTCTCTTCACCCTCCCTGGCTGCCTTGTGCTGCTGCTTCCCTTGTCCTCACTGTGGTGATCCTTCATCCCTCAGGGAGTTAGCTCAGCTCGCTAAGCTGGGAGTATTTCCTTTATATATCCATACAGACATATTTACTGTGCTGCACTGGTTACCATCATGGTGTCAGCTTTCCAGCATTGTTTTCCTGATCCGAGTGACCACACTCCCTTGGCACAGGCAGGAGGGAGAGGAGAGGAGAGCCTGGAGGGGGAGAGGTTGGTGGGACCAATGGGGAGCTGCCCCAGGCATGGGCAGCTCAGCCCCGTGTGCACCCGCAGTCGCTGAACCTGCAGCTTGCGCATCCCGAGCCTGAACAGGGGCCAGCAGCTGGCAGAGATTCCCTGGGAAGGCCGGCTCGGAGCTCTCCTGCTGTATGCCGAGCTCTGGGAGCGCTCAGAATGTGCAGTGGGCTCCTAAGGAGAGACTCAAACCATGGGTTAGTTCAGGGAGCACAAGAGCTGGTTCAGCTCACAGGGGTTTGGGGCCACCCAGCCTGGCTGTGGGTGAGTTTGGGAGCAGAGTGAAGGATGACAATTTGGATCCTATAGGAGGGAATTGAAGTTGAGGGGAGAAAGTTTCAAGTTTGAAATTGGGAGGAGGAAGTTGCAAGTTTTGGCTTCTCCAATCCCTTCTATTGACTTTTTTATCCCATTACAAGTCTATGAAAAAACCCCTGAAACTCATAAACAGCTCAGACTGCTGGGATCAGAAACACACAGCCCTCAGTAGGGTGGGAACTGCACAGCATTCCCAGTTTGGGCTTTTTCCTGTCTCCTATGAGAATTCATTTTTTTCTTCTCCTGCCTGACTGCAAGAGGAAGAATGAACCTTGTCCTTTAGTCCAAAGCCAAGTGATGAGAGCTCCTCTCCAGGGGCTGGGGGTTGTGGATTTGAACCTTCACAGTGACACTGAGCTTGGGGCTGCAGTGTTTGGGAAAGTGCTGTCACTGCTGGGCACTTTTTCTGACTCAGCTCTAGGAAGGGTAGGAGTTCATTGCATCCCAGGCTGGTTTGGGTTGGAAGGGACCTCAGAACTCATCCAGCTCCTTGCTCTGCTGAGGGACACTCTCCACTAGACCAGGTTGCTCCAAGCCCCATCCAAGCTGGCCCTGAATTAAGACACTCTGGGCAAGGACCACATCTTTGATCTAAAGAAACTCAAATGCCTGCATCAGTTTTCCTGAATCCCAGTGTTGGGAATCAAATATACAGAGGGGCGCAGAGGAAACCAACAGCACTGGAGCTTAATTAAAAAGAAAAAAAATACACTGACTGAAGTGAGCTTCAGTCAGAGCCTTTGCTGTTTGTGCTGGAGTGCAGAGATCTGATTGTAGTTGCACCTTTCCTGCTGTAGTTTGAGGTGAGGTGATAAGGCACTGCCTTATTAAAATACTCCACCCAGATTGAATATTTAGATATCTTGCATGACACTGGAGAATAAATTGCTTAAGCAGTTAATGTTTTCTTACAGAGTTTTGTTCATAAATGCAGCCAGGGAGCTGAGTGTAACCCCCAGGTGTGTGCACAGGGTAAGTTTGGGAAGGTCAGTGGCTCCTGTCCCTAGGAAGGGACAGGGGAAGGACAGCACCTGAGTAGCCTCCTGTCACTGCTCCCTGTGTTTGGAGCCTCCCTGTGCAGGAATCGGGATGGGAAAAGCTCTCAGGACTGTGGGGTTTGCCTCCCTCACTTGATTTTCTCTGCTCCACAGGCCCTGGTCACGAGGAAGAGTTCCCTGGTTTGTTGGTGAGCCCCAGCTGCCTTCCTGCAGTGAGGATAAAGGTCTCCAGGCTGATGCTCCTCCTTGCTGACTTTGTCCTGGCATCCTCGGGGATAAGCTCTGGGAATCTCCTTGTCTTCACTCTGTCCTTGCCTCCTCTCCCCCGATACACGGAGTGATTAACTCATTTCTTCTTTCCTCTTCTCACTTCATATAAGGATCTAACAGCAGACCCTCTCCTGAAATGTCCCTTATCTTCATTTTAAAACATCTTTTAAACAAACATCTCCTCCTTCTTTACCAAAGCAGACAATGGTTGCAGAAGGTAATGACATCCTGTGGTTTGGAATCTTTAAGGATTTCACATGTTGCTTCCAAAATGCCTGGGGGTGTGATAATCCTCACAGAGTAAATATCTACCTTGTGATTGGCTTTAGGTCTTTTGAGAACAAATTTTTGACTACTGGATCAGTGACAAAAATAAAAAGGAATGTTGCCTCTTGGGATCTTTATTTTTGAAGTGAGGTGCTGCTGGGCAGCAGAGGGGCCTCCATGACATTTTGAGTGTCAGTGTAAAACAGAGGCTGCCATGGCTACATCTGAGCCTTCCTAAACTGGCACTGCCACCACAAGTTCTTCTCAAGCCACATTCCTAAATAAAAGTTGCTAGGATACCATAGTGGGATGCACAAATAACACCGAGCTTCAAAACAAATGTGTGAAACTTAATTTGCACTCACATTTTGATATCAAGTGATTAACAATATCAGGCATGGCTTGTTGTATTTACTGCTCCCATAGAAAGCTGTACGTGATGAATTTTTCCAGATGACAATAGTACCAGAGCATGCTGCCTCAGGGAGGAAAAGGAGGTGACTCTTGAGTGAGTTGCCATCGTGGTGAGTCCCTCGAGGTGGCCACAGTGTCACTGGGTCTTCAGGCAGTGCTGATCAGCAGTGAAGGCTTGGTGGAGTGTGAATTTCTTAAGGGCCTTAAGCTGGAGGAGAGCAGGGCTGGATGGGATCTTGGGCAGGAATTGTTCCCTGGCAGGGTGGGCAGGGGCTGGGATGGAATTGCCAGAGCAGCTGGGGCTGCCCCTGGATCCCTGGCAGTGCCCAAGGCCAGGCTGGACATTGGGAGCACCTGGGACAGTGGGAGGTGTCCCTGCCGTGGCAGGGCTGGGCTTTGAGGTCTCTTCCAACCCAAACCATTCCATGATAATTTGCATCATACCCCTTATTTATCACACTGTTGATTACATAGACTAATTTTTATTTATTGCAAAACCGTAGATCCTGATTTTTATATATAAAGAGAATGTTCACAAGCTTATTAATAAACAGTTTTTAACTGAGAAAAAAAAAATACCTGGTATGGGGCAGAATTTATTTTGCTGTTTAGAAACAACAGGATGAGCTTCTCCTGTCCTGCACAGTTTTTGCCTCTCACTCCTCCAGCAATTGTAGGGAAGCTTCTGTCCCCTGTTCCCAGCTGGAATGGCCGGAGTTCCCTGACCATTGGCTGGCTGTGGGGTCATCAGTGGGGCGGGAATGTCGGGGCAGGGACATTTTAACCAGGGGCTGCCAATCTCTGCTCTCTTTGTGCCTCTGAGCTCCTGAGTCCTGCTCTCCTCAGCCTGGTACACATAGCACAGAGTGAGTAGGGGCTCCCTTGGGTTTAAATAATCCTGGTTTGAAGTTTTAACTTAATTAAATTTTTAAATATTTTTTTAACATTTTAAAAGTTAAAAGTTTTAAATTTTTTTTTTTTTCAGAAAACAATGATGTGTATAGTTCAACTTATTATTGATAAAATTTGCCTTAAAAAATACTGTTTAGTGCCCACTGGCTCTGGACACCGCTGGCAGTGCTCTTTTAACTTCAAGGAGACAGCTGCCTGCTGTGTGATAAATGTTCTTCTACCTTACTGTGATATTGCTGTCTTTATCTAATTCACCCCTCTGTTGTATGCCTCATTCTTTTCTTCTTGCTTGAGTTGTAATATAAAAGAGTTGAGCATAATGTGGTTTCCCAAACAACTGCACCATAACTTACAATTTTTAGCCTGACCTGAGCTTTTTTATTGCAAGTAATCATAGAGTTTTATATTTAAAATATGTCTGTAACATTGCAATATTTGGCTCTAGGCTGGATTAGAAACCAATTGGTCTTCCCCAGCATGAAACTACCATTAAATGTTAATTCTGGTGTGTTTAGTTGATAGCAAACAACTCAGAGTTAATTTTCTGTATTTTATCCTTCTATCCACATTTATTTTTGACTTAATTCTGTCAGGATGTTTTGCCTAATCCAGATATTTTGCTTCATCAGGGCAGCTTTAGTCAAGTCAAGCTGTAGCAGCTGATGTGAGGGAAAGGCACATCCCTGCCTTATCTGAAAGTCTGCTTTGGATCATTTTTGCTTTTCTCTTAGAAATCTTCTGGGCTTTGTTTTGGGTTTTTTTATATATCTTTTCAAGATATATTTTGTGTTGTCATCCTCTCTTGCCCTGCAGAGGGGGGGCTCTGGGCTCACCTGGGGCACTGGACACGTGCGGGTCAGTGACCGGCTGTGTGAAGAGGGTGACCCTGATGTGTGTTGCGTGTGCTGGGATTACATCAGGGACACTCCTGGCTTTCTGTCCTAAACTCTTCTCTGGGCTCTGTTCTTCCCCCCAGCACAGGGAGAGTGGGAGGTGATTCCCTACAGCCTCTGCTCTGGGGCCAGCCTGGGAGAGCTGGGGGTGCTCAGCTGGCCAGGAGAAGCTCCAGGGAGAGCTCAGAGCCCCTTGCAGGGCCTGAAGGGGCTCCAGGAGAGCTGGAGAGGGACTGGGGCCAAGGGCTGCAGGGCCAGGAGCCAGGGAATGGCTTCAGAGTAGGATTTGATGGGATCTTGGGCAGGAATTGTTCCCTGGCAGGGTGGGCAGGGGCTGGGATGGAATTGCCAGAGCAGCTGGGGCTGCCCCTGGATCCCTGGCAGTGCCCAAGGCCAGGCTGGACATTGGGAGCTCCTGGGACAGTGGGAGGTGTCCCTGCCATGGCAGGGGGGTTGGAATGGCATGAGCTTTAAGGTCCCTCCAACCCAACCCAACCCAGACTATCATTTTAGCTCCAAATAAGGACATACATAACCAGTTTATAAGTTACATCCTCTTTCCTTTCTTTCTTTACTGTTTTCTGAATTCTAGTGGATTTTGTCATTGCAAGTGAACTCTTCCATCAGTAAATATGTGGAGAGTGTACAGAGCAGTAAATCTCAGAGAGCAGAGGCTTCCAGAGCAGCTCAGGGAACACGTTGTACTTTTGCTGTGAGCCCCACGTGTGTAAGCTGTGTGTGCACACCCAGGCAGTGACATGGTTATCCCTGCACCCACTGGCCAGCAGAATGTCCATGTGCTTTTCCAGACCTCACTGGAATGGGACAGTGGAGTGGATACCCCATACTACCTCGTCTGAGTGAACTCCTTTATTAATTCCACCTGTTGCTGGCCCTGTGGTTGTTCTTTCCAAGGAAACCCAGAGCTGGAAGTTACTTCCTTGTCTCATTGCTTGAAGCCTTTCCTTGCCATGAGGTGTTCAGAGCTTTTCAGTCATTGCCTCTAAAATCTCTTGAATGGCCCCATCCAGCTCCAAACACTCTGTGTTCATACAGTGGCTGCATTAGAAGGGCTTTGACCTTTGCAGGTTTGGATTCTCCAAGGAATTGTTGCTCAGAGAAGCTGTGGACTCCCTATCCCTGTCCCAGGCCAGGCTGGACACTGGGCTTGGAGCAGCCTGGGACAGTGGAAGGTGTCCCTGCCATGGCAGGGCTGGCTCTGGATGGGCTTTAAGACCCCTTCCAACCCAAACCCTTCAGGAAGTCTGTGATTCTCTAGGTTGCAAATCCCAGCCTGGTTACTCATCAGGGTTTTTCCTCTATCCCAGTTTTCTGTATAAGTGGGAGCAATTTCCAATCAAACCCAGGATAGTTTTCCTGTCAGGTTCCTGACAGGCGGTTCAGCCTTGGAAGTTTAGTGTGTATCACATCTGATGAAGTTCTCCAGCACTTCATGGTCCCTGAAGCTCTTGTTTTCCCCACTTTCCCCAGCTAATTCCAGCTGTTTTCCTTTGTCCTGCTTTCCTGCAGGGCCATGGCTGAGCGGGTGCTGGTGATCGGCAGCGGAGGCAGGGAACACGCCCTGGCCTGGAAGTTGGCCCAGTCCCCGCAGGTCAAACACGTGTTTGTGGCTCCAGGAAATGCAGGGACAGCTGACAACGGAAAAATCTCCAATTCAGGTAAAACCAAAAAAAATACCATTTTTAAATTTGATAATTCAACCGAGATGTTGCTGAGTGAGCTGAAATCACAGCTGGTAGTGTGAAAGGATGATGATGATAATGAAATAATAATAATGATGATGGATTACTATTTTTCAAGGTTTTGGGCATATGAAATAGATTTTAGATGCAGTTAAGAGGAAAAAAAAAGCCAAAACCTGAGCAAAGCCTTGTGTAAGTTGTGTAATTAATTTTATAAGATCTCAGCTGTGAAATCTCATTCTTTAGGTTTGGGTTTGGAGGATTCAGCCAGAGCTGTTCCTCTGGAAATTCAGCTCAGGATAATTGCTGTGGCTGCCACCTAAATTCCCTCTTGTGCTCTCAGAAGTGTGTCGAAACCCCATGATCCCCACAACCTGTGACAAGGACACTTTGTCACTGTGAACATAAATTCATTCCTTTGTCTTGGTGACCTTAAGAAATCAAGGTTATCTTCAAATGTTTCTCTCTCTGTGTACTGACTGCTGGGTTGGAGCTCTTTAATATATTAAGCTCTGACTTGCTGCAATTGAAACTTTTCATAGTTATTAGTTTGAAGAAATCAAGCTTCAGATGTTGCAAATTGAGCATCCAGAATTTTGAGCTGCATTTCAAAAAAGTGTGGTCTGAGGTGCTGGCACGCAGGGAATCAGTGCAGACCACAGAGATTCCTGTGTCCTTTACAGAACAGATCCTGATTTAGGGGCTTTAACTCGCCTGAGACTTCAGTTTTCCCTTTGGAACATGTGATAAGGTGTGGAATTCAAGTTAAGACAGGGTGCATGTGAATGTGGATCAGACACATCCATTTTCTGCACTTGTGCTGGTGTGGGAGTAGCTTTGCGTGTTGCTGTCTCATGGGGAAACGTGAGTGCTGCCAGGTTCTTGTACAGCAGGTAATTATTGAATAGAATTCCATTGGAATGCTTAATTACAGGCTTTTGAAACAACTTGGTCCATCATTTCTTTGACCAGTCACAGCATCATGAGTGAGCTTCTCCTCACTCCAGTTTTTTGCTCTGTTTGGCCTCTGAAGAGCTTGACAAGACCAGAAAGTCAAAAAAAACCCTTTACCCTTGTGCTGAATGGGTTCAGTGCCAGGCTGCAGGGCCTGTGGAATGGGAATTCCAGCATTTTTTTTCAAGCTGTGCCTTTTTGAACTCCCCTCTGTTTTTTTCTCTCTTTCATCCCATTAAAAACACTGCACCAGTAGGTGGAAAATGCTTGATCTCAAGCCAGGTCCATG
Source organism: Pseudopodoces humilis (assembly GCF_049639895.1). Lineage (NCBI taxonomy): Eukaryota > Metazoa > Chordata > Aves > Passeriformes > Paridae > Pseudopodoces > Pseudopodoces humilis. The sequence continues at coordinate 930,488 of NC_142201.1, forward strand.
AAATCTCTCCCATGTGGAATAAATGGTTTTGTTCTGTAGATGGACTCACCTGTGCTTTGGGAGAGAAATCTTCACCACCCCAGGAAGAACCTAGAATTTATGAAGAGTTTGACTTGTGTGGGTTTTTAAGGAAAGAATTTGTCTCACCTATTCAGGAATTCCAGTGCTGTCACTGGGGCCTTGATTTAACTCAGGGTGGAAAATGTGGAACAGCTTTACAGCAGCACATGAGCCCTGTTATGTTGTGTGGGAAACAATACTTGGGATATCTGGGAATCTCCTTCCCTGGTTTCTGGTTTGTTTTTTTTTTTGCTATAATCAAGATTTGGCTCTGTAAGTTTGTCCTCCCTTCGTGGTCATGGAATTGCCTTTAATTAGGATTGAAGCTCTGGGTCTTGGGTGATTACTGAAATATGAAAAGGTGAGCTGAAAATTACAAATAACCTTAAATCTTTCAAACTTAGTCTGTACTCAAGTAAGAAAAATATTTTTTGTGCTTGATGTGAGCTGGTTCCCAGCAATAAAGTGGGATTTAGGTTGGGTGCCTAAATACAGGTTTATATTTAATTTAGGTGGATTATCAGGGCAGTTTTGGTGCAGAAGTACAGACAATGGCTTGCTGAATGCATTAGTGTGCCTGTGAATGGACTTCACCATCCTGACATCTCCTTCTGTCACATTTTACCTCTCAGTGTAACTTGTGCTCTTAAATTTAAGCTCCACCCTTGAAATCCTTGGTGCAGGGTCTTCCTGTCTGGTTCCAGAGGAATGTTCAGCTGTTGTTTCAAGCAGTCAAACACAGCTACAGAAATGTCCCCTTTCAGTCAACAACCCGAGAACGATGGCACTTGGGGGGAAAGTTAAAATCACGGAAAACAACATGATTTTTTCCTCCTTGTTTGTCCTTAGGACATTTCTCCATCCTGTAAATTTTGTGCCACACTCACTGTTCATATCATGAGATCAAACCTGCAGCAAAGAAGTTTGGGGTGAATTCCAGGCTCTCCTGCTTGGAGAGGGACGGGAGTATCTGGAGTGCTGAGACAAGGGGGAATGGCTTCCCACTGCCCGAGGGCAGGGTTGGATGGGATATTGGGAAGGAATCCTTCCCTGGGAAGAGAGGAGGCTCTGGCACAGGTGTGTTGTGCTTGTGGGTGAGCTAGCAGTCAACTGGCATCAACTGCACACAGATGTCAAATGCCTTTGTTGGTGGAACAAAATAACTGGGCTGTTAAAGAGGAGCCAAGGAGGTGATTTTTATTTGTGTTCTGTCTGGGTGTTCCCCCACCTCACTTGAATAGGGTAAACCTATAACCAAAATGTAGATTCTGTTGTGGAATCAGGAAATTTTGTGGGCAGGAATTGTTCCCTGGGAGGGAAGAAAATTCCCAGAGCAGCTGGATCCCTGGCAGTGCCCAAGGCCAGGCTGGACATTGGGAGCTCCTGGGACAGTGGGAGGTGTCCCTGCCATGGCAGGGGTGGGAATGGGTGGGCTCTGAGGTCCCTCCCAGCCCAAACAAGTCTGGGGTTCAATGCTTCCATGAATTTATTCATCCAGGGTAAGGGAGCACAGTGGGCACTGACCAAAGTCCTGTCACCTCCTTCCTCCCATCACTCCCCAGAATTTGGCTGGAGGAGACCATCAGCTCCCGGTGTAATTCCAGTCTTCTGCCATGGCCTAAGGAAAGGACAAGAGAAAATGGCCCTAAATTACACTAGGGAAGGGTCAGATTGGAGATTGGAAAATATTTTTCTCTATAAGAGTGGTCAGACCTTGGGATGAGCTGCCCAGGGAGGTTTGGAGTCGCTGTCCCTGGGAGTGTCCCAGAGGAGTCTGGATGTGGCCCCTGGGGACAGGGTTTGGGGTGATGCTGCTGCTGGGGTTGGGTGGGACTGGATGGTCCTGAAGGGCTCCTCCAGCCCTGGTGATCCTGGGATTCTGTTCTCCCTTTGCCAGCACCGTGCCCTGGTGTGTGCAGTCTCCTCCCTGCACAAGCAGCCAATCCACACTGGCCTCCTCTCTTTTCTGGCTCTCTGGATCCGTGTTTCCATCCTCTGCAGACCTTGGCTTTATTTATTCATGATAAAAGCCGTGGAATTGCAGGGTCTTTGCGTAACTTTTGTATCATGAGATTGACATTATTGTCTTTGGTGGAGGATGTTTCTTTTGTTTGCACAGTTTGGGGCATTCCAAGTGTCATCACACTGAATGTTTGTTTTTGGAAAGATAATGGTTGTAACAGCCTGAGCCCACATGCCCTCAGCCATAATGACAGCACAGTGTCCTTCTTAATTAAGTTCACCATAATGTAAAAAAAAATAGTTCTGCTTCCCCTTGCTTTCAAAGGGCTCAGTTTAGTGCAATTTTTAGGTGGCACTACAGAAAGAAAGAAAAAAGAAAAAGGATGAGTTGGAATTCTACCACCAGCCATTTGTTTCATCCCCAACACCCTCCTGGCACCAACATCTTAAAATCACAGAACTGTGGAATGGTTGTGGTTGGAAGGGACCTTAACGCCCACCCAGTGCCACCCCTTGCCATGGGCAGGGACACCTCCCACTGTCCCAGGCTACTCCAAGCCCCATCCAGCCTGGTCTTACCTCTGTAAAGCTCCATGGTGACCCTCGTCAGGGAGGAGACTTGCTGGAAAGAAAGTTATATTTTTTTCCTTTAGAATTTTTTATTTTCTTGGATTATTTGCGATGCTGCTTGGGCTAACAGGGTGTTCCTAGGGATCAGACCTGGCTGGCTGGCAGCCCAGGGGATCCCAGAGATTTTTTTTGTCACCTTCAAGAGCAAGGTGTGTTGACAGGGCTATGAAGGTGGGGAAGGGTCTGGAGGGGCCCCACGAGGTCACTGGGTCGGTTCAGCCTGGAGGAGCCTGAGGTCAGAGCTCCCCGGGGCTGCAGCTCCTCCCGAGGGGCAGCGCAGGGACAGCTCCGGGCTCTGCTCCTGCCACAGGGACAGCAGCAGGGAGCGGCTGCAGCTGGCCCAGCAGGGATTTAGGTTGGCTTTTAGGGCAAGGCTCTTCTTTCCCCAGAGGCTGCTGGCACTGCCCAGGCTCCCCAGGGAATGGGCACGGCCCCGAGGCTGCCAGAGCTCCAGGAGCATCCAGGGATGCCCAGGCTGGGCTTGTTGGGGGGTCTGGGCAGGGCAGGGAGGCACGGGGGGATCCCTGGGGGTCCCTCCAGCTCAGGACATTCCATGATTTATGACTCTGACAGTGGATGTCCAGCCAGAGCCTTTGCCTGGGGTTTGGGGCTGTGTTTTGGGTGAGTCTCTGTCAGTGTGCGCCTCACTCCTCCAGGTTCCCAGTGCCCTGGCAGCCCAGAAGGTGAGGCTGGTGAGTGTTCTGGGATAACTCAGTGCTGAGGAGCACTCATGGATGGGATCTTTTCCTGTTTTGTGTCTCCAACAGCTGTTCCAGTCAGTGACCATGCTGCTGTTGCCCAGTTCTGCAAGGACCAGGACATCAGGCTGGTGGTGGTTGGTCCCGAGGTTCCTCTTGCTGCTGGTAAGAGACACAAGCTGGAAATCACAGCCTTCAGCATTTAGGAAGAAAAGTAAATTTTAGTCCTCATCTGTGCATCATTCAGCAGTGTCTCCAGTCTGAATGGAAACAGATCCTCTGGAGCAGTTTCCCTGAAATCCAGAGTTGTTCTGAGGTGAAAAGGATTTTCTGAAGGGGCAAGAAAGTCAGTTCTGGTTTTCCCATGGAGTTTTCATCTTTTGAAATAATTATAATTTGAGTCTTGGTAAAAAAACGTAATTATAAAAATGCTGGTAGTTTTTCTGCTTAAACATTTTGGCATCTTCATCAAAGACTTATGTTGACCTTTTAACTCAAAAGGTGTCCTAAACCAGGGAGGGATTGTCATCTCTTCCCAAACCCAGCACAGCCTGAGGGCCTGCAGTGGTGCAGGGTTACCTGCTCCTGGTTCCACTGAGGAAAACAGGCACTGCAGACACAGATGACTTCTTGTTCCTGGCATTCTTGCTCCAAGGAATCAGTGCAGCCCTGGACATGGCTGGCCTGACTCCCAGAAATCATCTGGAGGTTTATAACATGTTTTGTGTTTAGGAATTGTGGATGACTTGACAGCAGCTGGGATCAAGTGCTTTGGCCCCACAGCAAAGGCAGCTCAGCTGGAGTCCAGTAAGAGCTTTACCAAAGCCTTTCTGGATCGTCACGAGATCCCCACTGCCAGATGGAAATCCTTCACTGATCCCAAAGCAGCATGTGCCTTTATCAACAGGTACAATTCTTGTCATTTTAGACATTTTCTTACTGACAGTGTGCTGGATATCCAGTGATTGCTCATCTATCAATGCCTTTGGGATAGAACATCTGCGAAGGTTTCAAAGGGTCACCTACCGTGATTCTCTCAAACTGCTGCAAGTCTGAGAAAAAAATGGTTCCTCCTGCTCTAAAATGAAATGAAAGTTCAGTGTTCAGATCACAGGATAATGTAGGACAAGCTTTTGTGGCTTTTTTGTCAGTCTGCCTGCTGGGGAAAGGCAGGGAGCAGCCCAGAGCCATCTGTGCTGGCTTCTTTTTCTTTTTCTCCACTAAAAAAAAATCTGGAGAATTGCTCCAACTGAACTGATGATCTGCTCATCACAGAACAACCCAGGTGACCACAGATGATACAAGAGGAAATTCCCAAATGGAAAGCAGTAATGAACAGTCAGGAAATTCCCTGGTGGGGAAAAGAAGGAGGATCCTTTTTCAGGCAGAGCATAATGAGAGGAACCTGGTGTGATTTGTGTGTTACTCAATAAGGTTGCCATGAAAACTGAGAAGTACTTTGATCTTTCAACTCTTGAAATGTTCAGAATGTCCTTGCAAGGCCTGTTTATGTTGAATGTCTGTCCTGTGCCTTGGCAGTGCCACCTTCCCTGCTTTGGTTGTCAAAGCCAGTGGCCTGGCAGCTGGCAAAGGAGTCATCGTGGCATCGACCAAGGAAGAGGCCTGCAAAGCTGTCACTGAAATCATGCAGGTGAGAAGGGATGTCTCACACAAAACCAGCTCCTCACCACCTCAGAGCATCACAGATTTTCCTTATTTCATGCAATAGGAACTTGGCTGTAAGACATCAAACCTTATACCCTTTTGTTTGGCCAGCTGTGAAACTCTGTTGTATTTATTGCTTGTTCCTGTAGGCTAAAATAAAACCATTCTTCATGAAAACTCACCCTTATTTCACTTATGTATGCAATTCCTTTTTCTTTTTCACTGTTTGAGACTCCTGCAGTTCAACAGGTCCCACAGTGCAGGAACTCAGTGATTGAGGTGGATTTTTACAAGCACCATTAGGACTAAGCACAGCACTTCAATGTGCAGTCAAATTCTGCTGGGATTATTTCAAGTGAAGCTCACACTGAGGAAGGATATTTCACAAATATATTTGGAGCTTCAAGTTTTGAAGTGAGGCCAAATGAAGTAATTTTATCTGCCCAATGAGGAACACAGAGCTGAGGCTCCCAGGTCAGGCCCTCAGCTGGTGTCAGCAGCACAAGCATCCTAAAATTCCAGTGGGTCTCTGCTGATCCATGGGAGACATTATCTGACACACTTGTGCATCAAGAGTCAGAGCATGGGGGCTGCAGTCACATTTTGGGTGGTCTAAGGTCACTGGACAATTCATATCTGAACAGGGCCCAATGTCTTGTACAAAAAACCTGCAAGTTAGACATTTCTAGAGACCCCCAAAATCACCTTGGCAGTGTGGGCTGGTTGTTGTTAATTTCTTAATTACCCAGAATATGCAGTCAGTGTTCAAACATTGCACTGGGATATGAGAATCTGGCTCCCTTCCCATGTGTTGTATAAAATTGCACTTTTTTATCCAGTGAAAGTGCAGACTGGAGACTTGGCTGTCACTGCTCTTGGGGGGAATTTCAGAATGCAGAGCATGAGGAATTGCTCAGTAATCACAAATACCCTCTGCCATTTGAAAATATTCAGTAATAAATAATAATAAATAATCCTGCACTTATTTAAGAGTAAACAGAAAAGAGGAGTAGGGATTTCACATCTGCTGACATCCCTGGCAGGAGAATAGATTCGTCATCTCAAACCTGTGCTGCATTTTTGGCTGTATTAAAAATGTTTCTTGCTGCATTTTCAGTAGTTTAAAACTGAAACAGAACTAAATGAATTTTGTTTCACTGTAGGATAAGAGTTTTGGCACAGCTGGGGAAACTGTTGTTGTTGAAGAACTTCTTGAAGGAGAAGAAATTTCTGTAAGTGCATCTCACTGTAACACTTTGGTTCTACCTGTTCTAAATTGTTTGGGATTCACCAAGTGCCTTCACCTACAAAGTGGAGGATTTTATCAGTTAAATTAAAACCATGCCCTGCTTATAAATAAAACTGTGTTGGTTAGAGACAGCTGTGTGGCTTATTTTGGATCCTTCCTGGTTTAAAATTAGCACTGTAAAATGGTTTTGAGTACTGCTCCCATTAGTCCAGACAGGGAACAACGTTACCCAGTTTGAGTGCAGAACATCACCCAGTTCCAGAAGATGCCAGCAGGCTTGTTATTCTGAAGATATTGAGGATAAAAACAACTGCTATGTAAATAATTTATAAATATTTCACAACTAAATAGCTTCATCAGCAAGGAAAATGAAGTCTTGAAAGAAATGTAAGGCCTTCCTTCCAGGGAGGGGAAAAGAAGAAGTAATTTACATCAGGCAGTATTTTAATTATTTTTTATTTAAAACCTTTTGAGTGTTTCTTTTTAGTACAAATGCCGATGGTATCATTTTTCTAGGTTTTATTAATTTTTGAAGGAAGGTCACACAAAATGAGTCCCTTCTTCCTGAGGAAAAGGCAAATGCTTTGAACCCCATCAGTTATTTTATCTTATCAGGGAGGCAGAGTTTATCCTCTTAAATACCCTTTGCTCATGCTGAAAATCAACCCTATTTGCACTAATTGCATTTAATTGTAAGCACACCCAGGAATTTGAACTGCTGTCCTTGTTTTAGTGCCTGTGTTTCAGTGATGGAGTCACCATTGCTCCCATGCCCCCAGCCCAGGACCACAAGAGGCTGATGGATGGAGACGAAGGCCCCAACACAGGAGGGATGGGAGCTTATTCCCCAGCTCCTCAGGTGAGAAGGGATTGATAAGGAGGGGGAAAATGCAATAATGAGGAAGGGAAAAGGGACTGATATGGGGATGTTTTACTCCAGCTGTCACTGAAAGCCTGTGGGAATGTTTAATTCCAGCATGAGGAGCAGGAGGGAATAGGCTCTGCTGGATGCCTAAAGCAGACCTGGCCAGTAAAATCCTCAGCTCCACAAATCTCTCTAAAGAGGAGGATATCTCCACTGAATTACTTGGAATTATAAAGGGGGAAGTGTTATTTTTACAACCTTATATTTGATTGGGATTTTAGTATTATGAATGGGATTTAATTATGAAATGCTGCTCATTAGAACCAAGGGCTTAAACCCACAGTTTCATCTTGTGCCAAACAAAGCTAATGGTGAATTTTGGCTGTGGCTTGAGGTAGTTTGGGGTTTGTTTGATAGGGAACTTCTATTAGCAGAAATAGAGAGAAAAATATTAGCTTTCCATTGGAGTGAGCAAGAAACCATCCAAGAATTCTGCCTGACTCTTAAAAACACAAAACCAAGTCCTCCCTTTTTACACACTGTTTTCTAATCCTTTTTAATTAGATTTCTAAAGATTTGCTGCAGAAGATAAGAGAGACTGTTCTTCAGAAGACTGTTGATGGCATGAGGAAAGAAGGTGTCCCCTATCTGGGTATGTATAAAACTTTGGGATTTTCAATCATAAAGAGAACAACCTTTTATTTTGCTTTTTCCTCTTTGTAGCCCAACTCACACTGGAGGTTGAGGGAAACAGCTTTGATTTATTAGGAACTGGATTTGGTACCAGTGCCTTGATTCAGAGTCCATGGAAATCAACAGAGGTCATTTTGTGAACAGGGGATAATTTCTCAAGTGAGGAGAAACAGAAAGGAAAATGTTCAAAAATAAGCTGTAAAATTGTGACAGCTATTTCTGCCTGATTTATTTTTACAGTTTTTCAAATTCACTGAGCACAGGTGGCAGCCTTTTAAACCCTGTTATCAACAGATTTAAAACAAGTGAATTCCTGAGAGATTTTTTTCTATAATTTTTTTTTTTTTGTTCTAGGTGTGCTTTATGCTGGATTAATGCTCACCAAAGATGGGCCTAAAGTTCTGGAATTTAACTGCAGATTTGGTGACCCAGAGTGTCAGGTGAGTTGTTTTGTACAATCTGGCATTATGGGAGGAGTAAAATCTGTGGCCATCTACCACTGTTGTTAACCAGATTTGGGATGAATAATCAGCTAATTGCACCAAGATTTAAAATATTTAGGTTGTCTGTTCAAGGCAGAAGGTCTGAAAGGAAATTGTTCTGTTCCAGAGAGGATTTCACTAGGCTGGACTCAAATCTGGGCTGTGCAAGGGTTAGCTTGAGAAGAGCTCAGCACTTCCCTGTCTTTTCTGGAATGGATTCTGGATTTTTCCTTGTTCTCTGCTAACAAGTGGAACAAAACTCTTAATTTCTATTCTTCAGAACAAATTAGGTTCTTTGTCCTCACCCTTTCCTCCCCATATGTAATAATTCTCTTCAAGGACAGAAATTCTCTTCAAGGCTCTCACAACATACACTGTATGTATGATGTGTGAAAGTACAATATAAGGGCATATTTAATGCTGTTTTTTCAGCTGCATTAGTGTCTTTCCAAGGCCAGGAAATGCAAGATTACCTCATCTGATTTGTTGCTGTGTTTCTGCAGGTGATTCTGCCCCTGCTGAGGAGCGACCTGTACGAGGTTATGCAGGCAGTGATCAACAGGAGGTTGGCCAGCTCCATGCCAGCCTGGAAAGAGGACAGTGCAGCTGTGACTGTGGTCATGGCTAGCCAAGGCTATCCAGGGGCATATCCCAAGGGCTTGGAAATAACAGGTAAATAGAGCAGGAGAAGCTGCAGGAGGCTCATTCCTTCCCCTGGCCTCTCCCTGTTCTCTCCTGCTGCATGAAGGTGAATCGCTGGAACTGAGATTCATAGAAACTCTGGTTCTGGGTCAGCAAGAGCAGGTGAATTTTCACACATCTCAGTTTATTTTGGTGTATTTTCAGTTCTCCATGCTGTGCTTTGATACTGGCACAGCACTGATATTTAATACCTGCTGCAGTCAGGAGGGTCTGATCAGGGGTCTTGGGTCGCGTTGATGCTCAAGTTTTGTGCTCTGGGTGTCACTGAGGCATAAAAACCCAGCTGGAATCAGTTGTTGTGTGCCAGCTTAATGCCTGTTCCCACATCCCTGAGCACACAGGCAGACTTGTCTCTCCTCCAGAGGTATTTTTTACAGATTTATTCCCATTTCCCAGCAGGATCACCCTGACTTCGTCTGCGGTTTTCAGACACAAAGTGCTCCATATGTCTTCACTGAGAACGTTCTAACCAACAGCTGATCTTTTCCACAATACCCACAGGGCTTGCTAAGGCCAAGCAGCTGGGGCTGGAGGTGTTCCACGCAGGCACAGCCCTGAAGGACGGCAGGGTGGTGACCAGCGGGGGCAGAGTGCTCACGGTCACGGCCATCAAGGAGGACCTGCCCGCGGCGCTTCGGGAGGCCAACCTGGGCGTGGCTGCCATCCACTTCCAGGGGGCCATCTACAGGAGGGACATTGGCTACCGGGCCATAGCCTTCCTCAGGCAATCCAGGTAGATATTCCAAATCCCTGAAATGGGAATAGCTGGTGTGAAAAGGTTCTAAGCACATCCCTGGTTGATATTAATAACCAGTGTTGATATTCTGTGTAACTCTTGACCAGTTTTTAACGCCATCCTTGTACTCAGCCTCAGCAAGACCAGCCAAGGGAGGAATATTTTGAATGCCTGATCTCTGTTTTTACTCTCCTAAATCTGAGTTAAATTACAGTGACAAGCACACAGGAATGATCTGTGTTGCTGCAGTTAGGCCTGGTTTAGGGGAAGGTCAACTTCTGCTTCTTGGACTTTGGATCACAGCTTTTGCTCTGGGTTTGTCCAGAAGTCTGATATTTAATATCATGAAATGTGGTCACAATCCCAACCTGCCAGAGCTCCAGGAGAGCTTGGACAGCGCTGCCAGGGATGCCCAGGCTGGGCTTGTTGGGGGGTCTGGGCAGGGCAGGGGGGCACTGGGGGATCCCTGGGGGTCCCTCCAGCTCAGGACATTCTGGGATTTTATATATGAACCAAGTCCAAGCTGGCTTATTGGTTCTTTTTAGCTTTCAGAAATGGTTAAAATTCCCTTGAACCCCCTACCTTGTTGGGTTTTACATTTTACTGGGATAGCTGCCTAACAACAGGGTAGGATTCATCACTTCTTTCCATTCTCATTCCTTTAATTGGCATTTTTGCTGTAAGGCTCTGGAGATCATGTGGGTGTTGGTTTTTTTTTTATAGCAGGGAATCCTGTTGCCTCTTTAACATTCCTGAAAGCTTCTTGCAGTTTTTAAACTCATTTTTACCTAGTAAGAAACTGCTCTGCTCCAAGGAGCTCCTAACATACCTTTTCCCAAGGGGTTATTTTGTAGGCTGGGAATCCCATCAGTGACAGTTCTGTTGCTGCTGGCAGTGTATCCTGATTAGTATTGTGTAAAATTATGATCAATAAACTTCCTAAAAGAACAAGGGTGTTGGTATTTAGTCTTCTTTCTCTCTCAAGTGCTCTGCATCTTGTTGAAGAATTGATTGAGTGAAAAGGTGGAATTGGGATTTGTAGCAGAAAAAAGAAGGTCAGTGAGGCAAGAGGAGACACTTTGAGCAGTTCCCTCCCCCAGCGAGCTCCTGGACCACAGCCAGAGGCGTTCCTGCCTGGAATGCCTGCCCAGGAGGATCCCTGGCTGCACAAGGAGGCTCCTGGGAGCTGTCTGCAGTCCCTGGAGGCTGCTCCAGGTTCTGCTCCTGACAGGGCACAACAGTCAGGATCCTTCAGTCCCAGAATCCCAGACTGGGATGGGCTGGAAAGGACCTTAAAGCTCAGAGTCACCTTCCACTCTCCCAGGGTGCTCCAAGCCCCTTTGGACTCACCTCCTCTTGGCAGCCTGGCAGGATTCAGTCCTGAGGCATTTCACCTCAGGAAAATAGCCAGAATGCTTCATAAAAAGTATTCCAGAAAATTTAAAGAATTAAAGATACATTTAAAGGATCAAAGCAGATAGCAAAAAAAAAAAAAAAAAAGTAACAGATTTGAAATACTCCTAAAAACATGGTGAAAATCTGGTGGATATTTATCATATTCAGACTGAAAGGGGCTGACTTTGATCTCTGGTTGTTGCAGGCCAATATTTCCTTGAGTCTTATTCACAGCCTGAACAGCTGCCTGTGGTAATTCTTGTCTTCTTGCCAGTTTTTGGGCAGGGAGGTGCTGTGAGTGCAGACACCTTTGGATGTTCCTGGTAGCACTGCTCCTGGGCCAGTTCTTCTGGCATTTCAAGTCTTATCAATTCCAGATATTTCAGCAATGATCTTCACAACAGAAATACCTTTGATCCTAAAAAAAAACCCCCACATCCTTAAATAAGATTTATTAGGCAGAGTACAAAAACATTCACTCCATTTAGTGAAGTTGTAGGCATTTGTCTGTCTCTGACTTTTCAGTGTTTGTTGAATTCTTGACCTGGTTCCTGAGATGGGTTTTGTGGATTAACTGAATTTATTTTTTTTTTCAGCTGAATCAATTTAAAATGGGTTTCAGTTGGTTTGTTGTATTTATCCTTGTTAATCAACACCCTTAGAATTTAAACTTCAGGCTGAATCCCATCAATAGGAGAGAGAAAACAGGGATGGATCTAAAATAGGGATGCACCTGGTTCATGCCATTGACAGCCTGGAATAACAACTGCTTAAGTGGCACGAGCTGTGTTTGCTGGAGTGAAAAGTCATTAAAGTCCCTGTCCCCAAAATGGAAAGGTCCTTCTGTAAATATGAGCTGGTGCTTCGTGTCCCCAGGGAGCTGTGGGGACACACAGGTGACACCAGTTTGTAACAGTGGGTTGATCTTACATAAACCCCACCCAGAGCTTACAGACATCTCCTTCCAGATTCCTGAGCCCCACCTTAGGAACCCGGGTCTTTCTAAGGAAATATAAAATATATTCTTTAATAGAAAGCCCTCTGAAGTAAGAAAGAGGTGTGGCAGCTTCTGTGGTGGGATCATTCCAGTGAGAAGGAGAGGCAGCCTTTAAGCTACAGCTGTAAAACTCTGGGGGTATCCTGGGGTTATTGATTCACCTGAGACTTGTGGGTGGAAAAGTGACTTGAGCTTAGCCCTGCTCTGATCCAGCCTGCATTTTTGTGCCTGGTTTAGTTTGGGTTTGGTTTGGAGCTTTCCCACTGATACCTCAAGGCCTGGACGTGGCACTCAGGGCTCTGGGCTGGGGACAAGGTGGGCATCGGGCACAGCTGGGACTCCACGGGCTGGGAGGGCTTTTCCAGCACCAGGGATTCTGTGTCTGGAGCAGGGATTCAAACCTTGAAAAATCAGGTCTATGATTTTACCTTTTTTAACTTTAGGGTTTTTACTCAGGGGTTTGGTTGTTGGTTTTATTTTGGGATTTGACTGTATGATCCCAATGCTCTGATATCATCTTCAGAACTCTGGAATTCTCCATGTACTGCTCCTGGCAGCCCCTCCTCAGACAGCAGGATGTGATTCTGCACAGTTAATCTCCTCAGGGATGTAAAGAAGTAAATATTATTTGAAAATGCATTCAGTAATCAGCTGCCACCCCATTTTTCCCACTCTTCCAGAGGCCTGACTTACAAGAACAGTGGGGTGGACATTGAAGCAGGGAACACTTTGGTGCAGAACATCAAGCCCTTTGCTGCAGCCACGTCAAGGTCAGGTAAGACAAGAACCTTCTGCTCCTGCTTTGGTCACTTCTTGGCAAGGAGGTTTATCAGTTGATCTTGATAAAAAGCTCATATATATGTGTGCTGCCTGTTTCTAGATGACACAAAAAAATCTGTGGTAAGCAAATGCCTGTGATTGTGTTCCAAATGCACAGCTTTTAATCCCCAAATGGCTCTAAACTCCATTTCCTGAATGCCAGGGGTGTCAGAGAGCACAGTTCAGCACTGTACAGGGATAAATGCAAGCAAAAATCCCACCATTCAGCACTGGGTTTGATTCCATGAATTATTATTTCTTGTCCAATGAACTCTGACATATGGGGGGATGAATGTTTAGAAAAGGTTATGAGATGCAGAATTCCTGAGAGAAATGTGGAACACACATCTTTTGCTTGGTTAAATCAGCATTAATTCATCCTTGGTTTTGGGGTTCAGGCACATCTTGCTCTTGCAAATCCTTGTAATTCTTCAGACAGATCTAAAATATTCATTTATGAAACAGGCATTTAATTTCAAATGAGCTGAGAACCTTCTAATGAAGTCAGCCATACATAGAGGGAAAAATACAGATATTCTCACACCAGTACAACAGTCTTACCACAATTCCTCCTGTTTTTCAGAGAAACACTCAGTGCAGGGGGGAAATCTGTCAGTCACAGGAATTATTGACTGCTCAGTCACCAAGCTGGGGATTTTTAGACTTAGGCTAATGACGAATTAAAAAGACAAAGCCAACCTAAGCAGATTAGGAGCTCCTCAGTGAAGAGGTTCTAAATGGCAGAGAAAAGTTTCCTGGTGACAAAGCAAAGTCATGTTGACAGACCTTGGAGAGAATTTGTGGTGGAGATGCTGGAGAAGCCCCTGGAAGTAAAGCTGGGCTGTTTCTCCTGTTTCCTGGCTGGCAGGCTGCAGTGCAGAGCTCGGGGGGTTTGCTGGGCTCTTTGACCTGAGAGCAGCTGGTTACAGAGATCCCATCCTGGTGTCTGGCACCGACGGCGTCGGCACAAAGCTCAAGGTAAGGTGGAAATCCACGCCAAAGATGGAAAAACAGCACAGAAGGGAAAATGTTCTATCAGAAAATAGCAGCTGTCTTGTAAAAATACCTGTTGGTCTTTCTAAAAAGGGGATGGAAACTGAAATTGCCCTTCTTCAGGCAAAAGAATGAAATACCTGTAAATAGCCAGAAGTTGATATGATGCCTAAAATAATTGGGTTTTAAATATTAAGAATATAATCAGGAATCTTGTTTCACAAAGAAAGCATCTCCACCTTCAAAAAAGATAATACTCAGATTAAATTAATCCACAAAACCCATCTCATGATTCTGTGTTTCATTTATTAAAATCAGAATGAAACATTTAGTAAGTGCTTGTTTGAACATTGCCTTAAATTTAGCCTTGTGTCTCTGCTCGAAGTTTCAGGTAATTCCAAGCCAGGTTCAATATTGATGGGGAAAAACATTTAATCCCAGGTTTGCAAGGAAACCCTTTTACAGCACAGTTTCCTTCTCAGTGCCTTTTGGATTTGCCAGTGGGGACAGAATAATTCCTGAAGAGAGTTAGGAGATGAAAATAAACAAACTTCATCCTCAAAGAGCACCCGGAGGGATTTTGCTCCATTGCTCGCAGCCTCCGCTCGTGATTTCAGTCCCTTCCACACCCTGGCTCGTGTTGCAGGGGCCCAGAGCTGATCCCAGGCTTCTCCCTGTGTCTTGCAGATTGCACAGGAGTGCCAGAAACACGACACCATCGGGCAGGACCTGGTGGCCATGTGTGTCAATGACATCTTGGCCCAGGGAGCAGAGCCACTCTTCTTCCTGGACTATTTTGCCTGCGGCAAACTCGACGTGGAAGTGGCTCAGGGCGTCATTGCAGGAATTGCTGATGCTTGCAGGAAAGCTGGCTGTGCTCTTTTGGGTAGGAACACTTCTTGGGGGAATCTGAAAAATCTTCTGCAAGGTCTTCTGGTTGGTTTTTAATGTAGGTGGTTTCCTACTCTGCTGAAGAATCTGGGAGGAGTAAAAAAGCAAAGTGTGCCATGTCTTTGCTTTCAGGGAACTTAAATCTGAATCACAGTGGAAGGAGACAGTACTTTAAAAATTTAGCTTAAGTTTAGATTAGATTTAGGTCCAGATTTAGGTTGGATGTTGGGAAAAGGTTCTGTCCTTTTTTCCAATTTTTTAGGGAAGTTAGGAGCAGAAGCCCTTCCTCAGTGGGTGTAGTTTTGGGGCTGTTTCTAAGCTCTGAACAAGAGGCTCTTTATGCCCTGGTTTACTTTTTTTCCTGCATGAACTGTTGATCAGCTTTCTGTTTGTTTTAAGGTGTTCTCTGTATTTATCAAATATAATCACCCCATTCATGCTGCAGCAGGGTCTATGTTAGGTGGGACCTTGTGATGAAACCACCAAAATGTCAGGATTTTATTTCCAGTTCAAGAATTTCCAACTCCACAGGCCTTTCTGCAAGAGCTGAACCTTCAGCTCAACAAATTTAACTCCTCACCCCACTGATAGTGAGGGGGATGAGGGCTCATCTCCTGCCTGGTTTTGCACAATTAACTGTGGATTTAAGTGTTGGATGGCCAAGCACTTCTCCCCACTTTGTCTCTTGGCTTCTCCATCCTCCATTTGATCCAGCCCTTACTAAATACAGCTGAAACCTCAGGACTGAAAAAAAAGCAGGTGAAGCTGGAGCACAGGGCAGGGAATGAGAAGTGGGAAGAGGAGAGAAAAAGGCAGGATTTTGCCCAGAGCAGCTGGGGCTGTCCCTGGATCCCTGGCAGTGCCCAAGGCCAGGCTGGACACTGGGGCTGGGAGCAGCAGGGACAGTGGGAGGTGTCTCTACCAGGGTGAAATGAGATGAGCTTTAAAATCCCTTCCAACCCAAACCATTCTGGAATTCTATGATTAAAAACAAGGCTTTTTCAACACCTCTTTGCTGTGTTTTTGGTCCCCAGGAGGAGAGACGGCCGAGATGCCGGGGATGTATCCCCCCGGCGAGTACGACCTGGCCGGCTTCGCCGTGGGGGCCGTGGAGAGGGGGCAGATGCTGCCCCAGCTGGACAGGATCACTGAGGGGGATGTGGTCATTGGGGTGGCATCTTCTGGGGTCCACAGCAACGGCTACAGCCTCGTGAGGAAGATTGTGGAGAAGTCCTCCCTGGATTTCTCCTCCCGCGTCGGCATCTCCGGGGATCAGACTCTGGGTACGGCTTCCTCCTGAGCTCCCCCACAGCTGCCACAGTTGTTTTGTCTGGGCCTTTGACACTTTTCTCAGGCACCAAAAAAAAAAAACCCCAATCATTCCATCTTTAGCATGTTTTCATCTTCTTTTCCTGGGAGTCACGTGTGCAGGGAAGAAACAAAAGGAGGGGGATAAATAATTCATTGTGGGCTTAAAAAAAAAAAAAAGGCAGAACTTTGTGTTTCTCTCTAGTACAATGCTCATTGCCATCCAGATTGCTATTTTGAGATTTCCCTGATTTTCTATTGATTCCCATTTCTCTGCATTCCTTTTTTCTCTCCCAGGAGAGCTCCTGTTAACCCCAACCAAACTCTACAGCAAGACTCTGCTGCCCGTGCTGCGCTCCGGCCACGTCAAAGCCTACGCCCACATCACTGGAGGGGGGCTGCTGGAAAACATCCCCAGAGTTCTCCCAGAGTCCTGTGGTGTCGTTTTAGGTGAGAGAGAAGGAAAGCTGTGGAAAAATCCTCGTGTTAATGAGGATTGCTGTGGAAGCCCGTGGACATGGGGCCACACCAGCTGATTTGTGCTGTAGGAGTTGGACTTGTCTAGAAATGTGTGATTTTTTCACTTGTACCTGAACCAGAGCCAGTCAAAACTCTTTGTGGTGGAAAGACTGCTCCCCATTGAATTCCCTCCCCTGGTGGTGTTGGGGATTGGATTTCTTAGGAGACTTGCAAAAAGAAAACAACCTTACCAGCAATCCCAAGTCAGCTGTCACCATTTGTAATTCCCTACAAAATTACAGCTAATTAAATGGTACTCATGAAGTCTTCAATTAGCATTCAGAGGTGGTTGTGAGCTCAGGGACAACTCCTGCTGTTTGACTACATTAATCCTCAGTACCCTCCCCTCAGGTGTGCTGGAAAGGGCTTTCACTGCTGGGGAAGATGAGGCATGGAAAGGGAAATGGATGGCACAGGTTGTGAGAGCTCACAGGGTTGTACCATAAAATAAGGCATTAATAGTGAGTTCTGAACTCAAGAACTGCACACAAATCATTTTCCCCTTGTCCACTGATAAATATTTATGTTTATATGCACCTCTGCTCTGGAGCCAGGCTGGGAGAGCTGGGAATGTCCTGCCTGGAGAGGAGAAGCTCCAGGGAGAGCTCAGAGCTCCTTGCAGGGCCTGAAGGGGCTCCAGGAGAGCTGGAGAGGGACTGGGGCCAAGGGCTGCAGGGCCAGGAGCCAGGGAATGGCTGCCAGTGGCAGAGGGCAGGGCTGGATCTTGGGATCTTGGGCAGGAATTGTTCCCTGGCAGGGTGGGCAGGGGCTGGGATGGAATTGCCAGAGCAGCTGGGGCTGCCCCTGGATCCCTGGCAGTGCCCAAGGCCAGGCTGGACATTGGGAGCTCCTGGGACAGTGGGAGGTGTCCCTGCCATGGTAGGGCTGGGAATGGGTGGGCTCTGAGGTCTCTTCCCAACCCAAATCATTCTGAGATTCCATGAATCTCTAGAAATTGGGATAGAACCATTTTAAAAGAGAATATGACAAGAAAGAAATTTCATGTCCTTGGAATTCCTTTCCAGTGCCTTGTCCTGGAGAATTTTTGTGCTGCTGTAAATCATCCTCACTTGGTTGGAACTGGGGCAGTGGGGGATTTTTGTGACAGATTTTGTCTCTTAATACCCCAATAATTGTAGTCCATTGGTAGCAATTTCCACTCTTGATCTGTGTTTTCAATTCTCTTCAGATGCTCTCACCTGGAAGATCCCTGAAATCTTTTGCTGGCTCCACAAGGAAGGGAACCTCTCTGAGGAGGAGATGGCTCGGACCTTCAACTGTGGGCTTGGGGCAGTGCTGGTGGTCCAGAAGGAGATGGCCCAGCAGGTCCTCAGGGACATCCAGGGACACGAGACAGCCTGGCTCGTCGGCAACGTGGTCTCCCTTCAAAAAGGTTATTGCAGCTAGATTTTCCTGGGGGGGAAATAATCAGAAAGGAAAAGCAGAGAGAAATCCCCTTGTTTGTGAGTCTTCATGAGGTGAAAAGCTCTTCACTGGCACCTCCCTGACTTTTTTGTGTGGGTATTGAACTGACACTTCATTCATCTCTTCCATGGGTGCTTTTCTCCCCTCTCTGTTTCTCCCTTTACTGACACTTTATTTTGCTGTTTTTTTGGTTTTTCCTTCTACCTGCTCAGGCTCTGACAACGTTAAAGTCCTGAATCTCCATCGGGCCCTGCAAGCAAACAGATCCCTGTGTGTGCACAGCCACATCCAGGGCAAGATCCAGGCAGGCAAAGTGAAGGTCGCTGTCCTCATCTCTGGAACAGGTGAGAGTTCTGCTCTTTGCTGCAGTGGAAAGCAGACTGTGGAGAAGGGAATTTCAGCTTGGATTTAAAATCCCTGCAGTTCTCCATGGGCACTCTGATAGGCTTCTAGCAGGCAGGAGAGGTTTTGTGCTTGGGTTGATGGCAGCCACAAACCTCTTTTAACCTCTGCTGCAAGCTGTGAACTGCATCTGTGTTGAGTTTATCTCCAAACCTCTGCACGTGTCCAGATTCAGGCTCCCACTCTGGTGCCCTGTAAGGGCAGCAGCATCATTTCACACACAGATCAGAATTTCTTCTTGTCATGTAGGCACTCCAACTATTTCCAGTATTCCCAATTACTAAGACCATCAATCCAGTGCTATAAATTCCAGTGTCCAAGTGCAGCTGCCAGGAAAGGCCCTCAGCTGTCTGAATCAGCTCCCAAGCAAGATCAATTAAAAAAGGATTAATGTTTCATCAGAGCTGTTTGGTTTGGTCTCCCCCACAGTGCTGCTTATTTAAAGCCTCTTCCAGCTGTTCCCTCTATTTATTCTCAGTATCCATGAGTTATTTTTCCTCTCCCCCAGGCACAAACCTGGAAGCCCTCATCAACAGCACGAAGAAAGACACCAGCTATGCACAGATAGTTCTGGTTATCTCCAACAAAGCTGGTGTGGAGGGGCTGAGGAAAGCTGAGAGAGCTGGGATTCCTACAAAGGTGAGCATTTCCTTTTCATAATTAGTCACCATTAGCTGGTGGTGCTAATGAGTTTTATGGGGTAACACATGGGCTGATGGGGAGCCTTGGCTTTTCTTTCTTGGTCTGTTGTGAATTTGTGCCCGGGGGCAAAATACCTGACAGCAAAATTCTTCCTTTTCTCCTTCTCTGCTAGCAATCCTGATGCTTTGGGGACAGTTGTTACATTAAACCAGCACAAAACTTTCAGTTACAGTTTAAGCTTTGTCAGTTGTTTGACTGTAGGGCATTGACACTGAAGTACCAACCTATTTTATCTGAATTTAATTTTAAAATGACCTGGAGGTTCATTTGAATTGACAGAGAGGTCACACTCAGTGGGACCTTCCACTGACTCCCTGAATATTGCCTCAGGCTCTCCAGGAATCATTCCAAATGGATTTTGTGTGCCTTGCCTTTGTACTGCAGGTCTGAAACGATCTTGTTGTCACCTGGAAACCTTTTACAGTCACTTTTCAGCGCTGAATACAGACACAGGGAAATTGGGGCTGAAAGCTTTGCTCCTTTAATAGTGCTGGGATCTGTCCTGGTGCTCCAGCTCCTCCTTAGGAGGACACAGAGGGCACGAGGGAAGAACAGAGAATCACAGGCACAGACTGGTTTGGCTGGGAAGGGACCTTAAAGCCCATCCAGTTCCAACCCCAAGGTTTTTATCAGGGGAAAAAAAAAGTGGGAGAGAGCTGCTGGTCCTGGGATTCAGCTGTGGAGGGAGAGGTGGAACAGGCACAGGGGCAGAGGCTGGTTCAGCCCAGGGCTGGGCTGAGCCCTGTTCCCAGTTCCTGCTGTCACTTGATCAGCCCTGGCTTTTCCCAAACCACCCCCTGACTCTGGTGGCCATTAACAGATGCTTCAGTTTAACACTGGATGCTCTCAGTGAGGTAGTGCTGCCTTCTTCCTGCTTAAATTATGGGATCTGTCCTGGATGGAAAACACTTAACTCAGGCTGGGAGAGCTGGGGATGCTCACCTGGTGAAGGGAGAGCTCAGAGCCCCTTGCAGGGCCTGAAGGGGCTCCAGGAGAGCTGGAGAGGGACTGGGGCCAAGGGCTGCAGGGCCAGGAGCCAGGGAATGGCTGCCAGTGGCAGAGGGCAGGGCTGGATCTTGGGATCTTGGGCAGGAATTGTTCCCTGGCAGGGTGGGCAGGGGCTGGGATGGAATTGCCAGAGCAGCTGGGGCTGTCCCTGGATCCCTGGCAGTGCCCAAAGCCAGGCTGGACATTGGGAGCTCCTGGGACAGTGGGAGGTGTCCCTGCCATGGCAGGGCTGGGATTGGGTGGGATTTGAGGTCCTTCCCAACCCAAACCATTCTGGGATTCTGGGATTCCATGATTATGGAGTAGGAGCTGGTTTAGGAGTTAGTGATCAGCCTTTTTTCCAAGCTTTTCTGGTGTAGTTTTTGCCAAGATTCAACTGCTTATGACTGCCAGAGGCCTCGAAATGGGTGAAATCTTTGGAAGACTTCAGGATGGCTCAAAGCCCTGCATTTGTAGGGTGTTCCATGGTGTCCAAGTGCTGGGACTCAGAGCTGTGGCCTTTTCAAGCCAAACTTGTTTGTTTCAATGATCCCTCTGTGAGGAGGAGCACAGACTCCACTCTGCCTGTCAGCTGGGCATTAAGGAGCTGCTGTCCCTGCTGGAATTCCCACCACATCCATATGCTTGTGTTTTGGGCTGCCCCAGGTGATTGAGCACACGAGGTACCAGAGCCGCACGGAGTTCGACAGCGCCGTGGACAAAGTCCTTGAGAACTTCTCGGTGGAGCTGATCTGCCTGGCTGGGTTCATGCGCATCCTCTCGGGTCCTTTTGTCAAGAAATGGGAAGGTGAGCACAGCTGGGGGGGCTGTGCATGTGCACAGAGGCATTTCAGAGGTTGGCACCAGGAAAAAGAGAGAGGGCACCAGATTAAACATGATGTTCTTCAAGGTCCCCTCCTGATCCAGGCCACCCTAGGGTTCTGTGAAATGAGACTCTTCTCATCTTGTAAGGAAAAGCTTGAGTGGGAAAGGCAGTGCACTTGTGCAGAGGCTGAAGGAAGCCCAGGGCAAACACAGGGCTGGTAGTCTTTGATTGCTTAGAAAATGTTTTCAAAAAGGCTGTGAAGACTTTGGGGCTCTGCACAGGGGAGGTGCAGGGCAGATGTTGGCTGGGCAGAGGTCTTACCCAGCCCCTGATGATTCCTTTCCCTGACAGAGGAACTGCTCTGGATCCTTGCAAAATCACCAAACTGGGCAGCATTTTGTAGTTTTGGGTAACAAGCCCTGGCCAGTCCCAGGAGTTGCCTGAGTCCATGGGTGGGGTGTTCCACAGGCAGATCCAGGCTGTGCTTGCCCAGAACGTTCACAGTGTCTCCACTTTGCTCATCTTTTAGTTTTCCAACTCTTTGAGAGGCTGGTGACACCTTCAGGGCCTGCTCTCCCTGCCCTGGTTGTTACTTTTGTCTCCAGGGAGCCCTGAGCACACGGAGCAGCTGCTGTTTGCTCTGCTTTGGGGCCAGGGTTACCCAGACCTGCCCAGAGCAGACACAGCCTGTGCCCTGCAGCTTTCACTGCTCTCCTGGTGACTTTTGTGTTCTCCTGGGTGTGCCTGGGACACTTCACACCTGAACTACTTTTCAAACCTCTCTTTAACATCAGTGGAGCAAAGCAGGCACTCCTGACCTTGCTGTGGTGTTGAAGCTGTCAGGGGAAGCCAGTTTGGTGAATTGGTTTTGTTTGACTCCATTCAGGGTCCAGAGATGGAAATGCCTGTGCTGTGGGCAGCTGTCAGGAAGAGACAGAATCTCTCACTACAAAGGATGTGTTTGGAGCAGAGAAGTCTCTGCAGAGAACAGAAAAGAACTTCCTCTAGTGCAGAATCTTGTACAAATTCTGATTTAGGGACAGGGCACTGACTGTCCTCCACAGTGCAGGCTTTGCTTTACCTGCATGACTGGTGTGAGAGAAAGGGAAAGACTTTTTCCAGACAGGAGGGTTAAACTCAGTTTTTAAATGTCCAGAACTGGACTGAACTTGAAAACCTGAACTGGGACCATGAGATGTGAGCTCAGACATTGAGCTCAGCTCAGGGAGCTGGGCCAGCTACAGGACCCTGCCCTGGGGCCCTGCCTGGCCACTGACCTCCCCAGAATTATCCAGGAATTACCAATTCTTGCTGCTGCTTTGGCCAAAGCTGCTCCTTTTTCTTTCTCTCGCAGTCACAAGGACACTGAGTGGGAGTTACGAAACTCTTCTTGCTTAACAGCCCTGAAGTGTGAATTATAACTGTTAACAAATGGCAGGTTCAAGAGTTAATTATGAATGTTTACAAAGGACGGGTGAAAACAGAACCAAACAAACCCAAGCAAACAGGAACCCATGTCCCATTGTGAAGGGAAATGGAGGAGAAGAGCAGAGTGGTGTTTCCAGCACCCTGTCCCTGAAACCTTTTGGGCTCAAGCAGCAGAGAGGGAGATGCTGATGCTTCAAAAGGGTTTTGCTGAGATGCAAAATGTATCTGAGACATTGCTGGAGATCAACTGGGACATTTGCCTCCTGTAACTTGCCCAGCTCTCCACGTGCAGGGGAGGACAGGGGGTCCCCGAGGGGCTGCCAGGAACAGAGAATAGAATGGAAATAACAGGAAGAATTTAATAAAATAATAGTCATAGAAACCCTGGAGCAAAGGAGGCTCAGGGGGCCCTTGTGGCTCTGCACAAGTCCCTGGCAGGAGGGGACAGCCAGGGGGGTCGGGCTCTGCTGCCAGGGAACAGGGACAGGAGGAGAGGGAACGGCCTCAGGCCGGGCCAGGGGAGGCTCAGGTTGGACAGCAGCAGGAATTTGCCCATGGAAAGGGCGCTCAGGCCTTGGCAGGGGCTGCCCAGGGAGCTTTGCAGTGCCCATCCCTGGAGGTGCCCAAGGAAGGGCTGGACGTGGCACTCAGGGCTCTGGGCTGGGGACAAGGTGGGCATCGGGCACAGCTGGGACTCCCTGGGCTGGGAGGGCTTTTCCAGCCCCTGGGATTTAGTGATCGAAGAAGGACAAGGTGCTGAGGGAAGGGACAGCTCCATCAGCCAATTAGTCATTATTAATCCCTGCAGAAATGTGTTTAGCCATTCATTGTAACTGCACTCTGGGATTCCCGACACAGACACCGCAGCGCTCGGGGCTGGCTGGCTGCCAGCGTCTTCAAAACTTGTGAAAAACCGTGCTCACAAATGATTTTGTTCCTCTGTTGGTTATTGCCCTTTGAACAGTGCTAACAGGCAATAACCTCAGCTCTGCCTTCCCAGGGAAAATCCTGAACATCCACCCGTCCCTGCTGCCGTCCTTCAAGGGAGCGCACGCGCACAGGCTGGTGCTGCAGGCCGGGGTCAGGGTGACAGGCTGCACCGTGCACTTCGTGGCTGTGAGTACCCCCTGCACCCCTGCAATCCTCCCCTTCCAACATTTGCACCTCCCTGGCTCGCTGTAATCCTTCAGTTGGAGCATTTTCACCTGCTGGGAGCTCCCTAAACCCTCGTGTTTGATCACTTGCCCTCTGTGTGAAGAACTGTATGGAGATTTTATTGGGACCATACAGTGTTTGCTGACTCTGGAGAAGGAATGAAAATGAATAATCTGTCCAGGAGTTTGTTTTCCCTAAGGAAACTTTTCCCCTAAGCATCCCACTGCTGTCTTGCACCCACTGGAGTGGGGGAATAGTTAATGTAAGGCCTTGGCTAAGCCAAAGGCTCTGTTAAACATGGCCCAAACTTCCTGGATTTTATCCTACAACCTGCCTTGTTTCTTGCTTTCAAGAAAAAGAAAAAATAGAAACAAACGAGGAAAAATAGACCCCAGTGGAAATGACAAAGGATTTGTTAAGGAGTGATCTGGTGTTTGTGGGAACAGAATCAACCCTTGACAATTTATACTGCTCAGACCCTAAGTAAAGAAAGGGCAGAGATCTCTCAGCTTCAGAGTCATGTTTTTCAGGCCAGGGATCATTTGTTCTCCTTTGGCCACTTCTCAGGGTTTAAAGGTCTCTTTGGCTCCCTTCTCTCTCTGCTGCTGAAATCTGTCTCAGGAATTTTGCTTTCTATTGGAAAAAGAGTGGAATCATTTCTCCATATAGAAGGGAGAATTACATTCTTCTCTCTGTGCCATGACTTGGGGTTCCTCTGTGTGGCAGCTCCTGAGAGACAAGCAGGGACGTGCCCCAGCACTGTTCCAGGGAAGATCTGGATCCCTGTCCCAGCTCCATGCAGGCTCATTCCCCCTCTGGACTCAATGTCCCGCCCAGCCCAGCTCCTCCTGTCCCTGGCTGATGGAGTTTTCTGGAATAGCCTCGTTGCTCCCTGGTGTTCTGCCTCCCTCCTTTTCCCTCTGAACCCTTCCCAGGCCCCAGCCCAAATCCCAAATGCCAGCCCCAACCTGCAGCGTTGCTGTTGCAGGAGGAGGTGGATGCCGGAGCCATCATTTTCCAGGAGGCGGTGCCGGTGAAGCCGGGGGACACGGAGGCGACGCTGGCCGAGCGGGTGAAGGAGGCCGAGCACAGGGCCTTCCCCGCCGCCCTGCAGCTCGTGGCCAGCGGCGCCGTGCGCGTGGGCGAGGCGGGCAAGATCTGCTGGAAGTAGATCCAGGGTGGCCTTGGCTGCGCCCTTCACCTTCCTCACAGGGTCGGGGATTCAAATCCCAGGAATGCCGCCAGTGGGAATCTCGGGGCCGTTCCCAGAGGGTGCATCAATGGCTCCTGTAGGGGCTTCCTAGTTTTAATCACTTCTTTGGTTCAACATTTTTGGTTCTCAATCGCTTTCCTAACAACCCAAACGCAGCCAGGTGGATCTGAGTGGCCCTGGAGTGGGCTCGGGGCTGTCAGGGCTGTTCCCTAACGGGAAACCCTCCTTGTGCTGGGAGGTGTAGCTGAGGGAAACTACAGTGGAAGAGAGACGAAAGCAGAAACCTCCACTCTAAAAACCTCATCAAACCAGGAAAAACTGGCCTCCCAAAACACCAGCTATTAGATTTTTCTTCATTTGCTTCCTGGTTTGATGGTGGTGGATCTTGTCCAGCCCAGGCCCTTGATACACCCTGTCATTTCCAAACCTGAACCTGCTGTCTGTCAGATGTCAGCAGGATTCAGTGTCTGCTGCTCCTTTTTTCCTCAGCATTCTCATGTGAATTCCCATGAATTCCCCTCAGCTTTGGGTTTTTATTTTTCTACATGAGCAGAAGGACCTGACACAAAACATGACCTTGGCTTGTGAAACATTCCTTAGGAATTGTGAAGTGCCTTTATTCTTGGACCAGTGTTTTCACCTGGAATAACACTGAGGGACATCCAGGAATTATGAACATTTGGAAAACAATTGGGGTTTTTGTGCAGCTCAACACTTGGGGTTTTCTTTTAATATTTTAATATAGTTATGAAACCATTTTAATGTTCTTACTGAAAAGATCAGGTTTCCCACACACAAAGCAGATGAGGTGGTTTAGAACTCCCCTTTAACACAGAGAAAGCTGATTTTATTCTGGGCTCTGATATCCTGATGGTACTCCCATGTTGGCATAACCTCCTTTGGGATTTGAAATAAAGCCTAATAAAGTTAAAAAAAAAATTATTCAATCTACAAATATTTCCTTGGAATTGAACTCCCAAGGCTGGAGGGGGGAGGAGGGAAGGGGTTGGTATGGGGGCCATGGGTCAGTGGGGAGGCCACACAGCTCCAGCCAGGGAAAGCAGAGGAAATAAAGACTTGGAGGGGTGAAATCACTGCCTGTGCAGGGAATCAATATCAAATTATTGATGAGAGCAGTTGGATTACTGCCAGAGAAGCCAGCATCTGTTCTAAATACCCATCTCCATCACAGGCACCTTGATCCAGACTCTGATATTTTGCCATGTGAGGCTGATGTGAAAGGGGATTTCACAGGGTTACACAAGGTTTGGGCTGGGAGGGACCTCAAAGCCCACCCATTCCCAGCCCTGCCATGGCAGGGACACCTCCCACTGTCCCAGGAGCTCCCAATGTCCAGCCTGGCCTTGGGCACTGCCAGGGATCCAGGGGCAGCCCCAGCTGCTCTGGCAATTCCATCCCAGCCCCTGCCCACCCTGCCAGGGAACAATTCCTGCCCAAGATCCCATCAAATCCTACTCTGAAGCCATTCCCTGGCTCCTGGCCCTGCAGCCCTTGGCCCCAGTCCCTCTCCAGCTCTCCTGGAGCCCCTTCAGGCCCTGCAAGGGGCTCTGAGCTCTCCCTGGAGCTTCTCCTGGCCAGCTGAGCACCCCCAGCTCTCCCAGCCTGGCTCGAGGGCTCCAGCCCTGGAGCAGCTCTGTGGCACCTCTGGACAGGCTCCAGCTGCTCCATGACTTTGTTGTCCCACTCTTGCAGCAGCAGGTTATGTTTGGGGTTTCTTTGGGAAACTCCCACTGCTCTGCCACAGAAATGGATCCCTTGGAAGGATGAATTCCCCTTGGAAGCATCAGATCAGTTTTACAGCCCCATCCATGTAGCACATTTTCTCCTTTACAGGTTTAAAAACAGAACAAAGCAATTCCAAAGCTGAAAAGCCAACCTGGCTCCCACCATGGATTTTCCAAGGGGGTGCAATGAAAGCTGTGAGCTCAGGGAAGAGGCAGGGAACGAAAACTTGGGATACCGAGACACCCAAGAGAAGCAGACGGAGAAGGGAAGGGGAGGGAAAACGAGCAGAGCCCCTTCAAGGATCTGCCCACAGCCCCCGCTGTTCCTGAGGCTCCGCAGCGGCGGGAGAGGACGCTCCGTGTCCCTGCTGCTCCTCCTCAGGGCTCAGCCTGTGGCTCCCCCGCCTCCAGCAGGTTCTTCCATGGGCTCCCAGCCAGGCGGCGCCGCTGGCCACGAGCTGCAGGGCCGGGGGGAAGGCCCGGAGCTCGGCCTCCCGCAGCCGCTCTCGCAGCGCGGCCCCCGCCTCCCCCGGCAGCGGCTCCCGGCGGATCGCGGCCCCGGCACTCGGCTCCTCCTGCGGGGCAGAGCGCTCGAGAGGCTGGGGAAGGGCTGAGGTGAAGCGCAGGGCTCGGGCTGTGCGGGAGGGGCAGCCCCGGTGCTGTGAGGGGCAGCTCCGGTGTCGTGAGGGGCAGCCCTGTCACCGTGAGGGGCAGCCCTGTCACCGTGAGGGGCAGCCCTGTCACCGTGAGGGGCAGCCCTGGTGCCGTGAGGGGCAGCCCCGGTGCCGTGAGGGGCAGCCCCGGTGCCGTGAAGGGCAGCCCTGGCGCCGTGAGGGGCAGCTCCGGTGCCGTGAGGGGCAGCCCTGTCACCGTGAGGGGCAGCCCTGGCGCCGTGAGGGGCAGCCCCGGTGCCGTGAGGGGCAGCCCCGGTGCCGGGAGGGGCAGCCCCGGTGCCGTGAGGGGCAGCCCTGTCACCGTGAGGGGCAGCCCCGGTGCCGTGAAGGGCAGCCCCGGTGCCGTGAAGGGCAGCCCCGGTGCCGTGAGGGGCAGCCCTGTCACCGTGAGGGGCAGCCCCGGTGCTGTGAGGGGCAGCTCCGGTGCCGTGAGGGGCAGCTCCGGTGCCGTGAGGGGCAGCCCTGTCACCGTGAGGGGCAGCTCCGGTGCCGTGAGGGGCAGCCCTGTCACCGTGAGGGGCAGCCCTGGTGCCGTGAGGGGCAGCCCCGGTGCCGTGAGGGGCAGCCCTGTCACCGTGAGGGGCAGCCCTGTCACCGTGAGGGGCAGCCCCGGTGCCGTGAGGGGCAGCTCCGGTGCCGTGAGGGGCAGCCCTGGCGCCGTGAGGGGCAGCCCCGGTGCCGTGAGGGGCAGCCCTGTCACCGTGAGGGGCAGCCCCGGTGCCGTGAGGGGCAGCCCTGGCGCCGCAGGGCTGCAGCGGGAGAGACTCGGCTTTCATATTTCCAGGTTCGGCACTGCCTTAGAGTGTGGCTGAACTCCACACGAAGTGTCAGCCAGTTCTCCTCACAGCCCAGGCACACACAACAATCCTTTCCCAGCCCCACAACCAAGGGCACCGCTGCAGCTCCGGGCCCAAAAACTGCAGCCAGCAGGGAATTGAGGAGAGAATCTGGGAGGATGGGGCTGCATCACCTGAGACTGGAATTGCACAATGAACCCAATGTGGAAATGGACCAGAACTTATCAAAGTGTGAAACTCCTGACCCGGGCCCATCTTGGCTGTAGCCACAGCCGGGCTCTTGCACTGCCCAATGTGCATCCTTGGAAGGCCTTTTAATAAATCCTGACTTTATTCCTTTAACTTTGCTCCAGGAGCCTCTCAGGCATCACTGGCACACTCTGGGAGGAGGAGAAATGGAAAAGCCCCACCCCAAATTGTAAGGGAAGAAGACAGGACTTCAAGCAACCCCAAATCGTTCTGGTTTTTACTGGTAACAATCCCAAGGTTCCCACACATTCCTGTTACCTCTGCCTGTTTCTGCCCCCAGAAAGAAAAGAAAAAAGCAAATTCCTAACTTCCAAATTTTCCTAACTTCCCAGTTCTGAGGCCACTCACCAGGACAAAATGCACAGTGCAGCCTGCAACTTTTAATCCACTTTCCAGGGGCTCCTGATGGGCATTTCCATCCTTGACGAGTGGAAAAAGTGATGGAGAAGCATTCAAAATTTTCCCTGTGTGTGAGAGAAGGAAAAAAAAAAAAAAAAAAAAAAGATAATTTGAACTGAATTTCCTTAAAAATAAAACGATGTATGATCAGCAGTCCAAAGCGTGAGCAGCGCTGCTCTGATCTGAGGGAATTCTGCTCTTCCAGGAGCACGGGTGCAGGAACATTCCCAAAGGAGCCTGTCCAGGTTACCAGTGAGTAACTCCTGAGCTCAGGAGCTGGCACTAAGTCACTGCTCCCCCTTTATTAACCCACTGCTCACCCCTCCCTCACCTGGGGCACACACAGAGCTGTGTCAGGGATGCAGGGCACCACGGGAGGGAGAAATCCCTCCTGGGAATTGAGAAATCCATCTTTCTCCCCTTTTTCTCTGCAGGGGCTGAGTTCAGCACAATTCCCTGGCAAAGGATGGGATCAAACTCCTTCCTTGGGAAGGCAAAGACCCACCCCACACCCCCATTGCTGTGGCAGCACGAGGGGTTCCTCTGGCAATCCTCAGCCAGAATCTCAACACAGCCCCAGTGCCAGAGGGAATGGAAACAGAATCCCAACACAGCCCCAGTGCCAGAGGGAATGGAAACAGAATCCCAACACAGCCCCAGTGCCAGAGGGAATGGAAACAGAATCCCAACACAGCCCCAGTGCCAGAGGGAATGGAAACAGAATCCCAACACAGCCCCAGTGCCAGAGGGAAGCACAGGGCAGCACCTGCTGGAATTCCAGCAGTGCCAGCAGGGCTCAGGGATTTAAACAAAGGACGAGGAACTCTGACAGTGGAATCCTGGTGAGACCAACCACCCCTGCTTTAGTTTCTCTTTTACATTTAATTTCTTGCCTTTCCATTTCCGGAGAAAAGGGCTGGACAGAACTCTCATGAATCCTGACAGACAGATCAGCTCCACAGAGAATTCCTCCAGGACTCGGTCAATGGTGCTGTCGAATTCCGAGCGACTCCCGTACAATTTGTGATCGATCACCTGGGGTAGTGAAACACAACAAAAGCCTCATCAAGGAAACAGCTCAGAGGGATTGAGAGCAGCTGCTTGGGCAACAGAGGAACAAACTGGATTACAAGCAGGGTACTCCATGATTTGAGAGGGTGCAGTGAGGTGGGGTCAGTCTTTTCTGCCATGTCCCAAATTAAAGGGTGAGAGGAAATGGCCCTAAATTGCACCAGGAGAGGTTCAGATTGGAGATTAGAAACAATTTTTTTCCCTTTTAAGAGTGGTCAGGCAGTGGAATGAGTTGCCCAGGGAGGTGGTGGAGTCAATTGGCCAGACCCTCTGGGAAAGGGGAGGAGGAGATCCTTTATTTCTACCCCACTTCCCATATTCAGCCCCCCAGGTGAGTGCTGATCCCTGACTCTCCTGACCTTCAAATAAGTGGCTCACAAAAAAAAACCTTTTTGCTCTTGCCTGTGAAAATGTAAGTGAATTTTGATATCATTTTTTCTTTAGAGATGAGTCAGAAAAGTGTCACATGAATCCAACTCAGGAGCTGAAGGAACTGCTGAACCCCTTCCATGCAGGGACAGCCTCTAGCAGAGTTTATTTCTATCTGTGCACAGCTGTAAAAACAACTGCTCAAACCCACTTGATGTCAGAAGGGGGAGTTCCTGCGTTTGACATCCTAGGTCATGGAATGTTCTCAGACAATGCTGATGGTCCTTGCCAGGGGTTTTTGTGGAACAAACCAGAACAAATTCCTGTCCCAAAGAGCTGCTTTGTGGCCCACAGGCAGGAGAAAACTTGTATGGTGCCACTGAAAGGGACTGGGCACAATGTGAGACACAGGTTTTTATCCTGGAGAGGAGAAGCTCCAGGGAGAGCTCAGAGCCCCTTGCAGGGCCTGAAGGGGCTCCAGGAGAGCTGGAGAGGGACTGGGGCCAAGGGCTGCAGGGCCAGGAGCCAGGGAATGGCTGCCAGTGGCAGAGGGCAGGGCTGGATCTTGGGATCTTGGGCAGGAATTGTTCCCTGGCAGGGTGGGCAGGGGCTGGGATGGAATTGCCAGAGCAGCTGGGGCTGCCCCTGGATCCCTGGCAGTGCCCAAGGCCAGGCTGGACATTGGGAGCTCCTGGGACAGTGGGAGGTGTCCCTGCCATGGCAGGGCTGGGAATGGGTGGGATTTGAGGTCCTTCCCGAGCCAAGCCAGTCTGGGATTCTGTGATTTTAAGGAGGGATCAGCCCAGGAGACAACACCTTTCCATGCTCTGCAGAACCTGAAGTTTGAATGATTTCAGCCAAAGCTTGAGGCTCATGGGCTGCAATCCCAGACCCAAATCATCCATTTAAATCCCTTCCCTGGGATGGAGCACTCACTGCCAGCTGGGCAAAGCTCAGAGAGCCCAGTGAGGACTCCCAGCTCTGTGCTCCAGCCACTGATCCATGGGGAAAGCTTCACACCAGAGTGAAACCTCGATGGCTCAGCAAGCATTTCCTGCCCACCCACAGGCTCAGCAGCTGGGAATAAAGGGGAGCAGGGAAGGAATCCTTACCCTGGTGGGAATGCCAGCGCGGGCCGCGCTCCGCAGCTCCTCCACGCCGGGTCTGTTGGAGATGACCAGCACCAGCTGGGCACAGCTGCCCGGCTCGCGGGCAGAGCCGATGAGCGCAGACAGCGCCGTGCCTCCAGCGGGGAGAGAGCAGAGGGTGGGGGGACATGTCAGCACCCAGGGCCCTGGCAGGGGCTGCTCAGACAAAGATCTGCCTGTCCACAAACAGCACTGAGGGCGGGGGCACCGATAAAACTCAGGTTTTAAGCAGGGCAACACAACTCCTTGACTTGTAGTCAAAGTGAAACCCTGGAGTTTGAAGGGTCTGGAGTTTCCACTGAAAAGAAAGGCCAGGTGGGCACGGCTGAACCAGCCTTTCTTGTGTAAGGACATTCTCTGTGCCAGGACAAGTGACAGCTCACCTGCTCCAGAGACAAGAACAGCCACCTTCACCTTTCTCTTTCTGGGCTGGATGTCAGCAGTGCTGTCCTTCAGCAGCTGCTGGGGGCTGCTCAGCTGCAGGGCCTCTGCAAGATTCTCCACTGCAATGCGAGAACCTGCCCCAAACACACGAGGAAAGTGTTAGAGTTTACCTTTTCTTCTAAACTGACTTTTATTTGTATTTAGGTGTAGTTTATTTGTAGTTTATTTGTAATGTTTCAATGTCAAGAAATTGTATGAGCAATGAGTTTATGCTGGCAGAGACTGAGCTCCAAAGGGATTCAGAGCTTGAACAGCCCAGATCCCAGGAGCTGTGCTGGTCTCTGGTGTCACCTGCTCACAGAGTTGCTCACAAAGGCCCAGGCATGGCCTTCTCAAGGATTTGTCCCATTTTTTACACCTCTCATGTTGCAGAAGGACACCAAACACGGTGCTGATGGAGCTGAGGTGACATTTTGGCTGCCCAAACTGTTGGGGGATTTTGGTTCATGTCCTGCTGGATGTCAGTCAGTGACACACCAGGATTCAGACTGACCATCACCACACACGGCTGTACAACGCTGTGGCTTGGCCTCAACCTTTACAGGGATCTGTGTGAGCTGGGGAGGGGTGGACAGGAGGGGAGTTGATCGCCATGAGTGTGGTGAAATATCCACAGATTTTTGAACAATCAGCACAGGGATTCCCTGAAGCCTCAGGGAGGGGAAGAGGTTATCCAGGTGCTGCCACTCTGAAACAAGAACTCATTTCTCATTTATTTAATACCGAAATGTAGATGTGGGGGTGTCCAGAAGCCTCCAGCCTAGTGAAACAACAGGAAAGTGGTGTGAACTACACAGACTTTGGAACAGGGAGTCTCTTCAGTCCCACGAAGACACTTGCTCACCTGTGTGACAAGGGGCAACCACCTTCCCAATCAGCCAAGCCTCCTGCTGCCTCTGGATGTCCTGGAGAACATGCTGGGCCAGCTCCTTCTGCACAACCAGGACGGCCCCGATGCCACAGGGAAAGCTCTGAGCCATCTCCTCTGCAGAGAGGTTCCCCTCCTTGTAGAGCCAGCAAAAGATTTCAGGGATCTTCCAGCTGAGAGCATCTGGAAAAGATTGAAATTGGTGTGTGGGCAGCGCAAATGTTTGTTAATATTTATTATTTACTATTTACTATCTGCAATGACAGTGATGTGTCACAAGAGACCACTTTTTACTGCCACAGAATCCCAAAATCCCAGGGGCTGGAAAAGCCCTCGCAGCCCAGGGAGTCCCAGCTGTGCCCGATGCCCACCTTGTCCCCAGCCCAGAGCCCTGAGTGCCACGTCCAGCCCTTCCTTGGGCACCTCCAGGGATGGGCACTGCAAAGCTCCCTGGGCAGCCCCTGCCAAGGCCTGAGCTCCCTTTCCATGGGCAAATTCCTGCTGCTGTCCACCCTGAGGGGACCTTAAAGCCCATTTCAATCCATCCTCTGCCATGGCAGGGACACCTTCCACTATCCCAGGGTGCTCCAAGCCCCAGTGTCCAACCTGGCCTTGGAAATTTCTTTCTTTCCTTTCCAATTTCATTCCAGAGAAATACAACCCAACACACAGACACCTTTCTTTCCCTCTCCCCATTCCCACTGTATTTTTACACTCACATGAACATGGTTTCTTTACTATTTCAAACTTCTGAATTCTTTGCCCAATTTTGGCTTCATCAGAAAAAGTTCTGCCCTACTCACAGATGTCACGTGTTGTGGGGAAGCAACCAAAAAAATGCATTAAATGTGTGTGTGTGTGTAGCAAATCGTGCAAATTTATTCTCCCACCAAACCTCAGTATTTGGTCAAAATGTTTTGTTTGGAGAGGTGTCCTGAGGAACACACAATCTTCTCCAACACCTTTTTTTGTCCTACAGCTGTGCTGCCCTTAATCTCCTCTGGGATTTCCTTTGTGGGGCTCATGACTTGGAAGAGGAGAAGTTTTGGCAGCCCCTTGAGAAGCACCTGCCTGGGGCTGTTCCCCTCTGCAGGGCCATTTCTGAGGATTCCACACTGAAGCTGGGAGCTCAAGGCTGTGCTGTGCCTGAGTTTTGTCCCACACTTACCCAGGACAGCGCTGAGGTGCTCGGGCAGGAGCCTGGAGATGCCCCCCAGGAGCCCCTCAGCCGTGGGGGCACAGCCCTTCACGTGCCCCGAGCGAAGGACAGGCAGCAGAGCTGGGCTGAACATTTTCCCTGGGGTCAGCAAAACATCTCCTGCAAACAATGGCATCACTCAGTCCTTCTGTTTAAAACCTCAGGAGGGGCTTAAGAATCAAAACATCACAAAAGGGTTGGGCTGGAGGGACCCCAAATCCCACCCATTCCCAGCCCTGCCGTGGCAGGGACACCTCCCACTGTCCCAGGAGCTCCCAATGTCCAGCCTGGCCTTGGGCACTGCCAGGGATCCAGGGGCAGCCCCAGCTGCTCTGGCAATTCCATCCCAGCCCCTGCCCACCCTGCCAGGGAACAATTCCTGCCCAAGATCCCAAGATCCAGCCCTGCCCTCTGCCACTGGCAGCCATTCCCTGGCTCCTGGCCCTGCAGCCCTTGGCAATTGTCTCTCTCCAGCTTTCCTGGGGCTCCTTCAGGCCCTGCAAGGGGCTCTGAGGTGTCCCAGAGCCTTCAATTCTCCATTCTGAATTCAGTGAATTTGTTTCAAAGGGCGTGGGGTGTTTTTGGGAATGCTTCCCAAGGTTCTCTCCCAGTTCTCATAGAAGGCCTCGGGAAGGAGGCAGAGCAGTGGCATCAACCCGACCCCAAAGCCTGGTGACCCCAGATGGGAAGAAGGATGGCACACCCAGAGTGCCGTGCCCGCAGCTGCCCGGGGCTGGGGAGGAGCAGCGCAGGGAGGACGTCAGGAGGATCCTCCTCACGACGCCGAAGCCGCGGCCGTGGATGCCGGGAGAGCCCAGCCCCAGGAGCACGTCCCCCTCCTCGGCTCGCTGCAGCCCCGGCAGCCTCTGGCCCCGCTCCGCTGCTCCCACCACGAACCCGGCCAGGGCCCAGGGCCCAGAGGGACACGGAGCCTCCTCCGTCACCTCCTCACCTGCCAGGGAACAGAGGGGTCAGCACCTCCTGCTTCTGCTCCTTTCAGACTCTCAGAATCCCAGAGGGGTTGGGCTGGAGGGACCCCAGAGCCCCTCCAGAGCCCCCCTGCCATGGCAGGGCCACCTCCCACTGTCCCAGGAGCTCCCAATGTCCAGCCTGGCCTTGGGCACTGCCAGGGATCCAGGGGCAGCCCCAGCTGCTCTGGCAATTCCATCCCAGCCCCTGCCCACCCTGCCAGGGAACAATTCCTGCCCAAGATCCCACCTAACCCTCCCCTCCCTCAGCTCAAAGCCATTATTGTAACACCATTTAAAATTGATGGTATTTCCTAAAGTCAGCAGCACATCCAGCGACACACAGCCTAAGAACATTCAGATACATATTTTAAATCCTTCTTGGTTTGTTACTTCACCTCAAGTGTCCAAGAAAACAAAGCTGCATGAAAGGAGGTTTTTTTTGTCATTATTATTTCTGGTACTCACGTGGCACCTCCCTGAGTATAGGAGAGGGCATGAAAATTTTAACATTGAAGAATGTGAGGCTTCCAGTCCTGTTCTCCTTTGTTCAGGGATAAAGAAGGAAGAAAAAGGATCCAAGTGCACAAATACTAAACCCCATCTTTCTGTGCTGACCCAGGTTACAGACAAGGAAGAATAGAAGCACAAATTCCCAACTGTTTTTCCACCAAAAAGAAACCAACAATTCCAGGGCCACATTGTGCCTCCACCTCCCAGGTCTATTTCTCTGGTGATAAATTCAACCTCAGACCCTTCAAATCTCAGAGGACAGGAGGGTCCATACCCAGGAAAGCACATCCTGCACTCCTGCAAGCCTCAGCTATTCCTTCTTTGATTGTTTCCATCACTTCAGCATCGAGTTTGCCACAGGCCAAGTGACTGAGGAAGAAGAGGGGCTCAGCCCCCTGAGCCAGGAGCTCATTGACACACAGAGCCACCAGGTCCTGCCCGATGGTGTCGTGTCTTTTACAGACCTGGGCAACCTGCAAAACATGGTGGGAACAAGAAACAGGCAAAACTCAATTATTAATCAGTGAAATCAGCAGAAACCTTTTCTCTGAAAGGAATCACTACAGGACATGCATGGAGGACAGAACCTGGTGCATTACCTAGTTGAGAGAAAAGAGAAAACAGCTCATTTTCTTGCAGACAAAAAAAAGAAAGAAAAATCTATTTTGTTTTTTTTAATATTAATTGGAATTCCAGCCATAGCTACCTAGAAATTTTGAGATTTCTTTTTTGTTTGCTTTTTGGAATATCACCAGGGAATCATGGAATGGTTTGGGTTGGGAAGGACCTTAAAGCCCATCCAAGTTCCATCCCCTTCCATGGGCAGGGACACTTCCCACCGTCCCAGGCTGCTCCAAGCCCCAGTGTCCAACCTGGGCTGGCCTCCTATGAAATGCTAACATTTCCAGCTCTCAGGGGTACCCTGGAGCATCCTGCTCAGCTCACAGGGCTGCCATGGGACAAAGGTTAGACAGAATTATAAAATGAGAATTATTTAGGGTGCAAAAGACCTTTCAGATCATCAGTGGATGAATTTTCAAAGGAGGTACCTTTTACTGACACAGTTCCACCTGTGCAGAAAAGACCAGGACAGAGGGATGGGTGAGGGGAAAATTGGATAAACACAACTGGATTCCAAATGGTGAGGGAGCAGCACCCAAACAAAGTCTGGGCTTGGATTCCTGATTGATTTCCCTGGATTTAGGAGTGCTATGGAAACAGGCATCCCACAGCCTTTGCTGCATGACACCTCCCTCCCACTGCTCCAGCAGCAATCCGGGCAGGCCAACCTTTCCTTGGCCAAGGAAGAACCTTGGGAACAGTCTGGAAACACAGCTGGGAATGTCTCTGTGCCCAGCAGTTGCAAGAAAGACTCACAAGAGCCAGCACTGATCGCTTTTTCATGCTCAGAGCTGTCTGAGGATGTGAGACTGCAAAAGACCTTTGGGATGACTCTGCTCAGTCTCCTGCTGTTTGTTACCCTGGCATTAGAAGCAGAAACCATTTGAAACAAGGGACATTGCTGTGCTTGACAGTGAAAGGAGCTTCAGATCTCCACTCTCCTGATGGCTGAAAACCTTCTGATTTAATATATAAATAAATGCCCAGGTTAACTTATCCTGATTCAATACATAAATATATCCCAGGCTCAATTCATCTTAATTCACTACATAAATGTATTTCTAACTCAGCCTATCCTGGATGTTCTTGGCTTATTAAAATTCTTTAATTCATGGCTTCTTTAATGTTTATTTCCTCCAACCTTCCTTTCCCCCTGACAGAGGCACCTCTTCTCCCTCTCTACACACAATTTATTACGTTGATAATAATGCCAGTTCTCATTTCAGCAACTCCCTGTGCTCCTCCTCCACACAGATCCTCCTAAAAGCTAAAGGACCCTCCAGTTTACAGCAGAAATTCTGGGTTTTATTGCCTCAAGTTTTCAGTTAAATTTTGGGTTATTATCATTTCACCACATCCTCAATTAAGCGTGCCCAGGCCTTGCACAAATGTCCAAAGTTCGGTGCCCACCTGGTGCCCTGGTGGACTCAGGAGTGTTTGAAGAGCTCAGGAGGGTGCAGAGGGTGGGACTGGCTGTGGCACTGGAACAGCCCTGGCACGTGACACCAGCTTTGCTGCAGAGGAGCTGCCAATTACCTGCAGTTTGGGCCCAAGGCCCTTGGTCTGGGACACCAGGATGGGATCATGGTAACCAGATGCCTTCAGGTCAAAGAAAGCAGCAAAGCCTCCTCCTTCTGAGCGGCCTCCTGCCGAGTACAAACACAGCACAGATTGGATTTAGGAGAAATAAAAACACCCAAAACTCTCACCAAGAAAAGAACTGAAAATTATCAAAGGATCCCAGGTGCTGGAAAAGCCCTCCCAGCCCAGGGAGTCCCAGCTGTGCCCGATGCCCACCTTGTCCCCAGCCCAGAGCCCTGAGTGCCACGTCCAGCCCTTCCTTGGGCACCTCCAGGGATGGGCACTGCAAAGCTCCCTGGGCAGCCCCTGCCAAGGCCTGAGCTCCCTTTCCATGGGCAAATTCCTGCTGCTGTCCACCCTGAGCCTCCCCTGGCCCAGCCTGAGGCCGTTCCCTCTCCTCCTGTCCCTGTTCCCTGGCAGCAGAGCCCGACCCCCCCGGCTGTCCCCTCCTGCCAGGGACTTGTGCAGAGCCACAAGGGCCCCCTGAGCCTCCTTTGCTCCAGGTTTTCTATAACTATTCTTTTCTTTTCTTTTCTTTTCTTTTCTTTTCTTTTCTTTTCTTTTCTTTTCTTTTCTTTTCTTTTCTTTTCTTTTCTTTTCTTTTCTTTTCTTTTCTTTTCTTTTCTTTTCTTTTCTTTTCTTTTCTTTTCTTTTCTTTTCTTTTCTTTTCTTTTCTTTTCATTTCATTTTATTTTATTTTATTTCCATTCTATTCCTCTCCATTCTGCACCCCTAAGAAGCACAATCACCTCCACGTCAAGGCAGGCATTTGTTAATTAATTGTAAGAGCAGTGAGAAGAAATTAATTTTCCTTCTTTGTGCTGATCCCAGCCCAGTTTCCCAAGCTCAGTTTCAATGCCATGACCACGTTGCCCACCCCCCCAGGGAGAAAAGAACCAACATACTGAGGCAATTCCCAGATTCTTCCCAGTCCTACCTGCCCTGGTGCCTCTCACAGCCGATGTTTGTGGCAGACGGCTCCAAACATCCCTGGTTCCAGTCCCCACGTGTCTGTCCTTGTACACCAGGGCCCTGTGGGGAGGGAAGGACGTGCTGGCAGCAGCAGGGCTGGCCCAGATGTGAGGGGCAGGAAGGAACATCTGGGCTGGGCTCCCTGTCCCAGGGCTGTGCTCACGTACAGGGGCTGCCGGAGCAGCCGCAGGCCCCGGTGCCCGATGTCCCTCCTGAAGGTGGCCCCCTGGAAGTGGATGGTGGCCAAGCCCCTGTTGGCTTCTCCCAGGGCTTCCATCAGGTCCTGCCTGACAGCAGTGATGGACAGGACTCTGCCACCGCTGGTCACCACCCTGCCGTCCTTCAGCGCCGTGCCCCCGTGGAACACCTGCAGCCCCAGCTCCTTGGCTTGCAAAAGCCCTGCAAAAACAAAGGGAATTCTCTGGGGATTTTGAATTGCACTCTCTGTTGACCATCTCAGAATCAAGACTGGAAAACCCCTTCAGGACCATCCAGTTCCCCCCAGCAACAGCATCACCCTAAACCCTGTCCCCAAGGGCCACATCCAGACTCCCCTGGGACACTCCCAGGGACTCCAAACCTCCCTGGGCAGCTCATCCCAAGGCCTGAACACTCTGTGAGGGAAATTTTCTTTTCCAATCTCCAATCTGCCCCTCTCCTGGTGCCATTTGAGGCCATTTCCTCTCCTCCTTTCCCTTGGGACAGGGCAGCAGAGCCCGACCCCCCCGGCTGTCCCCTCCTGCCAGGGACTTGTGCAGAGCCACAAGGGCCCCCTGAGCCTCCTTTGCTCCAGGCTGAGCCCCTTTCCCAGTTCAGCTGCTCCTTCCAGGATGTGTTTTCCAGACCTTTCCCAGAGCCATTACTTCCTGTGGACAAAACAATGAAAGTTGAAGTCCTTTATTCAGTCAAGGGAGAACAAGACAAGTTTTCACCTTTGCTTTTTCTTGAGAAACAGCATCATCAGTGAAAGGTGTCCCAGTGCACTGGCCCCAGGGATCCCCTTCTGAGCCATCCAATAAAGCATCATGGAATTCCAGACTGGTTTGGGCTGGAGGGACCTCAGAGCCCACCCAGTGCCAGCCCTGCCATGGCAGGGCCACCTCCCACTGTCCCAGGAGCTCCCAATGTCCAGCCTGGCCTTGGGCACTGCCAGGGATCCAGGGGCAGCCCCAGCTGCTCTGGCAATTCCATCCCAGCCCCTGCCCACCCTGCCAGGGAACAATTCCTGCCCAAGATCCCAAGATCCAGCCCTGCCCTCTGCCACTGGCAGCCATTCCCTGGCTCCTGGCCCTGCAGCCCTTGGCAATTGTCTCTCTCCATATTTCCTGGGGCTCCTTCAGGCCCTGCAAGGCCACCCTGAGCTCAGCCCAAAGCTTCTCCTGGCCAGGCTGAACAATGGCAGCTGGGCCAGCCTTTCCTGCCAGCAGAGCTGCTCCATCCCTCTGCTCATCCTGGAGCCTCCTCTGGGCTCTCCTACATGCCCACATCTGGGACACCCCAAATGTAAAGAAAGAAATCCCACAGGAACAGAAATACGGGATCCAGGAGCCACCCCAGGACATATCCCTGCCCTGCCCCAGGAAAGTTGTGCTCTCTCTGGGAACTGTGGGGAATTTGTGCAGGGCTTTCCTGCAGGAAATCACAATCCACAGCCATTTCCTGCCTGGATTCTCCATCTCCCTGACATTAAAGCATCAGTGCTGATGTTACCTCAGCACTCCCCCACTGTTCCACCCTGCCCACCCCACACAATTCCCTGCAGCACTGGAACTGCTGCTCCACAAACACAGGCTGGTCTGACACAGGGAAGCAAAACTGTTCAAGGTTTGGAGGTTTTTTAGATTCCTGTTTTGAGGGAAGGATAAGGGAAGAGGAGGAACTGCTGCCATCACCTGGGAAAACGAGAACCAAGCACAGTTTTCTCCTTGCTACAGGCTCAAGGGATTGTTCCCTCTGACCCTGCTGCAGTGGAAATCAAACCCCTCTGAATCCTGTTTTAAGGAATACTGCAGAATAAAAAGTTTGTCAAGCCATTAAAATCAGAGAATCACGGAGTATGCTGAGCTGGGAGGACACACAAAGATCATCCAGTCCAAGCCCTGGCCCTGCACTGGACACCCAGACAATCCCACCCTGGGCATCCCTGGGAGCGTCATCTGAAAATGTGGGACTCAAT
Source organism: Pseudopodoces humilis (assembly GCF_049639895.1). Classification (NCBI taxonomy): domain Eukaryota; kingdom Metazoa; phylum Chordata; class Aves; order Passeriformes; family Paridae; genus Pseudopodoces; species Pseudopodoces humilis. The sequence continues at coordinate 971,083 of NC_142201.1, forward strand.
GAGAAAAGAGAATAAAAACAAATAAACCCCATGAAACTCTGAAGTGGAAGATAACAAAAGAATGGATTGAATTCCATTAGTTTCACTGATTTGTTTGTGATTAACAAGCAGGGGGTGAGAAACCCTGCCAGGGACAGGCACCAGAGCACGACCTTGTCCCTGGGCCATGGAGGGTCCCCAGGGAGCTGCCAAAATTCGGGAGCCCTGGGCAGGGGCTGAGGAGCTGGGATGGGCTGACAGGGGAGAGGGTGGGACTGGCAGGACAGGAGAGCAGGAAGGAAACGGTTCTGCAATGGTTCCCTCTGCTTTTAAACATCTTAAACATCTTCATGAGAGCCTGAACCAGGAGCACTGGAACAGGGGAAATGAATATTGAATGCCCGTATGAATCCTCAATGTCAATATCCAATATCCAAATGGTATTGACAGCTAAATTAATATTGAATGCCTCTATGAATCCTGAATACCTATAACCAATATCCAAATGGTATTGGAATTTAAGTGAATATTGAATGCCTGTATGAATGTTGAATATCGATATTGAACACCTGTATGGATATTGAAGATATATTTCTAATATCTATATGAAAATTGAATATAGATATAAAATATTCAAATGGTACTGACAGCTAAATGAATATGAATATTGAATACCTATAACCAATATCCAAATGGTATTGGAATCTAAATGAATATTGAATGCCTGTATGAATATTAAATATTTATATCCAATATCCAAATGGTATTGACAGCTAAATGCATATTGAATGCCTGTATAAATGTTGAATATCTATATTGAACATCTATATGGATATTGAAGATATATTTCTAATATCTGTATGAAGATTGAATATTGATATCAAATATTCATATGAATATTGAATATTTTAATCTAACATATATATAGATATTGGATACCTATGCAAATATAGAACATCTGTAACTAATATCTGTATGGATATTGAATATCTATATCTAATATCCAAACAAATACTGAACATCTATATCTAATATATATATATAATATCTATATGAATATTGAATACCTATCTCTAATATCTAAGTTCATATTGAACAACATTCATATTCATTGATATGAATGCAGAATATCCCAGTTCTCACTTTGTCCAGAGCCCTGTGAGGAAGTAATTAAATAATGAGCAAGCTCCCAGAGTTACCTGTGACCTCCATGCCTTTTTCAGAGTCTCCTGGGTATCCTGGGCTGGCCATGACCACACACACAGCAGTTCTGTCCTCCCACCAGGCTGGCATGCAGCTGCAGAGTTTGCCATCAATTGTTGCTTGAATCACTTCATAAAAATCATTTTTAAGCAGAGGAAGAATTACCTGTAGAAAGTTTTCAGAGTGATGGAAGTTATTTTTTATTTTGCTGCCTTGCTGAAATTCACCTTAGGGAAAATTCAGCTGATGGAATAAAATCTGTGTGTGCCAAGCCAATAGATTTGGAAACTCAGAGTGAGCATGTAATTTGCAGCATCTTTTGTACCAGTCATAAATTTAGAAACACAAGGTGTGAGCTTATGTAGAAGGAATATGAATTTAGGTCCCTCCTGCTCTGCTTCTATCCTGAAAAACAAAATCTGAGGAACTGTGTTTTAATTTAAATCCTTTACCTAATAATTCACAGGAGCTGACCAGACAAAATTTTCAGTTACCTCAGACATTGTCTAAGATGTTCACATCCAGATCTTCCCCTAGAAATAAACTACAACAAGTAAGAGGGGAAAGAATGGAGAATCTTTAATTTTCCAGTGCGTTTCACTCACCTGACACTGGGGGTCCCCAAACTGGCATTTAAAGTTTAAAATCTTCACCCCCTCTTTGGTCAGCATCAAACCTGTTTGCAGCACACCTGGACACAAAGAGCACAGCCAAGCAAATGAACTTAAACTTTTCTTTCTTTCTTTCAAGAGCTCCTTTAAATGAAACAGAGAATTTTGGGGTGTGGGACTCATTTCTGCAAATCAGAAGGCGTTAGGAGTGAGAGTTCTGCAAGCACTTAGGTGCAAGTCAAAATAATTCCCAAACATCCATAAAAGTGACAAGCAGCCACCTGAGGAACAGGGCACCACATTTTAAACCCTACAAAGCAAAGGTTCTCCAGCTCCATTCTTACTCAACTCCCACTCCACTCTTACTCAGCATTGTAAAAAAGGCCCCAAAAAGCAGAAACTGAAGATGTGGGTGGGACCCCAACTCTTTAGAGGTCTGAGATCTCTTAGTGCCAACAGCAGCCCTTGGCACTGACACCTCTGGGCACCACCTGCCTTTTCCAAAACAGCCTCTGGATAAGGATCTGGAGAAAATGGACATTGTTGTGTCTAAGAGGGAGCAGTAGAACAGGACTGAAATATATGCTCTGCCCTGAACTGCAAATCAATCTGTTTTATTTAAAAATATTTCATAAAATCATGGTGTTTTAAGGAGAAAAGGCCAAAGTTCTCTCCCAAACAAAAAGCTGTGAACTGAGTGAATGAGGCTTAACACTGCATGAAAAATGAGCTGCTGCTGGGGTTTTTTTAAACAAACACCATAATTTTTAAACAAAAAAAAATTGTTTTTTTTAAACAAATTCAGGAGCAGCCTCTGACAATGGAAATGACCTGGACAGGGGCTTACCTCGGTTTTCAGGTGCTCACTCACCTACATAGGCTGCTCCTTCTTGTCTCAAGCTGTCCACGACGTGCTGGAGGACTGCACCCCTGATTTGATCTAGAAGAGCTTCTGGAACCTGACAACCAAACAAAGGCACTGAGGCAGTGATGGCATCTGCTGGCCCTGCTGGAAGGATGGGGATGAGGAGATTCCTGAGCTGTTTGCTGCTGTCCCACCCCAGCCCCTGCTCCATCCCTTGGGCTGCTGCTGTCTGAAGGGTGGAAATTTCACTCCTCTGCCTCCAGAGGTGGTTCTGAAGGAGGTTTGGGACTGGCAGCCTGGGCTGAGCACAGTCAGAGTTTCTGTGCTTGGAGAAACCCACACTGATCATGGGTTGGAGCAGTGCTTTAGGAACCAGCAAGGCCCCCCCAGGTTATGTGCAGGGCACAGAGGTCCTGGACACCCAGAACTGTGCAGGGATTTCAGACGTGGGAAACACAAAGTTTAAACACAAAGTTTAGGAACAACAGAAGAGGTCAAAGAGAGGCTCCTGCAGAGAATTAAACCCCAAGGAAGGGCTGTTGAGGTTGGATGCTCTCCAGAAGGCAGCAGGATGTGCTGGGCAGGGGCTGGGGCAGGAGCTGTACCTGAGGCACGGGGCAATAGGCTCCCATCCCCGCCGTGCTGGGACCCTGCTCCCCCTCCAGCAGCCGCTTGTGGGGCTGAGCCGGGGGCACGGAGGCCACGGTGACACCGTCGGTGAAACAGGAGCACTGCGGGACAGACACGGGCACAGCGCTGACAGCGGCCACAGCGGCCACGACAGCCACAGCCAAGGGACAGCGCTGCTGGGCACAGGCTGAGCCACGGTTCTGCTGGGAAATGGAGAAATTGCAGAAGTCCTGACTGCAAGGGGTGTTAAATCCCACCCAGTGCCACCCCTCCCACTGTCCCAGGAGCTCCCGATGTCCAGCCTGGCCTTGGGCACTGCCAGGGATCCAGGGGCAGCCCCAGCTGCTCTGGCAATTCCATCCCAGCCCCTGCCCACCCTCTGAGTAAAGAATTTCTCAAAATCCCATAGGATCCATTTATTCTGCTACAAGCCCATTGACATGAAGGGTTTGTTGTTTCTTACTCATGTTTAAATTACCAAGAGAAATGGTGGCTCTCATTACAATTCCCTTTTGATAAATCAGATTTTGAGTCACATGGACACATGCCTGGCCTCTGTCATGTGAACAGCCTAAAAGAGGCACTTTATATTAGCATAGAGTTAGGAATGTAACAAAAATTACCAAGGCAAAGTACATAAAAACATGTTTTGGGTCATTGCTATGTCATTGTTAATGTAAAAGAAAAATCTGCTGACAACATGCATTGGTTAGCATGACACAGGGCTTAGATTGCATGTTATATATATGCAATATATACCCATCTCAAAGTGCAAATAAAAAACAAAAAAAAAAATTGAAATTTGAAATTATAAACTTGGGTGTTTATGCAGAAGCACAGCAATAATGCCAAACAGTAAAAGCACAACATCACCCCATCAATCACCTACAGAAAGTTCTTCCCCTTGAAGCAGTTCTTCAATAACAACCATTTCTCCAAACATTCTGTCCTGTAAAAGAAAAAAACCACAAGGAATCCCCAGTGAGCAGACATGAATCCACTGCCTAAATCCTCTCTTCATGCTCTTTTAACAAAAAAAACAACAATGTACAGGAGAAGTGCCAGCTTGCTTGAATGCCAGTGGAGAAAGCCAATGGAATTCCATTTGGATATAAGGAGGCAACACTGGATACTCCTTATCAAGCCTGGGAGACAAGTCAAAAATTACAATTTGGAGGGGCAGAGAAGTGGGACTGGAGGCTGGAGCAGAAGTTCAGTCACAAAAGCTCCCAGCCCTGCCTGGGGCACACAGGAGGAATCTGAGGAGACCCAGGAAAAATGGAATCGATCAAACAAGTTTCTCCCAAAAATACTTGCCTCCTGTATCTGGAATTACAAACTCCCAGAGTACAGAGCACCAAGACTTGGACTGGCAGGGGTGAATTAAGCATTTATCCACCTGCATAATCTCCTGGACAGCTCTGCAGGCCTCCTCCTTGCTGGCTGCAATGGTCACTTCTTTCCTGGCCGCTGGACGCCGTGCCCGCACCACCCGTGCAGGGAAGTCTGTGCTGTAAGGGGAGCAGAGCAGGGGTCAGACATCCCTGCTGCATCCAGGGACTCCAGGGAAATCACCACATTGCTCCTGGATGCTCCCCACAGTCCCACTGTAGCTCCAGAATTTCTCCACTTACTCTGAAATACAAACTAAATCCAGAAATTAAAAAGAAAAAAAAAGCATCACCCTGTTAATTAATGTGTTTTAACCTTACCCAGTCACTCTCTGGCTTGTGAACAGCCAAATAAAAGGGTTTTGGAGGGCTGGTTTTGCACACAAATTTCCTGTTTCCCAAAAGAACACCTTTCCACACTGAGATTTCTATCAGGTTAAACCTCAGCCCCGCAGTTTGTACCACCAGGCTCCCACCAGGCTGCCTTTCTCCCCATCTCACCGTGCACACCTGGGACAGTTTTCCCTTTGGAGCCTTGCCCTTGCTGACAGAGAAGGGGTTGGCCTTGTCTCTGTGTGGCAACAACATCAACTGGGAGTTCTTACAGAGCAAAACCAGTGAAAAGGTTGGTTTTGTTAAAAAAAAACAAACCCACAGGTTCCATGAGTTTATCCCACATGGAGCACTTGCCAGCAAGGACAAGGAGTCTGGGAACAAAACCCACAGGCAAAGAAATGAAACTGTTGTTCTTCAGTTATGGATATTTGGCCAGAACATTTCAAATCATCCTCAGAGAGCATTTTGCTGGTATCTGTCTGGCAAGAAATGATTCTTAGCCTTAACTAAGAGAAAGATTTGTTGAAATACTTTTCTCCATTACAATTTTTTGTCTTATAAATGGCTTATTGAGTGTACTGAAGGAGCAGATGGAAAAGAAGAAAAGCTGGGGCCTGAGAAGAGAAAAATCAACCTGCTGCAGTTCCCAGAATTGTGGAATCATAAAAAAGTTGGGTTGGGAAGGACCTCAGAGCCCACCCAGAGCGCCCCAGCCATGGCAGGGACAGCTCCCACTGTCCCAGGAGCTCCCAATGTCCAGCCTGGCCTTGGGCACTGCCAGGGATCCAGGGGCAGCCCCAGCTGCTCTGGCAATTCCATCCCAGCCCCTGCCCACCCTGCCAGGGAACAATTCCTGCCCAAGATCCCATCAAATCCTACTCTGAAGCCATTCCCTGGCTCCTGGCCCTGCAGCCCTTGGCCCCAGTCCCTCTCCAGCTCTCCTGGAGCCCCCTCAGGCCCTGCAAGGGGCTCTGAGCTCTCCCTGGAGCTTCTCCTGTCCAGCTGAGCACCCCCAGCTCTCCCAGGCTGGCTCCAGAGCAGAGAGGCTCCAGCAGCTCCACTCCTGCCCCTCCATCACCCGTCTCTAATTGCAGAGCTCATGAATTCAGCTCCTGCTGGGGAAGAAGGAGAGCTGAGGGGTTCCCAAGCCCCCAGTGAAGGCCACGGGCCCAGGTGAGTGCAGAGGAGCCCCATGGCAGCACATTTACCTGGTGATGAACCTGCAGGCCTCCTGGGGGTTGCTGAAGGCTTTCCAGCGCGCCGTGGGGATCCCGTGCCGCTCCAGGAAGGCTTTGCTGGAGCTGCTGCTGGAGGCCAGCTGGGCTGCCCTGGCACAGGGCCCAAAGCACCGAACTCCTGCTGCCCTCAGGTCATCCACAATCCCTGAGCCACAGAAACAGCACCCAGGGGGCTCTCTGGGGACATGGAGCCCGTGTGGCAGAAGGAAATTCCCAGCAGTTACGCTTTCCTTTGTCTCAGATCATTTATTCACCCTCCAAAGGAGGTTCTGAACATCCCCTGGCCCTCCTCAGCCTGTCCTTCCGAGCCTCTTCAGCTCTTGGGGTTACTGAGCACTCCCACAGTTACCCCCCCATTTTAAAGCAGAATTCAAGGTGCTGGTTTTTTTCTGTCGACCTAATGATATGATTTGATATTATTCTATGATGTTCATTTATTATATTATAATATTATCATGTCATCAAGATATTTTTCTGTCAACTTAGGTTTATTTAAATATTTTATGAACTTACCAGCTGCCAAAAGAGCTTCTGGGCCAGCTAACACAAGCCCAATGTTATGATCTTTGCAGAACTGGGTAACAATAGTGTGATTGCTCACTAATACAGCTGAAAAGGAAAAAGAATTAACTGGTGACTGTGAAGCCTGAGTAAGAGACAGAAGAAGAGAATGTCTTTTTCCCATCCCCCTAAAAGGGTGATTAAAATAATGAAACAGCCCATGAAGGGCAAAGTGAAATATCAATGTAATAACAGCAGAGTCCAAAAGGAACTGGGAACAACTCCAGTTTGCACTACTGGTTTTAATACACATTTGCTAACTGATTGAATCTAATTTATTTGCCATGTGCAATCAAGATGCATTTTAAAAGCTGCTTATAACAACCATAGCAACTTTGAAAAATAAAACTTAAGGTTCAGGAAGAAACTCAATTTCAACAGCTGAGTAAAGATTTACTGAAAGCATTGGTTGATGCAGCTAAATTTCTCTGAGCAGCCTGGGCAGACACAGAGGTGTTTCTATTCAGAATGAAGAACTTTGAGCCCTCTCTTCCTGGGTTAAGTTTCACTGGAATTGGTCACTGAATTCAAGCACAAAAGTGGAAGAGATGAGGTGTAGAAATACAGTCTCATATAAGCCTCACTAGCTTAAGCAGCAAGGCTAAAACTAAACAGAGCAGGGTGTTTTAGGAGGCAGCTCTGAAATTCAGGAACAAAACACAAAATGAAGAAGAAATCTGTGCCTCCAGTCATTTGTGGCACCAGTAAAAGATAAGCCACCGGTACCTCCCCTGTTGGTTTGTCTCAGTTGCTGCGGTGCTGACAGCAAGGAGTGGGATTTTATTCCCCCCTTTTTACCTGAATTGGAGATTTTTCCGTTGTCAGCTGTCCCTGCATTTCCTGGAGCCACAAACACGTGTTTGACCTGCGGGGACTGGGCCAACTTCCAGGCCAGGGCGTGTTCCCTGCCTCCGCTGCCGATCACCAGCACCCGCTCAGCCATGGCCCTGGAGCACCACTGACCTGGCAAAATCAGCAAGGACAGAGCAATTCCACCCCACTGCTGCAGGTTTGGGTCATGTTAACCCAGTTTGTGTCAGAAAGGTGCTCCTTGGCTCTGGGATACGGTGCTGTGCCAGCAGTGCCACTGGATGGACACGTGGGTCACACCTGGTTTAAGTACAGACAAAGAATCCACTGGGAATTGTCCCCACTCGTTCCAGCAGAGTCAAGATTTCATCTCTTAAGCACCCACAGATATGAAATAATCCTGCCTTGAGTAGGTCTCATCAGGTCCTTTGCACAACTACACAGGACAGGATTAAAAGTGTCATACAAATGCTCTAAAATAGATATTTTTATATATTTTCTATGTTATATAATGCATTTATTTCTAAACAAATATAAAGAAATATATATATAATAAACAAATTAAAAATATATAAGACAGAACTAAGCACTGAATAACTATATAATGAATAAATACATAACAAGTAAATATACAGAAATAAAAATGTTATTGTTCAGCTGCTTTTCATATTTAATAAATATATTTCAGTCTGAAATATATTTATTAAATATATTTAATAATATATTATTAAATATATCCAATAATATATTATTAAATCTATTTAATATTTTTAAATATTAAATATATTTAATATTTAAATAATAAAAAAATAAATAATATATTTATATAAATATAAAAATATATTTATATTTAGTGGTGAGTCTAGGAGCTTTTAAGAGCGCAAACATTCTCAGCAGTAAATGGCAAAGGCAGATTTCAGGACAGAATTTATCCCCTGACAATTGCTAGGAGGACACTTCAGCAGAGCAGCACATTCAATAAAAGAGAACTGTTCATCTCACTGACATTTCCAGCCGTTCCTCAGCAATATTTTGTGGCAGATTAGTTTTGATTTGTTTCAGAAGTGTTATCATAGGTCACATCTGCAAAACCTAATTTCTCCCTATGTGCTGCATGTGGACAAATGTCAGAGAGAAAAATGCAGCCCAGAACGTGACCTTTAAGGGAGGTGCTGATGGAGGAGCCAGTCCTTACCCAGGAGAGAGATCATAAATTAAAGATACCACGGACAGCAGCAAGTGCTGCTGCCTTCTCCCCAAGAATCACAACCCCTGGGTTTAATTCACTGCACAAAGGCAAACGGGAGCTGAACTGTGACATTGAGGGAGAATATTGCAGGCAAGATGTTCACAGAACTGTGATACACCAGGGATGGTGCCTGGAGCTCCTGAGACAGGATCACACTGCCTTAACTCGCTACAAAATCCAATTTAACTCTATTTCATGGCTCCTGAGTTGCCCAAGGACAATGTCAGGAATTCTCACAGCCCGGCCCTGGGAACTGCAGAGTTTTGAGGGTTATTTGATTTTCACTTTTAGCTGTTGTGCTCTAGGTGCACAAACACAAAGTGCTCAATGCTCTGCCAGGGATGGACTGATTTCCTTGCAAAAGTCTTTTCTTAGCCTTTGTGTTGGGTAGCAGTCCAGTGTCAGGCTTTGTCCTTCCTTTTGTCACTGCCTGAGCAATAATGGCTGGAAGTGGCTGTGAGTGTGCAGAGGAGTTAAACTGCTCTGCCTCTAACAAAGGCACCAACGTTCTCTGCCAGGCTCCAGAGTGGTACAACAGTTCCCAATGAAAAGGAAAGTGTTTTTTAAAGCAATTCCACACTCCACACACCCCACTCCCCCACCAATAATCTCACAATTTCTTGAAGTTTTCTAAAGCAGAATGAATTAAAGTTCCAAACTGGGGAGAGAGTGAAAGCGAGCAGTGCCTCCAGCCCTTTGGAAAAATTCACTTTTCCATTCCACCTCACAGTGAGGGCACTAAGGATGTTTTTTGCAAAGCCAAGCTAAAGCATGCTGGAAGAGAGGAAATTTAGTGAGTTGGTCCAGGAGGGAAGGCTGGAGAGAGGGACAGAGCATGCTGGAGCAAAAGAGAGCTGCAAGGGCACTTGCTGCTGGAAGAAAGGCTGTGGAGAACAATGTCCCGCTGGAATTCATTTCCCTTACCGTGACAGACCCTGCTGCTGGCCCGCACAAAAGGCTAAGGAGTCCTCCAGAAGGTTCTTCCTCCAGCTCCTGCTTCAGATCCAAATGATTTCTGATCTCCTAAAGCCAAGGATAAGAGTGGAAGAGGCAGTCAGACCTGCAGCTGCCCTGTCCCTCCTGATCCTCCACCCTCACCGGAGTGTCCCCAGCAGCATCCCCTCAGTGCCACCCACCCTTCAAGTCCTCCCCACAGCCTCAGCACCGTGGAGCCTCCTCCCTTCTGCCCATCTTCCTTTGTCAAGGACACAAACAGCTCCTCCCCAAAGCCCGGCTGACCATGGAAAGAGGATTCAGCCAAAGAGAAAAAAGCCCAGCGACAATGTGTCACACAGCTGAGCTCCTCACTCGGGTCCCAGCCAAGAGCAACTTTATATCCCCTGCCAGGGGTGGGATCCCAGAGACTGAGACAAAAACTAGGCTGGAAAAAACTTACACAGTTTTGTTACTTGTTATTCTTCTCATTTTGAACTTTTCAATTTGTTTATTGTGGTGCGCCTTATTTTGGAAACCTTGAAGCCAAACGGAGCAGCATCAATTAAAAATCAACAGCTGGGTCCAAGGCTTCAGGATCGCTGTGGAACTCCCGCAGGACTCGCACGCTTCAGACGAGCACAAGAGCACCTCTGGTTCCCGAGGCTGCACGGCAGCACGCCAGGAGTAAAATCAGAGTTACTCCTGATTTCATCGCCTTGCCGTGCATCATTTATCCAGAACCTCCTCCAAGTGCGCTGAGGGAGAGGAGACAGATCAAGTGTGGTTCTGGATAATCTGTTTTCTCTCCAACTTTCCCACTCCTGGCACTGCTTTGAAGTGCCAACCTGCAGCTGGGACCACACCTGATGTCCCCCAGGCCTCTCCTGTGGGCTGGAGCCTTGCAGGGCAGCTCCACCAAGAACAATTCCTTTTCCCATTGCAGGAGTCTCCTTTGGTGTGGAAAAGAATGAAAGAAAGGAGAATTGCTGCCTTCCCCTCTCTCAGGGCTGCAGAAGTGCCCAGACTTTCACCTGCTGCTCCCACAGAGAGGAACGCTGGCCTAGGGACTCTCTGCTCTTGGATATTGGGCAAGGGAGGGAGGAGACACTGGGTTGTCCCTGGGGACACAAGAAATGGGTGAACATCCAGTCCAAATACTCTCATGTGGCATTTGTCACCCTGCAGTGATTCTTCTTTGCTTTTGGAAAGCAGAGAGGAGGAGGAGGAGGAGAGGGCCTAAGGAAGGAACAATCCTTCTGTACCCCCTGCCAGGAGGGGCTGGCAGGTGCGGGTGGGGTCCTGCTCCCAGAGAACAGCAACAGGACAAGGGGAAACGGCCTCAGGCTGGGCCAGGGGAGGCTCAGGGTGGACAGCAGCAGGAATTTGCCCATGGAAAGGGAGCTCAGGCCTTGGCAGGGGCTGCCCAGGGAGCTTTGCAGTGCCCATCCCTGGAGGTGCCCAAGGAAGGGCTGGACGTGGCACTCAGGGCTCTGGGCTGGGGACAAGGTGGGCATTGGGCTGCCCAGCCCTGCTGCAAAGGCTTCCCAGCACACTTCTCTCTCAGCCGGCCTCAACGGGCGCCTTTCGTTTGCCTGCAGAGAGCAGGGCCAGCCCTGCCCTGCCGGCCCAGCCGGGAACTCTCCCGCTGCCGCTGGGGCTCAGCACTCCCTGCTCACAGGGGACTCACTGGCACCCAGAAAATCCATGGGCACCTCGCACAGACGGGACATCAAATCTGGAGACGCTTTTCTTGGGCTTTACAAACTTGCTTAGCAAAAATATACAAATTCTTCTCTTACTGCAACAGTGTTCTCTCCTTCTTAGGTTATTTTCAGGGAAATCAGAATGTATCATAATTACAACATAATTGCTTATTCATGTTTTATATCATAGTATCTTAATGTAAAAATACAGTCTGTAATAAAGACAAATTATTTGGTAATTTCATTTATTCGTTTGATCTCTGCTTCATTTATGGATTTTAAACTATTCTTCTTCTTCTTCTTCTTCTTCGTCTTCTTCTTCTTCTATACTCCTTCTTCTTACTACTCTCCTTTTCCTTTTCTTCTATGTATTTTAAACTTCAAATTCTTACTTTTCTTAATCTTCTTCATCTATGCATTTTAAAATTCAGGTTCCTATTCCTATTAATCCTCTACTTCTACGTTGTAAAATTCTTATTCTTATTCTTACTCCTATTCCTATCCTTATTCTTATTTCTCTTCTTCCTCTACCTCTAGGTATTTTTAAAAATCTTATGACTATTCTTCTTTTTCTCCTATGTATCTTCAAAGTATTCCTCCTCCTCTTCTTCTCCTTCATCTTCTTCTTTGTCTTCGTCCTCTTTCTCTTCTTTGCCTTATTCGTCTTCATCATCATCTCAGTCTTCTTCATCTTCTTTGTCGTCTTCATCTTTAGCATCCTCATCTTCTTTGTCTTCATCCTCATCTTCTTGGTCTTCTTCATCTTGGTCGCCTTCTTCATCTTCATTTCCTTCCCCTTCTTCATCATCTTCTTCCTCTTCTCTGTTGTCACCTCCTTCTTTGTGCTCCTTGTCCTGTTCCCGTTGGTGTCCCAGCTCCCGTTGGTGTTGGCCGCCCCGTGTGAGCCGCAGTCCTGCCGGGAGGGAGGCTGTGGGAGCAATCCCTGCTCTCGGTGCCCTGTTTTACTCCTCCGGCTGTGGCCTCAGGCAGGGCCACCGGAACAGCGCCCGCAGCGCCCGCAGCGCCCGCCTGAAGCGGGAGGGACGTCTCCTGGGGACAACCGGCTGCCCGCCGAGGGCCTGGGCTCCCAGCTGGGGCCAGGGCCTGGGGGGGCCGTGCGGGGCAGGCACCGGGCTCCCTTCCCTTTTTGCTGTAATTGCTGCTTCTCTTTCTGCAGCAATCCCTTCTTCCAGGGCATCCTCTTCCTGCTGCTGCTGCCTCAGTGCCTGCATCTCCAGCAGAGCCGTGTGCAGGGTCTGACTGCTGCTGCTCTGGTTCATGCTCAGCTGAGCCGGGCTGCTGGCTGGAGTATAGAACAGGACACTGAGCAGGCTCCATGTGTCCGGGGCTGTCCTCACCTCACTGAGGACAAGAGAATGTGCTGCCTTTCCATCCTCTGGAGCAAGAAGCTCAGGGGGCTCCTCCTCCTCAGTAGCTCTGGCCGGGGTAGCAGCTGCCAGCTCGGTGTCCGTGGGACTCCATAGGGCGGGAGAGGCGCTGGGCAGGGCACGGGCTGCCTCTGCTGCCAGCTCTGCACCCACATGCCTGGAGCAGCTGGGTCCCTCCAGGGGTTCCTCATCATCAACCAAGGGTTTATTGCAGATGTTGTTCTGGATGGCATCTTCCCCTTGGGACATCTCTTGGTCTTTGCACTGCTCCCCTTTGGAATGCACGTTGTCACTGAGATTGAAACTGAGAAGTGACAAGGAGTCCAACAGCTCTCGCCATTGGGCCTCCACCTTCTGCTTGCACCATTGCATTCTTTGATTCAGTTCAGCTTCCTTCTCTTCCTCCTCATCACCATAATCATTGGGGAAATTGGCTTCCAGCCATTCCAGCACCTTCTGATGTCTTGATATCTCCTCCACTTCAGGCAGTTCAGGTGATGAGCTTGAATCTTCTTCCATACCACCAAGCAGGGCCATCCTTCTCAGTTCTTCAACCTCACATTCTTCCCTATGGGAGAGTGCTTCATCCTCATCTTCCCAATGGCAGAGCTCTTCATCCTCTTGTTCTTCCCATTGGGAGAGCTCTCCAGCTTCATGTTCTAGCCATTGGGACAGCTCTTTTTCACACTCCCTTTCACCTGGGGACAGCTCCTTGTCACTCTTGCTGTCCCCTCGGGAGAGGTCATTGTCGCTTTCCATTGGGTACAGCTCCATGTCATTTGTGCTGTCCTCAGGAGCAACCTCGATGGCCTCTTCCACTGAGGACAGCTCTTCATCAGTCAGACTGTCCCTTGAAATGACCTCAGTGGCCTCTTCCACTGGGGACAGCTTCTTGTCACTTGTGTTGTCCTCTGCAATGCCCTCGATGACCTCTTCCACTGAGGACAGCTCCTCATCTGTTGGGCTGTCCCCTGAAACAACCACGATGGCTTCTTCCACATGGGACAGTTCCTGGTCACTCGTGCTGTCCCCTGCAATGCCCTCAATGGCCTCTTCCAAAGGGGACAACTCCTGGTCATTTGTGCTGTCCTCTGGAATCACCTCGATGACCTCTTCCACTGAGGACACCCCTGGCTCACTGTTGCTGTCCCCAGGAGAGAGCTCAGTGGCCTCTTCTACTGGGGACAGCTCCTCATCACTTGTGCTGTCCCCTGGAGAGAGTTCAATGTCCTCTGTCACTGGGGACAGCACCTGGTCTCTGACATTTTCCCCTTGGGACAACTCGTTGTTATCTGTTTTTCCTGGAGCTGTGCCCTTGAGGCTGCGCTCCATGACTCGAGCTCCCGAGGGGATGGGTGGCACAGGCTGCAGCTGCCAGCTCGGGGACACACGGGCTGTGCCCTCCTGGGCCACCCTGAGCGGGGGCAAGAGCACCCTGGGCACGGGGGTGTGTGGCTGCCCAAGACAGGGGCTGCAGGGCTGGGGCCCCTTCTCTCCTGCGCTCCCCAGCTCTGTGCCCTGGCTGCGAGTGTCCCTGGGACTCACCAGGCAGGGCAGTGGTGGCAGCGGTGACAGCTGTGGCTGCCGTGGCAGTGGCAGCAGTGGTGGCAGTGGTGGCAGCTGTGGCAGCGGTGACAGCTGTGGCTGCCGTGGCGTTGGTGGCAGCTGTGGCAGCTGTGGCAGTGGTGGCAGCGTTGGCAGCCTGTCCCCACAGTGGGACAGGACCTGGCTCCGGCTGCCCTGCGGTGCTGCCTGCGGCTGCCTGAGCTCCATTGGTGAGACCGATGGTTTGTTGAGGTTTTTGGGTCCCACCTTTGGCTGCCTGAGCTCCACCGGTGGCAGCTTGAGGGGCACCTGTGAGGAGGATGAGGACACGTGCGACAGAGACGGCTCCCTTGGCACAGCAAAGATCCTGGCCTTCTCCGTCTGCTGGCCTCTCCTTCCTGCCTCATCCCTCTCTCGTGGCCTCCTCCGCAGGCTCAGCAGGTGGCCTTGGGTGGGCTGGGAGTTGGGGTTCACCTTGTCTCTGTCCATCTTCTATGTAACTCAATGTAACGTCCACCGTCTTCTCGTGAAGAGAGACGCAGGGAGCTGCTTCCTCCTCAGACAGCGGCTCTCCTGGGACTGGGCACCCCAGGGCTCTGCGCCCCTTGGATACCCTCAGCCAGGCTGGGGCTCCCTGATGTCACAAGGCTCTCTGGCCACCACCGTGTCCCGCATCACAGAGGGCCCTGACCCCACGCGCCCGTGTCACAAAGGGCCACCGCCGGCGGCCCAACACC
Organism: Pseudopodoces humilis; assembly: GCF_049639895.1. NCBI lineage: Eukaryota > Metazoa > Chordata > Aves > Passeriformes > Paridae > Pseudopodoces > Pseudopodoces humilis. The sequence goes on from NC_142201.1 coordinate 986,265, forward strand.
AGCGCAGCGGGCAGGAAGCGGCCCGGAGCAGCCCCCGGACCCCCTCGTGGCCTTGTGGCCCCTGCTGTGCCCAGAGCCCTGAGAGGCTTTGGCCACGCTGGCACACGTGTGCCAGCCCCAGCCCCGCACTGCAGAGCCCGGCCTTTGCAGCCTGCGCTGCGCCGGCCACGAGCAATTGGCCTTTGCAGCGACGTGCCAGGGAGCTGTGGGCAGCGGCTGCAGGTGCCGCGGGAGGCCGGGGAGCAGGGCTGGCCCTCAGGGCTGTGCCCGGCCAGCGGGGCTCGTCGCTGCCTTCGGCAGCGACACGCAGGGGCACCGAGCGCAGCCGCGGCGCCTCGGCCGGGCCCGGGGAGCTCAGCGGCCCAGGGGCACCACGCGAGGCCGGGGCCACCTGGCTCGGGGCAATGGCCGCGGCCCCGACTCTCGCAGCTCTCCCCTCGGCCGTGCGGCGCCACGGGGCCAGAGCCCGGGCCCGGGGCTCGCTCCCTGCTGCCAGCAGGGCGCTGCCGAGGGCTCCCCGCCCGCCGGGGCCGGGGCCGGCCGCTGAGGGAGCGGCGCCGCCATTGCTGCCGCCCTCAGGGGCTCTGAGGGGAGCGCGGCTCCCGCCGGCCCCGCTCCGCCCGCACGGCAAAACAAAAGCACGGAGCACGAAGACACACAAAGGCGCTCCAAGTGTGTCCGTGCCCTTCCAAATGCATTCGGACAGCGGCCCCAAGGGCTGCGCTCGGCTGCGCCAGCATCGCCACACGGCTGTGCCCGGGTCAAATCCCCTGTGCAGATACCGGGGCTGTGCAATGGGACACCGAACACTCGGGGCTCAGTCTCTCAGGGAACAAGAAACGAGTGTTTTAGGCTATTTGGGATAAGGCAACTGCTTTTGATGGAACCAGGCCATTGTACCTGGCATTCAGAAGGATAATAAATAAATAATTATGAATGCATGTGGGTGAAAAGTCATTAAGGGGTAGTTAGGAGCAGCATTACTACGGACAAAATATTTATTTAAAGAAAAACTACACTTAATAAAATCTTTCATCTACAATTTTCTCAATGGTTCTTGGTTTTTAAACATGTTAATTTCTGGTTTCTTTCCATCTGCTTTGTTTTGGAAATATTGAAGCAAAACTCAGCAGCATCAAGGAAAAACATCAACAGCTGGGTACAAGGCTTCAGAAAACCATTGTGGGACAAGTGAAGGGTCACACGCTTCAGACCTGTGAGTGCCTGGGCACAAAAGCACCTCTCCTTTCTGAGGCTGCATCGCAGCACAGAAGACGTAAAATGAGAGTTGCTCCTGTTCTCACAGTAAAAATACCTCCTATGCAGATTCTTGCTGCAACCAACTTAGTGACCAGGAAACAATATTGGATTCCAGAAGCTGGGAATTGGGGTACCCTTTCTTCTTGTCCATGTGTTCAATGTAAATTCTTATTCCTGTTACTCTTGTTCTTTAATATATTTATAATTTCTTATTACTCTTCTAGTATGCATTATTGAATTCCTATTCTTCTTCAGTTTCATTTTCTTCTTAATCTTTGTCTTCTTCATGGTCTTTGTTGTCTTCATCGCCGCCTTAGTGTTTCTCTTCTTTGTGCTCCTTGTCCTGTTCCCGTTGGTGTCCCAGCTCCCGTTGGTGTTGGCCGCCCCGTGTGAGCCGCAGTCCTGCCGGGAGGGAGGCTGTGGGAGCAATCCCTGCTCTCGGTGCCCTGTTTTACTCCTCCGGCTGTGGCCTCAGGCAGGGCCACCGGAACAGCGCCCGCAGCGCCCGCAGCGCCCGCCTGAAGCGGGAGGGACGTTTCTCAGAGACCTGGCTCGGTGCCTCTGGCTCCTCTGCACCGAGAGGCTGCCGGGGCTTCTCCTGAGCAGCTGCCAGCTCGGGCAGGACACGGGCTGCCTCTGCTGCCAGCCCTGCACCCACATGCCTGGAGCAGCTGGGTCCCTCCAGGGGGTCCTCATCATCCACCAAGACCAAGGGTTTATTGCAGACATTGTCCCGGATGGCATCTTCCCCTTGGGACATCTCTTGGTCTTTGCACTGCTCCCCTTTGGAAAGCACATTGTCACTGAGATTGAAACTGAGAAATGACATGGAGTCCAACAGCTCTTGCCACTAGGCCTCCATCTTGGCCTTGCACAATTTCAGTTTGGACAGTTCTTGGTATCTTTCAGCTTTGTTTTCTTCCTCCTCGTTGGCTCCATGATCATTAGAGAAATTGGCTTCCAGCCATTCCAGCACCTTCTGATGCCTCGACATTTCCTCCAGTTCGGGCAGTTCAGGTGACGAGCTCAAAACTCTGTCCATTCCACCAAGCAGGGCCATCCTTGTCAGTGCTTCATCCTCATATTCTTCCCATTGGGAGAGCTCTTCATCCTCATTCTGTTCCGAATGGGAGAGGTGTTCATTGTCATCTTCTTCCCATGGGGACATGTCCTGGACATCACAGTCTTCCCCAAAGCACAGCTGTGAGTAATCTTCAACATCTTCTGGGGAAAGCTTCTCATCCTCGTTGTTATCCCGTTGACACAGCTCTTTGTCACTGTCACTCTGCCCTTGGGACAGCTCTTTTTCATGCTTCTCTTAACCTGGGAACAGGTCATTGTCACTCTTGTTGTCCCCTCAGGAGAGCTCATCATCGTCTTCTTCTAGTTACAAATGCTGTCACCTCAAATTACTTCAATGACAACTTCTACTACTTCTGCTTCTACTTTCTACTTTCTACTTTCTACATCTACATCTACATCTATGTCTACATACATCTACTACTACATTTTCAGTGTAGAAGTGAAGGGTGGCACAGGCTGCAGCTGCCAGTTTGGGGACACATGGGCTGTGCCCTCCTGAGCTGGGGCAAGAGCACCCTGGGCATGGGGGTGTGTGGCTGCCCAGGACAGGGGCTGCAGGGCTGGGGCCCCTTCTCTCCTGCGCTCCCCAGCTCTGTGCCCTGGCTGCGAGTGTCCCTGGGACTCAACAGGCAGGGCAGTGGTGGCAGCGGTGGCAGTCATGGCAGCTGTGGCAGTGGTGACAGTGGTGGCAGTGGTGGCAGCTGTGGCAGTGTTGGCAGTGGTGACAGCTGTGGCAGCCGTGGCAGTGGTGGCAGCCTGTCCCCACAGAGGGACAGGGCCCAGCTCCGGCTGCCCTGCGGTGCTGCCTGCGGCTGTTTGAGCTCCATTCATGAGACTGATGGTTTGTTCAGGTTTTTGGGTCCCACCTTTGGCTGCCTGAGGTCCACATCAGTGAGGAGGATGAGGACATGTAGGCTGGAGATGGCTCCCTTGGCACAGCAAAGATCCTGGTCTTCTCCATCCACTGGACTCTACTTCCTGCCTCATCCCTCACTCTTGGTCTCCTCTGGCGCAGCAGTTTGCCTTGGGTGGTCTGCGAGTTGGGCTTCCCTTTCTCTTTGTCCATCTCTTCATCCATCTCTGCCATCCTCTGCTGCAGAGCCATCCAGGGAGCCGCTTCCCCCAGACAGGCAGCAGCTCTGGGGACGCTGTTTGCTTCCCTTGGCGACAGTTCACTGGAACTGTCCTGTGTCCTTTGATAAGCTCTGCGTCCTCATCTGCTGCAAACTGGGAGAGCCCTTTGTCTCCATCTGCTTCCCATGGGGACATGTCTTGGACATTGTCAGTCCCTGGCTTTGTAAACGTGAATGAAAAGTGTGGCACCATGGCATCTCCCCTCACAGCTCCACCATGGCACCACCTCCCCTCACAGCTCCACCATGGCACCACCTCCCCTCACAGCTCCACCATGGCACCACCTCCCCTCACAGCTCCACCATGGCATCTCCTCTCACAGCCCCACCATGGCACATCTCCCCTCACAGATCCACCATGGCACATCTCCCCTCACAGCCCCACCATGGCATCTCCCCTCACAGCTCCACCATGGCACCGTCTCCCCTCACAGCCCTACCATGGCACCTCCCCTCACGGCTCCTTCCCGCCCCTCACGGCTGAGGCGGCGCTCGGGCGCCCCCTGGCGGAGAGCGGGCTCGGGCGGGACCCTTTCCCTCCCTCCGTCCCTCACTCCTCTCCTTCTGCCCTCTCTCCCTCCATGACGGCCTCGTTCCCCCTCTGCCCGACCTTTTTCCCGACTTCCCAAACCATTCCTGCTTCACTGCCTCCCCGTTCCCCCGTTCTCCAGTCCCTCCCCTCTTCCTTCCCCTCCCTCCTCTCTGCGTCCCTCCCTCCGGCCCCTCTCTTCTCCCTCCTTCCCAGCAACATGGCACAGGACAAGAGCAAGCGGCCTCAAGCTGTGCCAGGGGAAGGCTCGGCTTGGACACCAGGAGCAATTGCTTCCTTTGGTGGCACCAAAGCCCTGAGCAGCTGCTCCCGCAGGGATCTGTCAGGAGCAGCACAGAACTGCTGCTGCTGCCTCAGCTGGGGCTGCACCGGGGGACACCTGGGACAGCTCCCAGTCACTTGTGCGGTCCCCTGAGAAGATCTCACTGTCATCTTCCACTTGGGACAGCTCCCGCTCACTCTTGCTGTGACCTAAAGTGACCTCCATGTCCTCATGCACTTGGGACAGCTCCTGCCTGCTACCATTTTCCCCTTGGGACAATTCACTTTCTTTTTCCTGTTGGGACTCCTGTGCCTTATTGGTCATCTTTCCCTTGGGAAGGGTCTTTGTCCTCCCATTGGAGCAGGTCTTTCTCAAGGGAGGGTAAATATTCATCTTGTCCTTCTTCTTCTTCCTATTTTTCTTGTCTTCTATGTATTTTAAAATATGAATTCTTATTAATCTTCTTCTTCGACAAATTTTTAAACACACATTATTATTTTTAATACTATTCTTCCACATTTTAAAATTCTTGCTCCTTATTCTAATTCCTGCTCTTCTTCTACTTCTGTGTATTTATAAAATTCTTACTCTCTTTACTCTTCTTCTTAGTATTTTTACAGTCTTCCACTTCTACTTCTTCCTCTTCTTTGTCTTTGCCTTTTTCATCTTCTTTGCCTGTCATCTTTTTTCTTTGCCTTCATCTTCATCTTTTTTCTGTTCTGTCTTCTTTGTCATTGTCTTGTCATCTTTGTTTTCTTCATCTTCGTTCTCTTCTTCGTCTTCATCTTCTACATTTCCTTGATCATCTTCTTCCTCTTCTTCGTCGTCTTTGTCTTCTTTGTGCTCCTTGTCCTGTTCCCGTTGGTGTCCCAGCTCCCGTTGGTGTTGGCCGCCCCGTGTGAGCCGCAGTCCTGCCGGGAGGGAGGCTGTGGGAGCAATCCCTGCTCTCGGTGCCCTGTTTTACTCCTCCGGCTGTGGCCTCAGGCAGGGCCACCGGAACAGCGCCCGCAGCGCCCGCCTGAAGCGGGAGGGACGTTTCTCGGAGACCTGGCTCGGTGCCTCTGGCTCCCCTGCACCGAGAGGCTGCCAGGGCTTCTCCTGAGCAGCTGCCAGCTCGGGCAGGACACGGGCTGCCTCTGCTGCCAGCCCTGCACCCACATGCCTGGAGCTGGGTCCCTCCAGGGTGTCCCAGACATGCACCGAGTGTAGAGGCCGCCAGCCGGGCTGGAGCCTCACGGTTCTAAACCAGCCCCAGTTCGGAAGTGCCTTGTCCTGAGCCCGTAATTCCCTCACTCGTGTAACGGCCACTGGGGCCCGTTGGAGCGCGGGCCCGGCCGTTGGGGGCTCGGGCTGCCATTGGCTGCTTGGCCGGGCGGGAACTCGGCCGACCAATGAGGATGAGGCGCGCGTGCCCTCGGAGCCGTTGGAGGTGAAGCGGTTTCAGTCTCTCGGCTGTGGCTGCCGGAGCTTCGTGTGCGTTTGTCGCTGTCCTGCCCCCGCCACCTCCGGGGGCCCTGAGCTCATCTCAAGAGCCGCCTCCTGGAGAGCGGAGGGGGCAGGGAGGCGGCAGGAACAGCTGCCTGCGGCGTGCAGAGCCGTGTCTGGGTCCGGACCCCCTGTTTATTTGAGGAAGAAGCCGCCGGGATGGGGGCAAGGGGCTCTACGCCAGAGGAACCCATCCTCCAGCTCCAGAAAGAGCGGACCATGAGGCTGGCGGCGCCGCGGACGCCTTCCGAGACAGCTGAGGGGAACCGGGCATCGGGAGAGCTGGCGGGAGGGGCGGTCGCCGCTGCGGGCGGACCGGGGAGCAAACCGGCCGAGCTGCGGCTTTGTGCCGGAGCCGCTGGCCTGTAGAGCGCCCTGCGGCCTCTAGAACTTGCCTTGTCGCTCCGTGCCAGAACTTACAGACATCGGGACCCACCCCAGCCGAGCCCGGCCGCCCCGGAGCGGAGCCTGAGCGTGTAAGAGCCGTGCCTCGCACCGGAGCCGATCGGAAATCCGGCACCGCGGGTGCCCGGGTACCCAGCGAGCGCCAGCCCCGCAAGCAGCGGCGACCGCGGGGTCCGAAAGTCGCCGGTGCCGGAGCTGGAGTCACCCATGGAACACTCACCGGTTCGGGGCACCGAAAGCCAGAGCCACCGTTTCTCTGCGGCCCCCCAAGACAAAGCCACCATCGGTACAATACCAACAGCCGTGCCCGATCCAGTCAGAGTGTGGCAGCAGGTAAAGCTAGCGGCGATAACAAATGGGGATTAGGCAGCTGCAGAAGTGATTGATGTGCCATTATCGGGAAGTCGGGAACCTGAGTATGGCACAACTGAAGCATAGCCGGTAATAAGGGGTAGTGGAAAAACACCGGATATTTACACATTTTCAGTGGCCAGTTCTTTCAGAACTGCATCAGCTTGTAGCCAAGCACAGCCTGGGCACACCTGCTGTCACCAATATACTGTGGTTTTTAACATCAGGGGAGGTTACTCCTTTTGATATTAAACAGCCTGCCAAACTAATGTTTACAACATCCAATATGTGGTCTTTGAGCCAGCATGGTGATGTGGTGCAAAAAAGACTGCAAGATGCAATGGAGGAACAAATTATAAACGTTGAGGACAGAAACCAATTAATTTTACAATTGGCCAAGGCTAAGGAGGACTGTTGAAGGGTCTCAGAATTGTTGCCAGATGAGAACCCACCCTTGGATGAGATGATAAATGCATGCACCACGGTTGGATCAATGCCCACACCACGTCCTTGTTAGCAGACTCCATGGCGGCAGCTGTGAAAATGACACCCCAGTGCTACAGATGTGGACAGCCAGGCCACCTAAAAACAGTTGTCCCTGTGAGTCTACACTACCAGGAACAATTAATGGACAAAGGAATACAGCTTGTATCCAGTGTGGAAAAACCAATCCAGTGACCAGACAATGCAGATCCCAAATTCATTCTGACAGATCTTCCTTTAAGGACCAGGGAAACGCGAGACCTAGCGTGGAGACGTGCAATGATGATACGAGCACCTTTTCGCCTTCCTGTCAGAGCCTGTGCCACCAGCTCACAGGAAGGACCAGAGGAGCAGCTGCAATGGGTGTTTCCACATCCATCTTAACAACCAACAACATCTCAACAACTTAATAAGCACTTTAAAGGTACACAGGGTCCGTCTCGAGGCCCACGGGCCCATTGGGAGAGGACTGAGTGCACTGCTGATCGGAAGATCCAGTGTTGCTTTACAAGGTATTTTTGTGTACCCTGGTGTTCCTGATGCAGATTTCACCTGGCAGAGACACGCTGTGGTTTCAACTCCTATTCCACCCGTGACAATCCCCATAAAAACACAAATTGCCCAACTCATCCCTTTTAAGTCTCTTGTCCCCAAAACAGGGCCCATAAAGCGAGGTGAGCGAGGCTTTGGATCCACTGGAGAGCCCCAGGTGTGCTGGACTCAGATCATAAGTGATCCAAGACCTAATATGGTGTGTCCTGTTACGGTGCCTCAGGTGAGACCCTTGCAAATCAAGGTCAGAGGGATGGTTGACACAGGGGCAGATGTTACCATCATCTCTGCCCACACCTGGCCATTATCATGGCCCACCACAGCTGCAGGAGCTGCCATTGCTGGCCTTGGGGAGACTACACAGAGCTGCTGGAGCAGCAGATCTGTGTTGGTCAAAAATCCCAAAGGTCAAACATCTGCCATCCATCTGACCATCCACTACTGCAGCAGCACTCAGCCTGTGGGGGAGGGATGTTCTTTCTGCATGGGGAGTTGGGGTAGGAAGGGATTTTTAACAGGGACTGCTGTTTTAAAAGGTGTGAAATATCCCACAGAAGCCCTAAAATGGCTCGCCACTCAGCCTGTGTGGGTGCCACAGTGGTCCCAAGAAAAGGAGAAATTACATACCCTCAAAACTTTAATGCAAAAGCAACTGATTCAAAGGCACACAGAACCATCTACGAGCCCTTGGAACACCCCAGTATTTGTCATCAAAAACAAATCTGGGAAATGGAGGTTGCTGTGTGACCTAAGGGAAATCAATGTAGTCATGGAAAGCATGGGAGCCCTACAAGCAGGCGTGCCATTCCCTAGGATGATTCCTGTCAATTGGGATATAAGGACAGTGAATCTAAAGGATTGTTTGTGTACTGTTCCTCTCCACTGAAATGATACCCCAAGGTTTGCTTCTAGGGTGCCATCCATTAGTAACGCTGCACTAGTGGAGCGCTATCAATGGAAAGTTTTGCCTTATGAGGACAGGAAGAGCTGCTGCCTTTTTGTCCTCTGGAGTGACAGGGGTGGGGGGCTCTTCCTCCTCCTCAGTAGCTCTGGCCGGGGTAGCAGCTGCCAGCTCGGTGTCCGTGGGACTCCATAGGGCGGGAGAGGCGCTGGGCAGGGCACGGGCTGCCTCTGCTGCCAGCTCTGCACCCACATGCCTGGAGCAGCTGGGTCCCTCCAGGGGTTCCTCATCATCCACCAAGGGTTTATTCCAGATGTTGTCCTGGATGGCATCTTCCCCTTGGGACATCTCTTGGTCTTTGCACTGCTCCCCTTTGGAATGCACGTTGTCACTGAGATTGAAACTGAGAAGTGACAAGGAGTCCAACAGCTCTCGCCATTGGGCCTCCACCTTCTGCTTGCACCATTGCATTCTTCGATATCTTTCAGCTTCCTTCTCTTCCTTCTCATCACCATAATCATTGGGGAAATTGGCTTCCAGCCATTCCAGCACCTTCTGATGTCTTGATATCTCCTCCACTTCGGGCAGTTCAGGTGACGAGCTTGAATCTCTGTCCATACCACCAAGCAGGGCCATCCTTCTCAGTTCTTCAACCTCACATTCTTCCCTATGGGAGAGTGCTTCATCCTCATCTTCCCAATGGCAGAGCTCTTCATCCTCTTGTTCTTCCCATTGGGAGAGCTCTCCAGCTTCATGTTCTAGCCATTGGGACAGCTCTTTTTCACTCTCCTTTTCACCTGGGGACAGCTCCTTGTCACTCTTGCTGTCCCCTCGGGAGTGCTCCTTGTCACTTTCCATTGGGTACAGCTCCACATCACTTGTGCTGTCCTCAGGAGCGACCTCGATGTCCTCTTCCACTGAGGACAGCTCCTCATCAGTCGGGCTGTACCCTGAAATGACCACGATGGCCTCTTCTGCTGGGGACAGCTCCAGGTCACTTGTGCTGTCCCCTGGAAGGACCTCAATGTCCTCTTCTGCTGAGGACAGCTCCTCATCAGCCAGGCCCTAACCCTAACCCTAACCCTAACCCTAACCCTAACCCTAACCCTAACCCTAACCCTAACCCTAACCCTGCTTGAGACCTTGAATTTGCAAACATTTTTGGGTCCCACCTTTGGCTGCCTGAGCTCCACTGGTGGCAGCTTGAGGGGCATCAGTGAAGTGCAGGAGGATGAGGACACGTGGGATGGAGATGGCTCTCTTGGCACAGAGAAGATCCTGGCCTTTTCCATCCACTGGCCTCTCCTTCCAGCCTCATCCCTCACTCTTGGCCTCCTTCGCAGGCTCAGCAGGTGGCCTTGGGCAGGCTGGGAGTTGGGGTTCACCTTCTTGCTGTCCATCCTCTATGTAATGTGATGTCTTGCAGTGCAGACGGATGCAGGGAGCTGCTTCTTCCTGAGAGAGCGGCTCTCCTGGGACTGAGCACCCCAGGGCTCTGCGCCCCTTGGATACCCTCAGCCTCGATGGCTTCTTCCACTAATGACCGCTCCTTGTCAGTCAGGCTGCCCCCTGAAATGACCTTTTGGTCATGGATGGCCTTTTCTGCTGGGGACAGCTTCTTGTTACTTATGCTGTCACCTCAAATGGCCTCAATAACAACTTCTACTACTTTGACTTCTACTGTGTCTACGTCTATGTAGATACTTCTGCATTTTTCCAGTGGAAAGGGCTCGTTGTCATTCACTGGGGACAGCTCCTGGTCACTTGTGCTGTCCCCTGGAGAGAGCTCGATGTCCTCAGTCACTGGGGACAGCTCTGGGTCACTGACATTTCCCCCTCGGGACAGCTCGTTGTAATCTGCTCTTTCTGGAGCTGTGCCCGTGAGGCTGCGCTCCATGGTTCAAGCTCCCGAGGGGATGGGTGGCACAGGCTGCAGCTGCCAGCTCGGGGACACACGGGCTGTGCCCTCCTGGGCCACCCTGAGCGGGGGCAAGAGCACCCTGGGCACGGGGGTGTGTGGCTGCCCAGGACAGGGGCTGCAGGGCTGGGGCCCCTTCTCTCCTGCGCTCCCCAGCTCTGTGCCCTGGCTGCGAGTGTCCCTGGGACTCACCAGGCAGGGCAGTGGTGGCAGCAGTGGCAGTGGTGGAGATCATAGCAGTGGCAGCGTTGGCAGCCTGTCCCCACAGTGGGACAGGGCCCGGCTCCGGCTGCCCTGCGGTGCTGCCTGCGGCTGCCTGAGCTCCACTGGTGAGACCGATGGTTTGTTCAGGTTTTTGGGTCCCACCTTTGGCTGCCTGAGCTCCACCGGTGGCAGCTTGATGGGCACCTGTGAGGAGGATGAGGATGAGGATGAGGAAATGTGTGACAGAGATGGCTCTCTTGGCACAGAGAAGATCCTGGCCTTCTCCGTCCACTGGCCTCTCCTTCCTGCCTCATCCCTCACTCTTGGTCTCCTCCTCTGGCTCAGCAGTTTGCCTTGGGTGGGCTGGAAGTTGGGGTTCCTTTTCTCCTTGTCCATCTCTTCATCTGTCTCCTCCACCCCCTGCTGCAGAGCCATCCAGGGAGCCGCTTCCCCCAGACAGGCAGCAGCTCTGGGGACGCCGTTTGCTTCCCTTGGTGACAGTTCACTGGAACTGTCCTGTGTCCTTTGATAAGCTCTGCGTCCTCATCTGCTGCAAACTGGGGAGCCCAGGCCCTCCGTGAGCAGCCGGTTGTCCCCAGGAGACGTCCCTCCCGCTTCAGGCGGGCGCTGCGGGCGCTGCGGGCGCTGTTCCGCTGCTCCTGCCTGAGGCCACAGCCGGAGGAGTAAAACAGGGCACCGAGAGCAGGGATTGCTCCCACAGCCTCCCTCCCGGCAGGACTGCGGCTCACACGGGGCGGCCAACACCAACGGGAGCTGGGACACCAACGGGAACAGGAAGAGGAGGATGGAGATACATCCAAGAAGATGAAGGCGAAAGCAAAAAAGATGTAGAAGACAAAATATAAAGAAGAATATTAATAAGAGTAAGAATTAAAAAATATACAGGAGTTTAGAAGAAGATTAGCAGAATGAGAATAAAAATTTAGGAATACATAAATGAAGATAAAATTTAATGAATAGTTAAATTAGCATATAATTAGTATTTTTACATATTGTATATTTATACTACAGTCTCTGATATAAAAATATGAATAAAAAATGTGATTAATTATGACATATTATAATGTCCCAGAAAATTTCTAGATAAAGAGAGAACACTGTTGCAGTAAGAGAAGAATTTGTCTATTTTTGCTAAGCAAGTTTGTAAGGCCCAAGAAAAGCGTCTCCAGATTTGATGTCCCGTCTGTGCGAGGTGCCCATGGATTTTCTGGGTGCCAGTGAGTCCCCTGTGAGCAGGGAGTGCTGAGCCCCAGCGGCAGCGGGAGAGTTCCCGGCTGGGCCGGCAGGGCAGGGCTGGCCCTGCTCTCTGCAGGCAAACGAAAGGCGCCCGTTGAGGCCGGCTGAGAGAGAAGTGTGCTGGGAAGCCTTTGCAGCAGGGCTGGGCAGCCCAATGCCCACCTTGTCCCCAGCCCAGAGCCCTGAGTGCCACGTCCAGCCCTTCCTTGGGCACCTCCAGGGATGGGCACTGCAAAGCTCCCTGGGCAGCCCCTGCCAAGGCCTGAGCTCCCTTTCCATGGGCAAATTCCTGCTGCTGTCCACCCTGAGCCTCCCCTGGCCCAGCCTGAGGCCGTTTCCCCTTGTCCTGTTGCTGTTCTCTGGGAGCAGGACCCCACCCGCACCTGCCAGCCCCTCCTGGCAGGGAGTACAGAAGGATTGTTCCTTTCTTAGGCCCTCTCCTCCTCCTCCTCCTCCTCTCTGCTTTCCAAAAGCAAAGAAGAATCACTGCAGGGTGACAAATGCCACATGAGAATATTTGGACTGGATGTTCACCCATTTCTTGTGTCCCCAGGGACAACCCAGTGTCTCCTCCCTCCCTTGCCCAATATCCAAGAGCAGAGAGTCCCTAGGCCAGCGTTCCTCTCTGTGGGAGCAGCAGGTGAAAGTTTGGGCACTTCTGCAGCCCTGAGAGAGGGGAAGGCAGCAATTCTCCTTTCTTTCTTTCATTCTTTTCCACACCAAAGGAGACTCCTGCAATGGGAAAAGGAATTGTTCTTGGTGGAGCTGCCCTGCGAGGCTCCAGCCCACAGGAGAGGCCTGGGGGACATCAGGTGTGGTCCCAGCTGCAGGTTGGGCTCTCCCCTGGGTCACTCAGGGGCTGCTGGTTCAGGGCAGTGAAGCAGATAGAAACCATCCAGTCAAAGGTGAAGTTTGGCCAGAAGTGTGAAGTAGAGACCAGGGTCAGCATGTTCAGGGTGTTCCAACAGGCCTATTTCATCCCAAAATGCAGCAGTTTAGACTGTAATTGTGCGACCTACACTGCTTCCCAAAATCCTACAGATCTTTACTATTGATGGATGCCTTTTCCTTGGAATAACTACTGACTTTCCAGCGTGCAAAACACACAAACACACACACACAATTTAAGAAGGAGTAAATAATGCAATACAATCATTATAAAAGGATTGGCCAATAGCAGAACTTAAAATCACACCGCAGAATCTCTGCTGGTTTTTGCTTTCCCAGCTTGGCTGTTGCCAATCACAGAAACAATAAACAGAGGCATCTTCTGGTTACTTCATTCTTTTTGCCACATCCAAATATGCATATTCAATCTCCTGGTCAGCAGGGCACGTGTTTGTAAATTCATCTCTCGCATACGCGTTTTTCAAGTATCTGGAAATCCCTGTCATTTCGGGTGGGAAATGAAAATTTCGGTATTTTTTTGCAACAACCTTTCATTAAAAGAGAAGAAAAAAGAAAAGAAAAACATCATTACACATATAATGTGCAAAATCCCAAACATCCCAAGCCTACTCTTTATGCCCATTTTTCATTTCCAGTTTGTGAATCTGGTGGTTTTGGGAAAGAAGAGGGAAAAACATAAAAAGAAGACATGGGATGTAGAAAGCTGCTGAACTCCCTTTAAAGGATTTATTTGTGTCTATATCTATCTTGCTAAAGTTATGCAAAGCCATGTGGAGCAGTAGAACAAACTGGAAGAGATACAGTTTAACCCAGCAAAGATAAACCTGAATTAACAGAATAATCCTACAGGAATAAATTGGCCCATACTTGGAAACTTTCAGTGAAACCGGAAAAGATTGAATTAAATCCCTTCATTTCAAATGATCAGGGAAGACAATTCTTGGCTGAGCCCTAATCCCTGCCTGCAGGCAGCAAGGGTGATGTGACAGGGTGGCATTCCCTCCTCTGTCCTTCTCCACGAATTCACCTGACCCGAGGGGATTCTCCCCTGTGCTGGCCCCGGCTGCTTCCCAAGGTTTGCTGTGCCTGAGTGTGGGAAAGGGCTCATCCCTGGCTGCTGTCTGCGATAGGATCAGCCAGGAGATGGCTGGGCAAAGTTTTCACTAGTGGAGGTGTTGGAAAGCGATGGGATCCCCTCTTCCTCTGACAGAGTGGGAGTGTAACAGGAAACTTCCTGAAGTGACCGTGTTTGAAAATCAATGGAATTCCAGTGTGGTCATTTCTCTTCCAGAGCCTCGCAGAGTAGAATCCCAGAATCCCAGAATCCCAGAATTACAGAATGGTTTGGGTTGGAGGGACCTTAAAGCTCATCTTGTTCCACCCCTGCCATGGCAGGGACACCTCCCACTGTCCCAGGAGCTCCCAATGTCCAGCCTGGCCTTGGGCACTGCCAGGGATCCAGGGGCAGCCCCAGCTGCTCTGGCAATTCCATCCCAGCCCCTGCCCACCCTGCCAGGGAACAATTCCTGCCCAAGATCCCAAGATCCAGCCCTGCCCTCTGCCACTGGCAGCCATTCCCTGGCTCCTGGCCCTGCAGCCCTTTGTGAAAAATCCCTCTCCATCATCGTAGGCTGTGACAACACCAGTCCCAGGTCACTGGAGCTGTTCAGGTGTGTGTGGATGCTCCACAGCCCTGCAAGAGGAGACTTGGAGCCTTGCCTAAGAGGCAGTGGGTGGAGGCCACCCTGTCAGAACTTGAAATTAAACATGGAAGAGACAGAAATTGGGATGGACAATACAATAACCTTCCTTGGCTGTGGTCATGTGCACTTTGCATGTGAAATGCAGATGAGAACACTTCTCTGCAGGCCTGAATTCAGCACTCATTTCACCCTTTGGCTGTGAGAAGCTCAGCCACTGCAGTCAGAGCACAGATACGAAACAGCTCCTGCAGACCTGCAGCCATCCAAGTGAGGATCACCCTGGCTGTGCTGCAAGGAAATGGCCTCAGTGTCCCTGGGTGTGCACTCAGAGAAAGGATCCCTCTGCCATCTGGAAAAGGACTTCAGCTGCTGTGCTTCCCTGCTCTCCAGGAGGCTAAAAAAGCAAATGCAAACCTTGATTATGTGGAGCTTTGGTAGGAGGTTGCAATCTGCTAAAGTGAGCTCGTCTCCATCCAGGAATTTCCGGCTGGAAACAGTGATCTCCTCTGTGCTGTAAGCATCGATTTCATCGGGCAAGGGGCTATTTAAATAGTTGTCCAGCTTCTTCAGGGCTTTAAGCAAAGATTTTTCCAAATCTGGGTTAAGACAATAAAAAGATCATTCAAGCCTGTACCAAGGTCCCTGTGACACCGAGCGACTCCTGCATCCTGTCTCCTGGCAGCAGCCCAGACATCTGGCTGTGCCAACTCCTGCAATTCCTTGATCCTAGGCTTAAACCTTAATGCTGGGATAAGGGCTCTAAGGAGCTAAAGGGAGTTCTGGGAAAAACCATCCTGGGGCCACGTTACCAGGAATGGCTCCTCAAACCCTCCCTCACAGGAGAGGATTTCTCCCTAATGTTTCATCTCACCCTGCCCTCCTCCAGCCTAGAGCCATTCGTGAGGGTCCTGCTTTAGGGATGTGCCAAGGGGCTGGAGAATCTCTTAATTCCAGAGGGCTTTTGGCAAAGCTGTGGGGACAAAGGTGTGGGGAAGGTGCAGCCTCTGCAGACCCAGAGCTGAAGGAGTGAGGTGGAATTGGTGATCCCATGGTCACAGCAGTTTTTGCTTTCACTGACTCTTGGAATCCTTGATTAAAGGAGGCACAAATTTCCAAAGCCTCCACACTCTGGAATATCTCTGTTTAACCTGAGCTGGAAATGGGACATCTCCAACAGTGTCCTACAACTGCACAGGTCTGGTTTATCCCTCCCAGGGCTGACAGCAGGACTGCAGCACCTACTTTCATTTGCATCTTTTCTTGGGTTCTTTATAAACGCAGAGAATTTTGCAAAGACGTCATTTCCTGCAGAGTTCGACTCAGGGTGCTTCGGTGCAAGTTTGGGATACCTGAGAAGTTCAGGGAAACAAAAAGAAGTGACCCAATTATCTTTTATTTTTGTCTCCACTAATTAATGCATATTTGTTTGTAGGGTGACCACATAGAGCCACACAGGACTCAAAGGGAACCATCCTAAACTAAAAATCACTTATTTTAAACCCTCCCTAAATAATCTTTTCCTGAGGGCAATGAGAAATGATGCTTATTGCTGCAAGCACCGCCTAAATATCCCAGGGTGTCTTCCAGGCTTTCTCCTCCAGAGGTGAGGCTGCCTGGAATGTGGTTCCTGGAGGGAAAATCCTCACTTGAAGGAGCTGCTGCTCCTCTCAGGCTCCTGGCCCGGCCCACACGGGGCATCAGCAAGCTGACAGCACCATTCCAGGAGCTGGAGCTGCCAGGGATGGATAAAAATGGAAAAAACTGGAAACAAGGAGCTGCTTCCCTGGTTTAAGTCAGGTTTGGCTGCTTGAGAAGGGAGTGCAAGGAGGGGACTGATATCCCAGAGGAGAAGAGCTCTGTGGGGTAGGGGACACAATGCTGGGACAATGGAGGGCAGAGGGGTTTGGGGCGAGGTGGGAAGAGCTGCTTGGATGGGGGAGCCAAATCCAAAACTCAGACCCTTGTGCAGCCCGATGGACCCACGTGGACACTCTGAAAGAGCCCCAGCACATCCACTGTGCACGAGGTGCTCACTGCCCTCGGCTTCACCGAATCCCAGAATCACCAGGGCTGGAAAACACCTTCAGCACCATCCAGTCCCACCATCCCCACCCCAAACCACCTCCCTAAGAGCCACAGATGAACACTTCCAGAGATGGTGATCCACCCTGGGCAGCTCATTCCAATGCCTGACCACTCTTGAATGCAAAACCTTTTTCCAGTCTCCAATCTGAACCTCCCTTGGCATAACTCGAGGCCATTTCCTCTCACGCCTTCACTTGGGACATGGCAGAAGAGCCCGACCCCACCTCACTGCAGTGTCCTTCAGGTGGTTTTAGAGAGCAGTGAGGTTTCCCTGAGCTTCCCTTTGCCCAGGAAGAACAATTATTTGTGTGGTGTGAAGGGGGAGCCTCAAGCAGGGAAAAGGTTTCAGCAGCAGCCCCCAGGTTTCCACGGGATGGATTCCATGCCCTGGGAATGACCCAGCAGCGAGCGTGGGATGAAGGACAGCAGTGGGAGCGGCACAGCCGTGACTTGGGGACAACCTGGGGACACCCCAGTGACACCCCCAGCTCCAGCTCTGTTCAAAGTCACCCCTGGGCTGGAGCAGTCCCTGGGGATCCCCCCACCCTGAGGGGACCGGGAATGCGGTACCGGGGCGGCGCCAGCTTTTCCTCCAAGAATTCCTCGATCTTGTTGACGTCGGTTTTCACTTCCCCATCAAAGGTCATGAACGGGGGGTTGGTGCCCGGGGCCAGGTTCTGCAGGTCTGCAGGTTTTCTGGGAAAGAAAAAGTCATAAAAAGTTTCTCTCCCTCCTTTTTCTGAGCCCCTTTAGGCACTGGAAGGGACTCTGAGGTCTCCTCAGAACTGCTTCTTCTCCAGGCTGGACACACCCAGCTCTCCCAGGCTGGCAGAAAAGAGTCACCCTTTAAAATCCCCGTTTTGGAACAGTTGTGCTACAAAGGTAAAATCTCAGAATTAAAAGGCACAGTCTCACCTTTTCAGATCCACGGTTGTGACATTAAATATGACACCTTTGAGCCACAGGATCATAAAGAGGCGCTGAGAGAACGGGCAGTTCCCAATACTTTCCCCATCACTGCCAGCCTACAATTGGAAAAATTACAAATTATAAACACATCTGTGTATAAATCACAGCAGTCCCTCCAAAGGAAACAGCCTCCACCTCATTTATCTATGTGGACATAAATCTGCACGAGTCACTGCAAGATTAAAATGAGTTAAATCAGTTTATGAGCACAGGAAAGAAACAGAGAAATATTTATCAGCCTAAATAGAGGTATGATGTCTAAAACACTGAAGGGAACAAGCAGAATAAATCAATTATTATTGATAATAATCAATTATTATCAACCCAAAGGGCTGAAACCCTGAAGAAGGTGGCTATGAACTGTTGCTCTCAGATAATTTATATTGCAATTTGTTAAGAGGCTTTGTTAAAATGAGGCAAAGTCTTGCAGAGGTTCTGCTGAGTGAGATTTCGTGTAACACTGCAAGAGATTGGGGGTTTCATTTTTAAGCCCTTCACATGATTCTCCTAAAGCACAGCTTTAAAATTTAGATTAAATCAGGGGCAGGAGTATTAAAACCCAAGTGCCTTACAGTTAATAGGTTATTTCTTTAAGGTTTGCAGCCCTTATAACCAAACAAGACACGAATCAAACCAATTTTGTTTGTCCTGTTTCCCTCACTCAATGCTTTTGGAGTCAGAGGCACGGGAAATATTCCTTTATCTGTGCTGAGAGGCTCTGGCACCCAGGAGAGCACTGAGTTTGGCCTAAAACCATGGAGACACCTTCTAAAGAAACTGGGAATGTGAGTGTGTAAGTTAGAGTTATCCTGAATCACTGGGTGAAAAAATAGAATTTGGAGTTTTAGGTATATTAATAAGTGAATCCAAGATGGAGACTTTGGGGTGTTGTCTCTTTCTTCTCGTTCTTCTTGTTGTTCTTCTTGTTCTTGTTCTTCTTCTTTTTGTTGTTGTTGTTGTTGTTCTTCTTCTTCTTCTTCTTCTTGTTCTTCTTCTTCTTCTTGTTCTCCTTGTTGTTCTTCTTGTTCTTCTTTTTGTTCTTCTTGTTCTTCTTTTTGTTCTTGATCTTGTTCTTGTTCTTGTTCTCCTTCTCCTTCTCCTTCTCCTTCTCCTTCTCCTTCTCCTTCTCCTTCTCCTTCTCCTTCTCCTTCTCCTTCTCCTTCTCCTTCTCCTTCTCCTTCTCCTTCTTTGTGTTTTTGGGTAATATGAGGGGATTGGATAAAGAAATCCACATTGCAGCAGCACACAGATGTTGGGTCATGGGGTCACTAAAGAAAATAAATGACTTGGCATTTGATTATTGGGTAAATAGACACATAAAAGGCTTTGGAGAGATTCTTCACCTCTCCATTTTCCCATTATTGTCTTAGTGTGTGGAGCTCTTTGTGTATATGTAATATAGATAAGGAAAGAATAAACAGCAGAGCCCGAACACGAGAAAACAGCCTCTCAGTCCTGGGAAAAGAAGCCAAGCACCAGTGTCACCGTGACACAAAGCTATCAAACAAATCTCAACTACAGCAGCAAAAACTCCTCCACATAAACAATCACACCACACAGTGCTCACCTTCACAAAGAGCTCGATGGCTGGAAAAAAGGGCCTGGCCTGGAGCAGGCAGGAGCTCGAGGGGTGCATGGCAAGGACTGGATAAATTCTGGTTCTCCCTCTGAACCTGAGGAATCTCCCTGGGTAAATCCCTGTGCTCTGTGCCCCACAAGCACCAGGAAAAGCAGGAGTGCCTCCAGCACTGCCAGGGGGATGAGAACTCTCAAAAATGCTGGAACAGCTGGACTGCTGGGCTGGAAAAGCCTTGTTTCTATCAGGAAAGCTTTGTTTGTAGGTGGCAAAGCTGAGAGCTGCTCAAAAGCTGCCATTGTGGTTTTCCTCCTACTCAGAGCAGCTGCTGGCAGCCAGGAGACACAGAACTGCTGTGGATCTCGCAAAAAATGACCCTGAAACGCTGCCAGCACGGCTTAGAAAGGAGCTGAATGCACAACAGCTCCATTTGGTTTTGTCCTGCCTCTGATGTGTTACTCACCCCGAAGGGCAGAGGAGGGCAGGGGGCTCGTGGGGACCCCTGGGTGTTGGGATGGGCACTCTCACCCTGTGCCAGGCTGTGCCAGGGAGAAGCAGCAGCCTGGGGACACTGGAGGAGCAGGCAGGTGCATCTGGAGAGGAGCTGGATCCCAGCAGCTCCTTCCCAGCTGCATCTCTGGAAATGGAGGAGTTGCCACAATCCTGCTGTCCTTGCTGTGTACCCAACACACCGGTTTGGATTGGGAGGGATCCTAAAGCCCACCCAGAGCCACCCCTGCCATGGCAGGGACACCTCCCACTGTCCCAGGAGCTCCAAACTCCATCCAAACTGGCCCTGGGCCTGTCCAGGGATGGGGAATCCACACCCTCTCTGGGTACTCTGCTCCCTGAGCCTCCTCTGCGCTGGAGAGTGAAGAAAATCAGAGGGACTGAGGCACTTCAGGCAGCTGAGGTGACCAAGGGAGCTCCTGAGGATGCAGGGAGAGGCCTCAGTGACACCCACAGGGATGTGAGCTCTGACAGGGACAATCTGAGGGATTCTGCTGATACCAGCTCAGAGTGAGCACAGAATCCCAGAATTACTGAGGTGGGAAGAACCTTCCAGGACCATCCAGCCCCTCCCAGCCCCACCCCAAACCCTGTCCCCAAGGGCCACATCCAGACTGCGACAATTCCAGGGACTCCAAACCTCCCTGGGCAGCTCATCCCAAGGCCTGACCGCTCTGTGAGGGAAATTTTCTTTACAAATCTCCAACCTGAGCCTCCCCTGGTGCCATTTGAGGCCATTTCCTCTCATTTTTTTCCCCTGTCCCCTCCTGGCTACAGGGACTTGTGCAGAGCCTGAGCCTCCTTTGCTCCAGGCTGAGCCCCTTTCCCAGCTCCTTCAGCCCCTCCTGGTGTTTTCCACACCCTAAAAATGTCTTTTTTCTAGACACAATTGTGTTTTGGCAGTGTGTGTGACAGATGCCCTCTTTTAACTAAAACAAATAAAAGTAGAATATTAAATATAAGGTTTAATTTTAATTTTTCTTTGATTTTAAATGCCCCCCTCCATCCCTGGAAGAGTCCAAGGCCAGGCTGGAGCACCCTGGGACAGTGGGAGATGTCCCTGCCTGTGGCAGGGGGTGACACTGGATGATCCTTAAGGTCCCTCCCAACATGAACCACTCTGTGATTCCATGAAAAATATATAAAAATAATTTTAACATATTAAAATTATATAGTGTCTGTATAAAACCTTTTAAAAATCCAAAATTACTTCTGTCTGGCAACAGTACTGCTAAAAAAAATAATAAAAATTTAAAAATTAATTAAAAATTAAAATTTCAATTAATTTTTGTTCACTCAATGCAACTCTAATGCACTTATTAACATTTTATGTAATATTTGGGTCAGATCACATCCAATCCAAAGCTTTTTGGCAGGAAGGGATCACCTGGAATTTTCTCTCTGTTTTCATTCCATGGCCTCAGGCTGGAGAACAAACACCCAAACACTGAATTTTACAGAATCCTTTTGATGCCACCTACTGGGCCTGAGATGTTGCTCTTGAGAGAACTCGAGATGCTGAAATTGGAATTCCAGGCTGAATTTTAAGATACAACAGGAGCAATGAAAAATACATTTTCAGGGAGAAAGTACCAATTTTGCCACTTATTATTCCATTGTTTTTCAACAGCTCCAGAGCTCTGCCTACCCACCAATACCCAACTCAAAAATCAGATATTTCAGCTGCTGTTTATTTCCTCAGCCAAAAAGCAGGGGAAAAAAAATTCCCCATGTTTAAAATGTAGCTGGTGGTTTCTGTAGATAAATTCCATTTTTGGTACTTCCAGGGGTGACTCTTGCTGTGTGTGACATTCCCAAAGGGAAGTTCAACAAGAGAGGTGTGAAAACAGCAGCTGGACAATCCTTCAGGTAAAAAAAAAATGTATTTTCCCTTCATTTTTTTTTAAATTTAAGAGCAAAATAAACCCTTTCCACTATCCCAGATTGCTCCAAGTTTTATTTAAGTTGGCCTTGGGCACTTCCAGGGATGGGGCAGCCACAGCTTCTCTGGGAATTCCATTCCAGGGCCTCACCACCCTCACAGGGAAGAGGGAAAGGGAAGTTTTATTTTCTCCATAGAGAAAAAAACCTTTGGAGCAGCTTCTGTGAACTCAGTACTGAACAAACATGGAATGAGGAATATTTAAATAATATTTTTTAAGTGAGGAGTCTGCTCCTCACTTCAAATCAAACAGAAATTCTATTCACAGACCATTAACAGGGGTGTGGGAATGCCAGAGGGTTTTTGGAAGTGTTTTTATAAAATCCTGTGTAGATTAAAAGCTTTTGGCCAAAGCTGGGCCTAAAAGAGACACCAAGGGGAAGGGGATGAAAGGAATCCAGAGCAGCTGAAGGTGATAAAAGGAATTAACTTTCCACCAAAGGTGGTGGAAGGAATTAACTTTCCACCTGCACAGCTTTAGTGAGCACAGGGCTGCTCTGAGCTGGGTGCTGCTGATCAGGGATCAGGAGAATTGGCTCAAGGCTGAGTTTATCTCAAACAGAGCATCAAACTGAGACAGGGCAGGGCTGCTCTGCCCTTCAACGGGGCTTTGGGCTCAGATCCCACCTGCACAAACCAGGAAACTCTTGCTTGTAATTTTTAAAAATTATTTTTGTTTCTTTTTTCTCTCTCTTGATTCTGCTGTGCTTCTTCTGTGAGTTTTTTTTCACTCCTGGATTTCTCAGTCTCCTCTGAGCTCTCCTTGGGGATGTTCCCTCACTGGGAATTCTGTTTATCCCAGTTCCTTTGGGATGTTCCCTCACTGGGAATTGTTTATCCCAGTTCCTCTGGGATGTTCCCTCACTGGGAATTCTGTTTATCCCAGTTCCTTTGGGATGTTCCCTCACTGGGAATTGTTTATCCCAGTTCCTTTGGGATGTTCCCTCACTGGGAATTGTTTATCCCAGTTCCTTTGGGATGTTCCCTCACTGGGAATTGTTTATCCCAGCTCCTTTGGGATGTTCCCTCACTGGGAATTCTGTTTATCCCAGCTCCTTTGGGATGTTCCCTCACTGGGAATTCTGTTTATCCCAGTTCCTTTGGGATGTTCCCTCACTGGGAATTCTGTTTATCCCAGTTCCTTTGGGATGTTCCCTCACTGGGAATTGTTTATCCCAGTTCCTTTGGGATGTTCCCTCACTGGGAATTCTGTTTATCCCAGTTCCTTTGGGATGTTCCCTCACTGGGAATTGTTTATCCCAGTTCCTTTGGGATGTTCCCTCACTGGGAATTGTTTATCCCAGTTCCTTTGGGATGTTCCCTCACTGGGAATTGTTTATCCCAGTCCTCAGGGTCAGGACACAAACTCCAAAGCTCGTTAGGATTTTGTTTCTCGTGTTTATTGGGATGTTATCACAAAACCTGGCAGCTCTCTCCAGACTTTGTGCAAACTTCTGCACAAGTTTAATTCACTGCAATCTGGTTCATTTTCTTCTGACGGTACAAAAATGGCCTTGTGGCTCACTTTGTGCCTCACTTTGTGCTCTGAAAGCACAAAATGGCCCTGAACACACAGTTCTTTTATCTTTATACTCATTCTTACCCAATTAACAATAGACACGTAAATTATTTTAATTAATGACCCAGTGAGCCATCACCTGTGAGCTGCACTGTGACATTTTCTATCCCATCACCTCCTGCTACCCAAAAACCTCTGGAAGAAGAAGATGAAGGAGAGAGAAGAAGGAAAAGAAACAACATTCTAAACCCTCCATCTTGTCTTCTGCTTTCTAAACTATTTTAAACTTTTTCAACCAATGACTTAAAAAAAACTCTCTAATTTACACACTCACACTTTCAGCTTTTTCTATCTCACTTTAACAATTGTTTTCATGTATCACCATGAAAAGATGCTCATAAATTTCATATTGTATGAAATTCAGTGCTTTTCTGGATCTCAGAGCTCAGCATCAGGAACAAGGGCACACACTCGGTGTCTCAGACTCCAAAATTGCTCCCTGACATTTTAAGTCTTGGCCAGGTTTATCCTGGCCATTGATTATCTCCTAACAGCCAACAATTCTGTTTTGGTTTCTGGAATTTGATATTATTGCTTTCAAGCAGAGTTGGAGTTGATTTACTGCCATTGTTTTATTTTAGGTTTCATGACTCGTATCTTCAATAAAGCTCTTAATTAGAAATTGTTCTTGCAATGCTCCTGGTCCTCAGGCCACGATCAGGATTAAAAAAAGGTTGGATATTTATGGGATGTCTCCCTCAGCCCTGTTTTCCTGTACTGAGCAGAGCTCCCAGCTCAAGGGGGTGACACCAGCTGGAAATTGTAATTCTCTCTAGACAGCAGAGAGGAAGATGAGGCTGAAGCTGTAATTTCACAGAATTATGGAATCATGGAATGGTTTGGAAAGGACCCTAAAACTCATCCATTTCCAGCCCTGCCATGGCAGGGCCACCTCCCACTGTCCCAGGAGCTCCCAATGTCCAGCCTGGCCTTGGGCACTGCCAGGGATCCAGGGGCAGCCCCAGCTTTTTGGGAATTTTATTCCAGAGCCTTCTCACCCTCCCAGGGAAGGATTTTCCCTCTGGATCCAACTCCCTCTCTCCCCTGTGTGCCCAGAGCCAGCTCAGGACACAGAACATTTCTTCTCTCCCTGCTTTATTTACTGCCCATGGGCTGCTGGGTAAGTAATTACTGCAGAAATTAACTTAATCACCCTGTAATTCATTAAATGTTTTTGAGGGAGAAATTCTCCATTAAGAAACAACTTTGTGGCCCTCAGCTTTTTACCTTTGAGCAGGTGCTTTATAAATAACGAGAAACAAAAGGCCCAAACTCAGTCCTGCTACTTAGATCAAATACCCACTTAAATTGATTTTGATATTAAAACCTGCCCAGTATATCCACACCCTTCCAGTTCTGATAAATGTTATAAATAAAGGAACTATTAAATGATAATTCTATAAAGTGAGCAAAAACCAAGGGAGAGCAGGTGAAAATTAAAATGTGAGATGTCTTGGATTGCATTTTTAGAGGCTGTGGTTTAGTACCATTCACCTTATTTACAATTAAGAGATTAAAAGTTAAATTTATGTGTGAAGGCACTCTTTACAAAAGAGGAAAATAAACAAATTCTGTGATGTTACAACTCTGCTGTTTTCTTGGGCCCCTCATGGTGTCACAGGAATTTATTAAAAAATAATTAAAAAAAAAAAAAAATCCCTAAAATCCATGAAACTACAAAGGAAAAATGCAAATTTCAGGTTTCTTTTCTCAAATGTGTCTCCCCACACCAGACCTGCATTTAAAGCCACTGCAGTAACTCCAGGATTTAGCAGAGCCTGGGGCAGTGCAGGGAAAATTAAATGGAAAAATAAATGGGGAAATGAAATTGTGGGCTGAAAGACTGAAAAACTTGAGCTGCACTTCAGCAGAGTTTAAATTAACCTTGCCCAATTTGGGAGTATCTTTCTCCTGCAGCAGTAATCACCATTTTGCAATTTTGATTTGAATTTTGAGTTATCCTTGGTTTGTGCTTCACTCCACCTCCAGCTGATTGGAGTCATCACTATTTGGTTGCTTTTTCAGCAGATGATGAAAATAAATTCCTGTCAGAAGAATGATTTTAGAATGATTTTAGAATGGTTTTAGAATGGTTTTAGAATGGTTTTGGAAGGAAATTCCTCCCTGTGAGGGTGGGGAGGCATCCCTGGGAGTGTCCAAGGCCAGCTCAGCCCTCTGATCACTCCCTTTGAGCCTTATCCAATCTTTAATTTGAATTTTCAAGATTATTTTCAAGCCCTTGTCAGGAGAGGAAGCAAACCTTGAGCTTTTTAAGCAAACCCAGAGGGGGAATCAGAGCCAGGAGACGCCGCCCAGTTCCAGGTCAGCGGTTTGGATCTCCCAGCAGCGATTCCCAAACTTCCCCGCGCCGGGAATTCCGCAGGGTTTGCGTCCCTGGGAACATTCCCAGGTCACAAGCAGCAGCCCAAATGCTATTACCCATTTATCCTGTTACAGGAATTATCCTTAAATCCCTCCCTGCTATTCCTAATCCCCATTTAATAACGTGGCGAGGCGCCAGCTCAACCTGGAGACAAAAAACCTTCACATCCCTCGGAAATTCTTGCAGGGAATTACTTCAACAAAAGGGTTTTATATTCCTGAATATGTTATAGGGCTGGGAAAAACGGATTAAAGGGAATTTCTGGGATACATCCTGTTTTACACTGCACTTTTACTGACCCTGCAACACAGCTGGGCTGCTTCAAGCTAAATACAAAAACTAAAAAAAATTATATATAAAAACTATCTATATACTTCTATATAGATAAAAAGCTATAAATTTTAAGTTATAAATTATAAGTTATATAATATATAAGTTTATTTATAAACTTATTCATTATATATATTATAAATTTATTTATTTTTGTATTATATAAAATCATATATAAATTTATGTGTATATCGATTTTATAGATGTGTATAAAATTATTACATAAATTTTATGTAGTAAACACAGTAAAAACTGAAATTATACATATATGTATAAGTTAATACATATAAATGGTATACAATACATAGAAACAAAACAATATATATAAATTATATGTATAAAATACCTGTGATTTGTGCTGGAAACCAATAAGTAAAGAAATAAGAAATAGTCAGATAAAGAAGTTATTTTGTGCAGTTTCAGGTAGAAAATACTTTGCCAATAATATTCCCAATTTAAATCCAGAGGTAAAAGTGAAATATTAAAAGAAGAGGGGAGTTTTTTTCACCTCCAAAAATTTGTGATCTTTTGGTCCACACAGAATAAATTAAACCCTGTCAGCTGCAGTGGGAAAGTGCCCTCCAAGAACATTTAAAAATTGAATAAAAAAACCTTCCATTCCCACTGTAAATTCCAATTCCAGGTTATTCTCTATCCTGCTCTTCCCAGCACCTCCCTTCTTTGGGAAATGAGGAGAAACACAGCATTGCTAATTAAAATAGAGCTTTGAATGATTCACTGCAGGAATGCTATTTAAAACCCACTGGATGTAAGGCTGATCTTCGTGGACAGGATTGTCCCTGTGATCCCAGATCCTGGAGAATCCCCTTGGAGCTCCTGGCAGAGGGAGCTGATGGCCTTGCTGGTGGCTTTTTTTCCACAGGCTCCAAAATGTTGAAGTCTTTTGGGTATATTTGGGCCCTGTTTTGAGTTTCACCTGCTCCATTATGAAAAAACTGGTTTATTTTTTTATTATTTTTAATTTTTTTTGTATTTACAAAACGCTCCTCTTCTCTAAGAGCTTTTAAAATCCATTTCCAAAGCAGCCACCAGGGAAATGTCAATGATTCACCAAGGCACAAATGGGAATTTTCCTGCAATTTGAGCAAATGTTTAACTTGTTTGTACCTGCCCCATTTGAATAACTCAGGGAAGGCTTTGCTTTCACTGCTCTCGTTCTGCTGTTTGACTCTGGTCTCTGACAACTCCATTTCTGAATATTTGCAATATTCTTACATGTGCTCCAATTTCAGCACATGGAGAGAAATGAAACAAAAAGAGAAATTCCACCTTTGTCCTTCTGCCTGCAACAGCAGTGCCAGGCTGTCAAAGCAGTTTTCTTGGAGAAATTCAGTATTTTGAGGAAGGAATTAAAACCTTTCAGTGCTGACAGTGCTGTCACTGAGAGCAACTGGAATGGAGTCATTGAGTTGAGTTTTTATCAGGAAATAATCAGACATTGCAAATGAAAATGCAGTCAAGGCCTTATCACAGGGACATTTTATCACCGCAGCAAGGAGATTTTGGGTCACCTTCCCAAGGGTGAAGACTTGGGCAGAGGCAGGGGGACAAGCAATTAAATTTTAAATAATCAGGGAATATCCTGAGCTGGAAGGGACCCACAGGGATCATCCAGTGCCAGCCCTGGCCCTGCCCAGACCCCCCAACAATCCCAGCCTGGGCATCCCTGGTGGAGCTCTGGCAGCCTCAGGGCCATTCCCATTCCCTGCTCAGTGCCCCAAAACCCTCAGGGGGAAAAAAAAGGAAGCTGTAGGACCTTTCCAGGGAAAAAAAGGGAATACACTCATTGATGGCACAGGAGGAAGTCTCCACACTTCACTTCCCCTTCCATCAACTCTCATTTTTCCTTTCTCTGCCTGATTCCCTTTCCTAGCTCTCTCTGGTTAAACACTATAAAACTGCAATCACCAGGAATAAACATCCTGAAAAATCCTGGGCATTCTGAGAACTTCCATTATCACTTCTGCTTCACAGAATTTAAACTAACAAAGAGTCATAAATATGGATTTGCACACAACACTGGCAGAAAGGCCTTACACTGGCAGGTGGTATTTCCATAAAAATCTCACTGATGGAATCCCAGAATGGTTTGGGTTGGAAGGACCTTAAAGATCATCTCATTCCAAACCCCTGCCATGGGCAGGGACACCTTCTACTGCAATTTTTTTGTTTAAAGAAGGCTCTTTTCAAAGTTTCCCCTGATGTTTTTAATAATTGGATTTTAGTATAGTTACGTTTTCCAAGTTATTGGTCAAATCACTTTCCAGAAAATCACTCCCCACACTCTAATGTTTTATATTTGTGAATGCCATGAGTTCTCTAGACTGGTTTGTTGTTCTTCTACAGAAAACATCAATCAAGCTTCAAATTGAACAGGCAGAGTGAAAAGGCCCTGGCAGAGCTGCAGGATAATCCCCTCATCCCCAAATGATCACATTTGGAAGAGCCCTCCAAGCTCATCCAGTGCCACCATCACAACCTCTCAATCCCACATCCAGAGGAAACACTTCCAGGGAAGTTTCAGAGGAAGGCTGAGGTTTTCTAACAGGATTTAGAGACTGAAGTTTAATTTCAGACACCAGGGACTGAAATCACAAGGAAAACTTCCCCCCTTGGCCCTGCTCTGTGCTTCCCACAGGTGAGAACAGGTTTTATAAAGACAAAATTCAGGAGCACAGGCCCCATGGGTGGAATTTGGGCAGCTGGCTGATCTCATCAGGAGACTCTGCTGGTTCCAGCCAGCACAAAATCCAAGCTGTGTCCTGGGCCTGGATCAGGAGAGGGTTCCCTGTTTAATGAAGGGCTTACACAGCACGTGACTTTAAGCTTGTGCTTAAAGCAAAACACATGGTGTGGGGCTTTACTGCAGCAGTCAGCTGGGAGGAAATAAAAATAGGAATAGGGCCAGGAAGCTTTGAAGACCTTGACTTTCTTTCAATTTTTTTTAATTTTTTTTTTTTTTTTTTTCCTTTTTCCTAAAACCAACCTTCAAACCACTGAGATCGGCCCTGGGAGCGAAGAGAGGCCTGAGGCCTGGACAGGCCTGGGGGAACATGGAGATTTAACATTTCCAAAGCACCAGCAAAGAATGATTCCAGCAGGTATTTACCCAAAGAGGTTGTGGTTCCCTTATCCCTGGAATTGTCCAGGGCCAGGTTGGACAGGGCTTGGAACAATGTGGGACAGTGGAAGGTGTCCCTATGGGATGGGCTTTGAGGCCCTTTCCAACCCAAACCAATCATTGATTCTGACTAAACCATACAAAAATAACTTAGATGCAACTTCATATTTCTGATCACTGATTTCTATCTGTTGATTTATGTCAACCTGGGAAGGGAGGTTGGTCTGTCAGTTGTCTAAATCCCAGGAATCACCAAGGTGGGAAAAGCCCTTCAGGATCACCCAGCCCCAGCAGCATCACCCCAAACCCTGTCCCCAAGGGCCACATCCAGACTCCTCTGGGACAATTCCAGCGACTCCAAACCTCCCTGGGCAGCTCATCCCAAGGCCTGACCACTTTCATAGGGAAAATTTTTGTT
Source organism: Pseudopodoces humilis (assembly GCF_049639895.1). Lineage (NCBI taxonomy): Eukaryota > Metazoa > Chordata > Aves > Passeriformes > Paridae > Pseudopodoces > Pseudopodoces humilis. Next base: position 1,015,655 of record NC_142201.1, read on the forward strand.
GTGATCTCCAATCTGCCCCTCTCCTGGTGCCATTTAGGGCCATTTGGAGCCCTGGGACACGGCAGCAGAGCCCGACCCCCCTCACTGCCCCTCCTGGCAGGGAGTTGTAGAAGGATCCCCCTGAGCCTCTTTTTCTCCAGGCTGAGCCCCTTTCCCAGCTCCCTCAGCCATTCTTGGAATCACAGAAAGGTTTGGGTTGGAAGGGACCTCAAAGCCCATCTCATCCCCAGAAAAGCTGCTGCTCACGGTGCTCCCAACACACCCAACAACCCTGAGAGTTCCCAGCAGAATTCGTAATGCTAGTTCCTCTTAAGCTGCTTTAGGGAACCTGGAATTGCCATATTCCAGCTGAAAAAAACACTCAGAGGAATCTGTGAGAGAGCAAATACCCACAGGAGGGGAGCCAGCTTCCTGCTTTGGAAGAAATGCTGCTTTGGTGCTTTTTGTGCAGCCAGGGAGCCCAAATCACACAGCCCTGGGGCTGTGCTGATCCTGCTGGGCAGAACTTTATAACCTTTTTTTTATTTCTGGGATAACTTGCACTGAATCCCTGAATCCCTGAGGCTGGAAAAGCCCTCCCAGCCCACGGAGTCCCAGCTGTGCCCCATGCCCACCCTGTCCCCAGCCCAGAGCTTTCAGAACTCCTCAGTTAAAAAAGCAAAAAGGGCTCATTGACGATGCAAATGAAAATATCCAAAGGAACGGTGGAGGGGAGCAACTTACAGAAATATGACAGGATTTTAAATGACAGGGTTTTTAAAGTTAAATCTTAACTTTTCTTTTCAAGTGGCAGTGATGTGGCACCTGAGGTCCTGCGGAAGATCCAAGGAGTGGAGCTCAGGAAGGATAAAAGCAAGGAGTGAGGAGAAGGGAGCAGAACCCTGTTTGTGGAGCTGGTGGAACTCTGCCCACAGAAATCTTTAATTTCACTTATTGAGATCATTGAAATACTGAGCTCCTGGGGTGAATCTGCACTAAAAAAAGGTCCATAAACAGCTGCCCACCTGGATTTGGACACAGCACAATTTTTGGTTGTATAAACCCCACTCACCTCAATCAGTTACACCCTGAGTGAGGTGGAAAAATCAAGATTTTCAGCACCAGCACCTGCTCAGTGATGCCAATGCCAAAGTTTACAGCAAGCACCAGGTGCATCACAGACTCCACTCAATGGGAATCCAGGTGTTCCAGGGAGCTGAGGGTAAGAAATCCACGGATTTCTTACCTACAGCACTCACAGCTCAGCTGCTACTTTATAATTTAAGTTCTATTTAAGGCCCAGATTCATCACATCAGACAAAAGAAGATTTTTTTTTTTTTATTTTTTCTTTTTGTAGGAAGCCCCCATTCCCATTTAAGCTGGGTACACAGACTCTGGAGGCAGGAATGGAGTTGTTCCCATTTCTGTACTCCCAGCAAAGCTTTTCCTTTCTCATTTTTTAGTCCTTTCTGTAACTCTGCACAACTCAGTGTAAAGTCACTCAAGGATATCTCAGGAGAGGGGCAAGGAAATTCTGCTGCAGACAAGTAACCCCTAGCTCTGATGGGAATGAAATCATCCTCTGAATGCAGATAAATGATTTATCCAAACTGGATAAATCCCCCTGCTTTTCCTTGGGTAAAATCTGTCACCTTGTGCTCATGGTCAGCTTTGACTAAAATCCATTTAACCCTGAAAATGAAGAAGAAGTGTTTTGGGAGATGAGCAAGGCCTTGTGCTCCAACTGGGTTGTTTGGCCAAGTGTTTGTGGCACAGGGAAATCCTTAGGAATCTTTGGAATATTTTTGGAAGAATCAGTTGTGATTCTGTTGAGTTTTCCATCTATAAATAATTAAATCATTTCAACTTAGAAATAAACTCTTAAGTCTTAGATAAATGTTCTATTGCATAAAATTAATGGAGTGAATTTTGGTGAGAATTCAGGTATATTCAAATGGTTAAAAAGGAATAAATTCGGACATTTACAGAAGTTTTCTGATCAATAAAGGGCTTTTGCTACAGAGAGGGGTAAAAAGCCCTTGAGGAGCAGAGAACACAAGGTACCAGGGACACTGAATTCCCAAGGAATGGAGATCTGGATGACCTTTGGGGAAATTTACCTTTGAAACACCTGGAATAATGGGTATTTTTATCTAAAGAAAATAACTGCTATTGTTCCATGGGCAAATGGAAATCAGGGAGCAACCAGGGAAAGCCTCAAGGGAATTCTGATGTTTTGTTCTTCCAGGGTTTTTTTTTCCCTGAGGCTGATGCTTCTTAGAACATTATCACTGACAGAGCATTTTAATGTTGGCCTGACCTAGGATAAAATTCCCTAGCAGGGGAACTACCAGGATTATTCCAGCACTATTCCTGTGTTGTTTTCTTGTGCATTTTCTCCCATTTAGGGATTTTTTTTTTCTCTGTATTTGTATTGTGCTATCAAACCATGGCATGGCCATTTTGGTGCCATTTGGCTTTTTTTTTCTCTTTTCCTGGAGAAACTTGTGCCAACCTGTAACTAAAAACAAATCCAATCCAAACTACAAAAATCCAGCTCCAGGTGAGGCAAAAATACTCAAGCTTTGTAATACAGAAATAATTAGAAAAGCAGCTGGATTATTTTCTAAGCATTCTTAAATTACCAATATTAAACCCATCACAAAAATGCTCCTCCCTTCTCCTTCTGCCTTTATTAATTCACAAATATTTTCAAAGCCCACATTTAATCCCAAGATTTGGGGACCACGGAGTCACAACAAATGCTCTTATTCTCTAGGCTGCTCTCTCATTTTGGCCATGTTTTCCTCCCACAGAGTGGAAGGCACCAAGTTTTAATTCTAATTTTCATTTTATTGTGAATTCTGGCTGGCAGAAGCAGCCTCAGCCAGCTCAGGAGGAACAGGATGGGATGGTTTCTAGAGGAGAAGGTCCCAAATGCCTTCTGCTTCCCCAGCTTTATTTCCTTAGCTTTATGTTTATCCCACCCCACTCCACATTTTAGTCCAGAGGGCTCAGAGGAGAGGGAAGAAATCACCTCCAGATGCTCTCTGCACACTGAAAATCACCATCTCATAAAGACTGTGGATGGCTGCTGTTCCCATGCCAAATCCCAGGGATTTTGGTGGGATTCCAGCCACAGGATAGAAAGGTTTAAAGCTCTACTCAATAAAATACCACAAATTAGTTTTGGTTTCCCCCCTTCCCCCCCCCCCCCCCCCATTTCCCTGTAACCCAGATCTTCCCTTCAAACAAACACAAACTGAACAATTACAAGGGATGCTCTTTACTGACTGTGAATTCAGCCAAAATTTGGGACAATTCTCTGAATGTCACCTGTAATTCGTGTTAGAAAGTCCCAGCATCACCTTTGAAACATTTCCCAGTCTCTTCCCTGTCAGACCCTATGGTGAGAACCCCTCTCCCTGCATTTTGGACATCTGAAAATGCACGGAGAACTCCTTATGTTTCCTGAAGGGATGAGGAGTCAGAGACAAGTTTACACCGGGCGTTAATAACCAAATCACCTTAGCCAGGCCACATTTAAATGCCTCTCACCACAGGGATCCTGGAAGAGGAGATTCCCTACGGTGATTCCCCGGCAGCCCCTGACGCCTACCTTGACGAAGAGGGAGATGTCGTGTTCCTGCTTCTCCTCCTCCTCCTCCTCCTCCTCCAGGGCTCTCGGCGAGCCCGTCCCGTCCTCCCGGAGCAGCGCCCGGTGCCGCTCCCCGTTCAGGCTCCGATCCTCGGCATCCCAGCCGCTCTCGGGGCCGGGGCTCCCGCTGCCCGCTGGCCCCGGGGCTCCTGTCCCCGCTGCCGGTCCCCGCTCCGCATCGCCACCGGGGCCGCCCGGGGACCGGGGAGCGCCAGCGGGGACCCCCTGGGCGGGCAAGGCCACCTGCGCTGCCCCGCGGCTCTCGGCAGCATCCGCGCTCCGCTCCGCAGGGACCGACCCTGCGGGGGCTGCGTCCTGCACCTCATCCTCGGGGACTGGAACTGCCTCCTGCACCGCATCCCTGGGGACTGGAACTGCCTCCTGCACCGCATCCCTGGGGACTGGAACTGCCTCCTGCACCTCATCCCTGGGGACTGGAACTGCCTCCTGCACCTCATCCCTGGGGACTGGAACTGCCTTCTGCCCCTCATCCCTGCGGACCGTCCCTGCAGGGGCTGCCTCCTGCACCTCATCCCTGGGGACTGTCATATCTGCTCTAGCTCCCTCCTGCACCTCATTCTCGGGGACTGGAACTGCCTCCTGCACCTCATCCCTGGGGACTGTCCCAGAAACCGGGGCTGCCTCCTGCACCTCATCCTTGCGGACCGTCCCTGCGGGGGCTGCGTCCTGCACCTCATCCTCAGGGACTGTCCCTGCCAGGGTTTTCTCCTGCACCTCATCCCTGGGGACTGGAACTGCCTCCTGCACCTCATCCTCGGGGACTGTCACATCTGCTGGAGCTTCCTCCTGCACCTCATCCTCGGGGACTGTCACATCTGCTGGAGCTTCCTCCTGCACCTCATCCCTGGGGACTGGAACTGCCTCCTGCACCGCATCCCCAGGGACCGTCCCTGCTGGAGTTTCCTGCTGCACCTCATCCTTGGGGATTGTCCCCAACACCTCCTCAGGGACTGTCCCTGCCGGGGCTGCCTCCTGCACCGCATCCTCGGACTCTGCTGGAGCTTCCTCCCGCACCTCATCTTTGGGGACTGTCCCAGATGGGGTTTCCTCCTGCACCGCATCCTTCGGGATTGTTCCTGCTGGAGCTGCCTCCTGCACCGCATCCTCAGGGACCGTCCCTACCGGGGCTACGTCCCGCACCTCATCCTTGGGGATTGTCTCCAACACCTCCCGGGGGACTGTCCCAGATGCGGTTTCCTCCTGCACCGCATCCTCAGCGACAGTCCCCAGCACTTCGCCAGAGATTGTCCCTGCCTGAGCTGCCTCCTGCACCTCACCCTCGGGGTCTGTCCCCACCGGGGCCGCCCCTTCCTCAGGGACTGCCGGGGCTGCCTCCTGCACCTCACCCGCAGGGACTGTCCCCAGCGCCTTTTCGGGGACTGCCACATCAGCCGGGGCTGCCTCCTGCACCGCATCCTCATCCTCGGGGACTGTCCCCGCTGGAGCTGTCGCCGCAGCCTCCTCGGGCTCTGTCGGGGCTGCCTCTCGCACCGCATCTTCAGGGACTGTCCCCGACGGAGTTTCCTCTCTCAGAGCTTCCTCGGCGTTTGTCCCGGACGGGGCTGTCGCGACAGCCTCCTCGGGCTCTGTTCCCTCTGGGACCGCCTGTCCTAGCGCCTCTGCGGGCTCTGTCCTCGATGGCTCTGTCGCCTCTGCTTCCCCGGGCTCTGTCCCCGCCGGTGCTTTCGCCTCTGCTTCCCCGGGCTCTCCTTCCGTCGGGGCTTCCTCCCCCACCGCCTCGGTCACCTGGGGCTCCGTCCCCGCCGGGGCCACCCCCACATCCTCGGGCTGCGTCCCCGCCGGGGCCACGGCGCCGTCCTCGGGCTCCGGGGCTGCCTCTTCCTTCGCCGCCTCCGTCGGAACCGCGGCCGCGTCCTCGGGCCCCGTCCCCCCCGGGGCTGCCCCTTCAGGCTCCGTCCCCGCCGCCGGTGCCACCGCCTCTCCCTCGGGCTCTGCCCTGGCAGGCGCGGAGCCCTCGGGCCCGTCCATCGCCCCCGCGGCCCCCGGCTCCCCGGCCGGCTGCCCCTGGTCCCCCGGGCTGTCCCCGCCGGGCTCCCGCCGCTCCGCTGTCCCCGGGCTGTCGGGGGAGCCGCCGGTCCCGGGGGGCTCCGGCCCCCCCTCCGCGCTCACCCGGGGCCGCTCCGCGGGCCCGTCCGGGGGCTCGGCCGCGCCCTCGGGGCACAGCCCGGCCCGAGCGCCCCCCGCCGCCGCCTCGTCCTCGCCTCCCTCCCGCGGGACATCGCTGCTCTCCGGGGGCCGCCCCGGGCTCTCCGCCATGCCGGGCTGCCCGGGACCGCCGGGACGCGCGGGACGAGCCGGAGCAGCGGAGCGGCGGGGGAGCGGCCCCGGGCACGGCCGGGGAGAACGGGGCGGGGACAGCGCGGGGCCCGGGGCGGGGGGGCCGGGGGTGCGCTCCTCCCCTGTGCCCGCCCCGCTCCGGGCACTGCCCCTGCCCGGGTACAGCCCCTGCCCCTCTCCGGGCACAGCTCCTGCCCCTCTCCGGGCACAGCTCCTGCCTGGGTACAGCCCCTGTCCCTGCCCGGACACTGTTCCTGCCCGGGCACAGCTCCTGCCCCTGCCCGTGAACTGACCCTGTCCCTGCCCGTGAACAGCCCCTGCCCCACTCCAGGCACAACTGCCCGTGAACAGCCCCTGTCCCCCTCCGAGCACAGCTTCTGCCCCTGCCCGGGCACAGTCCCTGTCCCTGCCCCGCTCCGGGCACAGCTCCTGCCCCGTCCCGCTCCTGCCCGGGCACAGCCCCAGCCCAGCCCCTGTGCAGAAGCCACCGGGGGCACCGAGCGCTGCCCCGGCCACCCCCGCCCCGCAGGCACCGGAGCCTTTGCGGAGTGGCCAAAAATCTCTTTTTGTGTGTGTGTGTGTGTGTGTGTGTGTGTGTGTGTGTGTGTCCCTCGCACCCCACCTCCCCAAACCCCCTTTGTGGCTGGGTGTCCCTGGCACTGCTGCCCCCAGCCTGGCACACACTGCGCTGAGGAGGGTGAGGCTGATTTCCCACATCAGGTGTAGCAAGGCATCCCCTAAACATCCACACCACTGCTGAGGCGCTGGAACTGGCACAGCCCCGGGTTGTTAAAAACACGGATGAACAGGGCTGCTCCAAAGGTTGTTAAAAAGGGAAATGTGTCCTTGTCGGCTCGCGAAAGTTGTAAAAGGGAAGAACGCAACACTCTGTAAAGAATGAAAGACCTGGATTTGCATGCTTTGAAGTGGTTTTCATTCATGTGCGAGGATGCTCTGCGAGATTGCGTTTAAATGGGATGAGAAACGCCGGGTCCTGGGCAGAGAAATAACAACTTCTCCTTCGGGTAAGGAAAATAATCCTAATTTTCTAGGTGCAGACAGAACAGCGGAGGCAGAGTTGGCTGGCAGGAGTGAGGTATCCTAATTAAAACCCCCAACAGTTAAACACAGTTTATATTTATGTGTATAAACCCATTTTTTATATTTGACAGGGGGCAGAGCAGGGATGTGGCAGAACACAGGGGTTTGGAAGGGGTGTGAAGGGGGAAGATGCAGCCAACAGGAAATCCTACAGAATAAATCATGGCAGGAGGTCAAACGCTCTGCCCTGATAAACAATGAACAGCCAAAGAAAAGAACAATCCTGCAGCTCTTTGATGCTCGCCGGGAGGTTCATTGCAAGCCAGACAAAAGAATGGATGGAGGTCGCCGTGCTCAGAAGAAATGTTCCTGGAAGGTTTTAGGAACTGAGGCTCATGAAGGTTTAGGAGCAGGGACTCAGCACCTGCCAGTGGAGGTGTTGCAGGTGGAACCATCCTGAGGAATTATTTCCCCTATCTCTTATAGGGTTTGATATCAGTAAAATGACACAACTTGGTGACCTCTGGAGGGATAATATTGATTTATTCATCCTCACCTTTGCTGAAAGGCTCTTAACCCTTGGTCTGAAGGTTGGACATATCAGAGAAATCCAGAAAGGTTTGGGTCAGAGGGGAAATTAAAGATCATTCCCTGCCATGGCAGGGCCACCTCCCACTGTCCCAGGAGCTCCCAATGTCCAGCCTGGCCTTGGGCACTGCCAGGGATCCAGGGGCAGCCCCAGCTGCTCTGGCAATTCCATCCCAGCCCCTGCCCACCCTGCCAGGGAACAATTCCTGCCCAAGATCCCAAGATCCAGCCCTGCCCTCTGCCACTGGCAGCCATTCCCTGGCTCCTGGCCCTGCAGCCCTTGGCAATTGTCTCTCTCCAGCTTTCCTGGGGCTCCTTCAGGCCCTGCAAGGCCACCCTGAGCTCAGCCCAAAGCTTCTCCTGGCCAGGCTGAACAATGGCAGCTGGGCCAGCCTTTCCTGCCAGCAGAGCTGCTCCATCCCCCTGCTCATCCTGGAGCCTCCTCTGGGCTCTCTCCAGCAGCTCCAGCTGCTCCCTGTGTTCCCCAGGTTTAACACACCTTACAATGCTCTCAGCTATGAGCCACGGCCCATCCCAAAGCTCTGCCTGATGTCTCCATGGACAGGGCACTGCTGGAAGGACACGCCACACCTCAGGATTTTGTAGTGGGAATGAACAACAAAGCAACATTCAGAGGAGTGGTGGGAATTGTGTGGAACTGGGTGCAGGTGAAGGACACAAGAACTGAAGCCAGGAGTTGAGGTTAATTTGTACATGGACAGCGCTCCCAGGCACAGGGGGCACTGCTGGGGTGTCTGTGCAGGGCCAGGAGCTGGACTGTGATCCTTGTGCGCCCCTTCCAACTCAGATATTCCATGAATCCTGTGTTTGGCTGCACCCTTGAGAAGCCCTTGGGGCCCCATGAGCTCAGCTTTGCTCTGGATGGGCTGGGACAGGAGGCTCCCTCTGGAGCTCCCTGTGGCAGAGCCTCCTCAGGCTCCCTGCAGCTTAAACACCTCCTCTGGCTGGAGAAACATTTGGGGTTCTCACACAGCTCCTCTGGCTGGAGAAACATTTGGGGTTCTCAGCTCCTCTGGGTGTTTCAGGATTTGGGGTTCTCACACATCTCCTCTGGGTGTTTCAGGATTTTGGGTTCTCACACAGCTCTCTGGGTGTTTCAGGATTTGGGTTCTCACACAGCTCCTCTGGGTGTTTCAGGATTTGGGTTCTCACACATCTCCTCTGGGTGTTTCAGGATTTTGGGTTCTCACACAGCTCTCTGGGTGTTTCAGGATTTGGGGTCTCACACAGCTCCTCTGGGTGTTTCAGGATTTGGGTTCTCACACAGCTCCTCTGGGTGTTTCAGGATTTGGGGTCTCACACAGCTCCTCTGGGTGTTTCAGGATTTGGGTTCTCACACATCTCCTCTGGGTGTTTCAGGATTTGGGGTCTCACACATCTCCTCTGGGTGTTTCAGGATTTGGGGTCTCACACAGCTCCTCTGGGTGTTTCAGGATTTGGGTTCTCACACAGCTCCTCTGGGTGTTTCAGGATTTGAGTTCTCACACATCTCCTCTGGGTGTTTCAGGATTTGGGGTTCTCACACATCTCCTCTGGGTGTTTCAGGATTTGGGGTTCTCACACAGCTCCTCTGGGTGTTTCAGGATTTGGGTTCTCACACAGCTCCTCTGGTACACGTTGGGTTTTGCTCAGGTTTCCAGTCTGACCCAGGATTTGTGTCCTGCTGATCTAAAGGAAGCACAGCAGAGCTGCCTGTCCTGTTCCCTGCACAGCTTATCCATTAACACCACAATCCCATTTTCCTTTATTTACCTGTTCCCTGCTTTCAATTCTCACAAGGTGGGGATTTCAAGGCCAGCAAAAAACAAACCCTTTCAGTGATAACCAATCCCTGATCGTTAACAAAAGCCAACAAAAATCCCTTTCGGTGCTACCCGGTGCCTGCTGGTGAGCATTGGCACAGGGTTTAACCCCAACAAAAGATAAATATTAATATTAAATTATCTTTAAATATTCACCAGAGCCTTACAAAGACAGAGCTGAGGACTAACATCTCCCACAGCCACCTTGTTAATCCTCTTTGTAGGACACAAATTTCAGGAGTGCTCGATACAATCACAACAGGAATAATTTGTTACAGACCTTGCTGTGCTCTCCCTCGAGACCAGGAACAGAGATTTTTGTCATTTTGCTGGACCTGAGCCCTGTGAGGAAAGCAAGAACACAGAGAGCCAGGGACAGGCATCACTCTTCTGTTTCCCAAAGGAATTTTGGGATTTCAGGGATGTTAAACCTGTCCCAGTGGGATCCCAGAGCTTTGGGTTTATTGCTCCGTGCTGCCCGCACTCATCACTCAGTTAATTAACAATTAATCTCTCCCTCTCCACGCTCCCCCTGTTCCCTCAAGCTCTTTACACCCCATCTGTTTCCAAAACAGCCCTCAGCTAATGAATTTGATTTTCAGAGTTCAGCATTGGGAAGGATTAGCCCACACCTTCTTTATTAAAGGTATCAATTAATTAATTAATGCTCACAGACGCCAGACTTTAGCCACAACCCCTCGCAGTCTGGTGGGAACAACTTTTATCCCTGGGGGTTATTAATTAGGCTGGACTCATTTGGATTATTGTAACTCATTTTCCTTCCTGACTGCAGATCAAAGTTGTAATTGTTTTATTTTTTGCAGCCAGAGGTGAGGAAAAAAAAAATTCCTTTTGCTCCTGATATTTTGCACTGGGAATTAGAGGCGAGATGAGGCTCCAGAAATGGGGTGGAATTTAATTGGGTTCTCCAGCATGGGATGGAGGGAGGGATTTGTCAGGGTAAACACAGACAGGTACAAACTGCCTGGCTGGAGACAAGAATAAATTGTAGTATAAAAAAAATTACCTATATAAGAATATGAATACAATATTATCAATATTTATATGTTAATACTGAATATTAATACATTTTGAGATGGAAAAAAGAACCCCAAAGCCCTGTATTTGTGTATAAACCAGTTCTATATCCTATTTAAAATGTTATTTTAACTGTGGGAAAGACAAAGTTGCAAGTGAACAAAAATATATTGAAGGACGAGAATTTTTTTTACTGTTTTCAGAATATGTGGATGTTTGCTATGTTTGTCCTGGTTTGCTTAATTTTCATTAATTTGGTGTGAAATTCCATCATTTTGTGGCCGGGAGGGTGTTCAGAGAAAAGGGAGGGATGGAAAATCTCAGGGTGATGCCATCTGTGCTCAAGTGATTAGAGACAACCCCAGCCCTTCCCAGCTGCTTCTGAAGCTCGGGAAAAACCTGCAGGAAAAATGAGGGGGAATTCTGGGGGCTGGACTGGGAAGAACAGAAATCCAAGGAACTCCTCGAAAGTGAGGCTGAACAAGCAGAGAGGAGGAGGAGATGCTCCTTCATGCCAAATCCCTCTCTTCCCTCTGTTTTTTACTCAATTCCTGAATTCTCAGCATCCCCCAGGGACCGGAGCAGCCCGGACTTAAATTCTGAACGAATCATTCCAGAGAGTGTTAAAAAACCAGGAGAAAAACAGCAAAAAAGCTTGCAAAAAAAATGAAACCCTGTCATTTTCCCTCTATTTAAGTATTTTAAACCTGCACACTGCCCAAAAGAATCTTTGCTTTTCCTTTTATTTTATTTTCCTTTTTATTTTGGTTATGCAGCGCTATTCTAACGAAGCAATGGAATGATGAAGCAGGTGAGGTAAAAAGGAAACATTTTGTATTTTATATATTTATTTTATAAATATATAAAAAAATATATATTTATATTTATTTGTTATATATATTTATTATATATATTTATATAAATATATAAAAATTATATATATTTTATATACATTATATATATTTATATATATAAATTGTATACATTTTATAAATATTATATATTTATATATATAAAAATTATACATTATATATACATTTTAGATATATAAAATAATATATACATTTTATATATATTTTATATATAAAAAAATTTTATATATTTTATATTTATGTTATATATATTTTATATATAAAAATTATATATATTTTATATTTATGTTATATATATTTTATATATATAAAAATTATATACATTTTATATATTTTATATATAAAAATTATATATACATTTATATATATTATATTTTATATATAAACTTATATATACATTTTATATATATATTATATATTAAAAATTATATCTATTTTTATATATATGTTATATATATTTTATATATATAAAAATTATATACATTTTATATATTTATATATATAAAATTATTTATACATTTTATATATTATATATATATAAATTATATATACATTTATATATGTTATATTTTATATATAAACTTATATACATTTTATAGATATATTTTATATATTAAAAATTATATATATATTTTATATATATGTTATATATATTTTATATATATAAAAATTATATACATTTTATATATATTTAGATATATAAAATTATATATACATTTATATATATTATATTTTATATATAAAATTATATACATTTTATATATATTTATATATATAAAATTATTTATACATTTTATATATTATATATATAAAAATTATATATACATTTATATATATTATATTTTAATATAAAATTATATATACATTTTACATATATTATATATATTTTTTATATGTGTGTATATATATATATATATATATATATATATATATATATATGGGTTTTTTTAGTCAAATCCAATCAAACCCTGGTTTGGAATTAACTGGGAAGCATCAAAGCCTTGGTGACTTCCCTGGAACCTCGTGTTGGCTCCTTTTGGACAACTCCAGGCTTTTGTTTCTGCTTGGGAGCTCCGTGCACTGAATTCCCTCCTCTCCAGAGCTTCCAGAGGCTTTTCCAAGATTCCTGAGCCCTCCTGCCCTAGGGAAGGGACCCCCATTTAAAAGCCCACCTTGCTCTGGAGGATCACTGGAGGTGTTGAAAGGTGAGGCTCATTAAGGAGCTGTGATTTCATTATTCCCTCCTCCTTCCTCTGCTCCTGGAATTCGGGAGGTGAGTGTGGAAAACCACTCGGACTTCAGCTGGATTTCACCTGTTGGAGACAAACAAAAACCAATCTTTAAAATCAAATTGTGCCCAGTGCCCGGGACAGCTTCACACTCTGAATTAAAGAAATAAACTCGGTGTTTTCTGGGTTAGTAACGCTGCTTTTCTCTGTAAAATTCCATTGAGAGCCTTAATTAGATCCATCAGAACATTTTACTGGGAGCCTGGAAATAATTCAAAGCTTTTGGAAGCTCCCAGAGATTTTTTTCACTTTATTTAAAATATCCAGATTGTCTGGAACTCTTACTTTAAATGCTGCTCCATCAAACTGTAGTTTATTTTTAATATCTTTAATATTTATTTTTAATATTTATTTTTAATAGGTTCATATTTATTTTAACTTTTAATATTTATTTTAATACTTAATTTAACATTTTAATGTTATTTTAATATTATTTTGATATATTAATTCTTAATTTTTCTTTTAATTAACATTAATTTAATATTAATTTTTATTTTTAAACAGGTCTGTTTCCTGGTTTATTGTGCCTGTTACTAAGAAAATAATTTCTTGGAATATAACCCCTAATCACAGTTCATTTGACTTTTTTTATACTCCTGTTTTAAATTTAATCACTTTTAATTTCCCCTCATTCTGCACCATTTCCACTCGATCTTTGCTTTTAATTCCAATTCTTCTTTGCAAGACTCAGGGAATTTTGAAGTTTGAAATGTCTTTTACAAGGATGACTTGGGGGCAGGGTCAGGGGTGATGCTGGCAGTGCTGAGGTGACATCAGGGCTCTTCCCACCTCAGTGAACCTGGGATAATTATGGATTTTGGGAATAAAACTTGGAATATTTCAAAGCAGCAATATAAATATTCCAGTTGGTGATACAGAACTACGTTACATGTGCAATCAAGAGGTACAATGAGAATTTTTCTTTTTCATAATGACCTTTTATTTTATTTTCATGCAGGTTATGCCACAATCCTTTCCTTTTTCCTTCTCCCTTTCTTTTTGTTTTTTCTTTTTTCCTTTCCTTTTTCCTTTCTCTCAATTTTCTTTCTTTCTCTTCTTTTTATTTCTGTTTCTCTTTTTCTCTTTTAATTTTTGTTTCTTTCTTTTTGCCTTTCTCTTTTTCTTTTCCTTTCTCTTTTTCTTGTATTTTTTGTCTTTTGCTTTCTTTTCTGTCTTTTTTCTCTTTTCTCTTATTTTTTCTTCTTTTTCCATTCTTTTCTTTTCCCTTCTTTTCCTTTTCCTTTTTTTTCTTTTTCTCTCTCCCTTTCCATTCTCCTTCTTTCTCTTTCTTGCTTTCTCTTTCCTTTTTCTTTTTATTGTTCCTCCTTTTAAAAAATATTTTTTCTTTGCTTTTCTTTGCTTTTCTTTGCTTTTATTCTCTTTTCTTTTCTTTTTTTCTTTTATATTTTTCTCTTTTCCCATTCTTTTCTTTTCCCATTCTTTTCTTTTCCCTTTTCTCTCTTTTTCTCTCTCCCTTTCTATTCTCCTTCTTTCTCTTTCTTGCTTTCTCTCCTTTTCTTTCCTTTTTCTTTTTATTGTAAGTATTTTTAAAAAAAATCCTTTCCTTTCCTTTCCTTTCCTTTCCTTTCCTTTCCTTTCCTTTCCTTTCCTTTCCTTTCCTTTCCTTTCCTTTCCTTTCCTTTCCTTTCCTTTCCTTTCCTTTCCTTTCCTTTCCTTTCCTTTCCTTTCCTTTCCTTTCCTTTCCTTTCCTTTCCTTTCCTTTCCTTTCCTTTCCTTTCCTTTCCTTTCCTTTCCTTTCCTTTCCTTTCCTTTCCTTTCCTTTCCTTTCCTTTCCTTTCCTTTCCTTTCCTTTCCTTTCCTTTCCTTTCCTTTCCTTTCCTTTCCTTTCCTTTCCTTTCCTTTCCTTTCCTTTCCTTTCCTTTCCTTTCCTTTCCTTTCCACTTCCTCTTTCTCCTAACACTTCTGACATAGATTTCATTGCAATGTTGATACATTTATTTTTATTATTTCCTTTCAGCAGCTCTGCCTGACAAACCCGTTTGTTCCGCAGCACTCGTGACCCAGCCCTGCTGTAAATCAGTAACCGGGGGCTGTTACTGATTGCTCTGAAATAATTAAAAAAAAAAAATAAAGAAAAAAGGCAGCTCTTACCTCTTCTGTAATCTCTTTTCCCTACCTCGTTTAGGAGCCGGTTTAGTGGGGCAGAGTTGGGAATTCGGGAAGGGGAACGGGGTAACCTGGGGTGAGAAGGGATCTGGGAGATCTGGGGTGACATCCAAGGGTGGCAGCGGCCTCGGGGCGTGCAGCGTGTCCCGGCACCAGGGGAATCCAGGGAAAGGCGTTCCAGAGCTGCTTCCCAGCTCCCCGGGAAGGGAAGGAGCAGAGCGAGCCTCGGGAGGATGGAGAGAGCGAGAGAGAGAAGAGATTGTGCTGATTCTGAGCTGGGACAGGAGCTTTGTGCCTTCTGCCTCTCCCGAGCAGCCTCGGAGCTGTCCCAGCCTCCTGCCAACACCAGAGAAAACTGAACTCCACTCTGCTGCTTTTGTTTAATGGTGTTTTATTCCCATCTTTCATTAAAAGTGGCCCACAGGAGCTCAGGAGCTCCTGGTTTGGGACAATGCCAGACACGAGCTGGGACTGGGAGCAGCCCTGGGGGTTCTGATCTCCATCCCTGCCCTGGGCTGCCCCAGCCAGGGGATGGGGAAAGGGATTGGGATTGTGCCCTGAGCCCCCTGAGGTGAGACCCCACCTGCAGAGCTGCCCCAGCCCTGGGACCAGCCCAGGGAGCAGCTGGAGCTGCTGGAGAGAGCCCAGAGGAGGCTCCAGGATGAGCAGAGGGATGGAGCAGCTCTGCTGGCAGGAAAGGCTGGCCCAGCTGCCATTGTTCAGCCTGGCCAGGAGAAGCTTTGGGCTGAGCTCAGGGTGGCCTTGCAGGGCCTGAAGGAGCCCCAGGAAAGCTGGAGAGAGACAATTGCCAAGGGCTGCAGGGCCAGGAGCCAGGGAATGGCTGCCAGTGGCAGAGGGCAGGGCTGGATCTTGGGATCTTGGGCAGGAATTGTTCCCTGGCAGGGTGGGCAGGGGCTGGGATGGAATTGCCAGAGCAGCTGGGGCTGCCCCTGGATCCCTGGCAGTGCCCAAGGCCAGGCTGGACATTGGGAGCTCCTGGGACAGTGGGAGGTGGCCCTGCCATGGATCTGGATGAGATTTAAGGTCCCTTCCAACCCAAACCATTCCATGATTCTGTGATTCTTCCCAGCTCTGGGACAACTCCTGCTTTTCCCAAGTGCAGCTTGACCTTTCCAGTCAGTGGCTCCTTGGCTGCCCCAAGGGCTTTGCCTCCTGTTTGCTGCATCCCTCATTTCCTGGCACATTGCACCAAAAATCCTGCTCATCCAAGTCTCCCGTTCACCTTTGTGAGGTGCTTTCCAAGCAGCCCCTCTGGGCTCATTTCTCTCAGATTGTTCCCCTGAAGAGTCTCTCACTGACAGAGGTCTGAGCCTCTCCAACACAAGCCAGACATTTCAAGCGAGTTTATAAAATACCCAAAATCTCAATACTTTAATTTTACTTTACTTAGAGCAAAGCAGGTGCCCTCCAAAAGAAAACAGACATAAAGGATATCCCCAGCCTCACTTAACAGTTTATTCTGATGTGAAATGTTGTTAAAGTTAGGTTTTATCTCTTGCTTAAATCTGTTTAATCACCTTAATCTGTGACAAAAACTCCCCCAGTGCTCCACGTTTAGCTGCAGCCTCTCCTCACTATTCTTCTTGCTCAGCTAAGCAGATCCAGCCCTGAAAACATCTCAGGAGTGTTTTTTTTTCTCTTAAAGCTTCTAAAAGTGTTTTCACACCTGGTTCAAACCTCTCCCCAAGGGAAATGCTCATTTTAAACAACACAGTTGTTTAATTTCTTTGGTTTGTTTTTTTTTTTTTCCTTTAAATATATCATTTTTTAATATCTGCTGGTGTTTTTATCAACAGCTTTCAAGGAATTCACCATTCACATTCACTGTTTGCAGCCGTATTGGCTGAAAATATCTCACAACTTTGGGTCTTAAAGCAAAACGTCTGCAGCAGCACAACCTAAAGGTTCAGATTGGATTTTAGAAAAAAAATTCCATGGGAAGAGTGATCAGGCATTGGAATGAGCTGTTCAGGGAGGTTTGGAGTCTCTGTCCTGGAAGTGCTCCAGAGGAGTCTGGATGTGGCCCCTGGGGACAGGGTTTGGGCTGATGCTGCTGGGTGATCTTAAAGGTCTCTTCCCACCTTGATAATTCTGGGATTCTGTGATGTTTATTCTTTCTCCATTTAATTATAACAATTTTTTATTTTATTTATATTTATTAATATTTTATTTTATTTATATTTATTCATATTTTATTTATATTTATATTTATTTATTATTTAACTTCCTTTATATTTTATTTTAGATTTTATTTTATTTTATTTTGTTATCCCTGGAGGTTTCACTGGTTTTGTTTTATATTTTATTTTATTTTGTTATCCCTGGAGGTTTCATCAGTTTTTTTATTTTATTTTATTTTACTTTATTTTATTTTATTATCCCTCGAGATTTCATTGGTTATTTTATTTTATTTTGTTATTCCTGGAGGTTTCATTGGTTTTATATTTTATTTTATGTTCTTTTATTTTGTTATCCCTGGAGGTTTCTTCTTTTTAAAATATTTTATTTTACTTTATATTTTATTTTATATTTTATTTTATGTTCTTTTATTTTGTTATCCCTGGAGGTTTCATCTTTTTTTAAAATATTTTTATTTTATTTTATTTTATTTTATTTTATTTTATTTTATTTTATTTTATTTTATTTTATTTTATTTTATTTTATTTTCCCCTGGAGGTTTCATCTCTTTTTTTAAATATTTTTATTTTATTTTATTTTATTTTATTTTATTTTCCCCTGGAGGTTTCATCTTTTTTTAAAATATTTTTATTTTATTTTATTTTATTTTATTTTATTTTATTTTATTTTATTTTATTTTATTTTATTTTATTTTATTTTATTTTATTTTCCCCTGGAGGTTTCATCGTGCCGCTAGATGGTGATGTCCGTGTTGGGAACATTTCCCTGGCTCCGTTCCAGGCAGCACTCAGCGATTTTCCTGCGGGTAAATCATTAGCGTTAATCACCATCACTTACAGTGAACGATTGACTCCAAAGATTGCGGGGAAAATCCTTTTTTTTTTTTTCTTTCTCGCCTCCTCTTCCAGTCAAAAGCGGCTCTCGCGTTCCCTTCCTATGCAAGAAGACAGGATGCACAATGAAATCCTCAGATTAGGGAGATTCGCGTTAATTTATTTAATATTTTTTTTTCTTTCCTGACGTCTGTGACTGAATTAATGCTTAGAACTTTTAAGCTCTTAGGGCAGAGAGGTCCTTTGGCTCTGGAGCCCTTCAGGGCTTGCCCAGCATGATCTCAGCCGACCTCTAAGCTCAATTAATTACATAAAATATAATTAATAACGTCCTTTCCCCCCTCAAATCTGACACCCGAATTGCAATAAGCAGCTTGTGCAATTAGCAGCAGTGAGTATTTCCCAGTGGTTTTCCAGGAGATGCCAGGCTGTAGTGACAGGAATTTATTGCTGGCAGGATTTTTTTTAAATTCTGTGCAACAGCAGATTTCCATTTGCATTCCTCAGGTGGAATTCCTAGGGGAGTTGGAGCTGCTGATGAATCCAGAGAGAAAAGAGTCCCCAGCTCTGTCAGGGAGCAGCTCTGGCATCAAAAAATATGGTTAAAAACGGCTTTAGTTTGGCTGTGTTATAAGTGCACATTATATTGTTGGCTTTTTGCAAATATTATAATGAATGTTATATGCATAAGGTTAGAAAACTTTGTTTTACTAATATAATTTATTTCTGTTATTGATGAAATTTAGAAATAATGGTGTAATATATAACATACATACATACATATATATAGGTAACATATATATGTTAGGCTATAACATGATATTAAAGCACAAACTACTTTTTGTTTATATAACCCAGAGACTGAAAAGATGGTCAGAGACCCCCCCTGAATTCTTAAGATTATCTTGTCCTCCAAGACCTCCAAGAGAAGGATTTATTGCGCTCTTATCAGAGGATATAAAACCCAGTGGTGCCAAGAAAATTGATTTATTGGGAAGGGGGCAAGGTGAAAACTGAACAAAGAAACATCTAAAACTTAAGAAGAATGTTTGAATTATGTATGAGAATTTATGGATATGTAGTAGGGTCCTGTTTTTAAGGGACAATCCTTTGTTAGTAAGGTGTGCTCTCTTAGCTGAATGCAGATACACCCGGCTGCATCTGTATATTTTACTTTATTTTTATCTCCTAATTGTCTTTTTATTAAACCTTTAAATTATATAAAAAAATATGTGAACCTCTTTTTTTCACAGCTGGATTTAGCATTAAATACTTCAGGCTTGCTCACAGAAATTACTTTTAAGACACCATTTGTCTGGAGAACATGAAGATTTATGTCACTTAGCAGAAATGATGACAAAAACATTCTGTATTTAGCTTACCCCTCTGAAAGAGATTTAACTGGTGCCAAATGGATTAGAAGGTCTGGAGAAGTTTGGAGATGTGTGAATATCACAATAACTTCATTTAAAAAATTTTTGAAGTTCGTTCTTGGGCCTTCCCCTGGAAGGTGCTGCTACGTGTATATATATAAAAATAAATATATAAGCATAATATTTTATAAAATATTTATATAGCTACAGGCATTTATACGATTAAATATTAGAAATATAATAGATATGTAATAAAAATATTTGTCTAAATCTCTTACGTCAGACTAACCAGCCAAGCACATTCGCAGAACACCAAGGGTGGGTCAGCTCGTCCTTAATGCAGATAAGAGAATTACAACACACACAGTGGCAGTTTTCAGCTGACTTGTAAGTCTTTGAGTGAGGAATTTTTATATTCATCTGGTTTTTTTAATACAAATATTTAATTTTTGCTCCGAGCTCCATCCAACATCGCCTTTGAACACTTCCAGGGATGGGACATGGAGTTTGTGTCTTTCTCTTTCTAGCAATAATATAGCATTATATATACAGTCATTTATATATATATATGTATACATACAGTATATTATTATATATAGTATGTTTTGTATGTATTATATATACTGTATGTTCTATATATTCCCACATATACATACAGTATATTGTTAGATAAAGCATTTTTTAACATACTATATACTGTATGCTAGATGTATAGCACATAGACATACAGCATATTATACACAGGATATTTTTATAGATAGTTTATTACAAATAATGTGTAAATATACTACATATACAGTACACACACTATAGGGTGTATATATATATGGTGTATTATAGGCAGTAAATTTTCATCTATAGCATACTATATATAGTGCGCACGCGTATTACATACACAATATATACTACATATACAGTACAGATAGTGAAGATAGTACATTTTCTAATTATATAGTTTATTTTGTGTGTCGGAGCTGTGCCTCTCCCTCACGGAGCTGCCCTCACCCAACATGGCGGACGCGGCCTCGCCCGCCACCTGTTGCCGCGGCAGCGACGGCGGCTTCCTATTGGCTGACGCGGCGCGCGGGGGCCAGGCTGCGGCTTCCGATTGGCTGCTGCGGGGCGGGGGCTAAGGATACAAGATGGCGGGCGGGGGGTGGGAGAAGCCGCCTCAACGACGTCGCCGCGGCCGCCTCCGCTCGCCCCCCGCCATGGAGGAGCCGCCGCTCCAGCAGCCGCTGCCGCCCGGGGAAGACGAGGAGGAAGGGGAGGAGGAGGAGGAGACGGACGCGGAGTGGAGCTTCGTTGACCGCGAGATGGAAGCGGTTGCACTACGGGACCTGCCCACCGCCACCATCGCCTGCAACCTGGACCCGCGCGTCTTCCAGGACGGCCCGTACCGGGTGAGCGGGGCCGGGAGCCGTGAGGGGAGCGCGGCGTGCGGGGCCGGTGCTGCCGCAATTCTCTGCGGCCGCCTCCGCCCTCGGGAGGTGTCGGGGGGGATGAGGGGGCGAGGCTCATGCGCGTCCCCGCCCGCCCCCTCGGTGCTGCCGGCAGCCAGTGCCGGAGTCCCGGCCCGGGCATGGGCTGAGCCCGCTCCCAGCTCCGCTCGGGAGGGGACAGCCGGGGGGGTCGGGCTCTGCTGCCAGGGAACAGGGACAGGAGGAGAGGGAACGGCCTCAGGCTGGGCCAGGGGAGGCTCAGGGTGGACAGCAGCAGGAATTTGCCCATGGAAAGGGAGCTCAGGCCTTGGCAGGGGCTGCCCAGGGAGCTTTGCAGTGCCCATCCCTGGAGGTGCCCAAGGAAGGGCTGGACGTGGCACTCAGGGCTCTGGGCTGGGGACAAGGTGGGCATCGGGCACAGCTGGGACTCCCTGGGCTGCGAGGGCTTTTCCAGCACCAGGAATTGTATGATTCTGGGACTTTCAACACAAACAGCTACTTTACCTTGGTTCCTTTGATTCATGAACCTGTAGCTCAGAGTGAAGCACTGCATAAGCCAGAAGTGAAATAAAATATCCCTGGACCACCCTACCCTGAGCTTTGTGCTTAAGGTTTTGTTTGGTGCATCCGATGTTGTGGCTTTGGTCTTTTCTTTCTGGTTTTTGTCGTTGGTTTTGCTATCAAACCGTTTCATACTGAAAGAGGTGCTTAGTATTAAACAGATTTGAATTAAACAGAACAGAGTTGAAAAACTAAGCAGTGATAGCAAATTGAGTTTCATAATCTCAGCATAAACTGTGTTGTTCTATCACCATGAACGCCAGCATGTACAAAATCTGCATAAATTACTTCTCTAAGGTTAAATAATGGAATAATTGTCTTGAACTTGAATAAATACCTATCTCCAGGAGGGAAGAAAACTCTTAAAGTTTTTTAGATAACACAAAACTTAAAAAAAAAGGCAGGTGTAGATGCTTTAAACTTGGTGATTTTTAAACATAGTAGGTGCACATAAACTTTTAACAGACAAAAAATCAGTTTAGGTGTCTGGTCACTGAATTTCAGCACTGAAACACATAATTTAGTTTCAATTAATAAAGGTACAGAGCTTGGCAAGAGCTAATAACTCTTTAAAGCTGGAAATAAGTGACTTATAGATAGGAGCACACATGGACTGGCTGCATTTTTAATTTGTTTTGTTGGCCAAATGTCAGGAAGGTGCAGAGAGAGAAAGTGGAACGAGGCCCTAAGGCTGTATCCCAGATTTTGGAGGTGTGAAAGGTGCCCTCAGCATTTGGATGATTTAAGAAAAACAAAATTATATTAAAAATGAGGAAAATACTGCATCGTCCCACGGTGTATCCAGTTTTCCAGAGCATGTGGCGGTTCTGGTGTCCAAGGAAATGCAGGAGTTTTGTCACTCAGATGTGTGAGGTGATGGTGGTCACGCTGTCTGTCACTGTCTGGACCACCTGAGGAAGATTCCAGGGTAGTTTTAAAAGCCTGCACCTGCTTAGGGGGTGAATTTTAAGACAATTCCCTTGGTTTGGTGTAGAATGTGCACAGGAAATTCAAACTTGTGCTGCAGAGGTGTGGAGTTTGATGATGATGAAGGGATCCTCACACGCAGTGTTTGCAAATACTCTGAATTTTGGTGTGAACAATGGGTTGATTCTATTCTGTGAACGTTCTGCTTTTCCCAGCAGATGTAACAGTCCTAAAATACCTTTTCTCTAGAGTTAAATGGGGTTTTTTTTTTGCATTCAGTGGGCCCCTTAATAATTCTGGATTGCCCTATTTGAGGAGGGTTGATCCAATCAAAGGTGAGACAAAACAGCTACTGACAACTATTTCTGTTCTGCCCTTCCCTAATCATGATTTGTACTGGAAGTGCTGCTTGAATATTCCTCTTCTTCCCCCTTTTCAGTTTTTTAATGTTTTTGATTGAGGTGTTGTCGTGGTTTTAAACCAATAACTAAGAAAATTACTTATTTCTTGCTGTGAGATATGGATTAGAACAAGAGCAAAACAGGCATAAAACTTAAAAGGGAAAAAAAAGAAAGTTTATTAACAAACTACAATAAGAACACCAGAATAAACTTCCAGAAAAACCTTTTCATCCCCTGTCTACCCACTATTCCCTTGTTCACATGACAAAAGAGACAAAAACCTTTGGAACTTTTGATGGTTAAAACAGTCCCAATTCTTGCTACAGTCTTTTCACCAGTCTTCATAGAGAAACAGAAGTTTCTTCCTGTTAATTTATGGAGTCTCTCACAAGAAAAACTATTTTTGTTATAGTTTTCCATTGCTCTAATGTTAGCTGCCCAGAGCTGCTATTATTAGAGCCCACTCCTCCTATTTTTCACATCACTCTCAAGTGTTTATGTGGCCATGAGTCTAGGGATGGGATTTTTTAAGGATAAGTTAATTCAAAGGCAAAAAAGTCTTCTTCATCTGTTTCCGTGAGCTTCACCAGAAAACAGTTTTCTCATTGCCTCTCAAGGCTTCAAAATCCTCCAGCACTTCACTGTGCCATAATTACTCTACTTTTTACTCAAAATTTACACTTTGAACACTCTATTCCTCCCTATATACTGTCATGAATTAAAGGAGCGTTTTCAAGACCTTATTGTCCATTTCCATAGTTTTTAAACAGAAAGATATTTCAGCTTAATTAAAGCATCTTCTTAATTCTCTACCTTTTCTTTTCTTTCCTGTCACTAGTAGTTTATAAAGTCTCTTTTCATGTTGATCACTCTCTTTTTCTCTGTCTGGATAAAAAGATTAATCCGCAAGTCTCATCTGGGAAATGAAAGAGTTAAAATCTTGCCCAGGCTTTTGTAGGTAGTTCTGTGGCTTCGGCCGGTGCAGGAGCTGGAGCCGTCTGCGATGGAAAGTTCCTCATGGCTGCTCTGGAGAGTGTAGGCGCCGCGCCCAGCCCGCTGCAGGCCCAGAGCCCTCTCTCCTTCTTCCACTCAGCAGTCTCCAGTGAATCCAGCCACAGCAAAAAACCTGCAGCCGAGCCAGAGATCGGCTCGGCCCGGTCCGGCCGGAGCCCGGAGAAAACCCCCTCCACAGGGCCCGCATCCCCCGGCCGGGAGACGCAGGGCCCAGCCCAGTCCCCGCCCGGCCGCATGGGCTGGGCAGGGAGCGGGAGCCTGGGGCTTCTGCCGCCCTTCCCAGCCAGGAAACAAAGAGAGACCCAAGAGAGCTCTGGTTTTACACTTTAAGGTAGGGTTCACAAGTTGATCCCACTTTTCAATGGCCTAAACTGCTGTCAATTCTCAGCAATGACCGATAATTGGGTCAGGAGAAAAGACGCCAGGCAGATCCCAGCAAACTTAAACTTTCTTAAAGGTAAAGTAACTCCATGACATTCCACCCCTTCAACTTGTGAAACCCTTACCTAAAAAGTTATCAATTATATTCAATATACAACTTAACACAATAAATTGACAGAAAAGAAGAAACAGAACATTCACTACTTTCCACCCCTAGACTTTCATTATCACTGCTATATATAAACTTAAGACAATCATGTTTTGCTCTTAATTAACCTTTTATCTCACAGTAACAGTTAATGTAGTGGTCTAGATTTGCTAATTTTGTTTGCCCGCATTCTCCACCAATGAAATGTCGTGGTTTTAAACCAATAACTAAGAAAATTACTTATTTCTTGCTGTGAGATATGGATTAGAACAAGAGCAAAACAGGCATAAAACTTAAAAGGGAAAAAAAAGAAAGTTTATTAACAAACTACAATAAGAACACCAGAATAAACTTCCAGAAAAACCTTTTCATCCCCTGTCTACCCACTATTCCCTTGTTCACATGACAAAAGAGACAAAAACCTTTGGAACTTTTGATGGTTAAAACAGTCCCAATTCTTGCTACAGTCTTTTCACCAGTCTTCATAGAGAAACAGAAGTTTCTTCCTGTTAATTTATGGAGTCTCTCACAAGAAAAACTATTTTTGTTATAGTTTTCCATTGCTCTAATGTTAGCTGCCCAGAGCTGCTATTATTAGAGCCCACTCCTCTCATTTTTCACATCACTCTCAAGTGTGTATGGGCCATGAGTCTAGGGATGGGATTTTTAAGGATAAGTTATTCAAAGGCAAAAAAGTCTTCTTCATCTGTTTCCGTGAGCTTCACCAGAAAACAGTTTTCTCATTGCCTCTCAAGGCTTCAAATCCTCCAGCACTTCACTGTGCCATAATTACTCTCTACTTTTTACTCAAAATTTACACTTTGAACACTCTATTCCTCCCTATATACTGTCCATGAATTAAAGGAGCGTTTTCAAGACCTTATTGTCCATTTCCATAGTTTTAACAGAAAGATATTTCAGCTTAATTAAAGCATCTTCTTAATTCTCTACCTTTTCTTTTCTTTCCTGTCACTAGTAGTTTATAAAGTCTCTTTTCATGTTGATCACTCTCTTTTCTCTGTCTGGATAAAAAGATTAATCCGCAAGTCTCATCTGGGAAATGAAAGAGTTAAAATCTTGCCCAGGCTGTTGTAGGTAGTTCTGTGGCTTCGGCCGGTGCAGGAGCTGGAGCCGTCTGCGGATGGAAAGCTCCTCATGGCTGCTCTGGAGAGTGTAGGCGCCGCGCCCAGCCCGCTGCAGGCCCAGAGCCCTCTCTCCTTCTTCACTCAGCAGTCTCCAGTGAATCCAGCCACAGCAAAAAACCTGCAGCCGAGCCAGAGATCGGCTCGGCCGGTCCGGCCGGAGCCCGGAGAAAAACCCCCTCCAAAGGGCCCGCATCCCCCGGCCGGGAAGGAACGCTGGGCCCAGCCCAGTCCCCCGCCCGGCCGCATGGCCTGGGCAGGGAGCGGGAAGCCTGGGGCTCTGCCGCCCTTCCCAGCCAGGAAACAAAGAGAACCAAGAGAGCTCTGGTTTTACACTTTAAGGTAGGGTTCACAAGTTGATCCCACTTTTCAATGGCCTAAACTGCTGTCAATTCTCAGCAATGACCGATAATTGGTCAGGAGAAAAGACGCCAGGCAGATCCCAGCAACTTAAACTTTCTTAAAGGTAAAGTAACTCCATGACAGGTGTTGATAATCCCAGTTGAGAATTCAGAAGTTTTTAAATGGTTTGTGATCAATCTTTTAAAACCAGACGTTCCTATCAAGGTAATAGTTCAGCTAAATGACAGTTTATTCTCAGAAGAAATCAAAATACTTAATGACCAGTTTTTTGATATCAGTCCCAAAATCTTCCAGAGAATACCTAAATACTTACTCTCAAGTTTTCTAAAGCACAGTTCAGGAATTCCTTTAAATTCTGTATTTTTTCTTTTTATTGAAGTATAAGAAATTACCTCATATAAAACCCTTTTTCTGATCTTCAAGTTGGCATATTACCTTGGAAAAATTTGGATTTTCTGAACTGTCTTTTCCATAGGATCTGCAGCTTTTGATGGCTTCAGTGTTGACTGTGTGCTTGAGGAATTGTAATATTTAATCCAGCACACAGATGAGTTTTATTTTTAAAACTGTGTTCCTGTACACTCATTTATTTAAGAAAAGGTGTCAGTGGCTGATCTCCAATGAGGTTTTTGTATTTTTCCATCCTCCTTGTGTGATATTCCATTTTTAAGACCCGTTTTATGTCAGCAGAGGACAGTCAGGGTTTTTTTATGGAATTTGTGCTGTCAAATCCAAGCCAAGTGGAGCAGGTAAAGCTGCTCCTGCCATCCCAAGGGATGTGCTCTGCTGAATTTTGGAATTGTGGTGCAGTCACAGGAGGGCTAAATAATGAAATAATTTCATTTATGCCTCTTGCTGAGGAGGTTACCCAGGTGTGCTCTGCCTGTTTCCATTTCCCCTTCGCTGTGGGCGCCTTTCATTTGGGCAGTGGCAAAGAGGAGCACAAAGAGCTCCTACAAAGAATTTAATTTCTCAGAAAATCACTGATTTTTAGGGCTAGGATAGACTTTTGATGGAGATAAATTTTCCTTAGAATGGCTCAAGTTCCTTAAATTTCTTGCAAATAGTTTTAAATTTTGAGGTGGTGGAGTCTCCATCTCTGGGAATGTTCCAGAGGTGTTTGGATGTGGCACTTGTGGGACATTTTAGGTGTTTAAAAATCATATTTTAGACCTATTTCCATATTTTAGAACATTTCTTATTTCCATGATGAAAAGTCACTTCTACCCTTAATGATTCTGTGATAATTACCTTAATCTGCTAATTTGTGCAAATTAATGAATTTAGCAGCAAGTTTTCCATAATTAGCAACAAGTTGTATTCCTAAAGAAACTGAAAGCAGACAGTTCTATCATGGAAACAGTTTTTCTCTGGGAAAACTTTGCTGGAAAACTGAATTATTAAAGAAATTCAGTTTGCTGGAAGCACACTCAGAGTTGAGTTTGTGTCCTCACATAACCCCCAGAACTGGCTGAGAACCACTCTCTGCAATTATTTATTAAAAAAAAAAATAGAAATATTTTATTTGTGCTCAAAGATAAAGCCCACCAAGGTGAGTTGTGCAACTCAGGAAAAGCAGAGCAGCTCCCAAATTTCAAATTTCCAAATTCTAAATTTGGGAATTCCAGCTCCCAAATTCTTTTCCTTCAGCTTTGTTTGGTTTCACTGCAGAAAAGCCTTTTGTGAACTCAGCTGGAAATAAAGGTGGAAATAAAGGAAAAAAAGACATTTTTAATTGCCTTGCAGGCCACTGGAATAATCTTGAGGTGGATTTTGGGGTTTTGAAGTACTTAAAGAATTACTTCTGCTTTGCAGGAAGTTTAGCAGATTTCTCAGGAGTATTCACAAAACTTTCTTTACAAATAATCTCAGTTTTCTGGTAATCTCTTCCTGCCTCAGCCACATGCCTCGTAATCCTTTTACTTCACATTTTTTAAGCCTCTTAGATCACATTAAAAAGAAAACATTTTAAAAGTAGATTTCCAAAAAGATGAGTGTTTTTACATGTTTATAGATTTTTGTGTCCATGGCTGTGATTTTGGCAAAATATTCACTAATGGGAATGTTAAGCTTAATTATTGGCAACTGAATATATTTTGAAGGTTTCCATTCTTTTTTTGAAAAAAAAAAATTATATTTTATATATATATTTATATTTTCATCTATTTTATATTTTTAATTTTATATTTTTTAATGTTTTTATATTTATTTTGTGACAATGTTTATAATTTTTAATGCTTTTGCTTTCCAAATAAAGCCCAGGGTTAAGACTGTGGTTCAAAATCACATCTCAATAATCCAGATTTACTTTGAACAGTAAAACCATTACAAAAGAAATGAGAAACCTTCCATTATGAAAAGTTTTTCAGCAGAACTTCTGGAAGTGTTTAGTTAAGTGGAGGTATTTTGAGAAGCTTCAGGTTTATGTCACACAGTAGGTCTCAGAAATTATTTTTTAAAAATATTATATTAATTATATTAACTATTATTTTTATTCTTCATTCCACTCATTTAAGTCCTCAAAGTGGGCTGATCAGTCAGTGCTTCAAGAAAACAATACAAATGCTTTTGTGGATAGAAATAAAATGAAAACATATCTCTATATTTAATTAAATCTTCAAATAACTCTTGCTCCACAGAATGGTTGTTGGGTGCCTTAAAAATACCTAAATCAGGTGCTCTTGTTTTTTGTCATAAAATATGGAAATATTCTGGGAATGATTGAAATCTGGGCTGTGTTCATTGAACCTGAAGTTGGGACTGAGGTCTCAAATACCATTTTATAATTTTTTTGTGGGTGTAATGCATAATTAAACTACGGAAGTAATTGTTAATAAATAATGGAATCCCAATATTAAAAATGAGGTGTTTGGTGAGTGGGATCTGCCAGGCACAGGGGTTTAGGATGTGACAATATTCTAAATAGAGTTTGTGAAGTTCTGCCAGCTTTAGATGTGAGGAAAATAATCCATAAATTCCAGCTTTAGATCTTCTGTCTCTTCCACTCAGCATTTGCCAGAGATAACCAGAATTAATTTCATTAATGATGTCATTGATCACTGGCTCCCCTCACAAAAGGAGAGTTGTCAATACTCAATGGATCTCATTCATTAAAATGTAATGGGCAGATTTTCAGAGGGTCACAGTGAGGAATTGGGTTTGATTTTGCTTCTTGAGGTTTTCTTTGGAGTTATTTTGGTGCTGGCAAACAATTCTTGGTTATTGAGCTGAGAGACCAAACCTCAGCAGTTGGATTTGAGTTGTTTTTGTTGCTGAAATGCAAAAGGCAGAGGGAAAATTGAGACAGCACCTCTGGTGTAGGAGTGGCAGCTGTGTGAGTTCAGGGCTTTTTGATAAATTGATTTATTGATATTGTCTGTATCACACAGCTTGGGAAAAAAATAATCATAAAAATCCCCATAAATGTAAGTTTTTGACTTTTAGATGCAGCCAAGTAAACAAAAATCACTTTATTTTCTTGCATAGACTAAAAACCATTCTGGAAACTTCCCTGGAGGTTTGGGCCTGATTTCAAAACAAGTGGCTGTTTGTATGGAAGCCTCTTAAAATTCAGGCTGTTTTCCAAGAAGAACCAGCTGAAAGGCAGGAGAATTGTTCTTTTTTTTTTTCCTAGAGGTGCTGTTTCCTTTCTCTGAAGGTAGGAAGCTGAGCTGGTGAAGTGCCAGAAGAGCAAAGCTGTATTGTTACAATAAATAGATTTTTTTTTTCCTATTTGTATTTTTTTTTAGCCATTCATAATCCATATAGTTAAACAAAACACCTCTGTGGGTTTGTAGTTAAAAATATCCTTCTCCTTTCTGATAACCCAACAAGTATGATAATATTATTAAATAAGTTAAGAACAACTCCCATCTCTGATTATTTTAGTATAGAATTGTTGATAATTACTGAAAGCTGTAGTAGGAATATGTCCATTACTGTGGAAAAAGGAGATGAAATAAGAACTAAAATGTCTGTTATTATAGAAATAGAAAATTAAATAAGAACCAAAATGTCCATTTCTTGCAGGTCATGATGTTAAATAGTAAGAGAGAGTTTCTTGTGGCAACCAGAACTTGTGGAGAGGGAATCAGTGGGAATTCCTGGGGGTGTTTGCTCAGTTCTTGGGGTGTGTGGCCATTCCTTTGCAGGATTCATTGGCCCTTGGGCCACATCCCATCCAGCTGGGAGCCAGCATTGCCTGGCTCATGGAAACTCTGATTAAAGGCTTGAATTTTCCTGAGGCTCCAGGATGAAGCAGCTGCTGGGGCAGGCAGTGGAAAGTATGAACAGCTCCTGCCTGGGGTTGTGTAACCCAGAGAAAATCAGCTCAGAGCAGGTGAGACCGGCAGGGCCTCTCTGAACCCCTGATCACAGCCCTGGAACCCCACTAAAGACAGCTCACCCCATAAAGCTTCCCACAGCAGTGGCATGTTCTCCCCTTGGGAAAGGCTTGGAATCTATGGAAGGTATAGAACAACTTTAAACACATTTTTGGAAGGTTTTTTTGGGATCTGTCCCGACATCAAAGCTCCTCACCTCGCCCAGAGCAGCTGAAGTGCAGGAATTCTTCACAGGAGGTGGTTTCAGGAGAGGTTCCTAAGCTCCCAAAGTGGAATTCTGTTCTTGTCCACTGCTCTGCAATGATGTTTTCATCTCCCCTGCTGGAAAAAAGGCAAATCCAGACATTCCCGTAGCAGAAGTTAGAAGGAGATACAGGACTGTGTTGGCTTTCAGCAAGTGGGAGTTCCTAACCCAAAAACCACTGCCTGGAATATTCAGGAATTTAAAACATTTTCAAGAATTATTTTCTAATGCTGACTTTTTTGCCCCTTTAATCAAAACAGGGGGGTTCTTGCCATATGAATAAAGAAATAAATGAATTGCATCCTCCAAGCTCTGTTGTTACATACCTTAAAAGCTTTAAATGCCATTGTGCTGCTGATGTGGCACTAATTAACATCTAAGATAATTACAATGTATCAGGCATTAACCTCACCAAAAATGCAGGTGATTTGGGATAAATTCCAGACTCTTCTGTGGCTCCTTTTATTATCTTTTATTATTTTATCAAGGCCAGGTTGGACAGGGCTTGGAGCAACCTGGGATAGTGGAAGAGGGTTGGAATTAGATGATCTTTAAAGTCTCTTCCAACCAAACCATTCCATGATATTTCTTAGTAATTTTTAAATCCTTTTGAAATTTCCAGGTACACATGATTTGTTCTTTGAAATGCAGAAACTTCTTGTAATTGCTTTGAGTTTTTTCCTACTCTCCCAGAACATTCTTAGAAAATATTTTTGAAGTTTATCTTCCAGTCTTCCTTCTGTGACTGCAGTGGAAAATGTCATTCTTTAAAGATCACAGAAATACCAACCTGCTTCTGACCAGCTCCTGTGGTTTTCCAAAGCCTGCAGTGTTAAAGTTTTATTTTTTATTTCCTTTTGTTTTTCCCTTAGTCACAGAGGATGTGTCAGAGGATGAACACGTAACTTCTGCTTGCCTGGGATGATATCTTTAATATTTGAGTTAAACAAATCCTGCTGTCATGTTAGAAGGAACTAGAAATTAAAACAACCCCAAGCACCTGCTGTTTTCATCCTTATCTTTGCTCTCCCCCAAGTCACAGCTTTGGCATAATACAGCTGCATTTTTCATGATAATAAATTGTTAATTACTGAAGTATTTTTCATCCTTTTCCATCAGGTTTATGGTCATATCTTCACTCAGTGACACAGCTCTTATACCTGTCACAACTGAAAAAAAACACCATAAAAATTTACAAAAATACTTTAGGGACAACTGCTTTACCTCTTAGAATTTATTTATTTTTTTACTTTTCAGAAATGGCAGTTAAACAGGAAAAGGAAAAAAAAAAAAAATCCTAAACCTCTGACCCCACAGATGAAACCTGAGTCCTGAAGGTGTGTGGGAAGCACAAAATATCTGCAAAATGTTTGCTAATCAGAGCAAATTAACCAGTATAAAATAATGAACAGCTGATTAATTCATAGGCACTGCTGGGAGTCCCTTTCTTGGTTCACAGGGGTGATCTGGAAATGCTCAGAATGAGATTTTTATTTAATGGAATCAGAATGGGAGATCAAAGTTGGTCCTAGCTCCTGTCCCTCCATGGCCTTGTGGAACAGAGGACTTTGGTTAAATTAAGATTATTTTAGTGATGGTTTCTGGTGGGTTCCTGTGGACTCATCAGTGCAGAAGGTAAATGAAGAGCGCAGTCCAGTCCCTGCTGGGACACAGCTGGGACCTGGCTTGGTGCTATTTAGGGACCACTTTGGGCTGGGAAACAAATGCTGACATTGGGGGCTATTTTTGAAAGGTGTTTATTTCTCACAGTTCATCAGCTCCTGGAGTTATTTGTAGTAGATCCATCCTTTTCAGTGCCTTGGTGAGTAATGATGCTTTAAAAGGTAAAATCTAAAAAACTCCAAAAGATACAAATTTTTTAAAAAATCCTTGGTTCTAGGAGGAGCAGATGGAATGATAGAAATGAGTTGTTGATTACTCAGTGATTGTAAATTGGAAAGCAGAGTTACTTAAATCTTCCTTCTGTGTCACCCTATCTTGGACTAAATCTGGTTTAAACTCCCCCAGTTCAGTGTTTGGTGCTGATGGTTTAATTATTGTCGGTGGGAGAGCAGTTCCCCCATTATTTTATCCTTAAAAACTGCCCAAGGATAAACTGTGAGCCCAGGGGAAAGGATCCTGTGAAATATGAGTGATAGGAGAACAAAATCCAGCTGCAACATGACAGACCATGAGGATTTGGGGAAAACAGCAGGGTCAATAAACCTAAAACCAAACAAACAATGTAAACAAAGAACTGCTGAAAGGTTTTAATGTATCAGCCTGAAAGTGAATAATCTTTATTTTTTAAAACAGATTGGATGTGGGACACCAAATTCACTAATGAGCAGAGTGCTCTGACTATATTTATTTCAAGTATTTGCAAATTATTGTTTAATCTCTCTCCCCCCAGTTATTTGAGTCTCCCTTTATTGCTGCCTGTCCTGATTTGGATTTTGCCTTGCAAATGCTCTGATTTGGAGACTCTCTAATTTGGCATTTCTCTCTGCACAGCCCTTGTTGAGACTGCAGAAGGTGGAACTGGAAATGCTGTTTAAGTTCTTTTTTTGCTCTGCTGGGCAGCTTGGAAATGTCAGCTGTGATTTTCTGAGTTGGATTTACAGACAATCAAGGTAGAGGCTGTTAAATCAGGTGACTCTGAGAAGTGCCCAATTTCTGGTGGTTAAAAATATAAAATACAGTGTTTGTGAAACTCTGCCTCCTAAAAGGGGCTCTTAATCATGCCCAGGTTGTTTTTATGAAGAACATTTGAGCACATTCATGTGCTTTCCTCCTAGTCCAGCTCATGCAATAAAACAGCCCAAGCTGTTTAGAGGAGTAGTTCAGTCACAACCCAGTTGATCTGGAAAAAAGGCTCAGCTGCTCCCATGGGCACAGTCCTTCTATCAGTGTTTGCTGAAAGGCTGAGCACTCAACAGAAGCTTTTCCTTTGACTGGGATGTTGTTGCAGGAGCTTAAAGAGGTTCCTCAGAAATACCTTGGAGAGTGGAACCAGCTGCAAACACACCAGGAATAGCTCAGGGCAGCGCCCTCGTGGGAGCTTTGGGCCTTTCTGCCTTCCCTGGGGAAAGGAGTGGGGGGATTTTCCAAATCAGGAGTTGGGGGCTGAAAGAAGCAACAGTTAACAGAAATTGTGAAAGCAGTCTGGGAGCCCAGCACAGGGAGCAGCTGAAGCTGCTGGAGAGAGCCCAGAGGAGGCTCCAGGATGAGCAGAGGGATGGAGCAGCTCTGCTGGCAGGAAAGGCTGGCCCAGCTGCCATTGTTCAGCCTGGCCAGGAGAAGCTTTGGGCTGAGCTCAGGGTGGCCTTGCAGGGCCTGAAGGAGCCCCAGGAAAGCTGGAGAGAGACAATTGCCAAGGGCTGCAGGGCCAGGAGCCAGGGAATGGCTGCCAGTGGCAGAGGGCAGGGCTGGATCTTGGGATCTTGGGCAGGAATTGTTCCCTGGCAGGGTGGGCAGGGGCTGGGATGGAATTGCCAGAGCAGCTGGGGCTGCCCCTGGATCCCTGGCAGTGCCCAAGGCCAGGCTGGACATTGGGAGCTCCTGGGACAGTGGGAGGTGGCCCTGCCATGGTTTGGGGTGGAACAAGGTGATCTTTGATGTCCCTTCCATCCCAAACCATTCCATGGTTCTGTGATTTGTTCCAAGATCAAAACAGGTTTCCAGTGTTGTAGAATATTCCAAGTGAAGGTTAAATAAGAAATCTAAGGGTGATAGCACACTTGGATGGAATTCTTAAGGTTTCAAAGAATCCCAGAAGTATTTCAGTTGGAAGGAACCTTCAAGCCCACCCATTCCCACCCCAGCCATGGCAGGGACACCTCCCACTGTCCCAGGAGCTCCCGATGTCCAGCCTGGCCTTGGGCACTGCCAGGGATCCAGGGGCAGCCCCAGCTGCTCTGGGCAGTGAGTGCAGAATTTGTTTCCACTGGAATTGCACAGAGGCAGCAGCCCAGGTATAAATAGTGTGGAAAATGTCCCATGGAGCTTTATTATCCCTACAGCTGATCTGCATGGGAATTGAAAGTGAAGTTCCCTTAAATTTCTTGAGGAAAATGGGAGGAGATGAGGGGCCTGGAACATCTTTGAACATTTATTTAAGCAGCACCCTCCATACTCGGCTGGATCAGGATTTTGAGCAGGTCTGAGTTGGTCTCACTGCGGTGTTTTGGGTTTAAGTGACACCTGAGGGATTGTAGGAACTAGTCAAGCAAGGAGTCTCAGGGAATGTGTAATTATTTCACAGTACCTCTATGTAAAAAATGTCTTTTTAATGCTGTGACTTCCAAGAAGAGAACAAAATTTAATAGGTGATACAAGTGTTCTGGGAGGCTCTTTCTAAATTTCCTTTAAATGAAAGTAAAATAATAGAAAAAGACACCTGGTTTTTAGGCTTCTAAGGCTGGAATTCTAAGAAATCAGGATATGCAAGGAATAAGGTGAAAGATGTGTTTAAGTTATATTTTTTTCTGATATTTAGGGGAAAAAGAATTAAATCAGAGTTGGTAGAATGAAGTTATTAAACTGCTTTTTGTCCCTAAAGAGAGAGAGAGAGGCACAAAGATTCCCAGTTAGAAACCAGCCCAGGAGAATATCCTGCTTTCCATACCTTGCAGACTTTGAGAAATGTTTTCCAGGAAAGCTGAGTACAGCCATGAATCACTTATGGAAAACCCAGTGGAAGGAATTAGTCAAAGAAATGCTGCAGTAGCCACCCTTTGCCTATCAGGAAATGGGGCAGCTTTCCATGATTTTATACAAATCATGGGACATCCATTTCCAAAAGCTCTCATGAAAAGAGCAAGGAAAAAGTTGCTGCTCATTGACTTTCTAAAAATGCTTATTTTGAAATAAATACTGACATTTCATGTCAGCCAAAAGGGCTTTTCCCTTTTCTCCCTGGATTTTCCTGCTGGAATAATCAAGGGAGTTGGATGAGGGGGAACTGGCAGTGAATGGTGTCCTCACAAGCAGCAAATTGGCCAAATATTTCTTTCCTGGTTGAAAATGAATGAATTATTTCATGTTATCAGTGTAATTATCAGCCAAACTCTCCAGTGTTTGCTTTACCCCTGCAAAATGCTTGGAAGTGTGGGAACTTCCATTGTTTTCCCACTCCTTCCCATGGTTTTAACATCATCTGTGTTCATTTTTCTGGTGTTACAGGGCTGAAAGAAATCAGAAATGCCACAATGAAGTGGGGAGGGTGAGGAATTGCAGCTTTCAGTGTTCTTGGAGTGAGTCCTGGGGGAATTTTTGTGAATGGGCTACAGATCCAAATGTCTGGGGCAGCTCCTGGGCTTGGCAAGGAGCTGCTTCTCTCCTGTCAGAGATATGAAGCTGAATATTAAATTTAGCCTGACAAATCCCAATTTCTGCAGCTCCTGCGTCCTTGCCAAGAGGTGCCTCTGCCAAAGGTGATGCATCCAAGATTTTTAGAGAGCTGCAGAGGAAGTTGGGTTGTGTTTGGGTTTGTTTTAATGGGTTTTTTGGTTTGTTGTGTGTTGGGTTTGGTGGTAGTGGTTTCTTTTCCTGTGGGAACAGCTCATGCATGGATCTATTCTGGATTAAACCAGCCAGCTCAGGGGGAATAGGTTGAATTTTTGTTATTAATAAATGAAAGCTGCTGCCTTTATTTTGTGTTCAGCTGTTCTGAACTGCCCTGCTCAGTTCCTGGGCTGCTTTGGGAAGAGGGCAAAGTAAAGGTATTTTGAGAAAGTGGATGGTGCCTCACTTAAATCCACCTGAAGAAGTCTTTGACCACCTGAAGACATTTTAAAAGTGAATTTTCAGCCATTCAAGATCCCACAGAGCTGAGCATTCCCCTCCCTTCCCAAGCTTCACCCTCTCACTGCACCTCTCCATCCACTGGCATTTTTGCTTCTCCATAATTTGTGTCCCCTTTCCAATGCCTCAGAGAGAGCCACTTGGAATTCTTCCTGTCACTTCTGCTCTTTGAGTCTTAAAACCCGAAACCTGCATCCTCTGCTGAATACACTTTTCCTTTCTCCCTCCTCCTTTAACCATTTTTCCTGGTGGAAATGCCCTTAGAGGCTCCAGACATTCCAGCATTTGGCTGCTCTCTGATGATTTGGGGAATTGTCTCTCAAGATGATTTGGAGAAAGCTCTTTAAGGGACATTTTCTTTCCCTGAAGGAGCTTTTTCAAAGGCAAACTCAATGCCTTTGTTTCCAGATAATTCTTGTAAGGATTGAGTCGTGTCCTGAGGAGATTATCCCTGGGTGATGTCTCAGCAGTCTCCCAGTAATCCTCAGAAATTCCCAACCTTTATCCTGCTCTTTGTTTTCCTCTTTCAGTGAGAACAAACTCAGTGCGAGATTTCTGCCACCCTCCCCAGGCATTCAGCAGCCAGCAATATTCCATGTTTTCCAGAGAGACTCCAGGGTGAGCTCCCAAGTACAAGGTGGGGATGAGCCCAGAGAAATTCCAGTGCTGATCAGGCTGCCAGGTGGATTAGGGCTAAATGAGATCACAATTCCTCATTTTTTGAGGATTTTTTTGAGGAATTTTTGAACAAAGCAGAGTGATTTCTGGATTTTCCTTAGAGGGTTTTGTTCTTCTCTCAGCAGGTTTGGTTAAAAATCCTGGATGGAACAGGTGTTGGAAAGTTTTTCCAAATGGAATGTTTTTTTTTTAGATAAATAGAAAAATAATTGCCACAAAATACTCTCTGAAAATGTTTATTTCCTTTTGAAGTACCCAAATGAGGGCAAAATCATCATTCATTTACTCTGGATCATTTGAGTATATTCCCTGCAGGAGTGGAAACGTGTTGGAAAAAGCCTTTACATTTTGGAATATATTTGCCACATTCAAAAGTTTTCTAAATGAGGCTGGTGATTACTCAGCTACTCTGGAGTGGAATTTCCAAATGCTCACTTTTGTATTCCCACTCAGTGAACAGGAATTCAGTGTTTAATGTTTGGAAATGGAAGTCATAGATTTTTCCAAGGCTGGAAGAAGCACACTGGAGGTATTTATTTTTCAGATGGTTGGCTGGAAAAGTGTGGCCCATGGAATCTGTAAATGGCCCTTGTATGACAGAGCACAACTCTGGATATTTTATTTGGATATATTTGGATCTCCTAATGCAAAAATGACACCAACTCATTTGAAGTTATTCTAATGTATCCTGTAAGTCTTCAGGAAAAAAAGCTCCTTCTTGGCACTGCAGCTGGAATTTGCATTAAAAAACCATCAGAGGGTTATTTGAATCTTTTTTTTTTTAATCTGCAGTGGAGTCATTGTGGAGTGGCTGCAGTTTGTGTGGGAATTCAGGAATTGCCTTCCCAGGAGCCTCCCTGACATCCACAGCTGCTCCCACCTGGGCAGAGCTGGGGTCAGCATTGCAGCTTTGGGATGGACATGTGTCCTTTGGAAGGACACACAGCTCCAGGGCATGGCCCTGCAGATGGATGTTTGTGATTGCAGAAGGAATTAATTGGAGTAGGAATTCTGCCCAGGCTCCCCAGGGAATGGGCACGGCCCCGAGGCTGCCAGAGCTCCAGGAGCATCCAGGGATGCCCAGGCTGGGCTTGTTGGGGGGTCTGGGCAGGGCCAGGAGCTGGATCCATGATCCTGTGGGTCTCACTCAGGATATTCCATGATTCTTCTTTATTCTCCTTTTGAAATAATAGCAATAGATGCAGGAAACCTTCTGGAAGATTTTGTTTCTTCTGTCACAGGAACAGCTGTTGAATTAAGATCCAGAAAATTAGGAAGTGAAATGGGAACAAGCTTGAGTTGGCAATTCACAGCCCTGGAATAGGTGAGATTTTAAACAGAAGGAGGAAAAAATAAGGTTGGAACTTTCAAGAAGTTTTTACAGCAGTTTGTGGTGACAGGACAAGAGGTGATGGCTTCAAACTGATGGAGGGAAGCTTTAGATTGGAATTAGGAAAAAATCCTACCCTGGGAGGGTGGGGAGGTTGTCCAGAGCAGCTGGGGCTGCCCCTGGATCCCTGGCAGTGCCCAAGGCCAGGCTGGACATTGGGACAGTGGGAGGTGTCCCTGCCATGGCAGGGCTGGCACTGGGTGGGCTTGAAGGTCCCTTCCAACCCAACCCAGTCTGGGATGAAACGCTGAACAAAATTATCTCCCAGCTTTTGGAGATCCCCTGAGGAAAAACTGCTTGTTCCAAACCATTCTCCACAGCTTTGTTTGCTGCACAGAAATCACCGTTGTTCCTTCAGCAAATGTCATCAGGGAGCAGAAACAGCTCTGGGAGGGCTTGGATCAGCCCATCAGTGCCACCTGTGCATTATCCTGGCTGTAAGGCTACACCAAATTCCCAAAAGCCATCTGGGATATCTGAGGAGCAGCCTCTGGGAGCAGCGACCACCAAGACACTCCTGGATAAAGGTGGCATTTGGCTCTTATGGGGGGTGTAAATACAGATTTCACTGAAGTGATGGCCAGGCTGCCTATTCCATTTCTGTGAGGAATGTGCATTTCTGCTGGAGAAACTCCAGCCTGCAGAATTTGAAGGCCTTCCAAGAGGAAAGTGCCGGTGAAACTAAGAAGGGAAAAGTCCCCTGGCCCAGTCTGAGGCCGTTCCCTCTCCTCCTGTCCCTGTTCCCTGGCAGCACAGCCCGACCCCCCCGGCTGTCCCCTCCTGCCAGGGACTTGTGCAGAGCCACAAGGGCCCCCTGAGCCTCCTTTGCTCCAGGCTGAGCCCCTTTCCCAGCTCCCTCAGGAATTCTCCAGCCCTTTCCCAGCTCCGTTCCCTGCCCTGGACACGCTCCAGCCCCTTTGACTTTCAGAAGAGATCTGGAAACAAAGCCTTGGTTACCCAAGGAAAAAGTAGTTTGGCTTCTTTAATTGCTTTACCTGAACCTTTAATATGCACTGATTGACTCTTGGTTGAGATGTTGAGTAGGGAATACAGACAGGCTGACACAGATTCTTTCCTTTTGTTTTTTTTTCCTCTGTATTGACCTTTTATCTTAACCTCCTTCATTACTGGGAATGTACACAGTGGGATAAAAATATCTTGACTTCTTTGGTCTTCTCAGAAAAGTTTCAGTGAAGATGGAATCATATTGAAGTAAAATTTTCACCTGTCTTTTGGAACTGCTGTGATGATCAGTGTGTGTGTCATCAAGCCAGGCAGCCAAGGAAATATTTTTTTCCTCAAGGAATATTTACAAGACTGGGATGCTGACACCAGGCTCTTAATCTAACATTATAAACTGGATATATATTTTGAAGACTTGATGTGTAATATATATTGGAATCATGGAATGGTTTGAGTTGGGCCTTAAAGCCCACCCAGTGCCACCTCTGCCATGGCAGGGACACCTCCCACTGTCCCAGGAGCTCCCAATGTCCAGCCTGGCCTTGGGCACTGCCAGGGATCCAGGGACAGCCCCAGCTGCTCTGGCAATTCCATCCCAGCCCCTGCCCACCCTGCCAGGGAACAATTCCTGCCCAAGATCCTATCTATCCATGCTCTCTGGCAGTGGGAAGACATTCCTTGGGTCCTGTCCCTCCATTCCTTGGGAAAAGTCTCTCTCCAGCTTTCTTGTAGCCCCTTCAGGTCCTGGAATCTGAATCTGGATCCCAGCCTTACACAGCCAGCTCAGAATTTAACTTCTAAAAGTCCTCTCCTGTAAAATGTATTCTGTCTTCATCACTGCTCTTACACATGAGAGCAAAACTGAGCTCAGCTTATTGGCACTGGGTTGTTTTAAAAAATGAACCATGTTTGGGTTCAGTGTTCTCTATCTCATTTATGTTGTTGGAAGGCAAGAATTGGGAAAGGATGTGTTTCCTATGGGATCAGGGGGAGCTCTGACCACCCTGGCTTTGACTGGATGGGGTTTGAGTAAAGCCCTATCAGCTGTGGGGCTGGATTGTGGCACTGCTGGATTGTTTGTGGGGAACTTTCCCTTTTTCCCATGAAGGAGAATTAGGGAATTTTTTTAGGGGGAACCTCCTGGCTCTGCACAAGTCCCTGGCAGGAGGGGACAGCCGAGGGGGTCGGGCTCTGCTGCCAGGGAACAGGGACAGGAGGAGAGGGAACGGCCTCAGGCTGGGCCAGGGGAGGCTCAGGGTGGACAGCAGCAGGAATTTGCCCATGGAAAGGGAGCTCAGGCCTTGGCAGGGGCTGCCCAGGGAGCTTTGCAGTGCCCATCCCTGGAGGTGCCCAAGGAAGGGCTGGACGTGGCACTCAGGGCTCTGGGCTGGGGACAAGGTGGGCATCGGGCACAGGTGGGACTCCCTGGGCTGCGAGGGCTTTTCCAGCCTCAGGAATTGTGAGATTCTGGGATTCCCTGAGCTTTGTTCTGAACCTTTCACCCCCATCCTCTCTGGTGAGCTGTCACAGCCTGGCTGTGTTTGTGTGGGAGCTTCCATTCCCCATCTCTTTGTGTTTGCTCCGGGTTGTTCTCCTTGTGGCTCTGGCACCATTTCAGCAGATCTGGGTTACATTTCTCCAAAATGTGGTCCCTGTTCAGTCCCCAAAGGTGGCACTGGGAGCCCTCCCTGTCCCTGCATTCCCGGTGATGTGCAGGGCTCCAGCTGTGCTCACTGTCAGAGCACGCAGGACACGCTCCAAGAATCCAGGAATTCGACTGGAAGCCTGTGTCCTATTCCCTGCACCTCTCCCTCTGCTCACTCTCACTTATTTATAACCTTACAGCTGTTCCCTCTTCATAAAACAGCCAGATCCTCATGCAGAAGGTGTTCCCTCACTCAAGAAATCATGGACCAAATCCCCTTTTTGCTTCAGCAGTGATGTGTTTGAACATGTCCCTTCTTTCTGGCTTGGATTATTTCATTTTGCAGCTCCACAGATCTCTTAATTACTTTCTAGATTGATTTTTTTTTCCCCCCTTTGAGCTATTAATTCAAATAAATAACCTTGAAAAGGTCAGAGTGGAGCTGATTTTTCCTGGTTCTCTCATGCTTCCTTTATTTCATTGTTACCCAGTGCTTGGGAGAAAGCTCTTTTTTGTCTTGGGGGCTGCAAGAGCATTTTTAACAAATAACTTCCTTCAATTCTGCTGTAAATAGATTTTCTCCAGCATGAAAAATACCCTATTTACCCATTTTGCTTTCAAAGTCCTTGTCCTTTTTTAGTTCCTAACAAATAGAGGTGATCTTTGGGGAATTTCCACCTCTTCCCCCTTTTTTAACCTCCCCTCTGAGGGAAGGATTTATATAGACAGCTATATTTAGAGAAGCTCTTCAGCAAGCTGGAGAGGAGTTGTTTGAGGATTTCCTGCCCTTCCCTTTCCAGAGTTAGCTTTTCCTAGGGTGGCCTGTGCACAATTTCTGTGGTGAGCTGGATGCTCCTCTCCCTGTCACCTTCTTTCCTCCTTTCTGCCATAAATAGAAATAAAAATCAACACTGCAGCTGCCCATGGGAATGATCTTGTTCACTTTTGTTGGGTTTTATTGTCATCTTTGGCTTTTTTTTTTGTTTTTGTCTGTTTATTTTCTCTCACCCCAAGATATCATGGATTAATTATAATATGGCTGGACAGTCCTCCTCAGGAAGTTTCATAGACTTTTAAAAAACACCTTCTTGAAGGTTGTTTTGATGATCTGAACCCAAATTCTCTTTCTGTGCTGAGGGATGTGTTTCTTGGATTGACTTTGCAACAACTTTCTCCTTCCCTTTTTTAATCTCCCAACCCAATTACTGCAAAAGGTGTTTCATAATGTGCTTTTTCTACTATAAATACATTACCTGCAGATAATTTTGGAATTAGAATAAAGCAGTTAATGAGTTTAACCAGAAATAAAGCCAGTAGAAATTGGCAGTTTTTTTTTTTAACCAACTCACTGACGTTTATCGCTCTGTAACTTCAGGTGTAGAAAAGTGTTTGAGTCTTGAGTTTGTATTTGGATCTTGTGTCTTCAGGTTTCCCTGACATCTTAGAAAATGAGCACTCATTCCTCTGCTTCTGTTTGGAACAGGAAAAGATTTTCCTGGAATAAGTGGAAATCCAAACCAGAGCTGACACTGCACCCCAGACATAAGGTCTTCAATTTTTATTATCAGCTGAGTTTATTCTTTGCAGTAAATATCTGTGTTACCTTACAGAGCATTGCAGTGCAAAGTGTGCTGAATGAATGCTCTGATAAATATTTCTAACAGTCTTTGTCTGAAAATATCTCAGAATTGCCCAGTAGTGGGCTTCTAGAACCATGGAATCTTCTTTTGAGAGGCCCAGGCAGCCCTTTGTGCCCCATTCCCTTTCCCATGGAATCAGATCCTTCAATTTATTACACTTACATCTTTCTGAGGAATGCAGAAAATACAATGTGGAAAATGTAACTTTAAAACACAGCTTTTTATAACCACAAAGCAGAACTTTTCACACAGTTCCAGGATGGTTAATTGGGCTCTGTTTGTCTGTC
Source organism: Pseudopodoces humilis (assembly GCF_049639895.1). Taxonomy (NCBI): domain Eukaryota; kingdom Metazoa; phylum Chordata; class Aves; order Passeriformes; family Paridae; genus Pseudopodoces; species Pseudopodoces humilis. The sequence goes on from NC_142201.1 coordinate 1,058,130, forward strand.
TGGGCACTGGGGGGGTGAAATACCTGCAGGGTTGTGAAGCACTGAGAACTTGTGTTTGCTGCTGCCCCACCCAGCTCCTGCCCCTTTTCCATGGAGTCACCCTGTGGGCATTCCTTGGCTCCATCCAGGGCATGGTGTCATTTGGAAAAACCAGTTTGTGTTGCTGTGCTCTGATTTCTTTACTGTAAATAAGTCTGCACATAATCCTTGTGCAGTTCATTCTGTCATCCCACAGATCTGTTCTCGTTAACAAATTGCTTTGTGCAGATGATTTCCCTGCTGGAGGAATGTATTTATTTCTCTTACATCTTTCTGAGGAATGCAGAAAATATAACCTGGAAAATGTAACTTTAAAACACAGCTTTTTATAACCACAGAGCTGAACTTTTCACACAATTCCAGGATGGTTCAGTTTGGAAGAGACCTTAAAGATTATTTAGTTTCACCCTCCTGCCATGGGCAGGGGCACCTTCCACTATCCCAGGCTTCTCTTGGGACACTTCCAGGGATCCAGAGGCACCTTCTCTATCCCAGGCTTCTCTTGGGACACTTCCAGGGATCCAGAGGCACCTTCTCTATCCCAGGCTTCTCTTGGGACACTTCCAGGGATCCTGAGGCACCTTCTCTATCCCAGGCTTCTCTTGGGACACTTCCAGGGATCCAGAGGCACCTTCTCTATCCCAGGCTTCTCTTGGGACACTTCCAGGGATCCTGAGGCACCTTCTCTATCCCAGGCTTCTCTTGGGACACTTCCAGGGATCCAGGGGCAGTCACAGCTTCTCTGGGAAAGGTGAACGTGAGGTTTTCCTTTCTCTGAAAATAAACCTGGGCACGGTTGTTTTTTGCAAATCTGACAGGATTTCTCATGAAGTAAAATTCCCTGGCAGACCAATCCTACTTTGGAACACTTTTCTCCCCAGAATCCTCCAGTCTGAGCACTGGGAGCCTGGCACACCCACTCATGCCTCTAATGCCTCTAACTTAGCCCTATAAATTCTTCCCATGCCAAGCACACCCAGGTCACAAACACAGGGAGGAGAAAGGAGGCAGAATTATCACCCAATGTTAATGTTAAAGAAATTTTAGGAAGAAATTTACTCAGAGGACAGTGAGGCCCTGGCACAGGGTGCCCAGAGCAGCTGGGGCTGCCCCTGGATCCCTGGCAGTGCCCAAGGCCAGGCTGGACATTGGGAGCTCCTGGGACAGTGGGAGGTGTCCCTGCCATGGCAGAGGGGACACTGGATGAGCTTTAATGTTCCTTCCAACCCAAACCACTCTGGGAATTTATGATTTTTGTTTTGGGGGTATTTTTTAAAATTTTTAAAAAATTTTTTATGGGGAGCAAGGGTTTATTTTTGGCTATTAAAATGAGGGTAAGGCTTGTGCAGGGCTTTGGAGGCAAATGGCTTTAACTCAGTGCCCTCACTGCTGGCTCTGGGTGAGCAGGCAGCTCAGAATCATGGAATCATTTGGGATGGGGCACAGCTTCTCTGGGCACCCTGTGCCAGGGCCTCCCCACCCTCACAGGGAGGAATTTCTTCCCAATATCTGATCCAGGTTTGTGCCAGTGCCCACAAAGCTTCCTGACCCCAAATATGCACAGATAACTCTGGAACCTGTTCATGCCTTCCTGGCTGCTCCTCCCTGTCCTTTGGCAACCCCCAGCACAATGAACCCTGTGTGATTTTCATTGTAGATAACTCCAAGATGTTTATCCCTGTCGTGGGGTGAGGCAGGATAATTAACATGGAGACAGGAATAGAAGCTGTGTGTTGATAGGAAAAGAGCAGCAGGTCTGGAGTGGGAGTACAGGGATTACACAAAGAGCACCTCCAAGGGCAGCTGTAAAACCTGCCAGGGAGGAGGGAGACTGAACTGGATTGTTCTGATTTATGGGGTAATTTTATTGATTTAAAGAATTCCCAACATATTTAACTTCACACTCATTTTATTTCTCTGATTGTTCACTTTGCTGTTGTTGTTATTGGTATTTTTGGTGACTTGCCCTATTTTTGCTTCTGTGGTCTCACTTCTTCTCTCCTGTGCCTGACCTGTTCCACTGCACATGGAGATGAAATTGTGGGGCTAATTATGGCATTCCATCATTCTGTGTTCGCACTATTCCATATATTTATTTGACTCTCTGATTGTCCTTCCAGCCCCCAAAAATGTTCAAAAAATGATCTCTGTCACATTTCTGTCCTTGGGAAGTGCTGGAGGATCTGTCAGGTGATCTTGGTGTTTGGGAGCACCTTGTCTGCAATTTTAGAACTCAGTTTCCAGAATGTGAGCCCAGGAATCTGCAGCTTTCAAGGGAAAGGTGAAAGCTGAGGAAGTAGAGCTGACCCTGCTGTCCTGTCCCACTGCTCTGACCCCTTTGCTTTCATTCCCAAAGAGCAGCAGCACCATGGAATCATGGAATGGTTTGGGATGGAAGGGACATCAAAGATCACCTTGTTCCACCCCTGCCATGGCAGGGCCACCTCCCACTGTCCCAGGAGCTCCCAATGTCCAGCCTGGCCTTGGGCACTGCCAGGGATCCAGGGGCAGCCCCAGCTGCTCTGGCAATTCCATCCCAGCCCCTGCCCACCCTGCCAGGGAACAATTCCTGCCCAAGATCCCAAGATCCAGCCCTGCCCTCTGCCACTGGCAGCCATTCCCTGGCTCCTGGCCCTGCAGCCCTTGGCAATTGTCTCTCTCCAGCTTTCCTGGGGCTCCTTCAGGCCCTGCAAGGCCACCCTGAGCTCAGCCCAAAGCTTCTCCTGGCCAGGCTGAACAATGGCAGCTGGGCCAGCCTTTCCTGCCAGCAGAGCTGCTCCATCCCTCTGCTCATCCTGGAGCCTCCTCTGGGCTCTCTCCAGCAGCTCCTGTGCAGGTGATTTTTGCCCTTGTTCTGGCTGTAGCTCACCAGGGAGGCTCAAAGAGAGGACAGGAAGCAGCAAACTCTCCAAAGGGAGATAAGGGAGCAGAAAAGGTGCCCTCTGATAATATCAGAACATCAAATCCAGGACTCCTGAGGTGCTGCAATGTTCCTGTCCCAGCCAAGGTCTTTGCACAGGGGTACCAAACCTTCCAGGAGCTGAGCCCGTGGAGGGAACATTGCAACACTCAGGGTTTGGCAATGGGGCTTTTGTAACTTTGCCTCGTGGTTTCCACATCAGCGCAGGGCTCTCCACACCAAACCCTGCCTTAAACAACCTCTTCTTTACCTGCTCCAGGGCACTGGGAACTGGGGCTTTTCTTTTGACAAAATGCTTGAGTTTGATGTTAATAACTCAAAGTGGTTTATTTAATACACTGAGAGACCTGACCTGAGCTGGAGGAGGGCAGGGCTGGATCTTGGGATCTTGGGCAGGAATTGTTCCCTGGCAGGGTGGGCAGGGGCTGGGATGGAATTGCCAGAGCAGCTGGGGCTGCCCCTGGATCCCTGGCAGTGCCCAAGGCCAGGCTGGACATTGGGAGCTCCTGGGACAGTGGGAGGTGTCCCTGCCATGGCAGGGCTGGAAATGAGATAATCCTTAAAATCCCTCCCCACCCAAACCTTTTTGTAATTCCATAATTTCTCACCCAACCATGTCAAAAAATCACGATGATTGTGACAAAATGGAACATTCCAGGAGCGATTTCTTCAGAGTTTTAAAAAGGCAAGTTAAAAACATTGTGTCTGTCAGTTGGACTTAAATGTTTCTTTTAAATCTGGATAAAAAATCCTTTTGTGAGGTGTTAAATTTCTCAGACCCACTTGGTTTGTTTGTAGCCAGACTGGATTAGATGACAAATTTTGAAGGGTGGCTCCTGAAGTGATTTTCCCTGGCTCTCAGTAAATTGTAGGAGGGTGATCAGAGAGATTTTTACTGTTTTGCTCTTCCTGAGCTCCAGGGCCAGCAGTGTCCCCCAGAGGTGCTGCAGTGACCCAGCTTGGGGCAGGAACCTGCTCTGCTCTCTCTCAGAGCTGCAGCATTGCTGGTGTTGTGCAGCCTGTTTTGTGCTCAGGTGATTCATGGCCATTCCTTCCAGGTGAGCATCCCAACCTCTGCTTTATGGAGTCATTGCCTGCTCCTTCCACATTCCAAATATCTTGAGGATACCTGGCAGCAGATTCCAGGTCAGGGACAGGATTTAGGATGTGCTCAATGTGCTTTTCTGGGCTCAGAGGTGTCAGGGCTGGTTGTGAATCCTGAATTTCTGTGTGTGCCCCGTGCAGAGCTCTCATCCCATCCTCCCTGATGGAATTTATCCCATTTTTCCCAGAAAGGAGCCTTGGCAGGATGGATTCCCGATCCCTGGAGGTGTCCAAGGAATGTCTGGATGTGGCACGCAGTGCTCTGGGCTGGGGACGGGGGTGATGATTCAGTCACAGGTTGGATTTGATAGCCTTGAAATGCTTTTCCAACTCCAGTGATCCTGGGATTTTTAAGTGAGGACTTCCAAGAAAAAGTTCTAAGAAATTGTATTTTATTCTTTTCATGCTGTGGTAACTTTTAACCTAAGAACAGCAGAGAATTTGACTTTAAATTTAGCAAGTAGACCCCCTAAAAATGGAGAATAGTTTTCTAAAAATCAATCTACTTCTAAAAAATTTATAAACTTTTGAATAAACTTCATGTGAAAAGTTAAATATTGGTGAAATCAGGTTTTAAACTTGGCACTGTGCATTGTTTGCAGGTCTTCCTTAAAACTTGGTGCTTCTGTCATAACCCTGTGTTAAAACAGAGTGAACTAAAGGCACTTGAGATTTTGGCTGCATTATCATTTTGGAGCTGAATGTGCATAGGAGAGTTCCAAATAGCTTGTGAAATCTTCAGTTTATAAACTTCATTAATTACTTCAAATGGTGATGAGTTTTTTTAATGGTTCTTGATTAAAAAAAAACCCAAAAAAACACAGGAAACAAAAAACCTCCCCAAAATAATCCACAAAAACCTGTGTTCTGTGCTGCTTTTTTTGGGAAATGCTTTGAAACTGGGATACAGGTGTCCCAGAAAATGTCAGAAATTCGGGTTCCACACCTGCTCCCTGCTGCTGTGTCTCAGGTTCTGGTATAGATTGCTGAACAAGCCCCTGGTAGGGAAAAAGAAGCAAAAATTCCCCTTCCTAATTCAAAATATTGGAGTAAAAAACCCTCACTGAAGTAATGATTATTGTGGCTTTATCTAGGATTTTTTATTAGGAGTTTATCTAGGATTATTTATGAGTTTCTAAGAAGTTTTTAGGGAGAGAAAAGATCTGGAAATTCCTCAAGCAGCCCCCAACAAAACCCTCCTCGCTTTATGAGGCTGGGAAAGAGTTTTTAATAAGGCGAGAACGGTAATTAACCCACGGAATCGCTTTGAAGAAGCTTCCAAATAAATCCTCCTTGTGATGGGATGAGAATCATTTTCCCAAATCAATCTCAAACTTCAACCTGTGAACATTTCATGGAACAAGAAGCGAGCTCTGGGATTTATTTTCCATCCCCAAGGAATCAGGAATTGGGCACTTTTCCTGCTCCCTTCGCTCCATTCCTGGAGCGTTCTGCCAAGGCAGGAACATTTTCCATCCCAGCTCGGAGTGGGAGCTGCATGGAATTACTGCCAGTGGAAACTATGCTGCAAGATCCTGGCCACAGCAGCTGCCCTGCTCAGCTCAGCTGGATTTTCCATGCTCCTGGTAATTAGCAGAGGGAAGCTGACTAATTGCTGACGTCACCTCTTTCCAGTCCCGCTTATATTTTGTTCCCGACTCCCTCGGAGCGTGCAGGAATTCCCTGTCACACTCAGGATGCTCTGAGAGCTTTGGAGTTTTATTTTCACCAAGAGCTGGACTGGTTTTGCTTTATAAACTCTACGTGCAGCAGGCAGAGATCCTGAAAATCCTGGGATTTCTGCTGGGTTCCAGCTCCGAAATGCATTTCCGTAATTTCCATTACAGTTTCAGCTCGCTCATCGCCTGCCTGGCGGATGGGGAGATCTTCACCCAGCCAGAAACAAGGGTACGTTTCATGCCTTTATTCCTGGCAATTCCTGCTGCTCCAAACGGGATTTGCACTTGGAAAGAAATTCCAGTTTATCCTGAAAGTCTTGCAGCAGCCTGATGTGAAGGGGATGATTCCAGCTCTGGGAATAATTCAGTTTTAGATTTGTGTGGTTGGGAAAGTGATCTCAAAGTTTTCCCTCCAGACTGCTTTGGCTGTGTTGTGTATTCTGAATTTTCAGCAAATATTTAATTCTAATATTAGTAATTATATAATTTCTAATGATAGCAAAATCCACTAATTTGTGATCCATTTGCTGCTTCTCCTGGGATTTTCTTTTTTTTTTCTTGGTAAAATGATAAGAAATCTCCTTGGGTCTGTATTTAGCTGATTTGCAATAGAAAATAAGTAATAAATAATGTAAATATAAAATAATATAAAATATCTGTCGTGTTACAGTGAATTGTTAATCAGTTCTGTTAGTGAGTTAAGTGCTAAGATACCTTAAGTATCTTATTTAATAATGTAAATATAAAATAATATAAATAATAAGTAATGTAAATATAAAATAATACAAAATAATATAAAATATCAGTCCTGTTACAGTGAATTGTAACTGCTAAAGTACCTTAAGTATCTTAAATAAATAGTGTAAATATTTAATAATGTAAATATAAAACGATATAAATAATGTAAATATAAAATAATACAAAATATCAGTTCTGCTACAATGAATTGTTACTGCTAAGATACCTTAAGGACAAAAATAATTAATTTTTCTTCTTTAGTGTCATAGTGCCAAAGTGACATTTCTGACTTCTCTAATCAAATTTTAATTTAAAATTCAATAATAAATAAATACATTTTTTAAAGTAACAGATTCTGTGGGTTTAAATACGGAATGGGAACTTGGAAATGCAATTTTTGGGTATTTTCATCCTGCTCCTGTTTCAGAGCTCATTCTAAAGAAGTTGGAGAAGCAGAACAGCTCTGATTTTAAAATCTCTTTGAAATGCAATGATTTTATACCCAGCTGTGGTGAGTGGAGCTTCTCAGGGAGGAAAACAAAATTCTGAATTAATTTCTGCCTTCTTAGGTAATTTCCCTTCTTTTTTTCCCCCCTCCTAATTCAAAATATTGTAGTAAAAAGGCCTCACTGAAGTAATGTTTATTATGGCTTTATCCTGAGTTTCTAGAAAGCTTTTAGGGGAGAGGAAATATCTGGAAATTCCTCAAATTAGAATCCTGACGCCGTTGGAATAAAACACTTGGGAAGGGCCTGGCAGCTCCAGAGCCTCCTCTTGTGGCTTGGAGTCCTGCAGGGAGAGTGGAAACACTTCCCATAAATTCAATTTAAAGTAGCAGGAAGGCAGGAGATGTTCATGGGCTTCATTCTGGCTGCTGAGTCACTGAGGAAAATCACATTCAGCTTGAAAATCAGGATTTTTTTCCATTATTTCTCTGTTAAAACTTGTGTCAATTCGCTTGAAATCTGAGTATTTGGGCAAAAGCTCAAAAAACTTTTTTCAGGTTTTTTGGGTATTGATTTTTTTTAAGAAACATTTCTTTTCAACATCTCACTGTGGCTAAATCCAGCATTTATCCCTGATAATAACACATTAAGTGATAATATCATTTATTAATGATAATAATCTCTTTGATAAGGTAGAAAACTTCATCCTAGAAAGAAAAATGAACAAAGCTGTTAGAATAATCAATATTCAAGAGTGGTACTTTGCCCTTATTGATAACTTTTTATTTCTAATTAATTTCTTAATTGGTTATTATTAATTATTAATTAATCATTATCAAACACTTATTTATAAATATAAATATTAATATAAATATAAATATAAATATAAATGTTAATATATAATATATAATATATAATATATAATATATAATATATAATATATAATATATAATATATAATATATAATATATAAAAATATAAAAATATAAAAATATAAAAATATAAATAGAAATGTGAATATAAATACAAATATAATTATATAATATATATAATATAAATATAATTATTATAAATATATATTAAATTTTAATAATTATTAATTAATTAGTGATTAATGCTGATTTTTTTTCCTCTCCTCTTTTCTCTTCAGGCTAAATTTGAATCCCTGTTCCGACCCTACGACAGGGACCTCACCTTTCAGTATTTTAAAAGCTTCAAAAGAGTGAGAATAAACTTCAGCAACCCTTTGTCTGCAGCAGATGCCAGGATCCAGCTGGACAAGACAGAATTCCTTGGAAAAGAACTCAAACTCTATTTTGCTCAGGTAAAAATAAAAAAAAAACTTCTATTTTTTGGGGATTATCCTTTGGATGATTAAAGCTTCCTTTGTTCTGACTCCCAGAAATCCTCCAGCTGATGGTTGTTTGGAAAAGCTTGGGATAACAGGGTTGGAAAGATGATGGGAATTTTGGGAATTTAACCCTTTTTCTTACCCTGGGTTTTGTTCATGTGTTTTCTTGGTCTTCTAAAATAATTTGCTTTTTTTTTTTCTGGAGTTTTTTCCCAAGTTTTTGGAAATCTGGGAATTGTTTCAAGTATTTATTATCTCAGCATCCCAGAATTCGTCAAAAAAAATCATTTTTTTGTCAGATTAATTAGAGAATCCAAGGTTGTTCCAGAGCTCCCTGGATTTGGAGGCTGTTGGTATTTCCCATTTCTTGGGTAACCTTGGATGGGAATGAGCACATCCCAAGAATTTAAAGGGAATGTGGGGGAGGCTTGGTGGGCTCTGCCAGCATCCAGGGAATCCCTGGGGATCCCAGGTGTGGAGCTGCCCATTCCAGGCTCTCCCAGCCCATTCCAGGCTCTCCCAGCCCATTCCAGGCTCTCCCAGCCCATTCCAGGCTCTCCCAGCCCATTCCAGGCTCTCCCAGCCCATTCCAGGCTCTCCCAGCCCATTCCAGGCTCTCCCAGCCCATTCCAGGCTCTCCCAGCCCATTCCAGGCTCTCCCAGCCCATTCCAGCCTTGGCATCTCCCCCAGAGCAGCTCTGGAGCTCTCTGCTCCTGCAGAAATTCTTCCTCTGGCAATCCAGCTGCTTTTCCAGCTGCTTTTCCCTCTGAAAATTGAGTGGGAAAACAAATCCAGGAGTGTTGGACCCCACCACGATCCGGGTTATTTTTATCCCTGCTGGAATTCGCTCCTCTCTCACTTTTGGGGATGGTTCCCAGCGCTGTTTGTCCGTTTGTCCCGGTTCTCCTGCTGCAGCTCCCAGCTGTTCCATTGGAAGGGAGGAACGTCCCTTTGGAATTTCCCTTGGAGCCGGATCCTGGCTGCTGCTGCCACCCTGCGTGCCGGGCAGGGCACGACATCCCTGCCCCCTTCCCAACCCTCTGAGCCCGGGATTCAGGGATCGATCCCAGGGATCACAGGGATCCTAGGGATTCAGGGATGATGGGGATTCGGGGATTACAGGGATCACAGGGATTCAGGGATCATATGGATCTCAGGGATGATGGGGATTCAGGGATCATATAGATTCAGGGATCTCAGGCATTCAGGGAGGATGGGGATTCAAGGATACAGGGATCTCGGGCATTCAGGGGTCTCAGGGATCACAGGGATCTCAGGGATCTCATGGATTCAGGGATGATGGGGATCACATGGATTCAGGGGTGGGGGATTCAGGGATTCAGGGATGATGGGGATTCAGGGATCATGGATTCAGGGATCACAGGGATTCAGAGATCTCAGGGATTCAGGGATCTTGGGCATTCAGGGGTGACAGGGATTCAGGGATCACAAGGATCTCATGGATTCAGGGGTCACATGGATTCAGGCATCACAAGGATCACAGGGATATCGGGCGTATATGGATTCAGGGATCCAGAGATCACAGGGATCTCAGGGGTTCAAGGATCCTAGGGATTCAGGGATCTCAGGGGTACATGGATTCAGGGATTTGAGGGATTCAGGGATCTCGGGGATACATGAATCTCAGGGATTCAGGGGTCCCAGGGCTCCAGGGATCTCAGGGATCCCAGGGATTCAGAGATCCAGAGATCACAGGGATCTCAGGGGTTCAAGGATCCTAGGGATTCAGGGATCTCAGGGGTACATGGATTCAGGGATTTGAGGGATTCAGGGATCTCAGGGATACATGAATCTCAGGGATTCAGGGGTCTCAGGGATCCCATTGATCCCGTGGATCCATGGATCCAGGCCCAGGCTGTGCTCTGCCTCCCCTGCAGACTCTGCACATCGGCAGCTCCCACCTGGCCCCCCCGAAGCCGGACAAGCAGTTCCTGATCTCTCCCCCGGCGTCTCCGCCCGTGGATTGGGAACAAGTGCAGGACGCCACCCCCGTCATCAACTACGACCTCCTGTACGCCATCTCCAAACTGGGGCCAGGTGAGGACATGGGAAACACCCCACACCCTCCTCAGTGCTCTAAAACCCTTCCAAAAAATTGATTTCTATTTGTTTATATTTCTGTGTCTTTTTATTTTTATTTCTATTTCTATTTTTATTTTTATTTATTTTTATTTTTATTTCTATATTTATTTCTATTTTTATTTCTGTTTCTATTTCTGTTTATTTTTATTTCTACTTATTTTTATTTCTACTTATTTCTATTTATGATTTTATTTATTTGTAATTTATTATTTATTTCTATTATTTTAAAAAATATTTTTATTTCTATTTATTTATATTTATATTTTCTTTGTTTATATTTTCTATTTATTTCTATTATTTCTCTTTATTTCTGTTTCTATTTATTTCTATTTCTATTTATTTCTGTTTCTATTTATTTTTATTTATTTCTGGTTTTGTTCCTGTTTATTTTTATTCCTATTTATTTTTATTTTTATTTCTATTTATTTTTATTCCTATTTCTATTTTTATTTTCTTCCTGTTCATATTTTCTATTTCTATTATTTCTATTTCTATTTATTTCTATTTATATCTATTTCTATTTATTTTTATCTATTTGTTTTTATTTCTATTTATTTTTATTTCTATTTATTTTTATTTCTATTTTTATTTCTATTTTTATTTCTATTTTTATTTTCTTTCTGTTTATATTTTCTATTTATATTATTTCTATTTCTATTTATTTCTATATATCTATATATTTATTTTTATCTATTTCTGCTTTTATTCCTGTTTATTTTTATTCCTATCAATTTTTATTTATATTTATTCCTAGTTCTATTTATTTCTATTTGTATCTATTTCTATTTATTTTTATCTGTTTTTATTTCTATTTATTTTTATAACTATTTCTGTTTTATTTCTATTTATATTTTCTCCCTGTTTAGATTTTCTATTTCTATTATTTCTATTCATATTTATTTCTATTTATTTATATCTATTTCTGTTTTTATTCCTATTTATTTTTATTTCTATTTCTATTTTTATTTCTATTTTTATTTTCTTTCTGTTTATATTTTCTATTTCTACTTATTTCTGTTTCAATTTATTTCTGTTTCTATTTATATTTATTTCTATTTATATTTATTTTTATTTCTGTTTTCATTCCCGTTTATTTTTATTGCTATTTATTTTTATTGCTATTTATTTTTATTCCTATTTAATTTTGTTCTTAATTATTATGAAATATTGTTACCAAAGATTTTATTTCACAATTTTTACATATTGTAAAATTTAGACACAATTTTTATGTATTGTAAAATTTATATATATTATAAAATTTAGACACAATTTTTAAATATTGTAAAATTTTTGTATATTATAAAATTTAAACACGATTTTTAAAAATCTTATATAATTTATACACAATTTTTAAATTTTTATATGATTTATACACAATTTTTATACATTTCTACCCAATTTTTTATATACTTTTAAATTCATCCAGAACTTTTTGCATTTTATCATTTTTCCATCCTGGAAAATCCAGTTCCCATCAAATCACTCTGGCTGCTCCCAATTTTTCCCCTTTATCCCTTCCCTATTTTCCCTTTTCCAACCCCATTCCAAAGGCTGTGTGTCCTGTTCCCTCGGGAATCTTTCCCCCAGGAATCTTTCCCTAAGGAATTTTTCCTAAAGGAATTTTTCCTTAAGGAATTTTTCCCCCCTAGGGAATTTTTCCCATCTAGGAAATTTTCCCCCCTAAGGATTTTTTTCCCACCTCAGGAATTTTTCCTACCTAAGGAATTTTTCCTACCTAAGGAATTTTTCCCACCTGAGGAATTGTTCCCTAAAGAATTTTTCCCACCTAAAGAATTTTCCCCTAAGGAATTTTTCCCCCCTAAGGAATTTTTCCCATCTCAGGAATTTTTCCCTAAGAAATTTTTCCCCCCCTAAGGAATTTTCCCCTATGGAATTTTTCCCGCCTACTGAATTTACCTTAAGGAATTTCCCCTAAGGAATTTTTCCCCCCTAAAAAATTTTCCCTAAGAAATTTTTTCCTAAGGAATTTTTCCCACCTCAGGATTTTTTCCCCCCCTAAGGAATTTCCCCTAAGGAATTTCCCCTAAGGAATTTTTCCCCTAAGTTATTTTCCCCTAAGGAATTTCCCTCCCCTAAGGAATTTTCCCTAAGGAATTTTCCCTAAGGAATTTCCCCCAAGGAATTTTTTCCTAAGGAATTTTTCCCACCTAAGGATTTTCCCCTAAGGAATTTTTCCCACCTAAGGAATTTTCCTTAAGGAATTTTTTCCCTAAGGAATTTCCCTCACCCTAAGGAATTTTTCCCCTAAGGAATTTTTCCCTAAGGAATTTTTCCCCCCTAAGGAATTTACCTTAAGGAATTTCCCCTAAGTTATTTTTCCCTAAAGATTTTTTCCCCCCTAAGGAATTTTCCCTAAGGAGTTTTCCCTAAGGAATTTCCCCCCCCTAATTTATTTTTCCCTAAGTTATTTTTCCCCTAAGGAATTTTCCCCCCTAAGGAATTTTTCCCCCCTAAGGAATTTTTCCCCCCTAAGTTATTTTTCCCTTAAGGAATTTTTCCCCCCCTAAGGAATTTTTCCCCCCTAAGGAATTTTTCCCCCCTAAGGAATTTTCCCCCCTAAGGAATTTTCCCTAAGGAATTTTCCCTAAGGAATTCCGCTCCGTTTCCAGGTGACAAGTACGAGCTGCACGCCGCCACTGCCACCACTCCCAGCGTTGTCGTTCACGTGTGCGACAGCGACAGCGACCTCGAGGGGGACACCAAGAAACCCAAACCCAAAATCATCCAGACCCGCCGGCCCGACTTCGCTCCCGCCCCCCTCAGCTGAGCTCCCGCGGCTTTTCCAAGGATTCCGAGGGGAAATCCCCCAGGGAAACGGCGCCTCCCGGCTTTGGCAGCAGCGAGGAGGAGAATTCCAAGCTAAGTTGGCTCCAAATGAAGGAATTCCAGGCTCAGTTTGGCTGCCGGGTGTTGATCCACGAATTCCCGGATCCCTGGGAACAAAGGATGGGAGAAGGGGACGTTTTGGGACATCACAGGACAAAACTGGGATTCTTTTTTTAGGGGGAAAAGCAGCTGGGGGAGGCTTTCCTTGTTCTGATTCCCAGAAATCCTCCAGCTGATGGTTGTGTGGAAAAGCTTGGGATAACAGGTTTGGAAAAATGATGGGAATTTTGGGAATTTAACCCTTTTTCTGACACTAGGTTTTTGTGCATGTTTCTTCTTGGTCTTCTAAAATAATTTGCTTTTTTTCTAGAGTTTCTCCTGAGTTTTTGGAAATCTGGGAATCAAATATTTATTATCTCAGCATCCCAGAATTCCTCCTGGATGTGTACATACATGATATATTTATATTTGGTTTTATTGGAGCTCCTTTTCCAGCAGGATCCAATTCCTCCAGCACCTGCTTTTTGGTGCTCTGGAAATTGTGCTTTTAAAATTTGAACCTTTGAAATTCCTGCAGAGGGTTTTGAAATTGTGCTTTTAAAATTTGAACCTTTGAAATTCCTGCAGAGGGTTTTGAAATTGTGCTTTTAAAATTTGAACCTTTGAAATTCCTGCAGAGGGTTTTTAACCTGGCAAAGCGATGGAAAAAAAACGTGCAATAGGAGAGTTGGTGGAATTCCATGGATTTTAAATTATTGGAAGTTCAGGTAATTTATATCTTCAATAAGATTTGTTTGGGAGCTTTGACTTTGGGAGGGAAAAGGACTCAAATAACGCTGATGGTGCATTTTCAGAGCTGGGGTGTTTTTGGGGAAAAAAAAAAAATTGATGGAGAAACTTGAATCTGCATTTTTGGTGAGTAAAGATTTGATAGGGATTGGAAAAATTCCACCCAGGAAGCAGTGAGGAAAGCTGGAGTGCCTTTTCCTTATCCATTCCTACTCCAAGCCGCACACTTGGATCTTTTTCTACTGAATATCCAGAAATCCGAATTTTCTGAGCTTTGCTTCCAAACTCAGCTGGGATGAAACGTTTCTAAATGCCAAGGAATGCTGATTTAAGCAGTGGCAAATGTGGGAGAAGCTTTAGGGTTTTTTTTATGGCAGTGTTTAAAGGCTCCTAAATGCAAATTTCAAAGAAGAAAGATGGCAGAAATATTTTATTACTGTTTTTTAAACTGGAGATCCTCACCTTGAAACAGGATTCTGGATTTTTGGGAAGAGGTAGGAGTTGCTATCCACGGAAAATACCACTTGGGGGTCCTGGAAAAGGGATGTTTGAGGCTCTCATTGTGATTTTGGGAATCAAACTGTGGCTCTCTCTTGGTTTGCTTTTGCCACACTTGGTCTGAGAAGTGATTGAAACAAATACTGCCTGAAATTCCTGGTTCTCACCTTGGTTTTTTTAAATTAATATTTGTTTTAAAAAGAACAGAGCCATTCCAGGCTGTGGTGCAGGGAAACAGGGTGTTCTGGAAGGCCTGGAATTCCTGACTGGAACAGAAATCTGGGCCTAGAGACCAGGAATGTACTGAATTTTCTGCTCTAGCTTGGATTGTTATTCCCTGGAAACTGGAACAAAGCCTGGTTCTGGTGTCTGAGTGGTCCTGGTTCCATGGGAGCTGTTGGGAAGAGCAGATTCCATGGATTGCTGGAGCTGGACACCCAGGAAAATCAGATTATTTTGGGTTACCCTCAGCTGGCTCCACGTGCTGCATTCAACACCCAAAAGAAAGGAATTAAGTGGAGGGAAAACTTGGGAGGTTTGTCACAACTGCATTGAAGCCTTTCCAAGACTTTTCCACGTTTCTCAAACGACTGCTGGACTTTGTGTCTCACCACATCCAGTCCAAAACATTGGGAATAATCCCAGAAATCACAGCTTGAGTTTGGCAGCACAAACCCAGGTGGCTGCTGCTGTGTTTCCTACAAAAGCAGAGCTGCTTTTCAATCCAAACCATCCAAAAAATCTGATTTTTGTCGTTTGAATACCTGATCCCTGCCTGAGGTGGGAACCACGGAAAACTTGGAATGTTCCTGGTTGGATCTGCCACCTCCTGTCCTCATGACTCCAGCGTGCTGCTTGCTTTTTTCTGGTTCTTTTATTTTTGTAATGTTCCAGTGGATGCTTAGTTGGTATTTTATACACTTGGATAGCACGGGGCAGATTGAAATTAAAATATTTTGTTGTCTTCTTGTAAATGTCCTGGTGTTTCCTGCATGGAACCACTCAAAGCTCGGCGCCAAAATGGGAATTTTCAGCTTCCAAAGGGGCAGAATGTTGTGCCAGGCCCTCATAAATTGATTCCCAGAAAAGCTTTTCCAGCTTTTCCAGAATTGCCTGATCTCCAAAAGTGAGGATCTGCTCAGGAATAAAACCCAGTGAGGGATATTCCAGTGAAAACCTGATTTTTCTGTGCCTCAAGTTCCTAATAAAGGTATCAAGGTCTTCCTGCTGCAGAATAATCCCTGTGCATTCATAATACATGAAATATTTCTATATAAAAAAAGAATAATTTGAGGAATATTTGAAGAATAATTTGAATTTTTTCCAGAGAGGTTCTGGATTCCCCATCCCTGGAAATGTCCAGGGTCAGGTTGGATGGGGCTTGGAGCAATCTGGGTTAGTGGAAGGTGGAATGAGATGAGCTTTAAGGTCCCTCCATCCCAAAACATTCCATGATCCCATGATTTTTAAGCTCCTGGAATATGAAAATACATCTGTATTTAAATGGCTTTACCTAAAAACTTTTAAATTTTTTTTGTTGCAAAAGAAATGAAGGAAAACCACGAAGGCTTTGCTGTGAAGGGATGGAAGTGCAAAAAGGAATTCCTGGTTCTCAATTAAAGCCTTTCCTCGTTAGCAAGTGAAGGTAACGAGCTCTGAAGGAGCAGAGTTTGTTTTCAATCACTTTTGTTTTCCAGCACCCAGTGTAGGAACTTTACTCTTTGAAACTGGATCAGTCCTTGTGTGCCAGGGGTGGGGAAGGAAGGAAGGAACTCCAGCAGCTCTGGAAACCTTTGAACAATTTTTGAATCATCTTTGAACAATTCCAGCAGGGATTTTGCCCTTGGCACCTTCACCTGCCTGCTCAAGTTCTGCTTTTTGCTTCTCTTGGGGAACATAAATTCTTCATTTCTGCTTTTATCCTGCCTTGCCCAACACACTTCAGGAAGATTTTCCAGAGAATTATTCCTTGCTAATGTTTTTAGTAATTCATAATTGGCTCTGGAAAGACAAAACAATGATAAAGACATTCCCCAGGATGCTGGTAAAGAACATTTTGACATGAAACTTTCAGATAATTCCCAATTTTCAGTGTTCCAGGGAGTGAGGCAGAGGTGACTCCAATGACAGGATGGAGCTGCCAGGGCTGGATTTATCTTCCCAGACAAAATTTCCATTGATAAGGGGGGGATCTCTCACATTCCAGACTTTCTGTCATGTTGAGTTATTCCTGCCAGGAATTCCTTTTGTTTGGAGTTCCTTTGGAGCTGGAAAACACATCCTGGGAGGAGCAGCTGAGGGAGCTGGGGGGGTTGGAATGGGCCAGAGGAGGAACCTCAGTGCTCCCCAAAACTCCAGGAGGGGCAGGGAAAGGAGAGGAAACGACCTCAAAGTGCACCAGGGGAGGCTCAGATTGGAGATTGGGAAAGGAAAATTCCAGTTGGGGATTGGGATGAGCTGCCCAGGGCATGGTGGAGCCCCTGACTCTGCAATTGTCCAGGAGGAGTCTGGATGTGACCCTTGGGGTGATGCTGGTACTGCTGGGGTGGGACTGGATGCTCCTGCAGGGCTCTTCCCACCTGGAATATTCCAGGATTAGAGTTTTAAAGCAGGCAAAAAGCTCCAGATCTGAAGGATTTCCAGAGGTACGAGGAGGTGCCCGTAGGTGGAGCTAAACACCCAACAATGGATTTATCCTGAATTAAACCAGCCTCCAGCTCTGGCTCCCATCCCCACAGCAGATGTGGAAAAGCTCTTTGCCATCCCTTCCAGCCCCCAGCATTCCATGATTTTGTGATCCCACCTTTACAAACTGCTGTTGTGCACTCCTCTTTGTAAATCTCTTCCCTTTGAAGGAGCACATGGGGCCACACACAGAGAAAAGAGGCCGGTTCCAGATGGAAAAGGTGAATTTTGGGCGCCACCTGAGGCTCCAGGGTGTGTGGGATTTACAGAACAGTCCATCCAAATAATTCCCTGATGGGAAGAGGAAAACTCAGAGCCCGTTCCAGAGCCTGAAGGGGCTCTGAACAGGAGGGAGAGGGATTTTTACATGGGCAGAGAGTGCCAGGACAAGGGGAATTGTTTTAAATTGAACGAGGGCAGGGCTGGATGGGATTTTGGGCAGGAATTGTTCCCTGGCACGGGGTGCCCAGAGCAGCTGGGGCTGCCCCTGGATCCCAAGGCCAGGCTGGACATCCCACCTGGGATAGTGGAAGGTGTCCCTGCCTGATCCTGAAAATCCCTTCCAGCCCAGTTCTGGGATTCTCCTAAGGGAGAATTCTCTTCAACAGCAGCAAGGATTTTTTTGACTTTTCCTAGGAGCTGAACCACGCTGGATTGAGCCTTTCTAAGTAAAGTAATGATCCATTTATTGATGTTATTTGAGTGGGAAAATCCAGAACTTGCTATAAAAAGCAGCTTTTCCTGCTCAGCAGCACAACCCTCCCCAAAACTGTGCCATTCCCTTCCCTGGAAGGTGGTGGGAGCCTGGATGGCTCCACGTGCTGCCAAGGCATGGAAAGTTCTGAATTCCTCTCCCACACAGCCCAGTTTGGCAGAGGGGTTACCACTGCCCTGTGCTGCACCTGCTCTTTAATCTGCAGGACAAATTCGAGCTCTCTCCTGAAGCAGCAGGAGCCTTTGGAGCTGGGAGGTGCAGGAATGCTGGGCTGGGAGCTTCCTGAGCTCCCGCAGGAGCTGCTCTGTCATTAAAATCGTGTCAAAGTTTCCATTCTGCCCTGCAAGGAGAGAGTTCCCAGAGCTGAGCTCCTGGGGAAGGGAGGGTTACTCAGCAAATTGCTTGGGTGGTTTTTAATTTGGATTTTAATATCCTGTGGGTTTTTAGTGTTGTCTGAGACTTTGGAGTGAAGAGCTGGGGCTCATCCAAATGGGTTCCAGACTTTTCTGGTGGGAACAGCATCCTTGTGTCCCTTCTGGAAGGTTCCTTGAGGAAACAACCTCAGGCTGGGCCAGGGGAGGCTCAGGGTGGACAGCAGCAGGAATTTGCCCATGGAAAGGGAGCTCAGGCCTTGGCAGGGGCTGCCCAGGGAGCTTTGCAGTGCCCATCCCTGGAGGTGCCCAAGGAAGGGCTGGACGTGGCACTCAGGGCTCTGGGCTGGGGACAAGGTGGGCATCGGGCACAGCTGGGACTCCATGGGCTGCAAGGGCTTTTCCAGCCTCGGGAATCTGTGAAATCCAGGACAGGACATCTTGGGCAGTGCTTTGTTCCAGCCAGAGCCGCCTTACACAGGCTGGAAATTCAATTAAAATCCAGATTTTTTCCCTGCAGCTTTTTTCCTCTCTAACAAGAAGTAAAATTCCTTCCAAGTGTCCTTCACCACACCTGCCCCAATTCCCTCCAGGACTCTCCATGTCCTGCCAGGCAGCAGCTTTGACCTTCAGGGTGAGAACCTGGAGGATCCTGCAATTCCCTCCTTCTGGAATTCTGTTCCTCGCATCCTCCACCAGGCACAGGTTGAGCACACAGTGTCTCAAATTGAGAAATGACTGCGCTGCACAGAACTTTCCTTGCAGCTTTTTGAGTTCCCTGCTTGTTCCTGCAGCTCTTGAGATCAGGAAGAGCAGCTGAGGAAGTGTTGGAATGGGACAGATGATTCCAGAAGGGCTGGGAGCAGGAGGAGCAGGAGGAGGAGGAGGAGGAGGAGGAGGAAGGAGCAATCAAATACTCTGATTAATTGTCCACCAAAGCTCACGGTGATGCTTTCACTTGGCAAATATCAGGCTCCAGAAAAAATCTGTCCCAAGAGCTGCAGTGTGAGCAGAAACTCAGCTGGGAGAGATAAAAAGGTCGGGAGAGATAAAAATCCCGGTGCCCAAATTGGGGCGCAACAGGAACAACCCCAACCCACGGCTCAGCTCCCTGGCACAGGGGAAGCTCTCAGAGCTCTTTACCAGAACACTTTGGACATGAAATCCTACTGGAAATCCATCCCTTACACCCCAGGGCAGGCAGGATTGACGGGAGTTCTGGGAAGCCGAGTCCTCTCCGGTGGCAGCGAGCGGGAAGAGGAGCGGTGTCGGGAACAGGGATGGAGCAAGCAGCAGTGCCAGCGTTACCTCAGCCTTCATTTGTCCTGCTGAGTCACCCAGAGCTGCTCCAGCACCGCCCAGCCCGGCTGCTGGGCACCAGGAGAGCCTCACAAGAGTTGGATTTGCTCCGTTCCCAGGGGATAACTCCTTATATTCCCAAGGATGCTCCAGGGAGCTGCTGCCTCCTGCCCGGGGGGGCGGGAAGGGATTCGGTGCCGTTTTGGTGCCGTTACCCGACCTTGGCATCGGTCACCACAAACCTCAGTGCTGCTCCAGCTGAGCCTGCAAAACCCTGGATCCTGGCTCTGGGAATGGCAGATTCCAGCTGATCCCAGCCTGGCTGCCACCAGGGCTCTGCCGTCTGCCAAAGCCTCTTCCTTTGATCCCAGAGGTCTCCATTTCCCGGTGCTCCGTGGGATGAGGCCAGAGGGAGCAGCAAATCCTGCTCCACACAGAGGGGTTGGGACAGAAAGCACAAGGAGAGATCCCACTGCAGGAGATCCCAGCATCAGGCCAGGGACAAGCATGGAATCATGGAATGGGTTGGGTTGGGAGGGACCTTAAAGCTCATCCCATTCCACCACAAACCATGGACAGGGACACCTCCCACTGTCCCAGGAGCTCCCAATGTCCAGCCTGGCCTTGGGCACTGCCAGGGATCCAGGGGCAGCCCCAGCTGCTCTGGCAATTCCATCCCAGCCCCTGCCCACCCTGCCAGGGAACAATTCCTGCCCCAGATCCCAAGATCCAGCCCTGCCCTCTGCCACTGGCAGCCATTCCCTGGCTCCTGGCCCTGCAGCCCTTGGCAATTGTCTCTCTCCAGCTTTCCTGGGGCTCCTTCAGGCCCTGCAAGGCCACCCTGAGCTCAGCCCAAAGCTTCTCCTGGCCAGGCTGAACAATGGCAGCTGGGCCAGCCTTTCCTGCCAGCAGAGCTGCTCCAGCCCTCTGCTCATCCTGGAGCCTCCTCTGGGCTCTCTCCAGCAGCTCCAGCTGCTCCCTGGGCTGGGATCTGTGCATGAGCAGCTCCAGGACTGGGGACAGGATCCATGCTGGGAGTCCCTGTGTCCCAACCCAACCCGTGCACTCGGTTCCAGCCTCAGTTAATTGTGTTTTATCAATCAAAGTGAAAGGCCAGGGGATTTTTCTTTGGGAGAGGAACAGAAGGCTTTTGTGCTGGGTTTGCTGTGGGTGGAGCAAGGAGGAAGCAATCCTCCTCCTTTTGAACTGCAGAAAACTCCCCAATGATTTGCCCTGCCTTTGCCCTCAGTGCATTTGCTCTGTTGGCCAGTGGCTGTTTGGGGCATGGAGGCGAGTCCTGGCACACCCTGAAAGGAAAACCAGCCTTGGGGTGACACACCTGGCCAGGGGTGGCTGCTGGAGGCCTGGCCCAGCCACTACAGACTCCATCTGTGCTCTCCAGAGTGGAATTGGGAGCTCACAGAGGTGCAGATTGCATTTACAGGATATTTTTCCCAGGAAGAGTGGTCAGGCCTTGGAATGAGCTGTCCAGGGTGGAGTGTCTTTCTCTGGAAGTGTTCAGGAGTTGGGATGTGGCCCTTGGGGTGATGCTGGTGGTGCTGGCTGATTATGAAGGTCTCCCCAGCCTCTTCCTCTAATGGCCTTTTTCTTCTCTTCAGACATAAAAGAAAGAAAGGAAAACACATTTATCAGTCATGCAAAGTGCAGCAGAAAGCTCAGGAGAAGGAAGGAGCTCTGAAGTTCAGAGAGGTTAGAAAGTTGTGCTTTCCCCATTCTTGGAAGTGTCCCTGATGGTTTTCTGACCCTGTAAAATCCACATTTGCAGGTAATTGATTGTTGATCTTAATTTTTTTTTTTTAAAAAAGCCAACCCCAAACTCAGCCCAACCCACTCTGTGATCCAAACCCACTGGAGAAATTGGATGTTGCAGCTTTAATTAAACAGAAGTGTTGAGACCTTGATTATTTTAGGTTTGTTTCTTGGTATTTGAAGCAGTTTTGTGTCCTGGTTTATTGACAGGTGTGATGAGCAACATCCAGATCATGGAAACCTCTGCAAGGCTGGACTGGGACAGGGTTTGGAACAACCTTGGAGAGTGGAAGGTGTCCCTGCCCATAGCAGGGGTGGAGTGGGATGGGATTTAAGGTCCCTCTCACACCAAACCATTTGGTGTAATTGTGTACGTGAATTTTTGGGTGAGAATCAAAAATAATAAAATCCCATGGAATGTTTTTCCATCATGTGGAAAAATCAGGGGTGGATTTTGAACTTCAAGTGCAGTAGAGCAAACAAAGGTTTCCTTTCCCAGCCTCTGCTTTGCCCTAGAAAGCTTCACTTTGAGGGACACCTCTCTTTGACTCTTCTCAAGAGGTTCCCTCATCCCCCACAATTAAATCACAGCTGTCAACACCTTCAATTAATTTGCCATCAGAAAGTTCATTACATTTAATGAAAGATGGGAAGCACTGGAGATGATAAAGCTCAGCTTTGCTAGGACAGAGCTGAGTGGAGGAGAATTCCAACCAAACCCCAGCATCCAGGCAAAGGATTAAAGTGTTCCCCCTCCTCCCATCCCTTCATCATTCCCAGTGATGGTCACAGGTGGTTGAAACTCCTAAATGGACAAGAATCCCGCTTATTTTGGGATAAAAGGTGATGCCATGCCGAGCTTTTTGATGGGAATGGAGCTGGTCATAGCAGCAGGATAAAAAACATCCCCGTGGTGAGATCTGCTGGAAAATATTTGGATGGTAAAAGAGTTCCATTCATGGGCTTTGATTAATGGATGGTGTTTGGAAACGAAACTTTCCAAACAAAAGGAATCGTGTGCTTTATCTGGCTGAGGGGTGGATCAACAGGAATTCGCTTTTTCCATTTCCTTGGGTGAAACAAACAGAGGAGGCTTAAAATTAGTAAATTCTTTAGTCATGGCATTAGAAATGGAGTAATCACAGAGTTATGGAATGGCTGAGTTGGAAGAGACCTTAAGGATCATCCAATTCCACCCCTGCCATGGGCAAGGACACCTTCCACTATCCCAGGCTGCTCCAAGCTCCATCCAAGCTGGGACTGAATATTCCACAGCTGTTCTGTGCCAGGGCCTCTCCACCTTCACAGGCAGGATTCCTTCCCAGTTTCTAATCCAAAACTTCTCTCAGGGTGGACAGCAGCAGGAATTTGCCCATGGAAAGGGAGCTCAGGCCTTGGCAGGGGCTGCCCAGGGAGCTTTGCAGTGCCCATCCCTGGAGGTGCCCAAGGAAGGGCTGGACGTGGCACTCAGGGCTCTGGGCTGGGGACAAGGTGGGCATCGGGCACAGCTGGGACTCCCTGGGCTGCGAGGGCTTTTCCAGCCTCAGGATCCTGGGATTCTGCAAAATCCAACAGGTTTTGTAACAGTTTGGGATTTCCATGAAAGAGCCGCTCTCCCATGGTCGGTTTGGATCTTCCAAAGTGTCTGTGTGGATCTGAAGCTGTTCTCACCCTCAGCTTTTCCTTTACCTGCACCCGGTTTTCTGAGGATGTTTCTTTTTCAATCATGAGGCAGCAGAGGTTTGGGAATTTTTAGAAGGAGGGAACCAGAGTAGTTCATTAAAACATCTCATTAATGAAGCACAGCTCATTTACAGACCTTGTGATTAAGGTCAGCTCATCCCTTGCTTGTGCTGGTGTTATCCCTGGTCTGTGACTCAGGCAACAAACAGAGGATGGGCAACACCAGCAGCTTTTTCAGTCCTGACTGAGATCCAGAAGAGGATTCAGCCTTTCCTGCTGGCCAGGGGAGAAGGAGAATCCTGAGTTTAGCAGCAGTCCCTCACTGAAAGCAGGAGGAATGTGTGGCAGCCAGAGTTAAGGAGGGGACAGTTTCACTCTGTGCCTGCCCTATTGTTTTGAGTGGGAGGGAATTCAAAAAAACTTGTTTGCCCAGGAGGAAAAGAAATTCCTGAAGTGAGGAAAATATGGGGGATGAGAGGAGAAAGTCCCTGTGTGGAAAAAAGTGCACCTGAGAAGTGCAGGGGAAGGGCAGGGGCAGAGCAGGACCTGGGTGAGGTTCTGGGCTGGGGAATGTGGTGGGAAGGACTTTGGGGGCAGTGCCTGGTCCTGTCCATCCACAGCAGCCATGTGTGGGCACTCCAGAGGAATTCTCATGGAATCCCAGAAGGATTTGGGTTGGGAAGGGACCTCAAATCCCACCCATTCCCAGCCCTGCCATGGCAGGGCCACCTCCCACTGTCCCAGGAGCTCCCAATGTCCAGCCTGGCCTTGGGCACTGCCAGGGATCCAGGGGCAGCCCCAGCTGCTCTGGCAATTCCATCCCAGCCCCTGCCCACCCTGCCAGGGAACAATTTCTCCCTAATATCGAATTCCTGCTTGTCCTGCCCCTCCATCTTGTGAAAAGTCCCTCTCCAGCCTTCCTGAAGCCACTTCAGGTACTGGAAAGCTTCTGTAAGTTCCCCTTGGAGCTCTGATGATCCCCAGCATTTCCAGTAGAGCCCTAAAGCCCAGCCTCTCCCTCTAATGGCCTTTTTCTTCTCTTCAGACATAAAAGAAAGAAAGGAAAACACATTTATCAGTCATGCAAAGTGCAGCAGAAAGCTCAGGAGAAGGAAGGAGCTCTGAAGTTCAGAGAGCTTAGGAAAGTTGTGCTTTCCCCATTCTTGGAAGTGTCCTAGGCCAGGCTGGATGGGGCTGGGAGCACCTGGGCCAGGGGAAGGTGTCCCTGCCATGGCAGGGCTGGGATGGGATGAGCTTTAAGCTAAAAAAGTTCCCTTTGAGCAGTTCCAGGATGTCAGCAGGGGCAGCTGCAGCCTCGGGCAGTTTGGGGAGCTCTGTCTCTGCCCTTCCTCAGCCACCCAGGGCAGATGATTGCTCCAAAATCAATTCATTGTCACCAGCACTTCCTCCAAGCCTCACATGCCCCAGCTCTGAGAGTTTTCAGTCGAGCAGCAGCTGGGGAGGAGCAGCCTTTGGGCAGTCCTGGGGCTCTTCTCCAACCTCAGGGATCCTGTGAAGCTCCAGAGAGCGCACGGCACTGACCTGGAGAAGGGAGAGCAGGGAGAGAAGGGAGAGAAGGAAAAGGAAGAGAAGGATTTACCTGGAGAAGGGAGAGAAGGGAGAGAAGGAAGAGAAGGAAGAGAAGGATTTACCTGGAGAAGGAAGAGAAGGAAGAGAAGGATTTACCTGGAGAAGGAAGAGAAGGAAGAGAAGGGAGAGAAGGGTTTGCCTGGAGAAGGGAGAGAAGGAAGAGAAGGAAGAGAAGGGTTTGCCTGGAGAAGGAAGAGAAGGAAGAGAAGGGAGAGAAGGGTTTGCCTGGAGAAGGGAGAGAAGGAAGAGAAGGAAGTGAAGGGTTTGCCTGGAGAAGGAAGTGAAGGGTTTGCCTGGAGAAGGAAGTGAAGGGTTTGCCTGGAGAAGGAAGAGAAGGAAGAGAAGGAAGAGAAGGGTTTGCCTGGAGAAGGGAGAGAAGGAAGAGAAGGAAGAGAAGGGTTTGCCTGGAGAAGGGACTCTGTGTTCTCCTCCTCAGCCCCAGGTAAGGATTTCAGTGCTGACTGGATTTGCATAAGCTCAGAGAGGAAACACAAGCACTGCCCTGACCCCATGGGCAAACCAGGGAATGGCTGTGGAATCCCAGGGTGGACTGGGTTGGGAGGGACCTTCCAGCCCATCCAGTGCCACCCCTGCCATGGTGGACACCTTCCAGAAGCCCAGGAGGAACTGAGCTGGCTCATCCCCTGTCCAAGGCCAGGCTGGAACAACCTGAGACAGTGGAAATCCCTGCCCATGGAATTGGATGATCCTTAAGGCCCCTCCCAACCCATTCCTGATTCCTGCCTGCTCTGCTCCTGCTCAGGAATGTGTTTTGGGAGCAATTCCAAAAGTTCTGGCTCTGCCTGAAGACCACAAATGAGGTTTGACTTCACTTACACCATGCTTGGAATGAATTTGCTCCTCCTGACATGGTTAAATCCGTGGAAAACTGGGGTGAGGAGGGATGAGCAGCTCAGGATGGAACAAATCCACACCAGTTCTCCAGTGAAGGCTGCAGGGGTGTAGCTGCACATCCAGGGGCACTCCCAGCCCTCTCACCCCACTGGGAATCAGTGGAGCAGGAACAGAGACTCCAGAGGTTTGGGAAGGGTGGGAATGAGAGGTTTGGGAAAGGTGGGAATCAGCTGGTGCTGCTCCCATCTGGTGTGTGCTCAGGGAAAACCAGCCCAGCAGGAAGACACAGGGCTGCCTGGAGAGAAAAGCTTATCTGGGCCTCACACCATAACACAGGCACTTGTAAAGAAGAGGAAATGAGATAAAGAAATTACTCAGGGCTGCTGCTGCCTCTGAAACACTTCCTTGATAAGGGAGGCAAGGCTGGGGCTCGTGCTGTGGGTACTGTGGGCAGAAAGTTTCAGCTCAATTAACAGAAAGGCCTTTCTCAGCTTTGCTTCTCAGGTCTGACAGTGCTCCTGGCCCTGTGATTTGTCCCTTTTCCTGAACTGAGGGTGTTTTTGAGGTCCTTCCTTGTGCATGGAGGACATTCCCCAGCGATTTGGTGCAAATTCCTGGGAGCTTGGGGAGGATGTTTGGACAGATCCTTTTTCCTGCACCACTGGAGCATCTTTGATCTTTCATTCTTCTGACAATGCCACCACGAAAATTGGTTTCTGAGCATAAAACAACTCTGCTCTCAGTGTTCTGGGAGATCTTTCCCCATGGAAAGGGAGCTCAGGCCTTGGCAGGGGCTGCCCAGGGAGCTTTGCAGTGCCCATCCCTGGAGGTGCCCAAGGAAGGGCTGGACGTGGCACTCAGGGCTCTGGGCTGGGGACAAGGTGGGCATCGGGCACAGCTGGGACTCCCTGGGCTGCGAGGGCTTTTCCAGCCTCGGGAATTCTGCTGATAAAAGTGAGGGTATAAAATGCCCTCTGAGGTGGTTGGATTCTGTGGAGGAAAATCCAAAGGTTCAATGATATTTTTGCTGAAGGATCACCCTGTTGAAGGAGATCAAGCAGGTCAGGTTTTTGATACTTTAAATGCTGGGAGGATGAAACAACCTCCAGTGATGTGGTGATTCGAGGCCAGGCTGGACACTGGGGACAGTGGGAGGTGTCCCTGCCATGGCAGGGCTGGGATGAAATGATCTTTAAGGTCCCTTCCATCACAAACCATTCTGGATTCCTTGTGCTTCTGGGAAACTTGTTTGAACTTGGGTTCCAGAGTCTCACCTTTCTCCTCTGCCTTGATCCCAGAGGATTCTGCTCAGCCTGGGGGAGCTGATAACCCCAAGTTTTCTCTCAGAGGATCCCAGAATCCCAAACTGGTTTGGGTTGGGAGGGACCTCAGAGCCCACCCAGTGCCACCCCAGCCATGGCAGGGACACCTCCCACTGTCCCAGGAGCTCCCAATGTCCAGCCTGGCCTTGGGCACTGCCAGGGATCCAGGGGCAGCCCCAGCTGCTCTGGGCACCCTGAGCCTCAGTCAGGAGTGGAGATGAGTTTGTAGCTCAGGGGAAGAACCTTCCCAGGAACCCTGAGAACAATAAACTCCAACTTGGGTCAGCACGAATCCAAATTTCCTCTGTCTGGTCATTAAAGCCGTGAGTGGTGATGGGTGATGACCCATCTGAATCATCCTCACCAAAATAAACCCTGCAGTCCCTGTGCCTCAGCTGAGAGCTCCCAATTCCTCTGCAGGAAGGGAATTAATTCCATTTAACCCCGCTCTGGGGGTTGGAAGCCTCCCCATCCAGCCCCTTCCAGCTGTCAGCACATTTTTCATTTAACACTGGGGTTTTTTTATGCAGTCTAAATTGCATTTCAGTGGCAGGCTGCAGAGCCCAGCCACTTTTCCCAGTGCAGAGATTCCCACAGCTCCAGTGCCTTTGCTGCATCCCTGTTGGATGTTGCATCCCTGGATCCTGGCAGAGATTGTGCAGGTGGAGGGGACCAGGTGCTCCAAACCCTTGTGTTTAGGGCTTTGGGCTTGTATTAATGCTGGGATAGGTGAATTAACATCCCCCTCTCGGCCAGGGTTTTCCTGGAAGCACATCCTTCGTAGGGTGACTTGGAAAACCTCACTCCAACATTATTTCTCCAGGTTTTGGGCTGAACTGGAGGTCCCACCCCAAAGGGACTGGGCAAACCCTTTGGCAGGAGGGCTCTGGGATGGGGGATGGAGCTGGAGAAGGGCCTGGTCACCTCCTGTCCCCTTGGTCTGGGGCCTGCCAGGAGCTGAGCCCAGCTCGGGGCACTCTGGGGCCAGAGACCAAATTCTTTCTGAATTATTGAATGAATTCTGAATTATTTCTCCCTCCCTCTTGCTCAGGAGCTCAGAGAACTCTGCCAGTGAGGGTTTGTACAACTCTGGTCCTTCTCCTGATTTTCAGGGGTTACCATGCAAAGATCTGGACAGAAACCTCATCTATTTCTGGCCATGAGCCACAGCAGCAGCTTTTCCAAGGAAAAGGGGAAAATTCATTGAAAGAATAAAGTGTATTTTCTGCTCCCCATCCTTATTTCA
Source organism: Pseudopodoces humilis (assembly GCF_049639895.1). NCBI lineage: Eukaryota > Metazoa > Chordata > Aves > Passeriformes > Paridae > Pseudopodoces > Pseudopodoces humilis. The sequence continues at coordinate 1,086,181 of NC_142201.1, forward strand.
GTATTTCTTTCCTCAAAACAAAAATGAGGCCAATTTAAAACCAAGAGGCTTCCAGGAATGCATTTTCACTGTGCTGTGAAATGTCCTTTGTCACCTTCCAGAGAAAACTTCCTGAGGGATCCCGTCACTCCACAGCTCATCATTGACCTGGGGAAATGAAATCTCTGGCTACTGACAGATCCAGGAGGGCAAAGAGAATTCCTACACGGAGCTGGAGCTCTTTAAAAATATATTAAATAATAATTTAATATCTCCCTGTCACAGGTGCTCTCAAGTCCCTCCAAAGTCAAATAGAAGTTACAGATTTGTTTCTGGAAGAGTGGATCTGCTCTAAAGGAGACACAACCTTCTCCAGGCTGGGAGTGATACTGGTGGGACTGGGACGGGAGTGGGGCCCACACAGACCTGGAGATCTCACAGAATTTATCCTAAAATGGCCTAAAATGGAAAGCACATTAAAGTTCATCCCATTCCCATGGCAGGGACACCTCCCACTGTCCCAGGAGCTCCCAATGTCCAGCCTGGCCTTGGGCACTGCCAGGGATCCAGGGGCAGCCCCAGCTGCTCTGGCAATTCCATCCCAGCCCCTGCCCACCCTGCCAGGGAACAATTCCTGCCCAAGATCCCAAGATCCAGCCCTGCCCTCCTTCAGTTTAAAACCATTCCCCTTGTCCTGTCACTCTCTGCCCACTTTAGAAGTCCCTCTCTCTTTTTTTCCCTTATCCCCTTTAGGTACTGCAAGGGCTTGAAGGTGTCCCTGATCCTTCTCCTGGCCAGGCTGAACAATGGCAGCTGGGCCAGCCTTTCCTGCCAGCAGAGCTGCTCCATCCCTCTGCTCATCCTGGAGCCTCCTCTGGGCTCTCTCCAGCAGCTCCAGCTGCTCCCTGGGCTGGGAATTCCGGAGCTGTGCCCAGCAGTGCAGCTGGATCCCAGGAATTGTTCCTCCCTCTGCCCCAGCAGCTCGGGGAGCTCCCCGCTCCCTTTGGGGTGGGAGGGACACGAGGGCCCTGCCTTGGCACAAGGGGACCAGGAATGGCTCCAGGTGCCCTCTCCCACCCCAAAGCCCCTTCCCAGCCACTCAGGGAAGAGGGAGGCTGGGCCAGGACGTGACAGGATCTGGTTTTGTCCCACGTTTCTCCTGTGAGGAGGAAGCAGGGCCTGACTCTGCTGTCACTGACCACCCACACCCTCCTCCTCTTCCTCCTCCTCCCTCATCCCAGTCTGGATCTCTCCTGGATCCAATGCACTGTGCCCATCCCAGAGGATCCTTTGCTGCCCTAACCCCATTTCTGAGCCTTCTGCATTTCTGGTTTATTCCATTTATTTCATCCAGCTGATTTACCCAGAAGTGCAGTTTCCCTGATCAGCCTGGCCCATCCTTCCAGCAGCTTTTCCTGGTGGTGCTCCAGTGCTGGGCTCCACTCTGGGACACTCTTCAGCCACCTGGGTGAGTTCACACACCCAGGCACAGCATTTCTTCATATTCCAGGATTTTGGACCTCAAACTGCTGCAGCCTGGGCCACCCCTTCAGCTTCTCCCTCTTCCTTGGCACCTCCAAGCCTGTGCCAGGCTTTAAAATTCACCTAAAACATCTCAAAAATTCACCTGAAACATCTCGAAGGGGAATTCCCTGGGGAATGTGAAAATGAGAAGATCAGATCCTGCTCCAGGCTTCCCAGGGGCAAAAGAAAACAGAATTGGGCTGCCCTGGAGGGGAGAAACTGAGCAGGCAGGGGCTGGGCCAGCAGAAAACCTGATTTCAACAGGGATTTGGGCCACTCTGAGAAATTATTCCCACAATTTGCTCCTTCACTTAGAGGCAGCAACAGTTCAGGCAAGGAAAGCAGGGGCTGCATCCTCACCCTGAGGAAAAATGGAATAAAGCTCTGGAAAAGTGAGCAGCAAGAAAATGCTGAGATGTTTTCATCCATTTCTTTAAATGCCTCAATCACCACCTCAATTTCTCTCTCCAGCTGCTGCCCAGGCAACAGCAGCTGGCAAAGAGTGTCAGGTGAGCCCATCCCATCCCATCCCATCCCATGGATCCCATCCCATCCCATGGATCCCATCCCATCCCATCCCATCCCATCCCATCCCATCCCATGGATCCCATCCCATCCCATCCCATCCCATCCCATCCCATGGATCCCATCCCATCCCATCCCATCCCATCCCATCCCATCCCATCCCATCCCATCCCATCCCATCCCATCCCAGTCTGGAGGCCACTGTCCCTGCCAGGGCCCATGGGATGGACGTGTCCTGTCCCCCAGGAATGCTGAGATGACCCCACACCAGCAGCATCCCCAAATGCATCTTTCAAATCTGATAAATTCATTTTGTAGCTTCCAGGTGGCCATCCATGACTCCCCCTCTGGCTCTCTGGTAACCACAGACGCTTCTTCCTCCCCTGGAAAGCAGAGGGTGAGATTTTGGGAGGGGTTTTTGATGTTTTGGTGGTGGCTGGAGCGAGCCAGGGCTCCCTTCAGTGAGGTGTTTGAGGGGAGCCCTGAAATGACCTCCCCTTCCTCCTCACACCCCAAAATGTTCCCTGTCCCTGCAGGCTGGAGCTCGGGGGGCAGCATCGCTGGGAATGTCCCAACATCCAGCACCTCCCTGGGCCAGAGGAGCCTGGGCTCAGCTCTCCAGCGGCTGCAGCTGGCCCAGCAGGGATTCAGGTTGGCTTTTAGGGCAAGGCTCTTCTTTCCCCAGAGGCTGCTGGCACTGCCCAGGCTCCCCAGGGAATGGGCACGGCCCCGAGGCTGCCAGAGCTCCAGGAGCATCCAGGGATGCCCAGGCTGGGCTTGTTGGGGGGTCTGGGCAGGGCCAGGAGTGGGATCCATGATCCTGTGGGTCCTTTCCCACTCAGGAATTCCATGATTCCCTCTCTCCTGTGCTGCTGTGCCTCTGGCTCTGCATTTCCCATGCCAGGAGCTCCGCTGCCCCCTCAGCACCTCCCACCTGGGCACCTGCAGCCGGGCACGGCTCCCGCTGCCCTCCCTCCTTCCCTCCCTCCCTCCCTCCCAGCCCGGGTGTTTCCCTGTTCCCTCTCTCCTCCGGGCCAGTGGCAGCCGGGCTGGTGGCCCTGCAGCAGCCAGGAGCCGGCTCAGCCCCTCACACCCATCATCCAGAGCCTTTCCCAGAGCTGGCATCTTCCCACTCCTCCTTCCCCGGGAGCGGCCGGAGCCGCCAGGTCTGTCCGGGAGCTCTGGGATGGGAGCGGGGCTGGAGGAAAACTGGGAAGCTCCAGGAGCCCAGCAGAGCTGAACTGATGGAGGAGCAGGAGCTGCTGCCAGGCTTTGTTTGCTGTTCCAGCCGTGCCAGTGTTTGCTCCTTGGGGCTGGGAGCAATCCCAAGGCATCCCTGGATCAACCTCGGATCAGGTTTTTCTTCAGGGAGGATTGCTGGATTTTCCACTTGGGAATAGCGAGGTGTACATTCTGTGCGCAAGCAAAACGGAATTTCTGGCTTGTGATCAGAGAAAAGCGGGGTTTGGGGAGAATTCAGCACACAGGGGACTCTTTAGGGGCTCTTTAGATCCAGCGAGCTCCTGCCCAGGTGAGCAGCCAAGGACGGCCCTGCCCAGGTGGGGAGAGGCTCCAGCTTTGCCCCAGACAGGTGGGGGCTGCAGGAGGCGTTTGCAGCTCTTCCTCCAGGGATGTGCTGCTGCCCCAGCTCGGGGTGCCCTGGATGCTGCTGGGTTGCAAAATTCCCGGGAGCTGGAGTGAGGAAACTGCACAGCCTTGTGCAATGAAGAACGGTGTCTGACCTACTCAGCCCTGAAGGAATGGCAGGGAAACGAGCCAGGGAGGTCAGTGCATCCTTCATGGCTCTGGAGAAGCACCAGAACATTGGGAAGGCAGAAAATCTGGGAGGTGGGTGATGTGCTGAGCTGATTTTTTGCATGGAGAGTAGCACAGGGTTTATTTCTGTGCCAGCAAACCACAGGAAGATGTGGTAGAGCTGTATTTTCTGAAGGTGAGAGTTCCTCTGGACTGCCTGGATTTCTGGGGATGGCTGCTGATGCTTCTGGCAGCAACAGGAGAGAGGGTTGGAGATGTTTGCTTGGTGGAAATTAAAATTGAGGTGTTCTGATTTGGGAGAGCTGAGAAAAAGGTGTTAAAATCTGTCATTTCACATCCACCTCGGTTTGTGTGATAAATATCACACTGAAACCTCAGCAGGGAAGAGAAATAAAGGCAGTCAAGAGTCAGTTTTCATGGAATCATGGAATGGTTTGGGCTGGGGAGGACCTCAGAGCCCACCCAGAGCCACCCCAAACCATGGCAGGTACACCTCCCACTGTCCCAGGAGCTCCCAATGTCCAGCCTGGCCTTGGGCACTGCCAGGGATCCAGGGGCAGCCCCAGCTGCTCTGGCAATTCCATCCCAGCCCCTGCCCACCCTGCCAGGGAACAATTCCTGCCCAAGATCCCAAGATCCAGCCCTGCCCTCTGCCACTGGCAGCCATTCCCTGGACATTGGGAGCTCCTGGGACAGTGGGAGGTGTCCCTGCCATGGCTGGGGTGGCTCTGGGTGGGCTTTATTGTCCCTCCAGCCCAAACCAGTCTGAGATTCTGGGATTTTATGAGTCCCTGATCTCTTCAACACCCAAATCCCTGCAGCCATGGGGTGCCAGAGCTGTAAAAGCCATTCCAGGAGCCAGAGCTGCCAGGTCTGATCCCAGCTGGGTGTGGAGAGAGGCCAAGGGGAGCTCGTGGTGCCTGTTTGGGTGCTGAGGCCATCGGGAGGGTCACAGCAGAGCTGTGGATTGACTTTGGACTCCAAACACAGGGAATTGCAGCTGGATCTGGCACCTCATGGAGCTGCTGCCAGCACTGGGAACAGCAGGACTGGCTTACACCTGGCTGCTCCCCAGCAAAGGCACAGCACAGCAGCTCTGCCTGCTCCAAAGGAGCCTGGATCCTCCTCCCTGAGCCTGGATCCTGATCCCAGAGCCTGGATCCTGCTCCCTGAGCCTGGATCCTCCTCCCTAAGCCTGGATCCTCCTCCCTGAGCCTGGATCCTGCTCCCTGAGCCTGGATCCTGCTCCCTGAGCCTGGATCCTCCTCCCTGAGCCTGGATCCTCCTCCCTGAGCCTGGATCCTGCTCCCAGAGCCTGGATCCTCCTCTCTGAGCCTGGATCCTGCTCCCTGAGCCTGGATCCTGATCCCAGAGCCTGGATCCTCCTCCCTGAGCCTGGATCCTGATCCCAGAGCCTGGATCCTGCTCCCTGAGCCTGGATCCTCCTCCCTGAGCCTGGATCCTCCTCCCTGAGCCTGGATCCTGCTCCCTGAGCCTGGATCCTGCTCCCTGAGCCTGGATCCTCCTCCCTGAGCCTGGATCCTCCTCCCTGAGCCTGGATCCTGCTCCCAGAGCCTGGATCCTCCTCTCTGAGCCTGGATCCTGCTCCCTGAGCCTGGATCCTGATCCCAGAGCCTGGATCCTCCTCCCTGAGCCTGGATCCTGATCCCAGAGCCTGGATCCTCCTCCCTGAGCCTGGATCCTGCTCCCTGAGCCTGGATCCTCCTCCCTGAGCCTGGATCCTGATCCCAGAGCCTGGATCCTGCTCCCAGAGCCTGGATCCTCCTCCCTGAGCCTGGATCCTCCTCCCTGAGCCTGGATCCTGATCCCAGAGGAGGGCACCCAGCCCAGTGGGCAACTCCAGCCCCAGCCCAGCCCTTCCTCCCCTGTCTGAGCTGGGCTGATTTCAGCTCAGCTCCAGAGGAGCAGGCACTGCCAGAGGCTGTTGGTGCCACCAGGGTTTAAAAGGGAAGAGGGAATTTTCTGTCCTGGAATGCACCTGAAAGTTGTGGTGCTCGGCTTTGGAGCTCAACAGGAATTTTGTTCTCAAGCATTGGGAGCTGGAGAGAGCCCAGAGGAGGCTCCAGGATGAGCAGAGGGATGGAGCAGCTCTGCTGGCAGGAAAGGCTGGCCCAGCTGCCATTGTTCAGCCTGGCCAGGAGAAGCTTTGGGCTGAGCTCAGGGTGGCCTTGCAGGGCCTGAAGGAGCCCCAGGAAAGCTGGAGAGAGACAATTGCCAAGGGCTGCAGGGCCAGGAGCCAGGGAATGGCTGCCAGTGGCAGAGGGCAGGGCTGGATCTTGGGATCTTGGGCAGGAATTGTTCCCTGGCAGGGTGGGCAGGGGCTGGGATGGAATTGCCAGAGCAGCTGGGGCTGCCCCTGGATCCCTGGCAGTGCCCAAGGCCAGGCTGGACATTGGGAGCTCCTGGGACAGTGGGAGCTGTCCCTGTCCATGGTTTGTGTTGGAATGGGATGAGCTTTAAGGTCCTTCCCAACCCAAACCATTCCATGATTCCATGAGAATTCACCAGCCCGTGATGAATTCTGTGTTTCACTCAAACCCCTGAGTGCTCACATAAAGGGTTCACAGTGACAATCAGCACAAGGAGCTGTTAATTAACAATTAAGTCCTGTGTGGGACCCTCTCCATGTCCACAGCAGTTGTGCTCCCTTGGCTCTGGCAGCACCTGCAGGCACAGAATTCTCCAGGGAAATGTTCTCCAGAGGGAAGCTGAGGCACAAGAGCAGAGTCCTGGCTCTGTCCCTGTGTTTCAGCAGCTCCTTGTGCACCTTTTATTCCATAACAAGGCACAAACAAATCCAAGGAAGCCTCCAGGTACCTCTTGTTCCTGCAGGGTCATTCCCAGCAGCTGGAGGCTGTGCCAGGCCGAGCTCCCTCCCACGCAGAGCTCCTGGAAAACATCCCTGAGCCTCCACCATCCCCTCCCAGAGGTGTCACTCCTGCCCCGGGCTCCTTTTCAGCCTGGATGGATTTAGAAATGGTTCTAATGTACTTCCTCTTCAAAATCCCCAGCCAACAATAGCTGAGTGTTCTGGAGAAGGATTTGCTGAGCTGCTCCTGTGGAATTAAAGCTGTGGGAAGCCCTGGCAGCCACCCCAGGGGGGGACAGGATTGCCCCAGAAGTGACCTTGAATGACAATGCCCCATTCAGGTGGTCAGGGAATGAAGCAGAGGGACTTTGGTGTCTTCCAGACTCGTTTAAATGAGGGGATCTGCTGGGGCTGTCACTCATGGATGAGGAAAGGCTGAGAGAGCTGGGATTGTTCAGCCTGGCCAGGAGAAGCTTTGGGCTGAGCTCAGGGTGGCCTTGCAGGGCCTGAAGGAGCCCCAGGAAAGCTGGAGAGAGACAATTGCCAAGGGCTGCAGGGCCAGGAGCCAGGGAATGGCTGCCAGTGGCAGAGGGCAGGGCTGGATCTTGGGATCTTGGGCAGGAATTGTTCCCTGGCAGGGTGGGCAGGGCCTGGGATGGAATTGCCAGAGCAGCTGGGGCTGCCCCTGGATCCCTGGCAGTGCCCAAGGCCAGGCTGGACATTGGGAGCTCCTGGGACACTGGGAGGTGTCCCTGCCATGGTTTGGGGTGGAACAAGATGAGCTTTGAGGTCCCTCCAGCCCCAAAATGATTTTATGATTTGATGTTACCTGGGTGCTGAGGATTTGGGAATGTGGTGCTGACAGGATTCCTCTTTTTAAGTGATTCACAGGTGGCACTGGAGAGGGAAAAGGAAGCTTCAGCCTCTCGTGCCTGGGAGAGATCACAGGATCATGGAATATCCTGAGCTGGAAGGATCCTCATGGATCATCAATCCCACCCTGCCCAGACCCCCCAACACCCCCAGCCTGGGCATCCCTGGATGCTCCTGGAGCTCTGGCAGCCTCGGGGCCGTGCCCATTCCCTGGGGAGCCTGGGCAGTGCCAGCAGCCTCTGGGGAAAGAAGAGCCTTGCCCTAAAAGCCAACCTAAATCCCTGCTGGGCCAGCTGCAGCCGCTCCCTGCTGCTGTCCCTGTGGCAGGAGCAGATTCCCTCAGCCTGGGACACTCCTCATGCCTGGGGGGCTCAGGGAGGTTGGGGTGGGGTCTGTGACAGCTCCACACCTCCTGTGAAACCCAAGAGTGTTCTGAAGGTGTTGGTGGGGATGGGCTCAGCCCAGGCTCTCTGAGGTAAATCCCTCCCTGAGGAGGGGAACCAGGAAAGGGAGACACAATAAATCCCATCTTTACCCGATTTTTATCCTTTCCTTTTATCCTAGCCAAAGGAAGGAAGAAGTGCCAAGGACAGAAAACCAAAATGTTGGTGCTGTCCAACAACACGGCCCTGAACCTGCTCCTCTCCAAACTGCTCCAGAACTGCCTGGAACAGAGCAACAGCTCAGCCCCTTCGCAGGTGAGGAGCACCAGCGACAACCTGGAGATCATCTACGTGCTGCTGATGCTGGGGCTCTTCGGGTTCTTCACCGTGGGGGTGATGGTGACCAACCTGCGGGCGCGGCGCCTCGAGGGGCCCCGCGACCCCTACAACACCTACATCGCCACCGACACCTGGCACAAGAAGGACAGGGAGTACTTCCAGGCCAAGATCATCGAGAATTACAAGCTCTGCTGCGTCCTGGAGAACCAGCTGGCCGTGGAGCAGCCGGGCACGAAGATCCCCGAGGAGAAATCTTCCTGAGGAAAGGGGGGAATGGATTGGCGCGGGGACGGTGTGAGTGGTGCCTGCTGCGGGCCAGGGGAGCTGCTGGCCCTGCTGCAGAGCCTTGGCCAGGCTGAAGGAGCAGTGCTGGTGAAGCTGATGGATCTGGGACATCCCAGAGCTGCCCCAGAGCCCGGCACCGGCGCCGCCTTGGGATCGCCGTGAGGCGGGATCCGCACGGAATGTCACGGACTCATCAGCTTCACCTCCCGAGCCAGAGCCTCAGGCTGCCAGGGCATAGATGGGATTTTGGGAATGAATCCTGCCCTGGCAGGGTGGGCAGGACCTGGCACAGGGTGCCCAGAGCAGCTGGGGCTGCCCCTGGATCCCTGACAGTGCCCAAGGCCAGGCTGGACATTGGGAGCTCCTGGGACAGTGGGAGGTGTCCCTGCCCAGGGAATGGGATGAGTTTTATCTCCCTTCCAACCCAAACCATTCTCTGATTCTTTACAAAGACAGATCTTGGTGGTGTTGGTGTGAAATTAGAGCCTAATTAGGACCTAATTAGAACCAAACACAGGGCAGGGATGTTAATTGCCAAGCATGGCTTAGACACTAATTTTCCAGAAAGACCAAATTCTCCCAAGAAAAAGCAGCTGAAAGATTTCATTGGCATTTTTGTCCAGCTTAGAAGAGTGATTTTATAAATTGTACAACTCTGTCCTATCTATTTCCTTCAGAATCCTGCCCCTCTTAGTGATAAAACATTAGGAAAAGTTTCCAATTTTTTCCCTGAAGAATATTTCCATGGAAGAACACAGACTTTGGAGGGAATCTCTAGTCACTGTGATGGGTGTGGCACTTGGGGATTTGGGCTAATGCTGGGTTGGACTCCAAGATCTTGGAGGGCTTTTCCAGCCTCACTGATTCCATGATTCTGATTCCCAGCAGGTCTCCCAGACTGCTCTTGCTGGGACCACTCAATTTAATTTCCTTCCTATGGATGGGGCTTGATCCTGGCAGCAAAATCCACGAGCAAAGACTGAGCAGCCCACAAGGTCCTTGCCATGGATGTGGGTAACATTCCCAAGTTTCAATCCCAATTAATTATTGCACAATTCCCAAGTTCCAGCCCCTGGTTGGGAAGGGAATTCCCACTGTGGGAAGAACAATTCCGTGATTTCTGCTGTTTAATCACACGGAGGTGATGTCTGTGCTTAGCTCGGATTCCAGGAGCAGCTCCTGCAGCTCCCAGGGATTTATCCCAAGGATCCAACACAAAACCCATGGCAGGAAGGTTTTCCTGCCCTTTCCTCCTCCACAGGTTGTGTCAGGAGGGACAGAGCAGCCAAATTCAGCTGCTGTGGCACCAACCATCACCTGCCTGTCAAAAGGAGAAATCCATCTCCCCTGGACACTGTGTTCCTTAAAAATAACAGCTTGGAGCTGGTTTGGGATGAAGGAAACACCAGTCTGGGCAGGAGTGGGGATTTTAGTTCTGCTCTGCAGATACAAATCCCATTTTTAGCTGCTGGAGAGGAAAGAGAAGTGGGGAAGGCTGGAAAGAGGAGCAGAGCAGCTGTTTCCAAGGGAAGGCGAGGAAGGGAGCTGGGATAGGGAAGCAATTCCAGCAGAGCCCTTTTCCAGGCACTTCTTTAGCACTGCACTTTCATCTGAGTAATATTCCAGCCGTGTTTGTGTTCCCAGAACACTCAGGACACTAAAATGCTGGGTTGTTCTTTTAAAAAATATATTTATATCGTGTCTACCATTAAGCTGAGGACAAGATCCACGTTTTTGGTGTCTGGAGCAGCTTGGAAAATCTCCAGCAGCTTAATTATCCCAGTCACTTTTTCCTCTAGAGGAATGGAAACCCAAGGTCAGCTTTGGAAAAATGTTGATTTCTCAGCTTGCTCTTTTGGGATCTCACTGTTTAGGGCTTGCCCTGGGAGAGGAGCTGCAGAGCCAGGCTTAAACTTGCACCAAAAATTGCCTTTAATGGCATTAAACCCTTTAATGAATTCAAAACTTTAATTCATGAAAACATTTAATGACATGAAAACCTTCCATGCCATGAAACCCTCTGAATGAAGCTCGTGCCCGGGGCTCCCTCCTGCTGCTCTCTGAATTTCCAGGGATTTTGGATCATTTTATTTCCATACCTCCAGGGGGGTTATTTGTGAGGAGGAGGATGCTCAGCATTAATTGTATCCCATTTTTTTGTTTTCTTTTAGCAGCTCTATCCTTTTATTTAATTGAAATTCAAAAGGAGAGGGGGTCTCATAGCTCAGCTTTGCTGTGCCACCCTCACCCCTCGGTGCCTCCTGTGGATTCCCACCGTGGGCTTGCACCTTTCAGCCTTGGAGTTCTCCTTCCCCCCTGGTTTTTTCACTTGTACAAAGCAATAAAATCGGAGTTTCAGGCACTGCTTGTGGCCCCAGATGCTGTTTTTTCCTCCCAACCTGTTCCACAGGCTCAGGGAAGGGAGCAGATCCTCCCCAGCGGGCACCCACTCACCCGTCCCCTCTCTCCACCCGATTAACCAGGGCCAGGCAGGTGCTGGGATCTCTCCCAGGGCACCCAGATCTGCACAAAAATCAAAATGTCAGCAGCAAATTCCTCACCTGGAGCTGGCTCCCGGGGTTTGCAGCTCCCAGGGTGAGTTTGGCTCCGGTGCTGGGCACAGTTCCCTCCCCAGCTGCTCCTGCCCAGGGCAGCCTGGGCTGGGCTCTGTGGCACCTCCAGCTCCGTGAAACGACAGTGGGGACAGAAGAGGACATGGAAATGTTGGAATGAGTCCAGAGGAAGCCAGGGAGATGCTCTGAGGGCTCTGGAGCCAGGCTGGGAGAGCTGGGGGTGCTCATGTGGACAGGAGAAGCTCCAGGGAGAGCTCAGAGCCCCTTGCAGGGCCTGAAGGGGCTCCAGGAGAGCTGGAGAGGGACTGGGGCCAAGGGCTGCAGGGCCAGGAGCCAGGGAATGGCTTCAGAGTAGGATTTGATGGGATCTTGGGCAGGAATTGTTCCCTGGCAGGGTGAGGGCCCTGGCACAGGGTGCCCAGAGCAGACCCAATCTCCAGTCTAACCCTGCTGGTTTAGAGTCTGTCTCTACCTGCCCACAATAAATCCACTCACACAGAGGTGTGGGAGCGCTCCAGGCCCAGCTTTGGGACAGTCAGGTCCCAATTCCAGCTGCAAGAAAAGGTGAGAGAAATACATCCAGGGAAACAAATCAGTGCTGATGTGAGGCAGCTCTGCCGTGCCGAGATCGAGGGCTCATCCTTCACCCTCCCCACCCTGGAGAGCTCCAAGCTCTTATTTCCCATCTCATGGACACCTTGCACCTGCAGCAGGTGGATTTTTATTTTACCAGCAGAAATCTTCAGAGCTGCAGGGATGGGAGCTCAAACCCCTGGGATTAAACAGTCCAGCTGGAAAATCCTTCCCAGCCACGGGCTGAGAGAGTCCAGAGCGAGTCCCCCTGTGCCATTTGGGGTTATCAGAGCTATCTTTATTTGCAGCTGGCTGGGTCAGACCTGCTAAACCTGGAAACTTGTTCAGAGACAAGCAGGAGGAAACTGATAAAAATAGAAGATAGGAGCAATCAGAAGAGAGCAGAACATTCTTTACAGCTGATAACTGCTCTTATCTCATGTAATATTTCTCTGGCATCCTGTTTCAGTTTTACACGTTGTTATCACTGCCCCAAACTCAGTCCCCGATCTCCTGATCCAGCTGGAGCCCTGAGCTGGGAATGGGAACCTCCACGGAGCCTTTCCCAAGGAATGGCTGCAGGGAGCAGCACAAACCCTGCACAGGAGCTCGGGAACTCATCGGGAACGTGGCAGGAGCTGCCCTGCAGGGACCAGCCAGAGGCATCTGGACAAGCTCCACAAGTGTCCCGTGGGATCTCATGAGGTTTAACAAGGCCAAGTGCAGCATTTGAGTCAGGGCAACCCCCCAGATCAATCCAGGCTGGGATGAACAGATGGAGCAGCCCTGGGAGAGCTGGGCCTGCCCCATCCCAGAGCCCCCCATGCCCTGGGAGAGCCCCAGCGTGGGCAGCAGAAAAGGGATTGGGATTGTGCCCCCGAGCCCCCTGAGGTGAGACCCCACCTGCAGAGCTGCCCCAGCCCTGGGACCAGCCCAGGGAGCAGCTGGAGCTGCTGGAGAGAGCCCAGAGGAGGCTCCAGGATGAGCAGAGGGATGGAGCAGCTCTGCTGGCAGGAAAGGCTGGCCCAGCTGCCATTGTTCAGCCTGGCCAGGAGAAGCTTTGGGCTGAGCTCAGGGTGGCCTTGCAGGGCCTGAAGGAGCCCCAGGAAAGCTGGAGAGAGACAATTGCCAAGGGCTGCAGGGCCAGGAGCCAGGGAATGGCTGCCAGTGGCAGAGGGCAGGGCTGGATCTTGGGATCTTGGGCAGGAATTGTTCCCTGGCAGGGTGGGCAGGGGCTGGGATGGAATTGCCAGAGCAGCTGGGGCTGCCCCTGGATCCCTGGCAGTGCCCAAGGCCAGGCTGGACATTGGGAGCACCTGGGACAGTGGGAGGTGGCCCTGCCATGGTTTGTGTTGGAATGGGAAGAGTTTTAAGGTCCCTTCCAGCCCAAGCCCAGCCTGAGATTCTGTGAATTAACCCTGAGGATCAGGAATCGATCCCAAGTTTTTGTCCAGGGAATGGTCCCTTGGCACAGCCCCACCAGCTCTGTCTCCTCCTTGTCCCACCACTTCCATGCTCATCCTTCTCCAGCTTTCCCAGCAAACCCCACAGGAGCTGCCCCCTCTCCCCAGCCCTATCAGGAGGATCTTTCCCATCGCTCCCAACCCTGAGCTCCATTTCCTTTGTCCTTGTGACCTCCAGCTCCAGTGGCAGCGGGGGTTTGCCATGGATTCAGCAGCTGCTGTGCTCCTGAACCTCCAGCCTGTGCTCTATCCAGGAAGGTTTGGGGACTTCCAGGACTTTTTGTCCTGGCAGGGTTTTCTCAAGGTTTTATTTTTTGCTTCCCACCCGACAGAGCCAAAGGGAGCTGGGAAAATGCTGCAGACAAGGATCTCACACCGACCCTGCAGGCAGATCCTTTTCATTCCACCTCTGGACCTCCTCCCCAGCAGCCCCATTCCTGGGAATCCTGACCCTGGGATCCAATCCTGAGGGATAAAACATCAAATCCTCCCCGTATTTTTATTTTTTCACCTTAATGTGCAAAATTTGTGGTGCAGGAATAGGAAAACCAGCAGGGACATCACTCAGAGATGAGGCTGACACCCAAATCCACCCCCTGTTCTCTTTCTATTTCTGGTTTTCCCAAAAAAAGGGAGATCTTTTTCTTTACCAGCAGCCCAGCTGTCTTTCCATCCAAATTCTGACCTGGAGAAAGGGATTGTGACAGAATAAAAAGCATTTTGAATGAAAGAAGCTGAGAAACACTCTGGTTCATGCCAGAGCTCCAGGAGCGTTTGGACGCGCTGCCAGGGGTGCCCAGGATGGGATTGTTGGAGGCTCTGTGCAGGCCCAGGGGTTGGGTTCAATCCCTTCCAGCTCAGGATATTCCATGATTTGATCCTGATCCAAATCCCAGAGGTGCTGCACAGCTCAGTGCACAACACAGGCAACAGAAAGAGTTTTTATTTAATAACAAATCGTTTAATTCCACCTCTGCACATTAATCAGCCTCTCCTGGGTTTTTCCATGTGCGTTTTGCTCCTCATTTCCACTCCCAGAGGTCACTGAAATGGAGAAATCAGCAGGAATTCTGAAGGATCCTTCTTTTGTCCAGCTCTGGGCAGGTTTCTTCTTCCCTCCTGAATTTCATTCAGTGAGAACCAGCACAGGCAGCACATTCCTGCTCCAGCTTCTCTGGATTTATCCACTGGCATTTTCTAGGGATTTGCAGAGAATTAAGTTGTGGAATTTTCAAACAGGAGAAAAAGGCTGTCCCAACCTGCTGAGTTTATCAGATGTGTTTGTGGGGTTGTTACCTGAATTTAATGGGTTTTATTCCATTCAATTTCCCACTCCAGGAGGAGGACGAGGCTGCACCTCCTGCAGGACCACACCAGTGTGTCCCAGTTGGTTCCCAGTTCCAGCAGTGCCTGCTCTGGGCAATCCCATGGAATCCCAGGGCAGGTGGCTCAGGTGAGCCCATTTTACCTGGAAATCTTCAGGAGAGGGGGAAGAGGAAGCCAGGAATTCCTTCCAGTGTCAGGGACAACAGGGGCCAACCCAGCCCAGGCCTGGCCTGGGGCCACCCAGTGTGGCCACAGCCAGATCTGTTCCCAGATCCCAAATATTCCTGCCCTGCTGAGACCTCCTGATTCCATTTCTGGGGCTTTCTGGGCAGAAAATCCAGCTGTTCCCAATCCCTGTGGATTTAGAAATGCCCAGCTGCCCATGGATGGGGTGGGATGAGATGGTTTTTAAGGTCCCTTCCAGCTCCCACATTCTGGGACTGTGTGGTGATTTTGGGAACTCCAGGTGGATTTTGAGGAGCTCATCACAGCAGAGAGGACGCCCTGCAGGGCCACCAGGCCAGCACAGCTGCAGCTCTGTCCCAGCTGTGGTGACAGGCAGAGCTTTCCCCACTCTGAGCCCTCCTCTTCCACCTCCTCTGACCCCTGACGCTTCCCAGGAGCGAAACACAAGAGGTGAGAAGCCCTTTGAGAAGTTCCATGGATGTTTCCATGGGTATCTCCAGCTTTTATCAGGAGGTGCCAACCTTCGAGGTTGAGTTTTCCTGCGGGGACGGCGCCGCTGCTCCCGCGGTGTCCCCGAGGCCACCACGGCTGCCTTGGCTGGCCCAACGTGACGTTGTGTTGGCCAAGGGCTCCTTAATGTGCAGCCTGTGGTGGAAACAGGATGTGAAGCACAGGATGGGAGTGGCAGCTGCCTTCACCCTGGCCTGGAGGTGACGGCGCTCCGCTCGCGTGCCTGGAGCCGAGCCCAAAACGTGAACGCGAGGCCGCAGAAATGGGGATTTATTTTTATTATTATTTTTTTTTTTCTGTTTGCTCCCCAGGCACATTTGAAGGGTGATATCCAGGGTTTGGCAGCCAGGGCTGAGTCAGGAGAGGCAGGAGGTGGATGTGGCTGGGAGTCAGGCCCGGACGCGGCTGCGCGGATCCCGCACGTGACGGGGATTTGGGATGAGGAACAGTCTGGAGCTCGTTCTGTGGGACAGGACAGGTCCTGGCAGCCTCCTGGTGACGTGGGATTTCTTCCGGGATTTGCAGAGAATTAAGCTGCCTGTGGAATTCTAGAAAAGGAGAAAAAGGCTGTCCCAACCTGCTGAGTTTATCAGATGTGTTTGTGGGGTTGTTACCTGAATTTAATGGGTTTTATTCCATTCAATTTCCCACTCCAGGAGGAGGACGAGGCTGCACCTCCTGCAGGACCACACCAGTGTGTCCCAGTTGGTTCCCAGTTCCAGCAGCGCCTGCTCTGGGCAATCCCATGGAATCCCAGGGCAGGTGGCTCAGGTGAGCCCATTTTACCTGGAAATCTTCAGGAGAGGGGGAAGAGGAAGCCAGGAATTCCTTCCAGTGTCAGGGACAACAGGGGCCAACCCAGCCCAGGCCTGGCCTGGGGCCACCCAGTGTGGCCACAGCCAGATCTGTTCCCAGATCCCAAATATTCCTGCCCTGCTGAGACCTCCTGATTCCATTTCTGGGGCTTTCTGGGCAGAAAATCCAGCTGTTCCCAATCCCTGTGGATTTAGAAATGCCCAACTGCCCAAGGGGGTCACAGCAGCACCAAAAAAAGGAAACTTTTGGTGAAGGGAGAGTCTGAGAACGACAGGAAAGCAGCAAAATCTCTGGAGGTCTGTTCTGGGGAGTCCTGTCCCGGTGCAGTGGTGAGAAAGCTGAATGCATTCAGGGCCAATCATGCTGGAAAAAAATGCTGGGAAAGCTGGGAACAAAAGGGAAAAAGAAATGGAACTGCCTGGGACTTTTATCATCAGAATCCCTCATTGTAAAATGTCCAATAACATCTCTTTTACCCTCTGCCTCACACAAAGCCTTTTCTTTCATGGGATGTGCTCCTGTGCAAGGAGTTCTCTTGCTGAGGAGGAATTTGGGAATATCCTGTGGGAAAAAGCGGCTCAGGAGTGCAGAGAGCTCTGAGCTGTTCCCCCTGAGCCCTGGAGCAGGAGCAGGTTTTGTAGAAATGCTGGAGGATTCAGAGGAGCTTTTCCTCCCACCTGCACTGAGTGTGGGGAGAGACAAACAGGTCACAGAGAGCCAGGCCTGGGAACCAAAATCCTGGGAATGGGATCCTCGAGTTGGTCTGGCCTGCACTGGGAACATCCACGGAATCCTGGAATGCTTTGGGTTGGAAGGGACATTAAAGATCATTTATTTCCAACCCTGCTGCCATGGCTGGGACACCTCCCACCGTCCCAGGGTGCTCCAAGCCCTGTCCAAGCTGGCATCTCCTGGGATGAGCCAGGGTGGCTCAGCCACCCCTGAGACCAGGAGAAGGACAGGGCAGATCCTCCCCCTGCACCAAGGAGGGTCCTGGGCAAGGATTTTCCATTCAAAATCTCTCTGGGCTCAAACAAATCTCCCCCAGCTCTTGCAGAGCTCTACAGCCCCAAAATATCCCCCTGGAGGTGCCCAAGGCCAGGGCTTGGAGCAAGCTGGGATAGAGAAAGGTGAAATGCCCTTGGGAATGGGATGATCCTTAAGGCTTCTGCCTCCAAGGCACTTTGGAGGAGGAGGAATGCTGGGGAAGGGGCATCCCTCAACAGCCCAGCCTTGGGAAGGGTTGATTCCTGCAGCAAACACCTGCCAGGGCATGACCCAGATTTTTTGGGAGGAGTCACAGGGATAAGGTGCAGGAATCCACCCGTGGCCGAGGCCCTCGGTGACCGCTGGCCGGGCAGGGCTCCTCACGTGAGCGGTGTCACATCCAGAGTGTCACATCCAGACATTCCCATGCTTCCTTCCTTCCCGCAGCCCTGGCCCAACAGGAAATGTCAGACACCATCCACCCTGTGTGTCCCGGGGCTGGGAACGTGGAAAACAAACTGGGAGGAAAGTGGGGCTGGGAAATGCTCCAGGCTGGAGCTCATCTGGGCTTGTCTGGGAATCCTCCACTCCTGCCTCATTCCAGCACGTGGGATTTTAAAGGAGTTTGGTCACGTCCTGCCTGTGCTTCCAGGTATCCTTGCTCCTGGAAGTGGGGACAGAGATCAATTCCCACCAGCTCCTAAATCCCATCCAGGGGTTTTGATGCTTTAAAATCCAATATTTTTGGGGGAAAAAAAAATAATAAAAATAGTCTTGCTTGTTTCCTTGCCTTGTGTGTGTAAAAAAAAAAATGGAATTTCAGGAATAAGGGAATCAAATCCTCAGCTGTGCCCTGGTCTGTGTCCCATAAAACTGATGGAAGCTTTCCCAGTTTATTTGCCATCGTTGGAAGACTGTCAGGTTTATTTCTTATGGATTCCTGCTCCAAACTTCCCTCATTCCTGTGTAAAAGCCCAGATTCCAGGGCTGTGGCTGCAGGAGGGAGGGGACACCTTAGGGCAGGGGTCACTGGGAATGGCTCAGGGCTGTGTCCGTGTGTCCCTCTCCATCCACAATCCCAGAATTCCCACCCTGGGAATGTTACACCACCCCAGCTCCTTCATTCTCAGCCCTGGGAATGGCAGCTGGATGCTCCTCTGGAGGATTGGGATCCCTGCTGAGGAATCCTGCCTCTTTTTTCTGGGAATGGCTGGGAAGGAATCCATCCCCCTGCACTTTTTCTGCCACCAGTTAGAGGCTGACACTAATCACGGTTGTTAATTAGCAATCGAGCTCCTCTCCAGGGCAGGTTGGATTTTGTGTCTCTCCCAGAAAATCAGGAAAATTCCCACATTTGTTTCATTCCACATTCCTGGAATGAAACAAATCCCCCCAAACCTCTCGTCCCCCCTCGCTGTGCAGGTGATCAAGGGCCAGCACTCCCGAGGGATTCTTATCCATGTTCTCCATTTCCATTGGCCTCTCTTTCCAAGGAAAAAGAACCATCAAATCCAGGGAAGAGTCTGAAACTCTCACTTCAGAGAGGGCCTGGAGGGGCTGGAGCATATCCAGGGAAGGGAATGGAGCTGGGAAGGAGCTGGAGAATTCCTGAGGGAGCTGGGAAAGGGGCTCAGCCTGGAGCAAAGGAGGCTCAGGGGGCCCTTGTGGCTCTGCACAAGTCCCTGGCAGGAGGGACAGGGAAAAAATGAGAGGAAATGGCCTCAAATGGCACCAGGGGAGGCTCAGGTTGGAGATTGGGAAAGAAAATTTCCCTGGAAGAGCGGTCAGGCCTTGGGATGAGCTGCCCAGGGAGGTTTGGAGTCGCTGGAATTGTCCCAGAGGAGTCTGGATGTGGCCCTTGGGGACAGGCTTTGGGGTGGTGCTGGTGGGGCTGGGTGATCCTCAAGGGCTTTTCCCATCCTGGTGATCCCAGGATCCCGTGAAACCAGGTGGATTTTCCATGTCCAAGCTCCAGCTCTGAGAACCAGAGCTGTGAGTCTGGCTCTTGGAAATGGTGGCTTTAAACCTCTCAGCACCAAATTTTGCCCCAAAATCTGGGATTTAGCTGTACCCAGCTCCCTCAGCCTGGCAGCACCAGCGTTATCCAGGAACGAGGGAGTTTCCCAGGCTTCTCCTTCCCCCTGGAGCTCCCAGGTCTCCTCCAAGCAGTAGCTCCTGCTTCTGATTTTCTTCCCATTTCTGCATTTCTCATCCAAAGGCGGCGCTCACTCCTGACCTCTGAGACTTTTAAAGCTCTGTCTGTTCTCCAGAGGAGATTGGACACGGGGAAAAAAAAGGGAGCCGAGTCCCACAGGCAGATTTAGGAACGTTCCTGCCCCACAGATGGAATTGCTGCTTCCCAAAGACTCCTGGCTGCCCTGCCTCTCCCTCCTGCTTCCCAGGAAAAATCAGCAGAGCTTCTCTCCCGGAGGAACCAGCCAGGAGCTGTCTGTGCTCCAAATCCCAATGAAATGTGGGATGTTGCAAGGGCTGCCCGGTGTTTTGGGGATTTGGCTGGGAAGGGGTGGAACTGCGGCTGTTTTTCCGTGTGAGTGGAATAAAACACCCCTGCCCAGCTGGCAGAACAGGCTGGAAGGGCTTGGGGCAGGAAGATGGGAGCTGAGATAGGGAAGTTGCCTCATCCAGGATCCTCTTGCCCATTCCCGGCTACTTTCTTTGCCCATCCTTTCTCCAGAAGGTGAAGCAGGAGGAGCAGGGCTGGAGGTGTGCCCGGAGCGGGGACAGCCGGGCGGCTTTTCCAGGGATAGGGGCAATTCCCGGGGGTCTGGGCTGGGAAGGGAGCGGGGCTGGGTGATCCTGATGGATCCTTCCCACATCTGGGAATTCCTGGGGTTCTGGGCTGGGAAGGGAGCGGGGCTGGGTGATCCTGATGGATCCTTCCCAGATCTGGGAATTCCTGGGGTTCTGGGCTGGGAAGGGAGCGGAATTCAATGATCCTGATGGATCCTTCCCAGATCTGGGAATTCCTGGCCAGGGAAGGGAGCTGGATCCAAAGATCCTGATGGATTTTTCCCAGATCAGAGAATTCCTGGGGTTCTGGGCTGGGAAGGGAGCGGGGCTGGGTGATCCTGATGGATCCTTCCCAGATCTGGGAATTCCTGGGGATCTGGGCTGGGAAGGGAGCGGAATTCAATGATCCTGATGGATCCTTCCCAGCTCTGGGAATTCCTGGGGATCTGGGCTGGGAAGGGAGCAGAATTCAATGATCCTGATGGATCCTTCTCAGCTCAGGGAATTCCTGGGGATCTGGGCTGGGAAGGGAGCGGAATTCAATGATCCTGATGGATCCTTCCCAGCTCAGGGAATTCCTGGGGGTCTGGACAGAGAAAGGAGCTGGATCCAAAGATCCAGATGGATTTTTCCCAGCTCTGGGAATTCCTGGGGTTTGGACAGAGAAGGGAGCAGGACTGGGTGATCCTGATGGATTTTTCCCAATTTAGGGAATTCCTGGGGTTCTGGGCAGGGAAGGAAGCAGAATTCAATGATCCTGATGGATCTTTCCCAGCTCTGGGAATTCCACGATTCTGATTCCTCTGCTACATCCAAACCCCTCGAGAGGAGCACCTGGATATTTCCAACATCCCCAGAATCGATAAAACAACCAGAATTTCCGGGCATTTATGACCAATAACCAAAAATCCCCTTTTTTTATCCCGTTTTTTTGTCCCTTTTTTATCCCTTTTTTTAACCCCTTTTTTTTATTATCCCATTTTTTAATCCCATTTTTTCTGTCCCTTTTTTAAATCCCATTTCTATTAATCCCATTTTTTAATCCCATTTTTTTATCCCTTTATTTTATCCCATTTTTTAATCCCTTTTTTTATCCCATGTTTTTATCCCTTTTTTTTAAAATCCCATTTATTTTCATCCCTTTTTTTATCCAATTTATTTTATCCCATTTTTAACTAATTTTTTTATCCCATTTTTTTATCCCATTTTTTTTAATCCCATTTTTTTATCCCTTTTTTTGGCCCCTTTTTTAATCCCTTTTATTTACCCCATTTTTTTAATCCCATTTTTTTGTCCCATTTTTTTATCCCATTTTTTTTGGCCTTTTTTTTGTCCCTTTTTTAATCCCTTATTTTTTTACCCCATTTTTTATCCCATTTTTTTATCCCATTTTTTCATCCCATTTTTTCATCCCATTTTTTAATCCCATTTTTTATCCCTTTTTCTTTTATCCCATTTTTTTTATCCCATCTTTTTTATCCCATTTTTTAAAAATCCCATTCTTTTAATCCCATTTTTAACCCATTTTTTTATCCCTTTTTAAAATCCCATTTATTTTATCCCTTTTTAATCCCATTTTTTTAATCCCATTTTTTCTGTCCCTTTTTAATCCCATTTTTTTATCCCATTTTTTTATCCCATTTTTATCCCATTTTTAACCCATTTTTTTAATCCCATTTTTTAAATCCCATTTTTTTAATCCCATTTTTTAAATCCCATTTTTTAAATCCCATTTTTTTATCCCATTTTTTTATCCCATTTTTTTTACCCCATTTTTTTATCCCATTTTTTTAATCCCATTTTTTATATCCCATATTTTTACCCCATTTTTTTATCCCATTTTTTTATCCCATTTTTTCTGTCCCTTTTTTTATCCCTTTTTTTTAAATCCCATTTTTTTAATCCCATTTTTTTTATCCCATTTTTAACCCATTTTTTAAATCCCGTTTTTTTATCCCATTTTTTAATCCCTTTTTTTTAACCCATTTTTTAAATCCCATTTTTTTATCCCATTTTTAACCCATTTTTTAAATCCTATTTTTTTATCCCATTTTTTTATCCCATTTTTTTAACCCATTTTTTAAATCCCATTTTTTTAATCCCTTTTTTTATCCCATTTTTTAATCCCATTTTTTATCTCCCATATTTTTTATCCCATTTTTTTATCCCATTTTTATCCTTTTTTTTTAAATCCCATTTTTTAAATCCTATTTTTTTATCCCATTTTTTTTCATCCCCTTTTTTTATCCCATTTTTTTTACCCCATTTTTCTATCCCTTTTTTTTAATCCCTTTTTTAATCCCATTTTTTTATCCCATTTTTTTATCCCATTTTTTTGTCCCATTTTTTTAATCCCCCTTTTTTTGTCCCTTTTTAAATCCCTTATTTTTACCCCATTTTTTTATCCCATTTTTTTATCCCATTTTTTCTGTCCCTTTTTTAATCCCTTTTTTTTAAATCCCATTTTTTAAATCCCATTTTTTAATCCCATTTTTTAAATCCCATTTTTTTATCCCATTTTTTTATCCCATTTTTTTATCCTTTTTTTTAAAATCCCATTTTTTTTCATCCCTTTTTTTTGTCCCTTTTTTTTGTCCCTTTTTTAATCCCTTATTTTTTTACCCCATTTTTTTATCCCATTTTTAAATCCCATTTTTTTAATCCCATTTTTTTAATCCCATTTTTTAAATCCCATTTTTTTATCCCTTTTTTTATCCCATTTTTTAAATCCCATTTTTTTATCCCATTTTTTTTATCCCATTATTTTTTTTAATCCCATTTTTTAATCCCATTTTTTTATCCCATTTTTTAAATCCCATTTTTTTAACCCATTTTTTTATCCCATTTTTTTATCCCATTTTTTAAATCCCATTTTTTTTTATCCCATTTTTTTATCCCATTTTTTTTCATCCCATTTTTTAAATCCCATTTTTTTTTAATCCCATTTTTTTATCCCATTTTTTTATCCCATTTTTTTAACCCATTTTTTAAATCCCATTTTTTTTTAATCCCATTTTTTATCCCATTTTTTTAACCCATTTTTTAAATCCCATTTTTTTATCCCATTTTTTAAATCCCTTTTTTTTTTAATCCCATTATTTTTTTTAATCCCATTTATTTTCATCCCTTTTCCCAGAGTTCCCAGTCCCCGCCTTCCCGGCCACTCCCCTTCCCATCCCAGGCTCCTCCTCCCCTCCGCTCCATAAATAGTTAAATCCCTGGAACAGCCGGGAAGGAGCCGGAGCTGCAGGTGAGGAAAAACAACTCCACCAGCAATTTCCTCTCTTAATTAATTTAATTGCTAATTGCCTTTTTTTTTTTTTTTTTTTTTTGCTTTAATTATTTTGTGGGTATTTATTAGAATTTTAAATTTATTTTCCCAGTCAAAAATCAGCTTTTTTTTAAACTCGTTGTTATTAGGAATAATTAAAAAAAATAGTTAAATATGGTGTTTGGTATGTATAGGTATAAGGTTTTTTAAAATGTTGATTTTTTTTAAAGATATATAGAGATTTTTTAAAGATATATAGAGATTTTTTAAAGATATATAGAGATTTTTTAAAGATATATAGAGATTTTTTAAAGATATATAGAGATTTTTTAAAGATATATAGAGATATCTTTAAAATATATAGAGATATCTTTAAAATATATAGAGATATCTTTAAAATATATTGATATTTATTAATGTATATTGAGATTTTTTTAAGATATATTGAGATTTTTAAAGAATATATTGAGATTTTTTTTTAATATATTGAGATTTTTATACGATATAGAGAGATGTCTTTAAAATATATTGAGTATTTTTAATGTATACTGAGATTTGTTAATGTATATTGAGATTTTTTAAAGATATGGTAAGGTTTTTTAATATATATTGAGATTTTTAAAGAATATATTGAGATTTTTTTTAAAATATATTGAGATTTTTAAAAAATATAGAGAGATATCTTTAAAATATATTGATATTTATTAATGTATATTGAGGTTTTTTAAGATATATTGAGGTTTTTTAAGATATATTGAGGTTTTTTAAGATATATTGAGGTTTTTTAAGATATATTGAGGTTTTTAAAGAATATATTGAGGTTTTTAAAGAATATATTGAGGTTTTTAAAGAATATATTGAGGTTTTTAAAGAATATATTGAGGTTTTTAAAGAATATATTGAGGTTTTTAAAGAATATATTGAGGTTTTTAAAGAATATATTGAGGTTTTTAAAGAATATATTGAGGTTTTTAAAGAATATATTGAGGTTTTTAAAGAATATATTGAGGTTTTTAAAGAATATATTGAGGTTTTTAAAGAATATATTGAGGTTTTTAAAGAATATATTGAGGTTTTTAAAGAATATAGAGAGATATCTTTAAAATATATTGAGATTTTTAAGAGATATATTGAGATTTTTAAGAGATATATTGAGATTTTTAAGAGATATATTGAGATTTCTTTAATGTATATTGAGGTTTTTTTTAATGTATTGTGCCTTTCTAATACATTGAATTTTTTTTCTATACTGGGATTTTTTTATACTGGGATTTTTTATTAGATATTGATATTTTAATATATTGATTTTTAAAGTACTGATTTAAAAATATTTCTCTATTGAAGCTTTAGATTGAAATTTTAATATTTAAAAAAATTTGAATCTTTAAAAGTGTTCTGTAATTCTATATTAATTCTATTTTTATTTGATAGTGACTTTTATTTGATAGTGACTTTTATTTGATAGTGACTTTTATTTGATAGTGACTTTTTCTTTAATATCATATTTTTTTTATATATATATTGAGATTTGAAGTGCCAATCCAACATCTCACTGAGGAGAAATCGCTGTTTTCCTTAGAAAGCAAATTCTCAACACCTGCAAACCAGAACTCTGGGCTTTATATTCCATTTTAAATCCCCAAAAAAACCTGTACACTTTGTTCCAAGGACCAATCTCAGGAATCCACTGAATTCCACAATCCCAGGCAGGGCAGTATCCATAAAAAAACATGGATAGGAGCATCCAAAGCTCAATCTCAGCTTCCTGTGCCAGCAAATAAATGGAATTTTGGGGATGGGGTGGTTTGGGGGTGGGCAGAGCGAGGGGCTGCTGGTGGTTTTTTTGATGTAGGATTTTAGGGAGTTGGGAATTCCATCAAGAGGAGCAAGGATGGGGATTTATCCCTGAATTTTGATCCTCGTGGCACTGCCAGTAAATCCCATGGAGCAGAACAATCTGGAAGGGCAGGGAAAGGAGAGCTGGGTTTGGGGCAACAACTGAGAAAATCTGCCCAGAAAAACATTGGATTTTCAGTCATTTTTTTCCAGATCAAAACCTTCACCTGGAGCCCAGCCAAGGAATAAATCCCATTTTTTGTGTGAGCAGCCAGGCTGGTTCCACTCCCGAGCAGAGCTGAGATCTCGGATTGAGGCCCTGGGGAGAGAATATTTCCAGGAGCATCAGGGATCAGGGGGAATGGTCCCAGTGGCAGAGGGCAGGGCTGGATGGGATCTGGGGCAGGAATTATTCCCTGGAAGGGCTGGGATGGAATTGCCAGAGCAGCTGGGGCTGCCCCTGGATCCCTGGAATGTCCAAGGCCAGGCTGGACATTGGGATTTGGGACAGTGGGAGGTGTCCCTGCCATGGCAGAAATGGAACAAAATTATCTCAAAGGTCCCTTTCAAATTATCCTTTAATTTTGAGAAGCCAGATCGGGCTGGAACAGAGGGAAGAGTTTTATGATCCATGGGTAATTCACTTGGAATCTGGAAGGGATTTTTCCCTTCCTATTTTCCTGTAGAGACAAACATTCCCCGTTTAGCTCCAAGCTCCACCTGAGCTGCGTGATCCCACAAACCCAGAGCTGCTGGAATTCCTTGGATTCCCCTGGAACATCCTCAGCTCCCGTGCTGTGGCTGTAAATCTCCACAATCCCAGATCCCACACACCCAGAGCTGCTGGAATTCCTTGGGTTCCCCTGGAACATCCTCAGCTCCCGTGCTGTGGCTGTAAATCTCCACAATCCCAGATCCCACAAACCCAGAGCTGCTGGAATTCCTTGGGTTCCCCTGGAACATCCTCAGCTCCCGTGCTGTGGCTGTAAATCTCCACAATCCCAGATCCCACAAACCCAGAGCTGCTGGAATTCCTTGGGTTCCCCTGGAACATCCTCAGCTCCCGTGCTGTGGCTGTAAATCTCCACAATCCCAGATCCCACAAACCCAGAGCTGGTTATTTGGGCATTACGAGATTCCAGGTGGAGCAGTCAGAGCCCAGCAGGATAAACACATCCATTAACCGGGAATGGCTGCGAGGAGAGGGAACCTCACCAGGAATAATCATCCAGGATATCCACACCGTGCCAGGGGGACACTCCAGGGGTCTGGGGATGGGGAAAGGGGAGGAAATTCCGCAATTCCCTGAGTCAGGAGTGCTGAACATCCCCCAGGGAAAGAGGATCAAACAATTCCTGCCACTAGGATGAGGAAGGGAAGGAAGCTGCCAGGCAGGGATCCCAGCTGGCCTCACCTGGGGGTCAGCTGCTCTCTTTTCCAAGGATTACCATCCAAATATCTCAGGGAACGCTGGCAGGAAGAGCTACACTTTAGTCTCCATATTTTTTCATATTTTTTGGGGTTTTTTTTAACCCTCTCATTTACATTAATTTGAAGTTTTAAATTTAAACTCACTTTTTAAAACCCACTTTAAAAATTTTTCAGCTCGCTTTTTAACTGGGTTCTTGTAGGAAATTTCAGGCAGAGTCAACCCCTCAGGTGTTGTAAAGCAGCTCTGGCACAAAGCTCTTCTAAGATTGTCACGTTCTTCTCCAGGAAGGCATTTCAGAGAGCTAAAAATGATCCATGGATTTCTGTCAAAATGGGGAAATTGTTGCTGCCGAAAGCTTATTTTTGTGTGTGGGACTGGGAAGATGGAGCAATGATTTGTTTCATCTTTAGATTTTTCAGAATGGCAGGATTTTGTGGTTTACCCAGAGCAGCTGGGGCTGCCCCTGGATCCCTGGAATGTCCAAGGCCAGGCTGGACATTGGGAGCTCCTGGGACAGTGGGAGGTGTCCCAGGGCTGGGATGGGATTTGAGATCCTCCCAACCCAACCCATTCCTTGATTCTGTGCCAATCCCAGAATTGATTTCCCTTCTTGGTGAGGTCACTTTTCATCCCGTTTCCATTAAGATAAATCCCTGGAATTGGCAGTGTTATTCCCAAATTCTGACTTTGATGCTGCATCAGCAGCAGAACAAAACCAGCCTGGGGGGAATTGTGTGTGCCCATGAGTGGAAATGCCCGTTTTCCATGCAGATTCCATGGATTCCCTGAATTCCTGCCCTAGCTGGCTTCCACTGTGGATCTCTGCCTGGCAGATGTGCAGCTGGAGGGTGGAATGATGGAATATCCTGGGAATAAACCCCCAGGGATCCCCCAGTGCCCCCCTGCCCTTCCCAGACCCCCCAACAAGCCCAGCCTGGGCATCCCTGGATGCTCCTGGAGCTCTGGCAGCCTCGGGGCCGTGCCCATTCCCTGGGGAGCCTGGGCAGTGCCAGCAGCCTCTGGGGAAAGAAGAGCCTTGCCCTAAAAGCCAACCTAAACCTCTGTCCCAGGAGCAGAGATCAGATCTGCAGCTCAGACTGGACATTGCAAGTGCAGGAATCCCCAGAGCAGAGGACAGGGGATGGTTTGAAGGTCCTGGGCTCAGCTAATCGGTTCCTTTTCGCTTTGTTTTGTTCAGATCTGGCCTCTGGAGTGGAAGCCACGATGGCTTTGAGCAACCACACCAACAGCAGCTCGGTGCTGCCCAATTTACTCCACATGTCCGTGGAACAAAAAAAGGCCCTGAGGTTCAACAACTACAGCAACCCCGCCCTGGAGCTGCAGGAGGAGATCATGGCCTCGTTTTACATCCTCATCATCGTCGGCTTCTTTGGCTTCCTCCTCTTCGTCATGATGCTCAGCAACATCGTTTCCAGCAAGCCTGAGAACTACATGGATTATCTGTACTCGGGGAAGCTGAGCCCGCCGCGGGGCCCGCTGGAGCTGCGCAGGGACGAGAGCAGGGACACCTTCGTCATCATCAACAGCGCCGCCTTCCTGGACCTGCAGCGGCAGGAGGGCAAAAACCAGCCCGGCACCGAGGGGCTGAGCGCAAACTCGGCCCTTGGGGATGTGTGAAAATGTATTTTTTTTCATTTTTCTTCTCTTCAGCCTAGCCAGAGATGATTTTCCTTCGTGAAGAGCCGTGCCAGGACAGCTGTGTTCCCATGGTGAAGGTGCTGGTGTGGAACCTCTGTTATTGCAGCTCCAGGATGAGAGGCTGGAGGTGAATTCCCTGCTGGGCTGCTCTTCCATGGCTGTTCCTGTCGTGTTTTCATGGCTTGGCTCTCGGGAGAAGGGATCATCCTTCCTTTGCTGTTGCTTCCAGCCGGGTCAGGACGTGTCCAGCTGGGATGATGTGTCTGTGCCTGCTTCCTGGAATTCTTTATTCCCTAATTTATTTGGGAGGTCAGAGGTGCCAGAGAGCCCTGGCTGTGACTGTGCCAGCAGGAACAGCCACTGCAGCCTCTGTGTGGCCTCAAACGATGGGGAAGGGTCGATGATCTGTGTCCAGCCATTCCACAAGGAACAAAGGTTATTTCAAGGATCTGGAGGCACAGCTGGACTTGTTTGGTCTGCAGCAGGTTTTGGACAGTGGTCGTGCATTTCTCAGCAGCTCTTCCATATTTGGCTGCCCTAAACCAGGAAAATGAGGAGGGCCAGGACATCCCATTCCCAAGGGCTTGGAGATGGGACAATTTGGAATTGCCTGAAGCTGCCAGAGGGCAGGGCTGGATGGGATCTTGGGCAGGAATTGTTCCCTGGCAGGGTGGGCAGGGGCTGGGATGGAATTGCCAGAGCAGCTGGGGCTGCCCCTGGATCCCTGGCAGTGCCCAAGGCCAGGCTGGACATTGGGAGCAGCTGGGACAGTGGGAGGTGTCCCTGCCGTGGCAGGGCTGGGATTATTTTTAAGATCCTTCCAATCCAACCCATTCCATGCTCCTGATGTCCCTCCCAGAGCCCCCCTGGGCAGCCTCAGGGCTGACAATTCTCAGCTGGAGCCCTCAGGGATGTGACACCGCTGTGCCAACAATCCCAAACAACTCATCCAGGGTTTAGTGCTGCCCCTCTCCTGATGGAATCCCACAGAGCTGCTGCTGCTTCCCCAGGGGGGTGTTGCACTTTTGGGGTGTGTTCTGCAGGTCCCCACGGGGCTCAGGAGGGCTCCATCTGTGCCCTGAAGAGTCCTGGAATCCAGGATGGGAGGTGTGGAGAGGCAAATGCTGGTTCCAGCTTGCTACACTTGGTCCAAGAATTCATTGGCAAAAGCTCTGGAGTCTGCAAATCCAAATGGTTGGAGACCACTGGGGCAGATACTGTGAGAGCCTTGAGGCATTTGGTTATAGGAGTAAAAATCCTATGAAATCCTATAAAATTGTGAGTCTGAACGTTGGGGGTTCTTCTCAACCTCCTTTGTGTTCCTTTGTGTGTTTGCTCTTTCTTACTGACAGAAAAAAGAATTCCCAACAATTTTATAGGAAGCATTATTTCCTAATTCTCCTTCCAAGGTTTTTACTGTCTGGAACTTCACATTTTGCTGCTGTGATGTTTTTCTCTCCCTGTTTTCCTTGTATCATTTTCTGCCATGATAAAGTGTTGCTGTTTTGGGATTTTGCCACTGTTTGGGCCAATCCAACCACCTGGAACTGATTTATTCCACGTGGGCCACATCCTTGCAGAGAGTTTTCAAAGCCTGATCTCCTCAGAACTGTTCCAAGGCTGCTACTTCCAGCTGATATCCAAGCTGAAATCCAAACCACTCTCTTGGCTTTCCACACTTATCCTTGGAATTCCAGAGCTTCAGCTTTCCAGCAGAGACCTCTCCTTTTTTGGACAGGTGCATATTCCCAGCCACTGGCTCCAGCAGAGGCCACTTAGGGATTGGAGTTGGTTTTGGATCCTGTTCCTTTGGCTTCCATGTGATGTCAACTCTGTGGGAGCCAGGATCCACAATTCCAGCTCCTGTCAGCCACGTTCCCATTGCTGCTGCTCAGCTGGAAAATGGGAGATGTTTAAAGGTAGAAACAACATTTGCAGCTCCCAGGTTTGTTCCTTCTCCCCAGTGGGGCACCATCCAAAACTGGATCCAATTTCTGCCATGCCAGCACTGAGAGGAGATTCCAGCTCAACTTCCACCAGCTCTGAGAATTCCTGCTCTGCACACCCAGCTTCTCCATTTTTCCATGCAGCAGCATCAGGAAGCAGAGTTGGTGGTGCCTCATTCCATGGGGAGATCCAGGTTTTGGAGGTGCCTCATTCCATGGTGAGATCCACGTTTCAGCTTCCATCACCCACTCCAGATTTTGGGCAGGGATTTCACCTCCTGCACCACTGGCTGCTGCAAGGAATTGCCAGGCTGGAAGCTGAATTCTGCAGGGAAGGGCAAACTGAGCTTCCAGACCCAAATTCCCTGCTGAGGGATGTCAGAACTCTGATATTCCCTTGGGAATGAGCCCATTCCTGCTCACACCTTCACCAGCTCCTGCAGGTGGCTGAGGTGAATCCTCCCCTCTGCAGTGGCAGCTCCACATCCCAAAAAGAGAGGGGAAAATCAAATTCTGACCGCTCAGGATCTGGTGGCTTTGTTCCCTTTCCAAAAACTCTGTCCCAGCCCCTTGGAGCTTTCCCTCCTCACCCCAGGGAGATGCAGCTGTGCCTGCACCATTTCACCCACACTGATAAAAGCTCCAACTCCTAAAGAAATCCTGATCCTACAGAGTCCAGGCAAGGGATGCTCAGTGTTTCCACCTGGGATAGTGGCTGGGATGAGGCAGAAGCCACGAGAGGAGTGTGATAAACTCAGCCTTGGCTGAGAATTCCCAATGCTGAACCTCAAACTCCATCACTTTTCACAAAGTCTCTCCCTGGTTTAGCAGGAAAGCACCAGCTCTTGTAGTGACTGTTCTGAGGAGTAAAAGACTCTAAATTTAATTATTGGCTTCATTTATTTTCTAAATTTCCCACCTTTTTCTGTTTCCATCCTGAGGCCATCTTTGATTTGGGCAGGTTTGTCCCTCTTGGTTTCAGCAGAGCTAAAATTACCCACTTTTGGAAAGTATTTTTGACACCAGAAATACAACTTTGATGTGGGACTTCAGCTCATGCTCAGAAATTCATCAGCCAGGAGGAGGGAAAAGAGATTATTTAAACTGGGGATGGTATTGATTAGAAAAAGAATCCTAATCTTTGTCACTTTGTGTAAGATCGGGAGAGAACCAAATTCCCTGTGGAGAGTTGGTTTTGGGGAAAAAAAAATAAATTAAACCTACAAAGCATTTAATTTAGATAAAAATAAAATGTTAAATTTCAAACTTAATTTTAGCTGTAATATGATACAGCAGTAAAAAAATCCTACTGTCTAAAAAATCCTGCTGTGTATTTCATTATGTTCTGTATTTCATGCTGGTTTTAGTTGGCATTTTAAAATAAAGGGTTTGTGATGATTTTTAGCTGTAATCTCAAATGTAGTAACTGGCAAGGTAATGACATAATGACTCCTGAACTGGCTAATTGGGGTGTAAGTGATAATTGCCACCTAATTGCCCCAGTAATAGGGACTTTGTTCAGGGGTAAGTGGTGAATTTGGTGGTTGGGTTGCTTTATGTCCCTGCTGTAAGTCTGGGACAGAGGAGAATCCCTTGCTCTTGAATCCCTTGTGACACTGGGATTTCCAGATCACAGAATCATGGAATATCCCGAGTTGGAAGGATCCTCATGGATCATGGATCCAGCTCCTGGCCCTGCCCAGACCCCCCAACACCCCCAGCCTGGGCATCCCTGGATGCTCCTGGAGCTCTGGCAGCCTCGGGGCCGTGCCCATTCCCTGGGGAGCCTGGGCAGTGCCAGCAGCCTCTGGGGAAAGAAGAGCCTTGCCCTAAAAGCCAACCTAAATCCCTGCTGGGCCAGCTGCAGCCAGGATCCTGTCACTGTCCCAGGGAGGGGTCCCTGCCTGCCCCTCGAGGAGCTGAGCTGAAGCCACCTGGGCCACTGCAGTGCCTGTCCCCACGGCCTTGGGGACGCCATCCTCAGCCTGGGGCAGCTCAGGGAGGGAGAAGAAGGGGAATCCCAGCTTCATTCCTGTACCCCAGGATGCTCCCACAGCTCTTCCCTCACTGCTTTCCTCCTGGTGTCCACTCACAGTCAGGAGGGAGACAAAAGCGAGAGTGACAAAAGTGACAGGGCCTTGTCATGCCTGTCTCAAGAATGGCACCTTCTGATGGTGCAGAACAAAACAAATCCATTAAATAATTAAACAAGGAAACAGCCAGGTCAGGGAGGGATCCTGCCCCTCTGCCCAGCCCTGGGAGGCACCTCTGGAATGCCCAGCCCTGGTTCCTCAGCACAACAGGGACAGGAGATCCTGGAGCTGAGGAAGGGCCTGGAGCATCTCCATGCCCAGGAAAGGCTGAGGGAGCTGGGGCTGCTCAGCCTGGAGAGGAGCCCCAGCTGAGAGGGGCCTCAGCCCTGGCTGTGCCTGGGTGTTCCTGGGTGTCCGTGGGGTGTCCCTGTCCGTCCCTGTCCATTCCTGTCCGTCCCTGTCCATCCCTGTCCGTCCCTGTCCATCCCTGTCCGTCCCTGTCCATCCCTGTCCATCCCTGTCCATCCCTGTCCATCCCTGTCCGTCCCTGTCCATCCCTGTCCATCCCTGTCCGTCCCTGGGTGCAGGAGGGGCAGAGCAGGCCCAGGCTCTGCTCCAGGCCCAGCAATGGCACCAGAGCCACGGGCAGGGGCTGAGCCCAGCAATTCCCCCTGCACAGGAGCACAACTTGTGCCCTGGGCAGTGCCCAGAGAGGGGCTGGAGTCTCCTCCTGGGGATATTCCACAATATCCACAATCCGTGCCCAGAGCTCTGGGATGATGCTGGAACAGGGAGGTGGCACCAGATGTCCCAACCTGAACCACCCTGTGATTCTGTGAAACAACACCTTCAAATTAGGGATCAAAGAACAAGATTTGCACTTCCAGTGGATACCAAGGGCCCCACAAGAATTAGGGGATAATTCCCTCCAGGCTTTTCTTCCCACACTTTACATCCTGTTCTTTAATAGTGAGGTCCATGAATGACTTTTCTGGGGGCACCTCAGGCCACCACCAGATCTTTCATGTGCTCTTTGCATGAAATCAATAATTCCAGCAGGATTATCCCTGTCAGGTTCTGCTCCTGGTATCCTTCATTAAGGATAAAAACACATATTAAAAGAACACTAATAAAAGAGCAAGTTTCAAATCCCAGTGTTTCGTTTCAGGTGTATCCCATGACAGGTGCATCTGTGCTCTGCTTGGATCAGGGACACATAATTTACACAAAAATGGGCCAAAAATCCAATTTCACCACCCTTGTGACAAATTCCTGATATGGGAGTCATGAGATCAGGCCTTGGACGTAAATCCCTCGCATTTCAACAAAAAGATGGCTGGAAAATGAATTCTACAAATCAAGCCTGTCTTTGATTCCAAGGATCTGCTCCTGAGCAGGGACTTGAATAAGGATGAAGAATTCCAAGTGACTTTCCCACTGCAGACACATTCAAATCTGGCAAAAATGGGAAATTTCCAATTTTCCCCCTAAAACCTGCTGCCAGCTCAGTGCTTCCCAACACCAAGCACTTCCAGCATCTGCAAGGAACATCTCAGGGACAGGTAGGAGAAATCTCCCTGAAAGGAAAAGATCCCAGCAATCAGTGGTTGGTTCAGGCTTTAAGGCACGAATTCAGTCTCTCAGGGTAAAATCTGGCACCTCTTCATGGCAGATTTTCCTTCCCCATGCTGTTAATTAGTGAAATTCAATGATTCCCCATGCTGAGTGATGCAAAGTGGTAATTTTTAACAGTTTTTCCAAGTTCATTGAGTATTTTCTTCAATTTTTTAAAATTTTTTTATTTTGGAAGTGGCTCCCAATTTACGTTGTTGTGTTCATTACTGTGTTTCTTGTGAATTTCTGACAAAATCAACACATAAAAACATAAAAGACAGAAGATATGACTCACTAAGCCTGTACTGTGTTTCCCCTGTGCATGGAAATCATTGAAATGGGAATTTTTGTGGCAGAGAGAGATCTAAACCAAGGGAATCTCATCTACCTTCAGAAGAATCCACAGATTTAATTCTCCAGAGAATTAAATCCACAGATTTAAATCTCCATCTCTTGAGATGTGGATATGAAAAATAAAATAACCAGCTTTTCTCAGCTTCAGATTCCTCAGCAAAAACATCTGCTCGTTTTTGACCATCAGGGAAAAAGCAGGGAATGGGAAATAGAGGAAAGAGGAGGGAAGGGAGAGACTGGAGAGGGGCAGGAATGATTTTATTGTCCTGGTATCTTATCCCTGCACATAATTCCACATTGTCTTGAAGCAGCAATTGCTCCACTAAATATCCCAGAAGATTCAAGGCTGGAGGAGCCCTCCTGGATGAGGCAGTCCCACCCAGCATCAGCCCAAAGCTGTCCCCAAGGGCCACATCCAGACTCCTCCTGAGCATTTGGGATCTGGGTGCGCAGGAACAGCTGCTCTGCTGCAATGTTGGCTGCTGACCAGAGGGATCCTGACAGGCTGCACCCAAAATATTCATGTCTGGTAAAAACCTGCCTCTAAATGTTCCAATAACTCCATGGCTGAAGGTCACAGACCACACTGGGATGCTCTGTCCTTAATTCCTGGTGGAGAGGGACACCTGGGATGGTTCTTTGTGGCTGAAGAAAAATCCCAGAGTCCCAGAATCACCTGGAGACTTTTGTGTTCATCCAGCATCAGCCCAAAGCCTGTCCCCAAGGGCCACATCCAGACTGCTCTGGGACAATTCCAGTGACTCCAAACCTCCCTGGGCAGCTCATCCCAAGGCCTGACCGCTCTTCCAGGGAAATTTTCTTTCCCAATCTCCAACCTGAGCCTCCCCTGGTGCAATTTGAGGCCATTTCCTCTCATTTTTCCCTGTCCCCTCCTGCCAGGGACTTGTGCAGAGCCACAAGGGCCCCCTGAGCCTCCTTTGCTCCAGGCTGAGCCCCTTTCCCAGCTCCCTCAGCCCCTCCTGGGGCTCCAGACCCTTCCCAGCTCCCTCAATCCCTCCTGCCAGGATGATTTGGGAGTGCTGTGAAATGAGAATGAGGAAAGGATCAGCTGTGGTGCCTCTGTGCCCTGGGGAAAGGCAGGGATTGCACAGCCCTGGGCTTTTCTTGGGACACAGCTCTGCTCACCCCATGGCCCAGCGAGCTCTGCCCTGCCCTGCCGGCGCCTCTGGGGACACGGAACAGCCCCAGTGAGAGCAGCACAACCCCCAGAACACCTCGCTTGTGTCTGGGTTGACAGCAAGGAGAACAAGCCCAGACCTGAAGGGCTCCGAGTCCTGGCTCCGCTGTCTCCCTGGGATTTGGTTCCAGGGCTCAGCTGCTGTGGGTTCCAGGCAGAGTTTCCACCCTTGTTCCATGGCAAGGTGTGTCCTGCTCTCCCCGACACAGCAGAGTCCATGGGAGCAGCAGTGGGGTCAGAGGGTCATGGAATGGTTTGGGTTGGAAGGACCTTAAAACTCATCTTGTTCCATCCCCTCCCACTGTCCCAGGTGCTCCCAATGTCCAGCCTGGCCTTGGGCACTGCCAGGGATCCAGGGGCAGCCCCAGCTGCTCTGGCAATTCCATCCCAGCCCCTGCCCACCCTGCCAGGGAACAATTCCTGCCCAAGATCCCATCAAATCCTACTCTGAAGCCATTCCCTGGCTCCTGGCCCTGCAGCCCTTGGCCCCAGTCCCTCTCCAGCTCTCCTGGAGCCCCTTCAGACCCTGTCAAGGCTCTAAAATCTCCCCAGAACCTTCTTTCCTCCAGGCTGGACGACTCCAATCAGCTGCTTCCCATCCATTCAGCAGGGAGAGGTATCCCAAGGAAGGAATTTGTGTCTCAGGAATTGTCCTTCCTGGTTTGTATTCTTTGGGAAGCCCCCCGTGAAGGATTTCATGGAAACAAACATTAGGAAAGAGGAAGTGTTTGCTGCCAGTTTCCCAGAAAACAAAGGGAAAAATAGAATAATCTCCTTTTCCTGGAAAAGCTTTGTCAAATCCCTTCCCATTTCCCTCTGGGAGGTTGAAGCCTGGCAGAACTTTTCTCCCCAGTCCCTTTTAACGAGCATGGAAACCTGTGGGCAGGAAAAAGAGCTGAGTCTGAAATCCAAGGAACTTTGGGATTTTACAGAAACCCCTCCAAGATGAGTCCTTGCCTTTCCTCCACTCCCATTTTGCTGCTGGGCAGGATAATTACAGCCCACGTTTTTCACAAAACCCTGTAACCCTTGCTGGGGAGTATTGTGGCTCATGCAGTGTGACTCAACTGGTAATTTGGGATAACAAGCAATTCCTTCAACATCTGACTCAAGTTAATGGGAGGATGTTACCCAATAGCAGCACCTTAGTCAAGAGCTCTTGAAATAACATCCCAGCTCCTCAGCAGGGTTTGAAATCCCAATTATTTTACTGGGTTTGCCAGCAGGAGCTCTGGGAGGGAGGCTCAGGGCACTTG
This sequence comes from Pseudopodoces humilis, assembly GCF_049639895.1. NCBI lineage: Eukaryota > Metazoa > Chordata > Aves > Passeriformes > Paridae > Pseudopodoces > Pseudopodoces humilis. The sequence continues at coordinate 1,122,479 of NC_142201.1, forward strand.
AACAATGCAGGAGAGCAAAGCCAAGCTCTGGTCCCACTCAGGAATCTCTGTGTGTGTGTGGAGATTTTTCTTTAAAATGTGGGAAAAAAAAAAATCATTAAAGGATCTTTGCATAAGGACAAGAGGCAGAGTCAGATGCAAATGTTGGGGGAGAAGCTGCCACAGATGTCCCTCTGCTGGAGCTGGAATGCAAATCACTTGGATTTCCATCACGTCTCATTGACTAATGACTCCTAAATGCTTTTCCAAGCCTCATCTTCATGGAAAAAAAAACCCACAAACATTTATTTTCCCCCCAGACCTTGGAGTTGATCTGTAATGGGTGACCCAAGACATTTTGGGATGGGAACATTTTAAATGGGAACATTTTTCTCCATTTTCAAGTCCTCAGTCCTGACAGCTTTCTGCAACCCAAAAGCACTTGGGGACATAATTTAGGGGTGATTATGGTGGGACTGGAGGATCCTGGAGGTCCCTCCCAAGATGGGTGGTTTGGGATTTTGGGATAAAAGCTTTTCTGAGCGAGCAGGCAAAGTGGAACCCACTGAAAAGTGGGAGAAGGGTGGCCAGGAATGGAAAGCCAGGAGACGTCACTCAAAGCTCATGCTCTGTCCCTCTGAACTCATTCCTTGGAATTTCTTCCTGCAGGGCCCAGGTGGGAGAGGAGGAGGCCTGGGAAGAAGAGGGAACACGCTGGGGATGGTCTGTGTGAGAAAATCAGAATAACAGAGCTGGTTTAGAGCCCAAACACAAGGCCCAGACCCATTCAAGGAGCACCAGGCTGGGAAATGAGCCCGAGTTTAGGCTGGAGAAATGAGTCAGAGCAGATAAAAAGAGCTGGAGGACTGGAAGCTGAGGCACTGGGGAGCAAAGCCAAGCAGCAGGAGGAAGTCCAGGAAAAAATTAAAGGATAATCAAAAAGGAGAGCCACCCATCTGTGTTCCAGGGGATCAACAGGAAGCAGCCACGTCCATCCTCCTTCACGTGACAGCCACATCCCAGCCTTGGGACAGACTGCAACAGCCTTGCAGGGATGCTGGGACACATGGACATTTCCAGGAGCTCGTTCTGATCCAGCAGGAACGGCTGCCAGATGGAAATCCACATGGATAAAAGCCTAATCACTCATTTGTGCCCAAACTTCCCCTCTGCAGGAGCACACGAGGAACCCGTTGCCACCGGATAACTTGTGGCAGCTGCCAAGAATTCCAGTTATCAGCTGGGATTATCCCAAACTGCTCCACAGGTGAGCCAGGCAAGGTCCAGCTGAGCCCAGACACGCTGGAATTGCTCCAGCAGCCAAGACAAAGCAGTTTCAAAGCCAAAGCCAGACTGGGGAGTGACTTGGGTTGTGCCACCTCCAGTCCCTGGTCACTCACTGCCAAAAATCAGCCCTTGGATCAAATCCAGGGGGAAACATCAGCCCAGGTTTTGGGAATTTTACCTGAGTTTACCTCAATTTAACCTTCAATGGGTTGGACATTAGGTTGTTTTCCACGTGGGGCTGCAATCCAAAGCTCAGAGATCCAAAGATCCAAAGCTCAGAGAGTGTCCAAAGGATGGGGAAAGGTCTGGAGGTTCAGCTGGAGGAGCCTGAAGGAAACTCCTCATCCCAAGGGCCAGCTCCAATCTCTGCTCCTGGCACAGGGACAGCAGCAGGGATTTAGGCTGGAGCTGGCCCAGCAGGGATTTAGGCTGGGTTTTAGGGCACCCAGAGGCTGCTGGCACTGCCCAGGCTCCCCAGGGAACGGGCACAGCCCAGGGATGCCCAGGCTGGGCTTGTTGGGGGGTCTGGGCAGGGCAGGGGGGCACTGGGGGATCCCTGGGGGTTCATTCCCACTCAGGATATTCCAGCTCCCTCATGTGAGGTCTGTCAGCTCCTCAATAGCCTTGAAGGCTGAGGTTAGTAATAGTTCATAAATATTAACTAATTAACTAGGCTGAGGTTAATAATAGTTCATAAATATTAATTAATTAACTAGGTAGTTTGTGCTGTAATTAGAGGATGAAACAAGTCACTGCATCACTGGAAGCATTCCTGCCAAGACTGGAGTTGGGATCCCAGGGAATTATGAAGGAGTGTCCCCCACGCAGAACATTTGCAGAGCAGGATAAAGCAGGTGGAATTGCTGATTCCCAAGAGGAAGAACGGGGAAGGAAATGTTGGAATCACTGTTTGGATGTGAGGCCCTGGGGATGCTGCTCAGGGAGCTCTGCCTCCCTCCAGCCCCGCTCTGGGGTGATTCTGGCAGAAGTCTCAGACTAAAAGCTTTCAGTGGTATTAAAATTAAGCTGAGCTCAACTCAGCTAAAGTCTAATGACAAAACTGTCCTGTTGAAGGTTCATTTTTCATTTTAAGGACCTCAGAAACCCCAGAGCTCTGAGCTCCCTATTCCAGCAGCCACCTCAGAACCTCGGGAGAGTTTCCTTTGTTTCCCTTAAAATCACAGCAGTTCCTTTCCTGATCACTCCACAAGGACTGCAGCTTTTGTTTAAACACACAGAGATTTCATGTGAATAAAAGGAACCCTAAAAGTGCAAACACTGGGAATTTAGAAGCCTCTTTTTAATTTTAGACCTTTGATTTTTTTGTCTTCAACTCTTGGCACTGTGTTGAATGCCAGTATCAGAAATACAGACAAGGGAGGTACAGCCTGAACTTTGCTTTGGAAAAGAGGAATTTTATGGACTAGGGGAGAAGGAGAGTTCTGTAGCCACAGTGAGCTGGCTCATTTTTTGGGATGGGGATATTTCCAAGAGGTTCCCATATAGATCCTCTGGTGCTGAAGCTGTTGATGTGGCCCTTGGGGACAGGGTTTGGGGTGATGCTGGTGGTGCTGGGGTGGCACTGGGTGATCCTGAAGGGCTCTTCCCACCTTCATGATTCTGGGATACACCAAGCACTCCAAGGCTCTCTATCCTTGTTTCCTCCTCTTCCTCAAAAAATAAACTGGACTGAATTTTCTTTTCTTCTTTCAAATGTGTTTTTAATCATAAAACCTTTCTGTGCCCAAGGAAGGGCTGGATGGGCTTTTCCAGCCTCAGGATCCTGGGATTCTGGGATTCATTCAGAATTCGAGGTCCCCAGCTGGTTTCTGAAGGAGAAACTGCAGCAAAGCTGAGCTGCTGTCTCCCCCCAGTGACAGCAGATTTTTCCTGTTTGAATTGTGGCACACGGGATTCCCAAAGGTAAAATCACCTGGAAGCTGTGACAGCACAGGTCAAACTCCCCATGGAATATCAGGGAACAGGCACTGGTTCAGTTTGGGAAAGGACAGGACTGGACAAGACCAATTCTTTTCCTGGAAATCACTGGATATTCCCCATGCCAAGATCTGGGAATGTCTGAGCTCTGATGCTGCGCTGAGATTTAGGAATGGCCTCACACAGGAGGAAGGCTTGGGATAAATGGGATATTGGGAGAAAATTCCTGGCTGTGAGGGTGGGCAGGGGCTGGGATGGAATTGCCAGAGCAGCTGGGGCTGCCCCTGGATCCCTGGCAGTGCCCAAGGCCAGGCTGGACATTGGGAGCTCCTGGGACAGTGGGAGGTGTCCCTGCCATGGCAGGGCTGGGAATGGGTGATCCTTAAAATCCCTTCCACTCTGGGATTATAAAAATCAGGCTGGACCAGATTTGAAATCTTTTACCTGCAAAGATTTTTCTGATTTGGCTGCAGAGGCAAAAATGTGATAATTTGCAGGATTTCTGAGGAGACTCCTCACAGCTCCTTCCCTCATATTCAGGGGCAAGAAAAGAGCATTAATTCCCTTCTTGCACATCTTTTCCAGGGATGATTTTAAGCCAGACTTGATTGCTTTGGGTGCCCTGTGGCTTTGGTGGTAAATTGAGTTGCAAAGGGAGATTGTGTCCCTTTGTTTCTCCTCACAGAGCAGAAGTTGAAAAGATAAATTAAAATCCCTTCCTCATTATTATTTTTTTCTAGAAAAATTTACTCTGGAGAGCCTAAAAACTCCAGATTTGGGCTAATATCCAAAATGAACCAGTGATTTCACAGAGCCAAGCCAATGGTGTCACCAGACCTGACAATTCCCTGGAGGTTTGGGGAGTGGTTCCAGCAGAATTCCCATGTTTCCCTCAGGAAAGGTGGGCACCAGGCTGTTCTCACTGGCACCACAGGTATTGAATTCAATTCCCCCCCAGTTCACCTTGGCATGCCCAGGTGAGTGTTGGGAACAGAGGGGAAGTGCTGGATTCCCTGGGATTCTGGGAATTCTTGAGCCTGGCAGCCCTGGGGCTGCTGGAGCAGGGTATTTTTCCAGGATACAGCAGGATACTGCACAGCAGGACGTTTCTCTGTGCTGGGAATGGGTATCTGCACTGCTGTTGTTCTCCAGTCTCCAAGGAGACAGCAGGAAAAGTGAGATTTTAACACCCCTGCAGTTCCAGGGAGTGATTCCAGCAGGGCTGGAGCCCCCTGAGCATTCCCTGAGCTCCCACTCAGGTGAGGCCCAGAGCTTCTCCAAGGGCTCTCCAGCCTCCTCTTCCCTCCTCTCCCCTGGCAAGTTTCTGCTTCTCCTTAAATCCCAGAAGGGTCTAGGAAGTGCTTTGGAATGGGAATGCGAAGGCAAAGGTACCTGAGGCAATGCCACACCTGAGCCTTTATTGCTGTATTTCTGTATTTCTCTTGGTTAACCTAAATCTGCTCTGGAGCCAGGCTGGGAGAGCTGGGAATGCCCAGGCTGGAGAAGGAGAAACTCCAGGGAGAGCTCAGAACTCCTTCCAAAGCCTGAAGAGGCTCCAGGAGAGCTGGAGAGGGACTGGGGCCAAGGGCTGCAGGGCCAGGAGCCAGGGAATGGCTTCAGAGTAGGATTTGATGGGATCTTGGGCAGGAATTGTTCCCTGGCAGGGTGGGCAGGGGCTGGGATGGAATTGCCAGAGCAGCTGGGGCTGCCCCTGGATCCCTGGCAGTGCCCAAGGCCAGGCTGGACATTGGGAGCTCCTGGGACAGTGGGAGGTGGCCCTGCCATGGCTGGGCTGGGAATGGGTGATTTTAGGTCTCTTCCAATCCAAAGCATTCCAGGATTCCATGCCCAAGTTCTCCAGGATCAGCCCAGGCAGGAAGAGCTGCTCCCAGGCTGCGCAGAAAACAGAACCAAGGAGATTTCTCAGGATAAACCTCCTCTCATGGAACTTCCTTAAGGTGACACCGTGATTTCCACGGATCCAAGGAAGTCCTGGATGCACAAAGTGCCTGGAAAAGCTCCTCTCCTGGGTTTGTCCACCTGGATTCCATGCTGACCCCACAGCCTGACCCTTGCAGGAAGCAGCAGCAAAAGCTGCACTGAGCCTTCTCCACTTCTGCCTCTCCATGAACTTTGGAGCCTCCCAGGATGGATCCAGAGCATTTTCCTCCTCAATTTTTCTCTCCAGAGTGTTTTCCTCTTCCTTCCCAGCCACCTCCTTGCAGCTGATCTTTCCCAAGTGCCTCCCCTACAGTTCCAATCCTTTGAGGAAGCAGCACCCAAGTTCATTTTTTTATTTTTAATTTTTTAAATAAAAGCTTTTTTATTGCATAAATAGAGGCTCACACGCTTTGCTGCACATATAAAAACTGAGATAATTTAAGTGTCACCCTGAGGTTACACATCCTTCTTTTCCAGGAAGGCTTCATCCTCCTGGGAAAGGAATCCAAGTGTCAGGAACCTGCAGGGTGGGAAGAGAGCAGTGAGAAGAGCAGGCACAAGAGGGAGAGCACAGGGGCTCCAAATGGGCACCTCTGGAGCTGTTCCCTGCTCCATAGGGGAATTCCTCCCTCTTAATCCCAGGATTTAGGAAGGACAGAGCCTCTGCTGGGCAGCTCTGGGGGCTGGGACGGGAATTGCTGTGGAATCAGAGAGGTTTTAACACCGGTTGTTGTCACCTGCTGGGCACTGAGGTTTTGTGTGATGATCCTGGTGCAGAAATCCCTGGAGCTCTGGGGTTTGCCAGACAGAATTCCCTGGGATAACAGTGCCCAGAATCCCAGAATCCCAGGCTGCTTTGGGTTGGAAGGATCTTCAAGCTCATCCCAGCCACCCCTGCCATGGCCAGGGACACCTCCCACTATCCCAGCTTGCTCCAAGCCCTGTCCAACCTTTCCTTTTCCAGGGAAGTGGCCAAAATCTGCCCCAAATCAAGTCCTGAATCTGCTGGGAACAGGAGACTGAAAAACCCCTTTGGTTTTTTGGTTTTTGTTTTGTTTTTTCCTGTGTAAACAAAAAAAACCCTTCGTTCCCATGGTTATTCCCAGGGCCTCATTTCTAGGCACAATTCCCAATCCTTAGGAATAAAGGGAATAAAACAAATAAAACAGGGAATAAAACAAAAGGAATAAAACAGTGACAGGGTGGAAATAAAATCAAGGAAATATTTTAAGAACTGAAAAGTGTCTTTAGAAGGGAGGGGATGACCTCAGAAAGGGAAAGAAGAATTTATTTCAATAAAGAGCAACATGACATCAAACTCCCACTGAGCTTCCAAAGGGCAGGCAGGAATAGAATTCCCATTTTGCTGCAGAAGAGGGAGAAGTGAAGCAAACTGCTCCAAAAAAACGACAAGCAAGGCAGGGAACAGAATCCAAGCAGCAGGCAGGACTCATTCTGCTCATGGATTTGCTCCAAGGAAGCAGGGATTGTTTCAGCTTTGGAAACAGAAGGGAGGAACTTGGGAATTTCAGAATGAAAATCCCAAATTTAGGGAAATTTGCAATGTTCATTTTGCTATTTCAAGCAGAAGAACGTGCATTTTTCTCAGGGAATTCTACATGGTGGATGTTCCATGGCATAACCTGTCCCTTTGGGAATTCCAGGTGTGGAATTTGCCCTTCCCAGCTAAACCACCCCCAAGCTGTCAATAATTCCACTCATCTAGAAAGGCTGATTATTTTCTCTCTTTATTTTGTGCCTTGAGGCCCAGAGTTCTGATTGCAGCATCCTGCCTGGCTGCTCCCCTGCAGTTATTCCAAATTTATCCCCCCTCTTTGTGAATCAGGCATGGAAATCCAGGGAGATAAAAACAGAGAGGGAATATTGTGCTAAAATATCCTCAAACAGGACAGTGGTTTCATGCAAGTCCCACAAAGAATGAGTCCCAAATATTCCAAGAGCTCATCATATTCCAATTTCACATTCCAAATCAATCCCACTGGGAGGAACAAGGGCATCCTCAAAGCCCAGGAACTGAGATCAATTCCACACCTGAGGGACTCTTCACTCATCCTTCTTCTCTGCTTCCGCTTTCAGCTTCTCTTCTCGTTCCCTCTTCAGTTTCTCCTCGATTTTCTTGCTCTGGTACATTTTGACTCCAGCAAAGGCCAAGCAAAGGATCAATGTTTTAGCTGCCAAAATGTACATCAGCAGTGGGAAGTTCTCCAGAGCCTGGAATGTCAGAGGATCTATTTAGGCACTTCTGGAACACTTGGATAATTAAAAGTGAATTTATAGGGATGTTCTGCATCTTCTATTCCAATAGTAACACTCCTCTCTCTGCATGGTTTCTATTTCTGTGGGAAGTTAAACCAGGCAGAGCAACAAAGCCAAAGAAAAATCCCCTTCCCTCAAGTCCTGAACTCCTTTTTACTCATTTCCCAGCAATATTTGTGCCATCTGGAGCTGAAAAAAGGGAAGAACTGAGTATTTTAGGGAAATTGTGAAAGTGGAAATGCTGCTGAAGGATCCTTACAAGTGATGGGATCCCCAGAAACACTCTAGGAAATCTTAATTTGTAGCAATTTTGTAATGAACCTGCTCAGATGTGGAAGGTGCAGATAAATGCCTTTAAACTGGGAGAAAAGTAAAACATCCACAGCTTCCAAGGGTTGTTGTACCAGTGCTGAACGCCTGGAACTGCAGAGAGTGTTTCAGTGCTATAAAAACAGGAACTCGGAGAGGAAAATCCAATGGAAATGGGAGGTGGGCACTGAGGGAAGGGGTGGGATTGTTGGGGTGTCTGTGCAGGGCACTGGGTGATCCCTGTCCCTTCCCATCAGGATATTCCATGGTTCTGTGGTAACTCTGTGAACTTGGAATTCACCCTGTTCCCCCAGGATCTCCCAAAGCTGTCAGGACACCATCAAAGCACTGAATTTGGGCCAAGCCTTGTGTCCAGACACCAGCAGGGAGTTTGGAAAAACACCACCAGGCTTTGTCCATCTCCCCACATTCACAGCAGCAACAGCTCTAAGTCCAACACCACGGCAGGGGAGGCAGGGCTGGGGGAAAGTTTAATTTAATGTGTTCAAATTGTTAATTACAGAGTCATGGAATGCTTTGGATTGGAAGGGATTTCACAGCTCATCCAGTTCCACAGGCAGGGACACCTTCCACTAATCCCAGGTGCTCCCAATGTCCAGCCTGGCCTTGGGCACTGCCAGGGATCCAGGGGCAGCCCCAGCTGCTCTGGCAATTCCATCCCAGCCCCTGCCCACCCTGCCAGGGAACAATTCCTGCCCAAGATCCCAAGATCCAGCCCTGCCCTCTGCCACTGGCAGCCATTCCCTGGCTCCTGGCCCTGCAGCCCTTGGCAATTGTCTCTCTCCAGCTTTCCTGGGGCTCCTTCAGGCCCTGCAAGGCCACCCTGAGCTCAGCCCAAAGCTTCTCCTGGCCAGGCTGAACAATGGCAGCTGGGCCAGCCTTTCCTGCCAGCAGAGCTGCTCCATCCCTCTGCTCATCCTGGAGCCTCCTCTGGGCTCTCTCCAGCAGCTCCATGCAGCTGCTCCAGCACTGTGGTGCCTGACACAAAACCCTGCAGAGCTCTCATGGCCCCAAAACCCAAAAAAATACAGTGCAGAAATTCCCCTCCAGTTACAAAAGCAGCTGAGGGAAGAGCAGCCAGAGAAAAACCTGGAAAGAGGAAAGGCAGGAGGAGCAGGGATGAGCAGAGCTCTGGTGAATTTATGTGGAATTATTTCCCAACAGCAAATCCTGGAGCAAGCACATCTGGCAAGGGAGGAAACAACAACAAATCCCCTGTCCCTGAGAGTGTGGGGGTCAAACAACCCTCCCCTGGGAGAGGAATCATCAGAACCCACCCAACACATCCCACGTGGAAAGAGCAGCCATCCCTGCTTTGGGAATGTGCACCAGCCTCACCTTCCAGTTAAAGGCCACCATCTCGGCTGTGGGGTGCTCCAGGACTGGGGGGGTCACACTCCTGGAGGCACAGGGCAGGGCAGGAGCATCTTGGAGAAATGGGAAAGAAAGCAGAATGAACTCTTGGAGAAATAGAAATTAAAAGAGAATTAGGCAAGCTGCTGCTGAGCTCACCCTGCCCCTCTGAGGGCTCGTCCCCAGCAACCCCCAGTGACCTCCAGGGCCTTTCTGGGGCTGAGTGACAGGAGCAGGACAGGGCTTTGACAGTCCCAGAGCAGGTGCTGGGGCTGGAATTCCACATCCTGACATGGAGAACATGGCTGCCTGTGGAAGCTGGAGCTGTGCGTGCTCCCCCTGCCCGGCTGTGCTGGGACCTGAGGGACACAGAGCTCCACAGGAGCTGCCTTGGGGGCTCTTTGGGGGTTCTCTGGGTGTTCTTTGGGGGTTTCTAAGCCCACCTGCTCTGTTTGGAGCCTGAACATCTAATTAATCCTCTAATTTATCAGTCCTCTGTGGTTGATTAATTTAATTCTCCATACTAACAGTTTATAAACATTGAGGTTAGCAGAGCAGGCACTCCCTGGAGCCCTGAGTGGTCGCCAACCATTCCAGAGCTGAATTCCTGGGATGAAAAGCCTGCTGGAGGCTGCAGCACACACAGCACTGCCCTGGGCTCTCTGCTCCACCTCTTCAGCTGCTGGAATCCAAATTAAACCCTGGAGGCTTTTCCTGTCCATGGAACAAGAGTGGGAAAGCGGGAGGGAACACTCCAGCACAGTGAAAAGCTGGGCTGAATAAATCAGCACCGCACCAGAGAGCTGCTGTTGAGCTTCCTGCAGAAATTAAATGTTCTTGCAGCTCCTGTCCTGCTCAGCTTCTGGGTAGAAGTTCTAATTTCTCCAGCCAGAGGATCCTCTCCTCTCCTCTTCCCT